>NC_054481.1:14684322-15289789 GCF_017639515.1 Carcharodon carcharias | reverse complement strand
GCCAGGCACCAGCACAGATACAAGCACACCATTGGGGATTAGTTTGTCGGCTCAGATGGTGGTGCACTGTCAGAGGTCATGGGACAATCGCTTGAGGAGCTGGCAGAGGCAGGGGTGCCAGCTGGTGGAGGTCTGCTGGAGACCTCAGATGATGCTGAGTCCGAGGCAGATGGAATAGTCCATCAGGAAGCAGATGCTGGCTGTCCAGCGGGATGTGTGGGAAGATCTGGCGGCGATCCCTTAGGGTCAGCCATGGTCTCTATCAGGAAGCAGTCCATGAGGAGCTTGAGCACTTCATTGACCCTGAGCACCAAGTGCACAGCCTCCTTCATGGAGAGAGTGGCAGCTCCAGGAACAGAATCAGCTTGGCTTAGCATCTCATTTGAAAGGCAGCTCCTCGACTGATAAGTGTCTCTGCATCCAATAATTGAAGAAGCTGAAAAAAGAGACATGTCTAAGCTTTTCATCTTGCATTCATGGCAATATAAGGGGAAGACAACAACTTATACTGTATACAGAGAGAGTGCTAATTGTTTGGCAAGTGGACTCTGATTGGTAGAGTTCCCATAGACATAGAGTATAAGTTGTTGTTTTCCCCTTACATTGGTATTCTTGTGTTGTCCTGATGAGTGCAATATGAAAAGCTTCGCCACGTCTCTTTTTTCAGCAGAACACAAGTTCTGTACTATCAAACGACTAATTGACTAATTGAAGAAGCATACATTCGCAATTCATTTTGTATTTCTTCCCTCATTCCTTGACTAGATCTCCCTCACCATCCCCAGTAGATGGTGGGTGAGCTTTACCTTTCCCAGCTCCTGATCCTGAACTGCAGAGAAAAGTCTCTACTGCCTGCACAGCCAAAACTCTAGTTCTCTGACTCCCAAAGCACCATAGGTTTTTGTCAAAGTATTTATAGAAAAAGAATTTTTGCCTTTAAAATGGTGACTGAGATATGCCTGTACACTCTGCTCCAGTGGTTCCACCACCCCCCCACCACCCCCCCCCCACCCCACCCCACCCCACACCCACCCACCCCATCCACCCACCTTCACTGGAAGCTGGCACACAGTGTTGACTGCCTGTGTGTAATATCAATGGAGCTCATCAGGTGATATATTAAAATGTGTACATTTATCACATATT
Source organism: Carcharodon carcharias (assembly GCF_017639515.1). NCBI lineage: Eukaryota > Metazoa > Chordata > Chondrichthyes > Lamniformes > Lamnidae > Carcharodon > Carcharodon carcharias. The sequence continues at coordinate 15,288,643 of NC_054481.1, read as the reverse complement.
TCACTCAAATGACCTGTATAAACATTTCCTAGAGAATCTGAAGATAGGTGGTAAAGTTAATAGCTAAACCACTGTAAAAAAAACAATTGAGAAATTTGAAGTGTATGTCTAACTACAATCTATTGCACATGGTTTCAAAAACATTTACCCTTGTGGCATTCATGGTGAAATCCCACTGATTGCACCTAATTGTAGGTCTTCAGGGAGACTCTTAAAAATAAGCTATTTTTTAAAGGCAGCTTTTAAGAGTTTTAAAACATTAATGTTATCTAACTTACTAAAAGAACAAGTACTGTACACCAATGAAGCCAGTGAATAGTACTGTGGAGTTTTTTAAAAGTAATTTTCAATTATTTAAAATTGAGTCACTCAGTACCGCGTTGGAAACTGACTAAAATTGTTTATTTTTTTAAGAACAGAGGAGTAAGAGCAGGAGTTGACCATTCAGCCCATTGAACCTGATCCACCATTCAATAAGATCATGGCTGATCATCCATCTCAACTCCATCTTCCTGTACTGTACCTACGTCCCTTGATCCCTCAGTATCAAATAACGTATTGATCCCTGACTTGAATATGTTCAATGTCTATGCATTCTCAGCTCACTGTGAGAGAACTGTGATAAACCTATTTTCAGCTGTATTAATAAAATGATTACCACGTTCCCATTAGTAAAATGGTTACCACTCTTAAATATTTTTTTAATTCATTCATAGGATATGGGCGTCACTGGCTAGGTCAGCATTTATTGCCCATCTTTAATTGCCCTTGTTCAGAGACCCACATTGCTGTGGGTCTGAAGTCACATGTAGGCCAGACCAGGTAAGGACAGCAGATTTCATTCCCTAAAGGACATAAAGATGGTCATTATGACAATGGTTTTGAGGTCACCATTAGACTTTTAATTCCAGATTTTTATTGAATTCAATTGAAACCCAGGTCCCCAGAGCATTACCCTGGGTCTCTGGATTACTAGTCCAGTGACAATAACACTATGCCACTGCCTCCCTTAATATATCAAGGGATTTTTTTTTGCACGAAGACGCTCACAATGCTAGTATATGGATTACTTTACATTTTCAATTATCAGCTGGAGCAGAAACTTGAACCGTGAAACCAGAAAACAAGCGCAAATCAGTTTGCGCCCAAAGCAGAAATTTCACCCTGAGGTGTTCACAAACACTTATTACTTTTCCCTGTGATACCAGTAGGTGGCAATCTAATAAGATTCAGCATATTGATTATGACTTGTCTGGTACAGCTTTATATCGCACCATGTCTTGGAGCTTGATGTTGGAGATTGACTTTTCATCTGTTTATACCTTTATTTTGAGTTCTATAAACCCCAGGAAACCCCTTAACATTAAGTCAAGATGGTGTTGTTTTCCTTGTGGAGCGTTTAGTCAATTTTCCAAATAAAAGTTACATTTTGGATGCTCTGATTATTTCGCCTGCGTTTTATTGACAGGAAATGTAAATTCTCTAATCGCTAACAACTGTGGGACAAAGATTTTAACTGGTAAAACCTGTATTGAGAGAAAACACAATACAGGCTCAAGACAGGCAGACACAACACCTTTCCTCAATCTAATTTGATTTCTTTAAAAAGAAACGTTGACCTCTGAAAGTATAAACAAAGCCTCTTTGAGGGAAATGAATAAAAAAGAAGAATTGGAAAAGGGAGGATGGATGATATTAAAGCCTCTGACCTCTCTCTACTCACTCTATAGTCTGGGGGCAAGAGAATGGAGCATTAAATAAAAGCAAGACTTGCATTTATATAGGGTCTTTCATGACCACCGGAAATGCCCAAGTACTTTTATGGCACTTTACTTTTGAAGTGTGATTACTGTTGTATTGCAAGAAATGCAGCAGCCAATTTGCACACAAGCCCCACAAATAATACGATAGTGATCAGGTAATCTGTTTTTGTGATGTTGGTTGATGGATAAATATTGTCCAGAACAACAAAGATGACTCCCTGCCCTTCTTCAAAATAGTGCTATGGGATCTTTAAGGTTTAATGCAAAACACAGCACCTTCAAGAGTGCAGAACCCCCTCAGTACTGCACTGGAGTGCCAGCCTTGATTTTTGTGCTCAAGTCATGCCATAGGACTTGAAGCTACGAGCTTCTGACTCAGAAGTGAGAGTGCTACTAACTGAGCCATGGCTGATACAAATGTGAAGTGACTAACAGCGAGGGGAGGTGAGGGTACAGAGTTGAGAAGGGAAGTTTGAAAAGGTAAAGTAGTGATAGGAATGAGTAGTGGTATCAGTGAGAGTGAGGAGATGGTAGGATGGTGAGAGTGTAGGGAACAGCAAGGCAGTGATGAAGTTTGAGTGATGCGGAAGGGAGTTTCTGAGGGCCACATTTTTCCTGCAACCCCCATGGTAAGTGCACCTGTCAGTGTCCTTGGTTCCCTCTGCACCATGTCATACCACTAACCACCCCCATGGGAAAAGAATAAAGAAAAACTCAGAGGCAGAAGCAGAAGAGGATGGAGAGAGAAGCCAAATGAAAAATTATTCTCTTTTTGTGTTTCTGCTTTCTCATGGCCTGTCGGACTGCTAATCCTCTGTCTGAGCACTCGGTCTCCCTTTCCAATGTTCCCTCATACCTCACTTGGACAACAATTTGCTTGAGTTCAACCCTATTTGAACTTTGTTCTGGAATCCTAACAGAAGAGGCCAGGGAAAATCTTATTAATAGGTTCAAATAGTATGCTTGACACAATTGTATGTAAACAAAAAGAATAAGTCAAGAAAATAAGGGGGCACACATTATTACACACTGACACCTCCAAAGCATTCAGTGTAGGCGTTTATCTGAACAGTACAAACTATTAAGAATTGCTTCATTAAAGCTTCACTTTCTATTTGGTTGTCCAAGAAATCTTGACTGAAATAAATGCTTCTGTTTTATACTCAACAGTGACACAAATCACTGGCAGTTACATTACATTGTGACAGAAACATACACTTTGTTGAACATACTATTTATAAGATTCCACATGTTTTGTCTATCTATGACCACCCCATTGGTATCTGTGAAAGAGCTAAACTTACTCTGAGAAGAAAAGGATTTGACACTCAAGGTTTGAATTTATCTCTCCCAAAAATTATTGCTTGGCTATGAAGGCCAAATTGCCAATAAAATTCTCTCAGATCAGCCCTGCACGCTATTCATTTTCGTGGTGACCGTAGAGTGAGAACCGTTTTCATGATGAGCCAAGCACCTTGCCTGCAAAGTAATTAATCTCCACTGTCAAAAAAGAAGGACAATAGTGTATTAACCCCAGAGCACCTCCATTTTGTCTTTGATGGCTGAATACTTGGGAACGTTAGCAGCATGATTGCAAGGTGTCTCTAAGTTAAAAGGTCAACATGGGATTAGAACAAACTTGCTTCATGTATTCTAACTCTTGGTCTTATATGCTTCAGAACCTGACCTTTTTCTCTAGTTCTTTTATAGGTACCAAGGGAATGTAATAGTTTTCAGTCAGAGAGAAAGTCACAGACTGTGTACGAATAGTGACCTTCAAATTCAATGGGATTTCTCCCTGTAACTAACTCAGCCCAGTCTCATGTCAGAATCCCAGGAAGATCCTGCCAAAACATGGTACCCAGTATCTTCCATATTACACTGAAACCACCCCCCTCCATCCTGGGGATGAGGTACAATTCGCCAACTGATTAAAACCAAGCGACGGGCAAAGCTTACGAGAAGGAAAATATTCATGCAAATTAAATATTCACTAGATGGAAGTTTCACTTTTAAATCTGCACTGTCATACTTTATCAACCTTACTGTATGCTAATAATTATCACAAGAAGACACATAAAGTTCAAACAGCATGATTAAATGAGGGCATTCATTGAAGCGACTCATGAATTCCAATTAGGCTTCATAAAAGGTGACCTTAGAGAATGAATCATTCCTCACATTGCCCTTTGCAGTTTTTTTTTAAAACCTCTGTAAGCTCCTACCTGCTTCTGTCCAGCGGATTGAACAGGTGACATGTTCGCATGCTGTCGGTGCATCTCGATCATTGGCTGCTAAGAGATGTGGCAAAGGAATGCAATATGACATACAGGTCAGTTATCTACCTCTTCTACCAGTGGGGAAATGCTTCACAGCTCAGTCCTACTCAGTGTCTTCCTCCAGCTTCACAGCTCAGGCCAAAACCTGGGTTGTTGGACCCAACGCCATTTAGGTGATGCAATCAGCTCCTGACACAATGCAACACCCAGGTATCCTTGCTCTCACAACTACCTACCATTTGAATACATCATTTCATTTAAAATAAATCTTTCAGAGGTTTGGACAGAGTATTATCATCTTTTAGAGGTGTTCCAAACACTGTAAAAGCAAAGTGGATGATTGCATTCTAAGGTTAGACTTGCGGGAATTGAGAGGTACAGAGAGCTCAAAGTATATCCACTTCCCTCCACTGGTGTGAAATCTAGGACAAGCTGCGATTTGAGGAAGGAGATCGAAGGCCATATTAACAAAGAGAATTTGTGCAGCATTCTTTTATTAATGAAACCAAACACGAGTTCTTCAGCTTTCCATGAACAGTCAGCCCTTTTTCTCGTGGTTTATGGGATTAAAGAATCAATCCTTGTGGTAGGCACAAATGATTGACCTCCCCTCTCATTGAGAACAGAAAGTGGTTCCTGCTGCAGTGCATTCAGAATAACCTGGGAGTGCACCCGATCTTTATTACATCTGCATTGCAAAGCACAATGGCTAATTTAAATTAATCCCGCAGGCCACCAACACTGGAGTGGCTTTGCTTCAGGCTGCACCTCTGCAACAAATGTGAAGTTCAGCTTTGCGTTTTCAGAAATGTCACTTGATGTTCAGTCATTTATATCCAATGATGCTTCAGGGAGGGAGTAACCAACTAACCTTCATTCCATACCCTTGCTGTACTCAAAGTGTTTTAACTGTTTCTGAAGATGTACTTTTAAAAATCAAATTGTACTGCTTCTTTTGTTTGCACCTTGAGTCCAAAATAGAGCCAATACTATATAGTAAACAGAAGATCCACCCAACACCTGCACCCAGTTTCCATTGTATGAAACGCTAGTTAGGCCTATGCTGGAGTACTGCGTGCAGTTCTGGTCACCACACTGTAGGGAGGATGTGATTGCACTGGAGAGGGTGCAGAGGAGATTCACCAGGGTGTTGCCTAGGCTGGAGCGTTTCAGCTATGAAGGGAGACTGTATAGGCTGGGGTTATTTTCTTTAGAGCAGAAAAGGCTGAGGGGGGACCTGTTAGAGGGATACAAAATTATGAGCGGCATAGATGGGTAGATAGGAAGAAACTTTTCCCCCTTAGCAGGGGTGTCAATAAGCAGGGGGCATAGGTTTAAGGTAAGGAGCAGGAGGTTTAGAGGGGATTTGAGGAAAAACTTTTTCACCCAGAGGGTGGTTGGAATCTGGAACACAGTGCCTGAGTTAGGTGGTAGGGGCAGGAACCCTCACAACATTTAAGAAGTATTTAGATGGGCAGTTGAAACACCATAGCACACAGGGCTATGGGCCAAGTGCTGGAAATTAGGATTAGAATAGATTGATGTTCGATGGCCGGCATGGACACGATGGGCCGAAGAGCCTGTTTAAGACGTTATGGGAGTGCATAAGCAAATTCTCCTGCAGGTCAAATCTTGGTGTGTGCCTGAAATAAGTATTTAGCATTTTGATCATGTGAAGCAGGTTATAGCGAATGGGTTAAAGCATGGAATCGATTTGACACCTAGTAAAGAAAGACTTGTATTTACATAGCACCTTTCACCCTCAGGATGTCCCAAAGCACTTTGCAGTCAATAAAGTACTTACAAAGTATGATCATTGTTGTAATGAAGGACACACAGTAGCCAATTTGCACACAGCAATTTCCCACAAGCAGCAACTGCATAAGGAACAGATCATTATTTTTAAAACTGATATTGGTTGAGGGACAAATATTGGAAAGGAAAAATAGTGCAATGTTAAAAAGAAACATTTTAAATAAATGTTAAATAAACAACTGTTTCCTCTTGTGAGAGAATCTAGAATTAGGGGTCACTGTTAAAAATAAGGGGTCGCCCATTTGAGACAAAGACGAGGAGAGTTTTTTTCTCTCGAGCGTTGGAATCCTCTTCCTCAAAAGGCAGTGAAAGCAGAGTTTTTGAATATTCTTAAGGCAAAGCTAGATAGATTCTTGATAAGCAAGAAGGTGAAAGGTTATCGGGACAAGCGGAAATGTGGAGTTGATGTTACAATCAGATCAACCATGATCTTATTGAATGGCAGAGCAGGCTCAAGGGCAATGTAGCACTTCCTTAGTACTGTACTGAAGTGCAGGCCTGGATTATGTGCTCGAGTCCCTGAAGAGAGACTCAAGCCCATGAATTTTGACTGAAAGGCCAAAGTGCTACACCTGAATCATGGGTGACACAATTAAAAGCGGATAAGCTTCAGAGCAGAATCGACTCCATGTTAGCAAATACCTAATGGGCCATTAGGAATGCAACCTACTGCATTTATAAGGCTGTAAATTTCTCTTAAAGTTTAGACAAAACACTTCCATATTACTTGACATTCTACGGAATGTTGTAAATCTCCCATTGAATTGATGAAAATGTTGGTTGATGATGGCAGCCCATGACTCATCTCCATGTAGATTGTAGGTTCTCAGGTGGCTGTAAAGTCCAACTTTAAATGTTTTTCTATGCTAGTGGTTGTCAGACTTCCCTAGCGGCTGATCTCCTGGGTTTCTTTTGGGCTGTTCTTTCTTCAGCTAGCTGGTTATGACTTGCTTCAAGTTCTGCGATGCCATCATGAATCATCTTTTGCCACTGTTGCCTGTCAGAAGCATTATGTCCCAATGTGTCAGCTGAGATACCGCATTTTATAAGATTGATCTTTAGGCAATCCTTACATCTTTTGAACCGACCACGAACAAGAGCATTTACCAAACTTCAGCTCTCTGCCGAATACCTCCTTGGGCGGTCTAGACATTCGGACTCAGCGAGCAGCCAAACTTATGTGTGTCTTTAATATCATTGTCTCTATATCTGGAACATTTGTGCTTCTGAAAGCCTCAGTGTTCACAATAGACAGTCACAAGATGATGCACACATAAATTAAGGATCTTCCAATAATTGCCTTGCAAGCCCTCAAGTTTTATTATCAGTGTATTGCCCTTTTTAACTCACAATATCACTACTGGCTTTAAACAACATATGATTCGTGTCATCATGAGACATTGCACTTCCAAGTTTGGCGATCCTATCCCCTGCAGACAGTGCATGCTTTTCACTGGGTACTATTAGGTGGTAAATAAGGTTTTCCAGGTTGGGTTGCTATTTAACTCCCATCTTCTTTGGACCAATAATTGGGCTACATTTCTTATGAGCTTCTGAGGAATGCTCTGTGATAGTTTGGAGGATGTCTTCAGTGAGGGAGAAAAGAGGAAAGCCATAAACAAGTTCTTCAGAGGTTTTAGTTTTGGGCTGCAGTTGGCAAAGACTGTATAATTTACCATCTGTCCGAAGTGACTGGATACTCCTTGCAGAAGATCTCGGTAAGCGCAGAAGCAAATGAGTTATAATACTAAAACAGGTAGGGGTTAGAATGCAATCCTTTTTGACACAACTGAAGACAGGGAAGGGGTTGGAATTATTACATTCCATTGTTATATTAAATCATTGGGCAGAATTTTTCATGGATGAGGTTTCCCACTCACAGGCCACTTTTTTGCCTGCCTGCCAACCTTTAATGTTGGACGGGCAGCGTTACTAATTCCATGAATTGCTTTCTTAATGGCCTTAATAGGTCGTTAACATATCAGCAGGCGTGCAGCCAACTCTGGCGTGCGCCCGCCAAACAAAATATCGCGGGATTGCACGATGATGTCAGGACACAGGGCTGCCCCCACACGCTGACTGAAAAATCCTGCCCATAAATGTACAGCAAGGTTGAAATTTAATATGAGACAAAAACCAACACATTGGAAATGTTGTACCATCCATACAAACTCCTGAGTTAGACAACGTAGATACAGCTGGGCAACTTTATGTGCAATGACAAATCATATTTAGCAAACTGTCGCCACAGCTTTGGGAGAACACATCACTCTCCGTACGCTCTAGTTCTGGATGTAGCAGCGCAGCAACCATAGTAGTACTGGCTGCTGTTCCGACAGTCCCTGCAGGTTAGCCTTCAACAGGCTCCATTGACCACTCAACAGCTGCAAGCTGTGAGGAGAATTGCCAATTTGGTTAGTAGATTGACTAGAATTCTTCTGACTGCACCCAAACAAAACTGCATTATTCAGTCCCGTAACATATCTGAGTTAAATAGATAACACGTTCCAGGATATTTAGAAGCCTTGAGATATATGGAGGCTGACTTCCTGTTGCTTGTTTTGTGGGTGAACCGAGGTTGGGGTGGGCCCGTGACACAATTCAAAGATGATTCTATGGCAGCTCCTTCCAAAGGGTACAATCTTTTCCTTTCACTTGATGATATACCCAGCATCGTTGTTCCTCAATCTCTGGACATTTAGCAACATATTTCTCATGGTCAACCACATAATCATGGCGGTGAGCAGCTTCACCTCCAATGTAACGATGGTGCTTTCAGTAAGTGGCTCATCTGATGTCAGCCACATGTTTCAAAACATGTACTTTGCATTTAAATAGCACCTTTAATGTTGAAAACTATCCCGAGGCACCTCAACAACATAGGACAAACCATGGGAAAGAAAGCTTTGGAGCGCTGATCAAAAACTTGGCTTAAGAGGTGGGTATTAAGGAAGGCATCAAAGGAGGGGAGGGAGGTGGAGAAAAGGAGAGGTTTAGGGAGGGGATTCCAGAGTGTAGGGCTAAATTGGTCGAAGGCACGCCTGCTAATGATGTGGTGAAAGGTGGAGTGGGAATGGAACAGACAAGTAATGAGAGTCAAAAGAACTCAGAAAGGTTGGGGCAGTTAAAGATGGAAGAGGTTATGGATTTAGGAAGGGGCAAGTTGAGGTTTGAACGGCGATCAGACTGTAGTTGCGAAGGTACCCAGTGGGAAATGGGCTGCATGCAACAATGTTTAGAATGAGCCAAAGTTCACAGAGGATAGCACATGGGAGGTCATCTGTGGGTTCACACTAACCAAATGATTAACAGAAACATGCTTAGCCCAGACCTGCAGGTCAACGCACGGAAACATCTTCAAAATGGAGAATGATCCCTCAATCTAGTGTCTGTATTATCTGGATAATACTTTAAAAATACATGGCACCACTCATAACTGATCATTTTATGCTACCCACAGAGGAATACAAGTAGCAGCTTAAAACAAACTGAATTGTTCCACAGCCTTTCGAAAAAAGGCTTCAAATAGCCTGTTGCAACTTTAGGAACTAACTGTCCACACTCATTTATGGCATCTTCTTGCATAACAATCCATTCAGGAGGCGATGACCTGTGCTTTTTTGCTAAAGGAAAAAAGTCACAGCTCATCTGAGTAGGGCGATGTTCTATATATAGATTACAGTTACTGCATGGTTTTAGACAACTGGAAGAAAAGCTTCAACATCATTTATGCACAGTTAGCCTTTAGCTCCTAAGAGCTTAGGCTCTTAATGTTAACTCTTCTGATGCAAACCTCCCTGCAGATAATATTTCTGCATTAACATTGTTCAAGACGGCTTGTTATTTTCATGTAATGCATCATGAAATTACCCAAATATCAAATATCTCATCTGATATCCAAGACATCCAAGTCTTGAATGAGTGAATGCAGGAAAGGCCAATTTTTGTGTACCTGTCTTGGGCTACAAATGCATGGAAATATGTGTAGAGGAGTATTTGAATGTGCCTGTTTAACCACTCTGTTAAAATAGGGTTGGCCATTCAGTTTTTGAGCCTGTTCCACCATTTAATTAGGTCATGGCTGATCTGTAACTGAATCTCATTTACTCGCTTCTGCACTGTATCCTTTGAACTCTAATCTATTTGGAAGGGAATCCACTGTGTGTAAGACCAAAGCGGGAAGCATGTGTAAGCTGCTGTTCACACTGACTTTGATTTCAAAGCCTACATTTTTTGAGACAATTCCTAACTGAAAGAGAAACCATAACTTCAGGTTTCTGGGAAAGGGTCGGGAGGAGGGTATAACATTGGATTTCTGGCTGTGACATCAGACTTCTGGGAAATCAGACTGTGACTTCAGATTGCTAAGGAAAAGGAAGCTGATTGAAAAAAAATACAAACTAAGCTCTCAGAGATAAGTTTTCAGCTGGAGGTCAAAGCATATAGGTTGTGTGGTGATGGTAATAGTGGTGGTGTGTATGTGTATCGTATATATGTGTGTGTGTGTGTGTGTGTGTGTTTTGTTGTGAGTGGAACAGCTGAGAAAACTAGAGCCTGAAGACAGTCATGAACCAAGCTAAGGAGGTTCTGTAGAGGTGTATCCTTTTGATGATGACTATATCCTTGAAACTTGGATGGAGTTAAGCTGCTGTCACCAAGGACAATTACTCCCTCCAAAGGAGACTGTAAAGGACCTTCCTTCCTGACCTATTGACAAGATATGGATGGAAATCATCTACAGTATTCAACAGCTGAAAACAAACTATTCAAATGTTAATTGCTGGGACAAAAAGACCTTGATTTTTAAGATGGCTGTTCAGACAAGCTAATCAAGTTATAATTGGAATCTACATTTTGTTTGAACTACTGGCAATTGGAGGGATCACATGACCAGCCCAAGAATTTTGTGTGGTTTTAAGCACATGGGTGTCTCAGCAGAATAGAAGTAGCAGTTGAGTTAAGTGGAGCTCCTGTCTCTCTCTCTCCCAAGTAGCTTGGACCCTGTCTATTAATTTGACTTTGCCTCTATTTTGTAGTAGACAGAGATTTCTTTAAAGAGTTCAATTCCACACCACCATCCCCAGAAGGACAGAATGCCCAGCTACAGTTTTAAACCACCATGACACTGAAAGCGAGACCACCAGATTCAGCCTGCAGCCAGCAGACACTCCAAGCTATGAACTTCTTTTATTTCTTATGGATTATAGTTTGGCCAAAACTAACCTCCCTATTCTGTAATCTATATCTGCGCGTGTGTGAATTTCGAGTGTGTGTGTGTGTGTGTGTGTGTGAAAGTTGGAGCGTACTTTTTTTATTCTTCTACTTAGTTTGGTTTAAATGTAATAAAACTGACCCCTTTCTTTGTTAAACTCAAGAAAACTTGTCAGATTGGTTCTTTTATGAGCACAGTGTGTAAACAGTTAAGTACTCACTGAATTGGCTGGTCTAACCTTGTTTAAACAGAAAAAACCTGTTGCAGTCAAACAAGGAGAGGGAAGAGAGGGGACCCATTCAATCCCACCTCACTTGGTCCTGACTATAGTTTCTACAGAATAAAACTTGCCTGTTAATTTATATTGATTTTGGTTTGTTTGTTAAAGTAAACATTATAAAAAGTAAAATCTTGTCCACCGGTTTCTTCTATTGGGGTTATTTGGGAAGTTCAGTTATTTAGGTTACTGGTTTCCATGGGGATCAGGACAGTCATAGTCTTGAAAATTTCAATTGGTTCAGCTTTGTGTAAAAAACTGTTTTCTGATTTCAGTCCTACTTCTAATTTTACGAGATCCCACCTCACCCCATATTCTCAATTTCTCCCACCAGAGGAAACAGTTTCTCTGTATCTACCCTTCATTTTAAACATCTCAATTGGATCAACCCTGATCATTATAAACTCAGGGAAATACAAAGCAAGTTTATGTAACCTGTCCCCATAAATTAACCTTTAAAGCCCAGTATTATTTGGGTGAACTTATGCTAAACCCACTCCTGAGTCAATGGCCTGGATTTTCACTAAGTCCGGTTGACTTGGGAGCCCTTTATACATGGTAGGCAAGTCCTGATTCTGAGATTCCAGTCCCCATTCCTGGGTTGTCTGATTTTTGAGAGTGCCTTTAAAGTGAGCAGGTTGGTTCATGTCAAAAGCCAGCATCTGGCACTCCTGACCTGGCCAGTTCCATTGTGGACATAGGCATCCCCAACTCCTCCGCAATTTTCATGGAGTCGGCCAAGTTTTTAAAGAGTTGTGGTTCATGGTCCGTCCGAGGAGTCCTGAACCCTAGTCTGTATGAGGGGACCTTTCCAAATGTTGGTTAAAAAGGTACCCCTCATTCCCCCATGCTAAACTCTTCCCTTCCACCCACCCCCTCTGGCCTCTCATGCCCCCTACACCAAGTATGGCACTTGCATGCCCATTGAGTCACTGTATACTTTCTAGAACCAATGAACACCATAGTGTATATTGATATGTGTAAGAAACGCTTTGAAAAAAGTAAGTCGTTGATAATTTTCTTCTATGAAAAAAGAAAATCTGCACTACAAGCTAATAAAAGTGTCAATCATACAGGTTCTTTAAAGTCTCAAAAACCATGAACTCTTGAAACCACTTAACTTGTGTAAACAAACATTGTGAAATTGACAGCAGAGGTCAGAGAGCCTTAACTCTCAATCAAACGATGTTTCCTCCGGGGAGCAGGTGTTCTAGCATTCGCATAGCTGTTTTGGCTCTCAGCCAAGCATACATAATGAGGTCACAGTGGATAGGTGGCATAGGGGCCATTGGGGTTGGTGGGGGCACAAGGTGACATGGATGGTGCATGGGGAGTGTTTGGAGGGTGAAGGGGTGAGGGATGGAAGGCTTTTGGGCTTTTATTTTAACTGGGCAACACCCCACGGCACCAAGACCGGCCTTTTAAACAGCCTGCCTCGGCACCCAGCAGACACTGCGGCTGCCTCTGCGCTACCTCCCTGGTTAGCTGGCCCACCTCCACCCCACACCTGTCCCCCAGAAATGAAGATCCCACCGGGCAGGCTGAGCTGGCAATCTTCCTGACTTACCCTACCAGCCTCAAAGCTGAAAATCCTGACCAGTATGCCCTTCCTGAGGTGTGGGCCAGGATTTTCAAAGGGCCGCAGGGTTGGGACCCAGAATTCACCTGGGTGCAGGGTTCTTGACGCTGTATTATAAATCCAACCCTTAACACAAAACTGTAAGTAGTAGTCCAGATGGGGTTAGACAAAAGCTCTGTACAACTGGACCATCCACTCCTCACTCCTGAGTTCCAATCAGATGAGATGAGATGAAGGCCAAAATTCCTTTAGCTTTTTCTGATTACATTTTCCACCCATGCTGTAGCTTTTAGGGACTTGCAGACATTGACGCCGAAATCCTTTTGTTCCTCCGCAACTCCCTAGCTTCTCCTGTAAGGTTCCTCCCTGTCTTCCAATGAACTTTGCATATTTCGCAAATCATTGGAATACTGCCCAGGCAACAAAGTTGAAGCTAATTCTAAATGCCTGCAGCAGAGCTAGGGGAGATAGAAAACTGGTGATCAAAAAATCTCACTGAGTCAAATAGTTAAGGACCAGCTGCTAACTGTGGGCATGCGACATTTTCCATTCCCCGGGCATTAAACAACATATAGGAAAGACCTCGAAAATCAAAAAAAAAACATGTATCTGTCAACCAGGGTGGTGAAAAAGTGAATTATCTGGTCATTTATCATATTTATTATTTGTGGGAGCTTCCTGCGCATGAATTGGCAGCTCTGTTTCCCACATTCACACAGTGACTATGCTTCAAAAGTACCTTGTTAACTATAAAGTGCCTTGGGACATCATCAGGCCATGAAAGGTGCTGTATAAACACAAGTTCCTTCCTTCGGTATTTTCTAGAGCGGTGGAAACAAACTTTCCGGAGGTTTATTGGGAAATGTTGGATTGTCTACACAAGGCTTGCAGCTTTTCCTTTACTCTGTGCATAATCCACTGCTGCCCGCTGTCCGTCAGGGATCAGAGGGGGAGGGTGAAATTCATCTTTCCTCTGCAAACTGGCTTGTACTGAAAAACAAGCAGAAATAATTTGGTTTTCATGGTGAAACATTGGTAGTGCAGGAGGCTGTTTGACTACTCGAGCCTGGTTTGGCATTTAAATGTAACCATAGCTGCCCTGCAACCTAACTCTATATAGTTGCCTTTACCCCATATCCTTTAATACCTCTGGTTAATAAAAATCTGTCAACCTCATATTTAAAATTAACCATTGATCTAGCATCAGTTGCAGAAAAGTGTTCCAAACTTCTTATTACCCTTTGCATTGATGTGTTTCCTAATTTCACTCCCTAAAGATCTGCCTCTAATTTTTAGACTAAATGCTGCCTACTCTAGACACCAAAAGCCAGCAGAAATAGGACCATAAGACGTAGGATCAGAAGTAGGCCATTCAGCCCATCGAGTCTGCTCCAACATTCAATGAGATCATGGCTGATCTGATAATCCTCAACTCCACTTTCTTGCCTTTTCCCCATAAACCTTGATTCCATGACCTCTGTTTCTCACTATCTCCCATATCTCTCCCCTTTAATATATTGAAACCTTTGCTCAAATCATCCCCTGAATCTTCTAAATTCCAGGGAATAAAACACTAGTTCGTGTACCCACACTTTGTAAATTAACCCTTTGAGCCCAGGTATCTTTCTGGTACATCGACACTGCACCTCCTTCCAAGGCCCATATATCCTTCCTAAGACAGAGGGGCCCAGAACTGCTCACAGTACTTCCAGGTGTAACCTAACCAGGAATCCACCGTGATCTCTGCCCGAGATTTTTTTTGTTGTTGACTAAACCTGCAAAGAATTTATTTAGGACAAAATGAGAAATGCAAAAAAAAAGCTAATTTGCTCCAGTCCCTGTGGTGTCACTTCAGAGAAGGCTTGGCTCAGTTCCCATTCTCTCTCTGCTCTGAGTGGTGGATAAGGTGAAATGGATGATACCTGGGCCACTGCTGGGAATAGGCCCAGTGGGCTTGGCAATTGCACGGGCCTCATATACAGATGGCAGGCTCTGCTCTGAAACACTGTAAAACCAGGAAATGTGAAGGGCTGAGAAAAGTGGGTCAGAGAGAGAAAAAAAACAACCCAAAGCTCAGCAGCTGGTACCGAGAACCAGTGCAGTCTTCGTTCTCTGAAGGCAAACGTCCTGAGTGTGTGGATGATTATCCGTCCCTGTTGTAGAATCTGTGAAAAAGCAGTAGGCCGAAGTGCTCAAGAAAAGTAAGAATAAAGATTTATTTTTAAAGGTATTCTGCACAGATTCAGGTCACCAACCTCAAACATTGGCCCCGATTTAAGCACCATTTACATGAATGTGTTTTGAATGGATCAAGATCGGGAGAATTAAGTCAGTTTTCCTCTCTCCAGAGATGTTGTGTGACCTGTTGTGTGTATTTCAAGCCTTTTCTGTTCCTATTTCAGATCTTCAGCATCTGCAGGCATTTCGATTTTGTATTAAGGTTCTGGATATTGTGCCAGATTTGAATACACCTTTGGTTTGTCGAGTACTAAATTAAGAACTCTCTCCGCCCAAATGGATGAGAGTTTTGGTCAAACGAAATTTGCAAGGCTGAGGTCGATGGGTTTTTGTTGGGGAAGTGTGTTAAGGGATATGGATCTATGGCGGGTAAATGCAGATGTGGTACTGACCGATTATGTTCTAACGGAATGGTGGAACAGGCTCGAGGGACTGAATGGCCTACACTGGCGCTTACGTTTCTATTTGATTTTTAAATTGCACTGAAGAATCTGAGAATAGCTTCCCAGTTTTGAATTGACATAAAAAAAAGGCAGTTCAATACACATTGGGCGGAATCGTCCCAGATATACACTAACTGTGGTAGCGGGCGGGTAAATGCTTTACCTGCTGGCCACAATGGCTTTTCACACCGTGTTAATTATGCATTCCTGGGAATTATGCCATTTCCATGGCAGGCAGGTTCTCATTCGCCCACCATCACCTCATTGCTTCATCAGGCCGGGCACCATATTTACAGTCCAGCCGTGAGCACACCTCTCGGAGCATCCAGCCCATGGCTGCTGCATGGAAGACCTGGCCCCAAAAAGTAAGAAGACAGCAGCCCCCAGGTTTAGAGACGCGTCCCTCGAGTGCCATTAGATGCCGTGGGGGCCCACCACGATGTCCTCTACATCCGCTCTGGTCACAGGATGGGCAGCTGCATCACCAACCCAGCATAGGAGGTACTGGCAGTGGTGGTCAGCGCCAATGCCCTGCAAAGGAAGACAGCCACCCAGTGCCGCTACAGGGTGAATGATCTCACCTGTTCCGCCAGGGTAAGTCATTCTTCTCATCACTGTCAACTCTCACACTCACAAAACCATCACACAGCCACAGGGCCCTCGCTCGCTGCCAGTTCAAGGGACATCACCATTCGCTCTCTCACACACAGCTTCATTGTCTTCATCCCGTCCATGGGACCACTGACTACCCACACATGCCAGGCGTACTTATCATCTGGCCTGGTCATTTGTCCTGCTTACACTCTCTCCATCTGTATTCATGCAGGACAAACTGGTGAACAACAACAGAGAGAGGTCTCAGACCAGTGGCAGAATGCCTGAAGTCAAGGTCGTCAGAGACTTTGGAAACAGAACCATCCAGCTGGCTGGTGAGGATCTGGACCAGTCCTGTGCTGACGGTGAGGTCGCTCTGCTCTACCAAATGAGGGTCCAGCAGTGCAACATCCATCAGATAACCATGCTGTGAGTGATGTGCCCTGTTTCACAGGCCACTGCCATGCACTAATTATCTCTCCTTGCTTCCACAGGCACATCTGGGAAACAGCCAACAGAGTGCATGACCCAGGGCCTTCAATCAAGCCTTGAAGAAACCTCTGAAGAGAATCTGAAGGCACCCACCCTGATGTCCCATCACGGCGCTCACCCACACCCTCCACCAGCGCAGAGACACACACCCCGGTGGGACCTAGCTTTAGAGTAGCCTCAAGATCACAATCTTATGAGCATATCGCACTGTCTGATCCATAGCAGGTGGTGACAGGGACCTCCCAGGCGTCTGCCACTTGGAGAACTGCTGGAGGCCAGAATGTTGCTGAGTCCAAGTCAGATGAGGAGCCTCGAGACTCGGTCATGTCACAGTTATTGGAGCTGCAAAGGCAAGCTCAGGATCATCAGGAAATGGTGTCTGCTGCACTCCTCAGATTGCAAGGCGCAATGAAGGAGTCCATCTACCTTCAGGCTGAGGTGACAGTGCCAGCATGCCAACACATAGAGGTCAACACCAGCAGGATGGCGGCTGTCATGGAGACCTTGGTCCTGGACGTTGGTCCTGCACTGCTGTGCGGGCTGAATTCCATCGCTAACGCCACAGTTAGCTTCCAACAGTGTGCACGTGAGAGAGGTGTCACACAGCCTGATCTCACTCCAGCCTGATCTGACTCCTCAAAGGAGTCAGCCTGGGGCCATTGGACACACAAAGTGAGGAGGATTGGCAGGTGTAGCACCCCCAACAAGGCCATCCATCCAGGTGACTCTGGGAATGTCTGACCCATCCGAATCCAATCTTCCTGTGACCTCAGCAGCTCCAGCTCTGCAGGCTGAGGAGGGGGCCGCTGCCAAACAGCAGGACCCCAGAAGCAGGCCAGGGCCCTCCAAGTCTCAGCCCTCCAGAGGACACCTGTCAATGTCATCACAGACAGGGTGTTGCAGTCAGCAGGCTGCCTCCACCTCCACTCTGGATGCTCGGGGAGCACCAAGACGTAGCGGCAGGGTTAGGAAGGTCAAGAAGATGTAACTCTTTTAGGAGGCAAACAATTAAACTAAGTCAAGAAGATGTATTTGTGCAGCCTGGGCACGGGTGTGAATCACTTGTACGTAATGTTCACTGTTGTTAATAAACTCCCAAGGATATCTCCCTGCCTATGGCTCCTTGTTCCGATGAGCAGTGTTCTTGTCACTCAGATGTGAAACCTTTCTGCACAAGATAAAGGCAGGTGTCTCAGTCCAGGGCCTCTTCCCTGTGCTCTCTGCAGCCTTCAGATCAAAGTGATGATCCGGCCTCACACTCCCTGGGCATATTTGTGATGTCAGCACCTCGATGGTGCTCGTCATTGCTGCCAGAATGTGGTGGGCAGGTGTCACAGAGCTCCATCATTCTCTCTGTGTGCTCTCAGGGCGTTTAAAGTGGGACTTGGCCCCATCTCTTCAGCATCTGTGACCAGTGATGCTGTGCTCCTGAAGGGCTCAGGTGCTGAAGGCAGGCAAAGGATCAGCTGCTTTTAAAGTTTCACGGCTGCATCTCTATGATATGACCCTGATCACAGAGTACAAGCGAGCTGCCCTCAGCCAGCAGGAGTCAGACATTCTCAGAGGCTATGTGAAGATCTATGGAGTCTCCTCACTGCATGTCATCATCATCCTCCTGCAATTGAGTGATTATTAGGGCCTCCGCTGCATCTCCATGACAGGAGCATTCTCACAGAGGGTATTTGCGCTGCCTTAAGCCAGACTGGAGTCAAACGTTCACAAATGCGATGTGAGGATCTATGGGGTCACCTCACTGCATGTCGTCATCATCCTGCACAAATCTAGCAGCTGCGAGGACCTCCTGAGCATGCCTGCCTCATCTGGCCAGTGCAAGGGCCTCATCACTGTCATTGTCGCCTTTGAGGACCTCATCACTCTTATTCCTGTTGACGTCCTCCTGATTGGAGGAGACGTCCAGCTCCTGCATCTCCTCCTCAGCCAGCACCAGGTTGTTAAGGGCACAGCAGACGATGATGATGTGTGACACCCTCTGTGGACTATATTGCAGGGCTCCACCAGACTGGTCCAGGCACCCAAAGCTCATCTTCAGCATCCCAATGGTCTGCTCCACCAAGTTGCGAGCTGCTGCATGAGCCTCATTAAAACGTCGCTCTGCTGCAGTCTGAATCCACTGCACGGGTGTCATCAGCCACGGCCTCTGTGGATAGCCCTTGCCCTCGAGGAGCCATCCCTGCAGCTTCTGTGGAACCTGGAAGACATCAGGGATCTGAGACCGACTGAGAATGTAGGAGTCGTGCACACTCCCTGGAAACCGTGCGCACCCCTGCAGGATGCGTTTCTGGTGGCCGCGTACTAGCTGCACATTCAGCGAATGGAATCCCTTGTGGTTGACGTCGTTGACCACGAGCTGCAACGGAGACCTGAGCACCACGTGAGTGCAGTCGATCACACCCTGCACCTGTGGGAAGCCCAAGATCTGGACAAATCCAATCGCTCTTGCATCCTGGCTGTCCTGATCCTGGGTGAAATGCACAAAGTTGTGTTGCCCTCGCAAAGATGGCGTCCATGACCTCGTGGATGTACTTGTGGGTAGAGGCTTCTGATATTCCACAGAGGTCACCTGCGGAGTCCTGAAAGAAGCCACCAGCGTAGAAAATTGAGTGCTGCTGTCATTTTCACAGCTACTGGCAGTGAATGCCTTTTATGACCATGTGGCATCAAATCCTACAGTAAATGGCCAGTCACCTTGACATGGGCAGTCTTCATCGACATTGGTTCTTGGTCATCTGCAGGATTGAAAGTCAGTGTCCATAGACCCTGGGTCTAGCTGGGCGCTGACCAGCGATGGCTCACTGTGGCTCTTCAGTGGCGTGTGAGCAGCTCCAGCCAGAGGGTGCTGCTCCTCCTTCTGCGCATCCAGGCACCTCAGTCGCTCTCATCTCTGTTGTCTTTGCTCTCTGTTCATCACGAGGCGTGCAACTAGTTCACCAGGCTCTATGATCCTGATGTACTCCTGCTGGATGAGAGAGGTGTGTGGGTTAGCATGGGTGTACTAAGAGCGTCTCTTGGCTAAGTCTGAAGGGTCCTTACTGCATCCCGGAGAGTGCTGGCCACCACTTGGATGGCCAGAGATTAGTGAGTTGCTTGGCTTTCCAAAACCTCACCTTCCTCCCCCCCCCACTCCACCCAACTGACTGGCAGCAGCTTTGTCCACTGGCCTGCATGCTGTGCTGTCAGCTCAGGCACAGGCATTCTCCTAACCCGTGCTGCAAGACTGCGCTATTGGCTTGAACCATGTGGGAGACCGGTCCAGACCGGGATGATGACACTGTAAGGGGCTGTGAGCGCCTCCATCAGTGACCGCTCCATGGCCAGATTTAGCAAGGAGACTGTACAATGTGTTCAGTTGTCCAACTGTTCTGCAGTCCACTAAAATGCTCAATAGGTGGCAGTCTGTGCTCGTGGGGTGAAAAGCTCTGGAGAACTTGGTGGCACTTTGACGCCTCTACATTGCTTGAGTGGGCAAATAAGCTAGAGGCCCGACTCCAACCATATCAATGTGGCTGTGCCTGAACTGTCTCAGCTGCAGAGGAAAGGTCATTTTCTACAGGTTTCCCTAATGCGTGACCACTTCCTTTGCCCATCCCCCACCCCCGATCACGCTGCGTGTGCTTGTGGGCAGCCTTTGCACCCCCCACCCATCCCAAAGTCATCTGAACTGCAGGACAGCCCTTGCAGCCCCCCACCAAAGTCACCATAACCACAAGCCAGCCTTTTCCCATCCCCAAAGTCACCTCAGCCTCAGGGCAGCCTTACCCCCACCACCCACAATGCACCTCAACCATGAAGTCTAACAGGTGGCCCTCGAGAGCACTCCACAAGGTTACTGTGCACTCACCTCGGAGTTCCCCTCAAAGTGCAGCCCACCAAGTGCACACCTTTTATGTGCTGTTGTGAAACACATTGGCGTACATTAACACCGATGTGGTGGCTGAGCCACTGGTGGTGGTGGCGGGGGTGATTCCAGCAGGCTAGCCTTACAATGATATGCTGATGTATTACAATGAGGTTCCCGACAGCTGATGGTGGGAAACGGGGCCCCCAATCGATAGGCTGAACACTCAATCGCAAACTGGTTTCACGGCATCGTGAAACCAATTTTTGGCCTTCTCTTCATACTGTCCACTCACACCACCGAGCACCCCCAATACCAATGGGCTTGGATGATTCGGTCTATTGTGTGTGGTAGAGATTTAAAGATAATCACATTTGTATGGCATTTTAGAGTTTATGTAATGTTATATTAAAAAAGATTTACATTTATATAGTATTCTTTGCCACTTCAGAACATCCTGTTCACATAAAATCACTGCTGTTGGAATGTGGCAGAAAATTTGAGTGCAGAGGGATCCCACAAATGCCAAAAGATTAGATAATCGGTTTTAGTCATGTTATTATCCAAAACAATGGAGAGACCCCCACCCCCACCCCCTTCCTCTTTGTTATGATCTTGATTTTCCAGGCAGGTTTCTCATTAGAAACATCAAACTTTATTTACAGGCTGCAGCAGCAGTTACATGTTTCCATCAAGCTCCACAACTAGAAGAAGAATTCCCACTCCCCGTGCACTTAGAGCTGTTTCATTCACACTGTCATGTGACACTATACAACACAGTAAGTCTTAAAGCTACAGTTACTACATTCCTCCCCCTTTAAATTTTTGTACAGTTTGTATTTACAAGAACATCTACCTTCATGATATTACAAAAATGCACACAGGTCATGGAATTATAAGTTCAGTCTCTCAGGTAGAACATCGTCGCTCCACGTCTTTTGAATCTTTACAGGATCCACATTATCTGTAACTGCAGCAACATCAGGTACTCCTTTAGGCACAGGCAGTTCAGTGTTATCTAGTCCAACAGGCACATCCGATATGTCTATCCTTGGTTGACCAATTTTGGCAGGGACCACTGGATCTACAACGGCTACAGGTAGAACCTTTTGTTGGGCTTTCTCTGCTCTTCTCAAATAATCCACATGTTTCGGGTGATCCAGCCCTCCACCTCTATTTGGTACAACAAGGGTCTGGCCGTAGAAATTATTACACCAGGTAACCACTCGAAATTATATGACTTTTCCTTTCAGTGCCTCTTTAGCTTCATTCAGCTGATTCTTCAGCTCTTTGCTAGACATGCTAGCTTCACTGAGCTGGCCCTGCCTTGGAGTTTCTCTGAACCCCCATCTCCCGGCGTATCCAGCAATATACAACTTCCAGGGCTTCATGTGAGTCCTCTCCTCTTATCAAGGCTTCCCCTGAACCCTCTTCGAGTTTCTTCTGCTGTGCTTCCATCCTACTGTTTAAGACAGTCTTTACTTCTTCATATTGCTGAAACTTGACACATCCCTTTAGCATTTGATCTTGAAGGACAATCAAATGTCCTTTCAACTGTTTATTTTCTGGTTGCCCTCCCTCTGGCGTCTCCTGTTGCCCTTGGCAGGGTTGCCCCTTCTCTGGGGTCTCTTGTTGCCGTCCGCAGAATTGCCCCTTCTCTGGGTTCTCTTGTTGCCGATGGACCTTTATTAAGAGATGCCCTCTCTCTGGGGTCTCTTCTAATTTTCTGTCCATTGCCATTTTTCCTGTATTTACCACTTTAAATGTATTGGCTACTTTAAGAGCAGTTACCTTATCTTTTAACTCCAGCTATCTTTGCAGCTGTCAGCCTTTCTGTTCTGTTTTTGAGTTTCCCATGCTTTTTGTATTTTGGCAGGCTCACCAGCAAACATGGCTGCTTTTTTTTACCTTTGTAAAACTTTGTTCATGTTCGAAAGAACACAGCTGTGATTCCTTCTCCCTTTTTGGGTGATTCTGCAGGTTTTATTCTCTTTTTTTTTTATTAATTCTGCAGGTTCTTTTGATGTTGGATAACCTGTATTTTGGGAGACCCAGCAGCCTCGTGGTCCAATTGAGGCTGTTTTTTTCTCTTTTATTTTGCTCTGCAGGTCCTGTTTTTTTTAAATGTCAGGGGTGCTCCAGGAGATTTCTCAGCCTTTTGGATCTGGCCCATTTTTTTTTAAAACTTAAAATGACTTCTGTTTGAACTCTGCAGCATGCCTGGTGAGTATATTTTCCTTTTCTTCTGTTTAAACAAGATACTCCCAGTTTCTGGGTGAGGGACAACATCAGACCCGATTCCATCCTTGTTGCCAGTTTGTTATGGACTTGTTTTTCCAGACAGGTTTCTCATTAGAAACATCAAACTTTATTTACAGGCTGCAGCAGCAGTTACATGCTTCCATCAAGCTCCACAACTAGAAGAACTCCCACTTTAAGATTTCCTGTGCTTAGAGCTGATTTGTTCACACTGTCACGTGATATTATACAACACAAAGTCTTAAAGCTACAATCATTACATTCCTTAAAGTTACAATTATTATACTCTTCTGCAAATAATGGCTGTGGATCTTTCACATCTATCTGAGAGGAAAAACAGGACCTCAGTTTAACATTGCATCTGAGAGACTGTGCCTTCAAAAGTGCAGCATTCTTTCAGTTCTACACAGAAGTGTCAGCGTGGAGTAGGTCTAAGTCCCTGGGATGGGATTTGGACTCGCAACCCACTGACTTTAATGTAAGACTGTTACCTACCCAGCCACAACTGACACTTTACCACAAAGCAAAACTTTTGTATATAATAACCGTCATCTCCACTCCGTTTAGGCTTCAGCCTTGAAGTTACTCCCGTGGCTCAATTATATCTATAGTCTGCACAGCTTGAATCTCATGTGTGTCTTTGAATTAGTTATTCAGCCATTTAAATCAGTGTTTGTACAACCCAAGGGAAAACACGCCTGGAAGGGGCAGAGGGGAAAAAAAAGCAGCAAAGCAACTGAGTTAGTAGTGTTGTGTTTCTGGCTTATTTACAAACCAGCTGTCCCTTCGGATAAGAGTTTACTAATAAAACAAACTTAGTAAATGCAATAGTTGTTTTCGGAAAAAGGGAAGTAGTGATCCAGTGCCAGTATACACTGTATTATTGCAACGTCTCCGTTGGTGGTAAGGTGCAGGCTTTATCCACATGCTTGGCCATTTGGTGACCTAGAAATCTGATGATGGTGGGTGTGGAACGTGCATATATATTATTATGCAACAGAGGTGCACTGGCAGCCATATTGTTAAAGGTAGAAAAAGAGGCCTTATAGGACTGTGCCTTAAGTAGGTGCTAAACCCTTTCCGTTTATAAGTTGGCCTAATGCTTGTTTGAAGCCATTTTTGCAAAACTAAGCTACTTGAATAGAGGTGGCACTGGCCCAGCTGTGTTGGGGAAAACATGGTCTACATTTCAGAAAGCCTCTGCATCTCATTAGGCTGAAGGAGGGCTTGGCTGTCAGCTGTTTCTACTTCCTTTTCTCCTTTGTATTTTAGGCCTATTTACTGGATGCCCAAGAAATGACGAAGAGCTCAAAAACCAGTTTGTTTCCAAGAATCATTCACCCAAATGAATTATTACAATTCTTCCAAACTCCAGAATACAAATCCAATTTACTCAGCCTCTCGCCATAGGACAGCCATCCCACCCCAAGAAACAAGCTAGTGAATCTTCGCTGTATCACTTTCAATGCAAATATTGCTTTTCCATCTTAGTGACGAGGTGAAAGACATTTCAAACGGTAGGACTGGATGCTGTTTTAACTAGGAACAATCGCTGGTGTAAATATTGAAGAATTGCGTTGAGCAGCTCAGCAGTCTGACAAAATTCAAAGTACTTGATTTCTGACAGCCTCAGAGCCTCACTGGCTTGGGAATGCAAGACAAAATAACCAGAAACATGGTGCAAATATAAATAAAAACGTCCAACTGAAAAGTCTGCCTGAGTTTTCAAAATCTCACACAGAAATGGTTAAGCGTAGCTCAAACATGCCAACAATCCATCCATAGATGACAACAATTTTATAAATTAATTATTGTGACTTTTAAAAGATTTGTTCATGGGATGTGGGTGTCGCTGGCTAGGCCAGCATTTATTGCCCATCTCAAAATGCCCCTGAGAACTGAATAGCTTGCTGAGCCATTTCAGAGGGCATTTAAGAGTTAACCACATTGCTGTGGGTCTGGAATCACATGTAGACCAGACCAGGGAAGAACACCAGATTCCCTTCCCCAAAGGACATTAGCAAACCAGATGGGTTTTTACAACAATGGTTTCATGGTCATTGTTAGAATTTTAATTCCAGATTTTTTTTTTTGAATTCTGCCATGGTGGAATTTGAATCCAAGTCTCCAGAGCCTTACCCTGGGTCTCAGGACTACTAATCCAGTACCAGTGCCACTACACCACCACCTCCCCGCTGTTGGCAAGGCTGGCATTTATTGCACATCCCTGGTTACCCTTGAGAAGCTAGAGGTGGACCTTTTTCCTGCAAAGAATGCTAGTAGCTCAGCACAATTACTTTTTCTTCCTGTCACCCTCTATTGCTTTATTATGTAGATATATTCTAATAGTGATACCTTATGTTGAAAGCACTCATTCTTAAGCAATTCTTATGATTTAAAAGACCCTAAATTAAATAAACTTGGACAGCTTTAATCCAACTCAGAACAATTAAAAAGACCTTTCAGCGTATACCTATAGATATAATTCAGTCTAGATGGAGCACTGCTCCAGGTGTGTTTTGTTGTGAATTTCAACCCCATGGAGTCATTGATGAAATGGAAGAAATTTCAGGAGTTCTGACTGTACTGGTGACTATATGTCACCTGCCTCATTTGCTACAACGTAATCTGAATACAATTGCAAATTCTGCCATTGACAGTTATGCATCAGTTGGATTCTCTTGTCATTAAATCTGATGGCCATAAGTTTGAGTTCCATACTCCAGAGCACAAAATCTCGGCTAACACTCCAGTGCAGTACTGAAGGAGTGCTGCACTGTTGGACTTGCACCTTTCAGATGAGATGTTAGGCTGAGGATCCACCAGCACCCTCAGGTGGATCTAAAAGAGCCCATGGCACTACTTTGAATTGGAGTAGGAGAGTTATCCCTTATGTTCTATAATCCACCCTCAATCAACATGACAAAAATGGATTATCTGGTCATTGTCACATTGTTTGTGGGAATTTGCTGTGTGCAAATTGGCTGTCGGGTTTGCTACATTACAATAGGGGCTACACTTCAAAGGTGAGGTCATCAAAGACACTATACAAATGCAAGTCTTTCTTTCCTGCTGTTTTGTAGTATCACACAGCAAAGCCTATCTACTCTGCAGGTTACCTTTAGGATGATACAGCACCAATGATGTGCAGACGAGAGCTTAAGTTGCCAACTCTAGTTAACTAAATTCCTGCTTAAAGGAAGTGGCTACAGAGATAGTGAATACATTAATTGTAATCTTCCAAAATTCTGTACATTCTGGAAAGATCCCAGTGGATTGGAAAACTGCAAATGTAACACATCTATTTAAGAAAGGAAGGAGACAGAAAACAGGAAACTATAAACTGTCAAAGGGAAAATTATGGAACCCATTATTAATGAAGTAAGAGCAGGGCATTTAGAAAAGCATAATACAGTCAGGCAGAGTCAGCATGGCTTTATGAATGGGAAATTGTTTTTGACAAATCTATTAGAGTTCTTTGAGGATGTAATAAGGAGGGTGAATAAAGGGGAACCAGTTGATGTAGTGTATTTGGATTTCCAAAAAGCATTCGATAAGGTGCAGCAGAAAAGGTTACTGTGCAAGATAAGATCTCATGGTGTTGGGGGTGATATATTAGCATGGACAGAGGACTGGCTAACTAACGGGAAACAGAGGGCGAAATTGTCCTAGATTTGCACTGTGTGGTAGCGGGCAGGAAAAAGGATGTTTTACCTGCCGGCCGCAATAGTGGCTTTTCACACCATATCATTCCATTCCTGGACTTTTCAGGGCCCTGAAAGGCATGAAGACTGCAGCCCCCTGATTCATTGATGTGTCCCTGGAACGCCTTTTGAATGGCATGAAAGCCCAATGTGATGTCCTTTACCCTTTGTCTGGCCTCAGGAGGTCCAGCAATCTCACCACTCCGGCTTGGTAGGCGATGCAGTAGTGATCAGCGCCAATGCTGCACAGAAGAGATTGGCCACCCAATGCAGAAAAAGGATGAATGATCTTGAGGGTAAGGAAATCATCTCATCACTCTAAACTCACACACTCAAGCCCATCACACATTCACTGGCATCTCACTCACTGTCAGCTCAAGGGACATCACCACTCACTCTCTCATGCACACCCTCACATCTCCATCTGGCCTCATCTCCTCTGGAGACTGCCTCCTCAGCCCTCACCCTCTTGAGGCCACTTGCACAGTTCAATATGTGCCCCCCCACACACCCTGGGATACCTCCCTTCCCCAGTACAGCCCTCGCCCTGTAGCCTCTCCCCTTGCCTGAGGCCACTTCTCCCCCTTCCCAAGCAAGCTTTAGTCCTGCAGCCATTGAAAAGTGACCCTTGCCCTATGGCTGGTCTGGTAGGTGGAAACCTGTCCCTGAGCGCCCCCCTAAAAGTGATGTAGTGCTGTCTACGAACCCTCGTGCTGTTGACAACAAGTACTGCCTGAAGCAAGGAAGACAAACAAACCTCGAAGTCCCAAGGGAAGTGCACGTCGCTTATGTACAGTTGTGAAACATGTTGATATGCAATCACACTGACTCACTCAGATGATTCAGGGTTGGGGTATGATTCTGGCGAGCTAGGTTTATAATGATGTACAGATGAATTACAATGAAGTTACTGATGTCCTGCAATGAGAAACGTGGCCCAACATTGGCGGGCAGAGCGGACAATTGCCAACTGGTTTCGCAACACCGTGAAACCCATTTTTGGCCTTGTTGCCATATTGCCCATTCACACTGCCAAACACACTCACTGCCAACAGGCATGGAAAATTCTGCCCAGAGACTTGGCACCAATGTGCTATTTTCAGGTTGTCAAACTAACCAGTGGAGAGCCCCATGGACCAGTGCTGGGGCTTCAACTATTTACAATATATATTAACGAAAAAACCGAGTGCAAAGTTATTGACGTACAAATTCAGGGGAAGCAAGCTGTGAGGAAGAAACAGAATGTGCAAAAGGATATAGATAGGCTAAGTGAGTAGGCTAAAATTTGGTAGATGAACATACAGACAGAGCGGTGTACATATGAATAAGGAGCAGGAGCAGGGGTAGGCCATTTGGGCCCTCGAGACTGCTCCTCCATTTATTAAGGTCATTGCTGATCTGACTGTGGCCTCAACTCCTAGTTTACTCTCCACTTTTACTTTCAGCTCCACTGATGGAGAAAAATGTAGGAAGATGTGAGGTTGTCCACTTTGGTAGGAAGGATAAGAAAGCAGAATATTATTTAACTGGAGAAAGACTAGAGAATGCTGTGGTACAAAGGGATCTTCATACATGAATCACAAAAAGTCAGCATGCAGGTATAGCAAGCACATAGGAAAGCAAATGGAATGTTGCCCTTTATTGAAAGTGGAAAGGGGTATAAAAGCAGGGAAGTCTTGGTACAACTGTACAGGGCATTGGTGAGACTGCGCATGGAGTACTGTATACAGTTTTGGTCTCCTTACTTAAGGATGATATACTCACATCGGAGGCAGTTCAGAGAAGGTTCGCTAGGTTGATTCCTGGGATGAAAGGGTTGCCTTATGAGGAAAGGTTGACCAGATTGGGCCCTATGCTCATTGGAGTTGAGAATAATGAGAAGTGACCTTATTGAAACATGTAAGAATCTGAGCAGGTTTGACAGGGTAGATGCTGAGAGGACGTTTCCCCTCCTGGCAGAATCTAGAACTGGGGGCACATTTTCAGAATAAGGGGTCTCCCATTTAAGGCAGATGAGGAGGAATTTCTTTTCTCAGAGGGTCATTAGTCTTTGAAATTCTCTTCCACAGAGAGCAGTAGAGGCTGGGTCGTTGAATATATTCAGGGCTGATGTTAGGTAGATTTTTGATAGATAAGCGAGTCAAGGTTTACAGGGATCAAGCGGGACAGTAGGGTTTAGATCATGATCAGCTCATCCATGATTGTGCTGAAAGGTGGAGCAGGCTTGAGGGGCTGAATGGCCTACTCTTGCTCCTATTTCTTATTGTCACAGACAGAATGTAAGCTCTCTTACTATCTGTATCAACATGTTTTGTATGGAAATAGGTGTACCTTTTCTTACCCCATTTCAGTGTGTATACCAATTAAATAATTCAGCAGTAAGATTTTGTGAGTTGAAAGATAAAGAAGGCTATTTATTCTCAGACACTTACCCTGAATTAAAAGCAATGCCAAAGACACGTGTACTCTCTCACACACATACATACACGCACATACACAGACACACACGTACACACATACAAAGATTAGATCTAAATAAAGGTCTTGCACTTTTATAGATTCCAGTTATGTTAATCTCTGGTTTACGATTTCCCATCTCCCACATGGCAGGCCTGTAATTTTCTAAATGGCTTTGATGCTTTAAAGTTGAAGGGAGGGGTTGTAAAATGAAGGGTTCACATCAGGTTGTGAGGATTCTTGTAGTCGAATCTCCAGGAGGTTGGTTCTCAGGTGAACTTTAATTGAAACAGCTTACACACTCTGAGTTCAGCCCTGATGTTTCACGGCTTGCTTCCGAGTCTGGTTCACAGATGGGCTGATGTTTCCAGTAGCTATGGTGGAACTAACTGCAAATAGCTCCCAGCTGATCCACCATGTGCTTTTTCACAAGTTCAAGACCTTTTCCAAAAAGATGTTGCGTTCATGTTGATTCTACATTCTATGTTGTGGGTTAACACCTTTGAGGGTTTGATTCAGACATCATGATACAATGGGATGGTGATAGGTGCCATTCCCTTCCATCTGCCACCAGTTAGCATTCCAATCTTCCCTTTCATTCAATACTAAACAGGGAGTCAGGCAGCCAGCAAATTCCATAGTCTTTTGTGTGGGCCAATCCTTAAACAAAGAGATGTGCGAATTCCCTGGACGGCTCTGAATGTCCATACTAAATTTAGTATTTGCTTAAAACTTGTTACCGTCTGCAGTTCAAATGGCAAAAGTCACATGATTTTCAGCAGCCATTTTAACAGTTTGTGACCTATCTTTAAAAATATTGGCTGAAAGTTCATAATATAATGGACATGACATTATGTTCTTATGTACAGAATTACAAAATTGGATGACATTAACTGTCAAAGTCTTTCAAATCCCATCTCCACTATTTTTATGACTTATAAAGGTTGAAGAAAAATGAAAAAAATCCTTACAGTTTTTCTCCTAGGTTGCTTGTAGTGTCGGTCTGGAGATTAGTCTTTTATTCCTGGAGCCTCCAGACCATTTCCAGGAGGGTTGGCAATCCCATGGTGAGTTCAGACACACAACCAATAGATGTAGTTGGTGCATCTCTCAGGGCTGCTCGCACTGGTAGCCATGAGCCATTGAGGTCTCTAGGCAAAGATGTGATTCAGGTGAGTTTCAACTTACTGAGAAACATCAAGACATCGGTGAGTAAGGGATCAGGAAGGCTGGCAGCAGCGTGATAATCCGTCTTCATGGGAATCAGTGGCTGCAAACAGGACTTAGCTTCCAGTAGTAGCATTCTTGAGGAGGAATAGGCAGGTCCTCTCAAATCACTGTCCATCCTTTTCCAGCCTCTGCTTCTGGGTAAGTTGCACAAACTATAGGATGATGACATTTACAGTAGAGAAGGAGGTATTCAGCCCAGTGGGTCAGTGCCGGCTCTTTGCTGGAGCAATTCAGAATGAATTCCAGTGCTCCCACAGTCTCCCTGCAGCCCAATATTTTCCTTTGCTTCAAATATTTATCCAATTTGACCCTTAAAAGATACAATCTCTCCTCTCCAAGGCAGCATTTTTGCTGATGCTAAACTTCACGTTCCACTGACCTCTCACAGCTCAACATCAGTTTCTCGCTACTCAGTTCCAATTTAATGTCTTAATTTAAACAACAGGCCAAATACCATAGGGGATAAAATAAGGTAGGCAGTTAGAGAACAGCAAATCACATCACCTATATGTCCAATTCATTAACCTAATGCTAGCTCAAACCAACACACAGTTAAGGCAGCAAATAAACACGTTTAAACACCTCCTGGAAGCCAATTAAAATGAAGTAAATTTAGACTCAAAAGATGGCAAAATATATAAACGAAAATATCAGTGCAATGGCCCACTTGCTCCTGCTGAGGTTAAAACTTCACAGTGTTTTAGCATTTCACACTCCGCAATGTTCCTGCAGCTGAGGAAGTACCCGTGAGGCTCAAGTGCCCCCACATCCAGAAGAGGTCAGGTTATTCCTGGCACACAGGCAGAACTATTTGAGCCTGCAACATATGGAGAAAGGTGGCTAGCATGATTGTGAGCATGCCCTCCAGTGACCCCTCAGGAAATTGCCACACTTTTACTCTTTCCAATAGGGCAGGTTACATTAAAAAACAATTACAGTACAGCAGCAGGCCATTTGGCCCTACTGGTCTATGCCAGTGTTTATATCCTACATGAGCCTCCTCCCTGCCTACTTCATCTAACCCTATCAGCATAGCCTTTTATTCTTTTCTCCCTCATGTATACATCTAGCTTCCCCTTAATTCCACACCTATCCTATTCACTTCAACCACTCAGTGTGGCACATTCCAATCACTCTCTTGGTAAAGAGCTTTCTCCTGATTGCGCTGACATTTTCATTCATACATTTTACTGTTTTTAGGATTAAAATCGATCTTCATGTGTTTAGTTTAAGCTGTCCATTACTAGTTGTGCGTGTTCATTTGGCGCTTTGGCTTGCAATGGTTTGAACAGGTTTTAGGTTAATTAACTGGCATCAGCTCCCAGAGTGCAAGGGAAGGGGACAGTGATCTGCCAGGTTAAACCTACACTGTCACATTAATAAAAGCAAGTGGTGTATGAATGGGGCGAGGGTTAATGAAGGCTCAGTTTGTTAGCAAAAAAAAAACCAGGGTCATTCTTTTTAAGCTTTGCTTGATATTGTAAATCAGCTGATAGAGAATTAACAGTCTGTCATACATGACTTATATTTCCATAATGGTAGCACACAGTTCTGCTGGCTAAGTTTTAGGT
This sequence comes from Carcharodon carcharias, assembly GCF_017639515.1. NCBI lineage: Eukaryota > Metazoa > Chordata > Chondrichthyes > Lamniformes > Lamnidae > Carcharodon > Carcharodon carcharias. Next base: position 15,256,874 of record NC_054481.1, on the reverse strand, counting down.
GTCTGCAGCTCATTGACTTGACGATAATGAAGCTCAAGGTCCAATATTTGGTGCAATCCACGCTTAACCATTCATGCACAGCTCTCTGCGCCCCCTCCGGTGCCCCCGCCATGCCCTCCCAAAAATGAGAGGCAAATTTCTGGGCCACAAGTGGCATGAAATTTCCCATCATCAGTGAGGAGCCACCAGTGTTGGACTCCACAATCTGGGAGAGAGGGCTTCAGTCAGCTCTTAGACCTACACTGGAGAGGGGTTTCATCAAGGTTAATGTGGGTTGGCATGCTTTCTGCTCTTGGATATCCAAGTACCAGCTCTGCTCAGGTACACAACATATTCTAAACCAACCCAAACAAAAATACCTTGAAAAACTCAGCAGGTCTGCCAGCATCTGCGGAGAGGAATACAGTTAACGTTTCGAGTCCGTATGAGTCCAGCTGAGTTTTTCCAGTTATTTTTGTTTTTGTTTCCAGTATCCAGCATCCACAGTATTTTCCTTTTATATTCTAAACCAACCCTGGTCCCAAACTGGCATCTCACTCCAACTGGCCAGAAGGATTCTTTGCTCAATCATCTGAGTGGCCTTAAAATGGCACTAAGAAATTCCAAGTTGTATGTTGACCATTACTGCAAGGGAATGCTTAACCTTTTATTCTTTTCTCCCTCATGTGTTCATCTAGCTTCCCCTTAATTCCACATCCATCCTATTCACCTCAACCACTCCGGGTTAGATGAAGTAGGCTGGGAGGAGGCTACAGGAATGTGTAACCCTTCCATATAAAATCTCTCACTTTGTCATTTAAAAAGGTAATACTTCCATTCATGTAGAAGAGAAACAAACCTCATGTAGCTATGTGATGCTGCTATCCCACAGCGGATTTTCACATGGGGAGGATGTTACTTAAAATAGAAGCTGAAAATGCTGGAAACACTCAACAAGCCAAACAGCATCTATGGGGACAGAAATGAGTCAATATTTCAGGTCAATGGCCTTTCATCAGGATTAAGAACGTAAGAAACAGGAGCAGGAGTAGACCATACAGCCCATTGAGCCTCCTCCGCCATTCAGTACAATCATGGCTGATCTTGGGCTTCAACTCCATTTTCCCACCTGCTCCCCATATCCCTGATTCCCTGTGAACCCAAAAATCTGCCTATCCCAGCCTTAAATATATTCAATGATCGAGCATCCCCACTGGGCTAGAGAACTCCAAAGATCCTCAACCCACAGTGAAGAAATTTCTCCTCATCTCAGTCCCAAATGATCATTCCTCTATCCTGAGACTTTGCTACCCACACCCCCGCCCCCCCCAACCACCCACCCCACCCCCGTATTTTAGATTCCCCAGCCGGGGGAAACAACCTCTCAGTGTTTACCCTGTCAAGCCCCATCAGAACATTGTACCTTTCAATGAGATCACCTCTCATTCTTCTGATTTCCAGACATGTAGACACAATTTATTCAGTCTCTCATCATAGGACAACCTTCTCACCTCAGGGGCCAATCTTCGCAGTACCATCTCTAATGCACACACATCCTTCCTCAAATATGGAGACCAAAACTGCACACAGTATTCCAGTTGTGGTCTTACCAAAGTGTTGTACAATTGTGGCAATGCTTCTTTATGATTGTAGCCCAATTTCCTTGCAGTAATCGTCAACATGCAACTTGCCTTTCCAATTGCTTGCTGGACCTGTATGGTAACTTTCTGCATTCCTCGTGTGAATACACTCAAGTCCCTCAAGTACCAACATTTACAATTCCCATGCCTCTTTAAAATTGGAAGACAAATTGGAAGGTGCTTTAGAAGCAAGTACACCATCCCAAAATGGGAAATATAAATAATGAAGATGAACAAGTGAAAAGAGATAAGCAGAAAATCTCATTGGAGGGAAGAACCAAACTTCATCAAGGTGGGTACTCTTGGAATAGAAGTGGCAGTGAATTAAACACAAGAACCAAAGCAATATAATGGAGATACTGGAAATCCTTTTTAGAATAAAAATCATGTTTTCAGTGCCAAGAAGTGACTGTATGTTCTCTTAATAGAGATATACTCCTTGCTACAGCTTCTCCTCACACTGCCAACTCTAAAATAAATGCATTTTTAGAGTGAAAATAAGTCACCAAGGGAATGAAGAGCTTCTCATAAATAACTTCTACAAAAGAGTTGGTGTGACTCCAGAACAAGTGTTTCCATTCCGCACTCAAGTTGTTTTTTTTATATAATCGTCAGGGGAAATGTCACTCATAAATTATTTTGATTAGCTTTGGGATAAATGATTGATAGGCACTAGCTTCAGAACAAAAACTGAAGCAGCCAATAGTGATGTTGGAAACTCATTCAGTTCTCACACTTGGCTAACGAGACAAATGAGAGGATATCACAACTTGACTAATTGACTTGTACCACAGGGGCAGCACAAATAGAATGATCAACCTGGCGTGAGGAGGGAGCAATTAACCATCCATGGTTTTGCCCCTCCCTATCTCTGTGACCTTATCCAGCCCTACAGCATCTGAGGACTCCGCATGCCCCCAAGTTCCTTTGTCCCAACATTTGCAGCTGTGCCTTCGGTCATTTAGTCCCTGAGTCCTGGAATCCTCTCCCCAACCTTTTTGTCTCTCCCTCCGCTTTTAAGGTGTTCTTTGAAACTTGGGCGAAGTTCTACGGCCCGGTCGTGGTGGGCTCAGGGCCAGGGCTGTAAAATGCGGAGAGCCATTCGAAAGTCCATTGATTTCGGCAGGACTGTAAAATCCCGCTGGCGTAAAATTCCTCCCCAAGATCTTTGATTGAGCTTTTGGTTACTTGCCATATGCAACCCAATGTCAAGTTTACCCGAATGCACTCCTGTGGAGCATCGTGAGGCACTTCACTGTACCGAAGGCACTATTTAAATGAAGGTTGGCGCTGTCATTGAGGTTGAGTTAACATACATGGCTGGTGAAGTGCAGACAGAGCTCTTACTTCTTCCTAATCAACCTACAACCATGGCTCGATTTACAATGCACATTATGGGATCTCAAACTGGTTTGAGGTAGCTTTCTGGAGGCAATCTCATGCCTCAGCATTTTAGTTCACTTCACTGTCACTGGGACAGAATCCTGGAACTCCCTCCCTAACAACACTGTGGGTGAGTCCAACATTGACTGAAGGGGGAGAGAGGAGGATCTAACTGACCAGGGGGTGGGGGGAGGGGGTGGGGAGAGGAGGGGAATCCAACATCGACTGAGGGGGGAAGAGTAGAGTCTAATATTGATGGTGGGGTTAATGTGGCAGAGGAGAGTCCAATATTGACTAAGGGGGCAGAGGAGAGTCTAATATTGACTAATGGGGCAGAGGTGAGTCTAATAATGATGGTCGAGAGGGGGTGGGGGGGTGGGGGGGTGCGGTGGTCATGGAGACCAGTCCAGTATTGAATGAAAGGTGTGAAGAGGCCGGTTTTACCTCGTTCGGTAATTTTCTTCACTGTTGAGGTGTAAGTGGAGGGTGCAAATTAGCATTGCACCCGCAAGCTTCCCAATGAGCCGATTAGGTTAAAATTGCCCCCCTGGTTACACTGCCACTATTACAGCTATTATTTCTCTGCATTAAATGAAGTAGTCGACAAAATTTGTTTGCCACACTTAGACCATAAGACCATAAGACATAGGAGCAGAAATTAGGCCATTCGGCCCATCGAGCCTGCTCCGCCATTCAATCATGGATGATAAGTTTCTCAACCCTATTCTCCCGCCTTCTCCCCATAACCTTTGATCCCCTTACCAATCAAGAACCTATCTATCTCGGTCTGAAATATACTCAATGACCTGGCCTCCACAGCCTTCTGTGGCAATGAATTCCATAGATTCACCACTCTCTGGCTAAAGAAGTTTCTCCTCATCTCTGTTCTAAAAGGTCTTCCCTTTACTCTGAGGCTGTGCCCTTGGGTCCTAGTCTCTCCTACTAATGGAAACATCTTCCCCAAATCCACTCTATCCAGGCCTTTCAGTATTCTGTAAGTTTCAATCAGATCCCCCCTCATCCTTCTAAACTCCGAGTATATACCCAGAGTCCTCAAATGTTCCTCATATGTTAAGCCTTTCATTCCTGGGAGCATTCTCGTGAACCTGCTCTGGACACTCTCCAGGACCAGCACATCCTTCCTGAGATACGGGGCCCAAAATTGCTCACAATATTCTAGATGTGGTCTGACCAGAGCCTTATAAAGCCTCAGCAGCACATCCCTACTTTTATATTCTAGTCCCCTTGAAATAAATGCCAACATTGCATTTGCCTTCCTAACTACCGACACAGCCTGCAATTTAACCTTAAGAGAACCCTGGACTAGGACTCCCACGTCCCTTTGCACTCCAGATTTCTGAATTCTCTCCCCATTTAGAAAATAGTCTATGCCTCTATTCTTCCTACCAAAGTGCATGACCTCACACTTCTCCACGTTGTATTCCATCCGCCACTTCTTTGCCCATTCTCCTAACCTGTCCAAATCCTTCTGCAGCCTCCCCGCCTCCTCAATACTACCTGTCCCTCCACCTATCTTTGTATCATCTGCAAACCTAGCCAGGATGCCCTCAGTTCCTTCATCTAGATCATTAATGTATAAAGTGAAAAGTTGTGGTCCCAACACTGACCCCTGCGGAACTCCACTAGTCACTGGCTGCCATCCTGAGAAGGAGCCCCTTATCCCCACTCTCTGCCTCCTGCCAGACAGCCAATCTTCTATCCATGCATTGTATGCTTTCTCTTTAGCTTTTATGCTATCCCTGACTTCTCATGTCAGCCATGGTTGCCTTGCTTCTAACACCATGGGCTCTTATCTTACTGAGCAGCCTCCTGTGCGGCACCTTGTCAAAGGCCTTCTGGAAGTCCAAGTAGATAAAATCCATTGGCTCTCCTTTGTCTAACCTACTCATTACCTCCTCAAAGAATTTTAACAGATTTGTCAGGCATGACCTCCACTTGATGAAACCATGCTGACTTTGCCCGATTTTACCATGCACTTCCAAGTATTCTGAAATCTCATCCTTAATAATGGACTCTAAAACATTACCAATGACCGAGGTCCGACTAATCGGCCTGTAATTTCCTGTCTTTTGCCTCACTCCCTTCGTAAACAGGGGGGTTACATTAGCGATTTTCCAGTCCTCTGGGACGCTCCCTGACTCTAGTGGTTCCTGAAAGATCACCACTAACGCCTCCACTATCTCTTCAGCTATCTCCTTCAGAACTCTGGGGTGTAATCCATCTGGTCCAGGTGATTTATCCACCTTTAGACCTTTCAGTTTTCCTAGCACCTTCTCCTTGGCAATGGCCACCATACTCACCTCTGCCCCCCCGACTCTCTTGAACTTTGGGGATGTCACTCGTGTCTTCCACTGTGAATACTGACGCAAAGTACCTATTCAGTTCCTCCGCCATTTCTTTGTTTCCCACTACTACTTCTCCAGCGTCATTTTCCAGCGGCACAATGTCCACTTTTGTCTCTCTCTTACCCTTTATCTATCTAAAAAACTCTTGCAATCTTCTTTTATATTACTGGCTAGTTTACCCTCATATTTAATCTTCTCTCTCTTTATTTCTTTTTTAGTTGTCCTCTGTTGGTCTTTGTAGGCTTCCCAATTCCCTGGTTTCCCACTGCTCTTCGCTGCATTGTATGCTTTCCCTTTAGCTTTTCTGCTGTCTCTGACTTCCCTTGTCAGTCATGGTTGCCTCGTCCTCTCTTTAGTATGCTTCTTCTTCCGAGGGATGAATTTTTGTTGTGTCTCCCAAATTACTCCCAGAAACTCCTGCCATTGCTGTTCCACTGTCTTTCCTGCTAGGCTCATCTCCCAGGCAATTCTGGCCAGCTCCTCCCTCATGCCTCTGTAGTTGCCTTTATTCAACTATAATACCATTACATCTGATTCCAGCTTTTTCCTCTCAAATTGCAGGGTGAATTCTATCATATTATGGTCACTTCCTCCTAAGGGTTCCTTCACCTTAAGCTCCCTTATCAAATCTGCCTCATTACACATCACTAAATCTAGAATTGCCTGTTCCCTAGTGGGCTCCACCACAAGCTGCTCCAAAAAGCCATCTCGTACACATTCTACAAATTCCTTTTCTTGGGATCCACTACCAACCTGATTTTCCCAGTCTACCTGCATATTGAAATCCCCCATGATCACTGTAACCTTGCCTTTCTTACATGCCTTTTCTATCTCCTGGTGTATCTTGTGCCCCACATCCTGACTACTGTTCGGAGGCCTGTACATCACTCCCATTATGGTTTTTTTTACCTTTGCAGTTCCTCAACTCTACCCACACAGATTCTACATCATCTGACCCTACATCATTTCTTCCTATTGATTTAATTTCATTTCTTACTAACAAAACAACCCCACCCCCTCTGCCAACCTGCCTATCTTTTCGATAGGATGTGTATCCTTGGATATTTAGCTCCCAGTCCTGATCCCCTTGCAGCCATGTCTCCGTGATGCCCACCACATCATACCTGCCAATTTCAATCTGTGCCACAAGCTCATTTACCTTATTTCGTATACTGCGTGCATTCAGATACAACACCTTCAATCCAGTATTTCCCGTCCCCTTTCTCATTGTTGTCCTTTTATCTGATGTGCTTGAAGTTAGATTCCTAGCGCCCTTTCCAAACACTCTGTCCTATTTTGTGTTCTGAGGACTTTAATTGCCTCTCCTGGGCTCTCCTTTCTTTTCAGTTTTTCATAATTTTCCATGAAGTTGAATCAACACCACCACACTCCCGCCCCCCCACACCCACCCCCCCACCCCCCAACACGCTAATCTGCTGCTTTGTTTCCCATTAGTCATACAAGCAATTACTTACTCGCCATACAAGTGCTGGAATCTTTACAGTTTACCTTATGAACTCTCTGTTCCTTTCCCTCCGCCCCTCCACCCTTTCATACAGACACAGCCTATATTCAAGGGCTGTTTCTCAATCGTCAGCTTTTGTTTAGAGACTGGGGTTTTGCAGCCACTGTTGCCTGAGGATTGCTTGCGTGGCGGTGTACTACAATGAAGTGATACTTGAACTTCCAGATGACTGATGTCTGCTAGAAATGAGGAAAGGTGCAACTGACACATGAAGGAAAGAATCTGTCAACTGGAAAAAAGATATAAGATCAAAGTGAGAATAGGCACCAGGCTCCTCACTGGCTGCTATATATGTACAAAATGATCCATGTTCCAGAATAACACCGAAGAAGCTCATTAATATAATATGAAGCATTTGTCTCTATCAGGTTGAAGAATGACAGAGCTGTTTTCACTTTGTGACAACATTGAGCGCTGAGAGATAAAGTGTTCGATGGATCTGCTGGTTTGCAGTTGTTCAAGTCACTATCTCAAAAATCTTGCAATTCAACAGGCCCCATGAGCCTGTCAACAGCTTTTCATCTGCTGAGATATCTCAGATCGACTAAAGGCCTGAATTAGGATATGCAGAACATATGATAGGAGCAGGAATAGGCCAGACAGCCCCTTGAGCTTGCTCTGCCATACAATAAGATAATGGGTGATTTTCTACTTCAGCTCCACTTCTCTGCACAATCCCTCTACTCTTTGATTCCCTTAGTGTCAAAAAATCTATTGATCTCAGTCTTGAATACTCAACAGCTGAGCATCCACAGCCCCGAGGCTGAGAATTCCAAAGATTCACAATCATCTGAGTAAAAACCTCCAACTCATAAGTGGTTGACTCATGTCCTAAGACTATGTACCTTAAGTCTGGACTCTCCAGCCAGAGGAGACAGTCAGGGTCTACCCTGCATCAAACTGCACTGAACAACAACATAAAATTCAATTATAAAAACAAAAAACTGCGGATGCTGGAAATCCAAAACAAAAACAGAATTACCTGGAAAAACTCAACAGGTCTGGCAGTATCAGCAGGGAAGAAAAAAGTTGACATTTCAAGTCCTCATGACCCTTCAACAGAACTAGGTGAATCCAAGGAAAGGGGTGAAATATAAGCTGGTTTAAGGTGGGTGGGGCGGTGGGGTGGGGGGGGCGGTTTTGGGTTGGGGGAGAGAAGTGGGGGGGGGGTTGTGGTTGTAGGGACAATCAAGCAGTGATAGGAGCAGATCATCAAAAGATGTCACAGACAAAAGAACAAAAGAACACATAGGTGTTGAAGTTGGTGATATTATCTAAATGAATGTGCTAATTAAGAATGGATGGTAGGGCACTCAAAGTATAGCTCTAGTTGGGGTGGGGGGAGCATAAAAGATCTAAAAATATTTTAAAATAATGGAAATAGGTGGGAAAAGAAAAATCTATGTAATTTATTGGAAAAAACAAAAGGAAGGAGGAAGAAACAGAAAGGGGGTAGGGATGGAGGAGGGAGTTCAACACCTAAAGTTGTTGAATTCAATATTCAGTCTGGAAGGCTGTAAAGTGCCTAGTCGGAAGATGAGGTGCTGTTCCTCCAGTTTGCGTTGGGCTTTACTGGAACAATGCAGCAAGCCAAGGACAGACATGTGGGTAAGAGAGCAGGGTGCAGTGTTAAAATGGCAAGCGACAGGGAGGTTTGGGTCATTCTTGCGGACAGACCGCAGGTGTTCTGCAAAGCGGTCGCCCAGTTTACGTTTGGTCTCTCCAATTTAGAGGAGACCACATTGGGAGCAATGAGTACAGTAGACTAAGTTGGGGGAAATGCAAGTGAAATGCTGCTTCACTTGAAAGAAGTGTTTGGGCCCTTGGACGGTGAGGAGAGAGGAAGCGAAGGGGCAGGTGTTACATCTTTTGCGTGGGCAAGCGGAGGTGCCATAGGTGGGGGTTGAGGAGTAGGGGGTGATGGAGGAGTGGACCAGGGTGTCCCGGAGGGAACGATCCCTACGGAATGCCGACAGGTGGGGTGAAGGGAAGATGTGTTTGGTGGAGGTATCATGCTGGAGTTGGCGGAAATGGCGGAGGATGATCCTTTGAATGCGGAGGCTGGTGGGGTGATAAGTGAGGACAAGGGGGACCCTATCATGTTTCTGGGAGGGAGGAGAAGGCGTGAGGGCGGATGCACGGGAGATGGGCCGGACACGGTCGAGGGCCCTGTCAACGACCATGGGTGGAAAACCTCGGTTAAGGAAGAAGGAGGACATGTCAGAGGAACTGTTTTTGAAAGTGGCATCATCGGAACAGATGCAACGGAGGCGAAGGAACTGAGAGAAAGGGATGGAGTCCTTACAGGAAGCGGGGTGTGAGGAGCTGTAGTCGAGGTAGCTGTGGGAGTCGGTAGGCTTGTAATGGATATTGGTGGACAGTCTATCACCAGAGATTGAGACAGAGAGGTCAAGGAAGGGAAGGGAAGTGTCAGAGATGGACCACGTGAAAATGATGGAAGGGTGGAGATTGGAAGCAAAATTAATAAATTTTTCCAAGTCCCGACGAGAGCATGAAGCATCACCAAAGTAATCATCGATGTACCGGAGAAAGAGTTGTGGAAGGGGGCCGGAGTAGGACTGGAACAAGGAATGTTCCACATACCCCATAAAGAGACAGGCATAGCTGGGGCTCATGTGGGTACCCATAGCAACACCTTTTATTTGGAGGAAGTGAGAGGAGTTGAAGGAGAAATTGTTCAGTGTGAGAACAATTTCAGCCAGATGGAGGAGAGTAGTGGTGGATGGGGATTGTTCGGGCCTCTGTTTGAGGAAGAAGCTAAGGGCCCTCAGACCATCCTGGTGGGGGATGGAGGTGTAGAAGGATTGGACATCCATGGTGAAGAACAAGCGGTTGGGGCCAGGGAACTGGAAATTGTTGATGTGACGTAAGGTGTCAGAGGAATCACGGATGTTGGTGGGAAGGGACTGGACAAGGGGAGAGAGAAGGGAGTCAAGATAACAAGAAATGAGTTCTATGGGGCAGGAGAAAGCTGACATGATTGGTCTACCGGGACAGTTCTGTTTGTGGATTTTGGGTAGGAGGTAGAAGCGGGCCGTCCGAGGTTGGGTGACTATCATGTTGGAAAACCTGATAGTTGGTTGACCTCTCTGTCTCAATCTCTGGTGATAGACTGTCACACCAATATCCATCACAAGCCTACCAACTCCCACAGCTACCTCGAATATAGCTACTCACACCCTGCTTCCTGTAAGGACTCCATCCCTTTCTCTCAGTTTCTTCACCTCCGTCGCATCTGTTCCGATGATGCTACCTTCAAAAACAGTTCCTCTGACATGTCCTCCTTCTTCCTTAACCGAGGTTTTCCACACATGGTCGTTGACAGGGCCCTCGACCGTGTCCGGCCCATTGCCTGCGCATCCGCCCTCACGCCTTCTCCTCCTTCCCAGAAACATGATAGGGTCCCCCTTGTCCTCACTTATCACCCCACCAGCCTCCGCATTCAAAGGATCATCCTCCGTCATTTCCGCCAACTCCAGCATGATGCCACCACCAAACACATCTTCCCTTCACCCCACCTGTCGGCATTCCGTAGGGATCGTTCCCTCCGGGCACCCTGGTCCACTCCTCCATCACCCCCTACTCCTCAACCCCCACCTATGGCACCTCCCCATGCCCATGCAAAAGATGTAACACCTGCCCCTTCACTTCCTCTCTCCTCACCGTCCAAGGGCCCAAACACTCCTTTCAAGTAAAGCAGCATTTCACTTGCATTTCCCCCAACTTAGTCTACTGTATTTGTTGCTCCCAATGCAGTCTCCTCTACATTGGAGAGACCAAACGTAAACTGGGCGACCGCTTTGCAGAACACCTGCGGTCTGTCCGCAAGAATGACCCAAACCTCCCTGTCGCTTGCTATTTTAACGCTCCACCTGCTCTCTTACCCACATGTCTGTCCTTGGCTTGCTGCATTGTTCCAGTGAAGCCCAATGCAAACTGGAGGAACAGTACCTCATCTAGGCACTTTACAGCCTTTCGTACTGAATATTGAATTCAACAACTTTAGGTGTTGAACTCCCTCCTCCATCCCTACCCCCTTCCTGTTTCTTCCCCCTTCCTTTTGTTTTTTCCAATAAATTATATAGGTTTTTCTTTTCCCACCTATTTCCATTATTTTAAAATATTTTTAAATCTTTTATGCTCCCCCCACCCCAATTAGAGCTATACTTTGAGTGCCCTACCATCCATTCTTAATTAGCACATTCGTTTAGATAATATCACCAACTTCAACACCTATGTGTTCTTTTGTTCTTTTGTCTGTGACATCTTTTGATGATCTGCTCCTATCACTGCTTGCTTGTCCCTACAACAACACCCCTCCCTCCACTTCTCTCCCCCCACCCATCCCCCCCCCCCCCACCACCACCTTAAACCAGCTTATATTTCACCCCTTTCCTTGGATTCACCTAGTTCTGTTGAAGGGTCATGAGGACTCGAAACGTCAACTCTTTTCTTCTCCGCCGATGCTGCCAGACCTGCTGAGTTTTTCCAGGTAATTCTGTTTTTGTTTAAAATTCAATTATGACTGATTCTATAGTTGTATTAAAATCTGTGTGAACTTCCGCACGTGAAAACTTGGCAAAGTTGTAGACTCTCCAAGGAAGAATTGGAAATTTGAGAGCAGAATAAGATATGGTAGTATAAGATTTGGTAGGATCCAATTTGCAATTCATCTATTTGATGCCTTTAAGATGATTATGGGGTTTGGTAGGACAGTTAGAGAGAAACTCTTTCCTCTGATGGGGGAATCCAGAACATCAGAATATAAGCTTAAGCTTATAGCTAGGCTGTTCGGGAGTGATGTCAGGAATCAATCTTCACAGTGGAAATTGGGAAATCTCTCCCCAGAAAAAAATCCGTTGGGGCCGGTTCAACGGAAAATTCCAAAACTGAGATTCATAGACTTTTGGTAAGTAAGGGTGTCAAGGGATTTGAAATCAAATCAATGGAGTTAAAAAAGAGATTAGCATAATTCAATTGAATGGCTGGGTGGAGTAACGTAGCGGTTACGTTACTGACCTGGTAATCCAGAGGCCTGGACTAATGATCCAGAGACATGAGTTCATAATCTCACCAGGGCAACTGGAGAATTTAAATTCAGTTAATACATAAATATGGAATAGAAAGCAAGCCTCAGTAATGGTGACGTTGTAACTAATAGGTCATTGGTAAAAACCCATCTGGTTCACTAATGTCCTTTAGGGAAAGAAATCAGCCGTCCTAACCCAATCTGGTCTATATGTGACTTTAGACCCACAGCAATGTGGTTGACTCCTGACTGCCTGGTGAATTGACCTCGCAAACTATTCAGTTTTATTTAAGATCTCAGTAATTAGGGTGATTAAGGACCAGCAATAAACGTTGGCCACCCCAACAAAGCTCACCTCCTGGGAATGAATAAAAAAAAGAGGTGGAATAGGGTTGAGAGGTTGCGTGGACTACTCCTGTTTCCACTCCTATGTCCGACATGTCAGACAGCCATAAAAATAGTATTGAACCTCCCGGTCTGTAAGCGAATCAAAAAGGAAAAGACTTCAACAGCAACTATTCAAAGGTAACTGGATAAATACCTGAAGGGAAGACGTTTATAGGGCAGAGGATTGGAAAACTCTACTAAAGAACCAGCACTAGCACAATGGGCTGAATGGCCCCCTCTGCTGTATGATTCTATCATTCAATATGCCAAAAAGTTGAAGTACTGAACATTGCAAGCAGCTGCAAAACCAATACACCCTTTTGATTCTGTACCCAAATCATATCCCTATACTCTACTCTTAATACACCCGAGAATCTATTGGATTTCTTCAGAATTTGACACTTGGGAGAAAATCCCGCCTTAGAGAATTGCCGGTCAATCTGAGTGGCCAGCAGCTCTCCAGTCCCTGCAGCAAAAGCACTGCAGTGGACAGAAGAAGAACTTCATGGGGAGGCCTGAGGCCAAATCTAGGAATCAGAAGTAAAGGTGTCAGGGGTCCCAGGATGGGGAGGGTAGGGAAGGCCTGGGGTGTCATGAAGGGGGGTGGGGGAGGGGGGCACGATCGGGGTCTTGGGGGGAAGAGGCCGGGGTAGGGGAGGGAGGTCCGGAGGTCATGGGCCTTAAGTGGGGATTGCTCCCAGTCAGAAGGGGGCTTCTGATGGAGGCAGCCTCCTCCCTCCCTGCCCCACATCCAAGTTTGTTTATTTGCGGCCTTGCTCCACAGACATGCATTGGCCCTGCCTGCCTAAAAATAGAGGCAGGGTGGGAAATGGCCCTTAGGTGGCCAATAACTGACCAGTTAAGAGCCTCAACTGAGGCAAGGGCGGGCTTCCCATCTGAGGCCTTGCCCACCCCAGCGTTAAATCACTGTGAGGTTAGGGTAGCCAGGAATCCAGAGGGAATCCCATCCTTCCAATTTCATGCTCCCCCACCCCTGTCTAAAAACCTGACAGTGAGGGAGGGTAAAATACAGGCCATAATCCTCCCATATGGTATCTTTCCATTCTTGTGAATGTTGCCATATGCATTCTGAACACAGGCACAGAGCATGAGCCGCCAGGAAAGTTCTGAATTTTGCTCAAAAAGTGGCACACTTTGATTAAATTTGGAGCTGTTTTTAACTTTATAACTTTATAACTTTATAACTGACAGACTTTTACTGAGTCACTTAATGCGAAACTGGACGCTAAGGTGTGTTAAAAATTTACACTCAGCATCAATTCAGCACTCACGTCAATGGACTGAAAATGGCCAGGATCTTAGAACACCATAGATTTGGTGCACTGTAATATGAAATCAAGGACTGACTGCTTAATCAGCCAAGAAAGATGCTCAGACAGCAAAACAGAAACAACGAGAGGACTAATGGTTTTCCACCTGTTCACGGAAGATAAGGGATTTGAACCACACACATTCTTGATGGCCTTACCTGTAAAATTGATGTTTTGCTATTAAGAGATTGCTAATTAAGAGATAGTGGATAATGTAACATTTTGCCACTCAGTACTGGGTCCCCTTTCTTTCTGCGTTTTAGGTAATTGATTTGGAATTCAATTTAGGAGACATGATTCAGAAGTTTGCAGATGATATAAAAGTTTATTTTGTGGCTTATAGTGAGGTAGGAAGCTGTAGACTGTAGGAAGACGTCAATGGACTGGGCAGAAAAGTGGCAAATAGAATTCAATCTGTCGAAGTAGAAAAGGGAACAGGACTAGGCTATACAGCCCTGCTCTGCCATTCAGTAAGATCACAGTTGGTCTTTGGTCTCTGTTCTACTTTCCCACCTGCTCCCCATATCCTTTGATTCCCCATGAGTCAAAAAATCTATTGACCTCAGCCTTGAATATTTTCAAAGGGCCAGATTTTTACCTCGTCGGGTGGGCGAGTCCGGGCGCAAAACCGACCGCCGCCCGCGATCGGCCAATTAACGGCCAGCTGGTGTGAATCGAGCGCTGCAAATGCTGAGCGTTGCCGGGTTGGGGGCGGGGGGAGGGTGAGCGCAGAAGTTTGCACATGCGCGGGGGTGGTGGGGTGGGGGAGTGCGCACTACAAAGCTCCCAGAAGGCACAGAGCTGCCTCAGGGAGCTGAAGGATTTTTTAAAAACATATACGAAGAATTTAAAAATGTTAGAAAATATTTGACTTTGTCACATGTGCAGGGACATGTTGCAAATGAGATTTCAGCATTTTAATTTTATTTTTAATTCCTGTTGGAAACCTCATCCCCCCCACCCCCGTGGATGAGCTTTCACAAAAAATGCAAAGGCCGCCTGGCATTTTGCGCCCGTCCGCCAACCGGACAGTTGGACGGGCAGCGAGAAGTCAGATTTAACTAATTGATTAAGGGCCTTAATGGGTCTTTTAATTGTCAGTGTGCGCATTGCCGCCGCTCGCGGGCGCCCACCGAGCGAAATATTGCGAGGGTGCACGATGACTTCCAGATGCTCGCCTGACGTCATCGCGCGCTATTTTACTCTCTTTCGGGTCGGGCGCATGCCCGCCTGCCAAGAGCAAAATCCTGCCCAAAGACTGAGAGTCCACAGCACTCTGGGGTAGGGAATTCCAAAGATTCAGAGCTGTCCGAATGAAGAAATTCCTCCTCATCTCCGTCTTGAATAATCAATTCTTTATCCTGAGACTGAGCCCCCTAAGTCCTAGACTCTCCAGCCTAAGGAAATAACTTCCCAGCGTCCACCGCTGTTAAGCCGCCCCAGAATCTAATAAGTTTAAGTGAGGTCGCCTCTCGTTCTTCCAAATTCCAGGGAATACATGCCCAGTCTAATTAACCTTTCTTCATGGGCAGCCCCCCCTCACCCCAGAAATCAACCTAGTGAACCTCCAAATCTAATATATCCTTTGAAGACAAAAACTGTGCACAGTAAGGCATTTGGGGACAGCAAGCACCAAAGGAATGGGGGAGACCACATACTGTGTGCAGTTTTGGTCTCCATATGTAAGGAAGGATATACTTATACTGGAATGTAATATCAGCTTAGATGACATACCGGAAGGGAGTTTGAACACACAACCTTCTAGCTCAGAGGCAAGAGTGAGTTACCACAGGAAGGATCACTGCTGGATGCCTTTGGAGAAGTGGATGAGCCTTTCATGCTGTTAGGGGCTTGTAATGATTGCAAGTTAAACCACTTCTTACTCTTGTGGGAATCATGTGATGGCATAGACCAATCAGCCCTAAGGGCGGGGAGTCTTAGGGACAGAGCTTTTTGGCCTTGGTCTTGGAACAAGTGTGTAGCCTCCTCTGAAGCCTGTCAATAAAGTTTACTGTTTCTTACAAGGAACCCATCCTGCACTCTCCAAGTTTATTACAGGACATCAAAAAGTTATCAGCTTAAGCAGGCCAGAGTGTCTGTTGATGGCAAGAGAACGCAATCGAAAATCCATGTCCTAATGTCACTCGTTTGGAAATTGTTGAAGGTAAAATCTTCTGTGAAGCAGCACAATTTAAAATGGAATTTTTCTTATTTTAAAAACAAATTGCATGAAAAGAGTTTCTTGTTATATTTAAAAAGTGATAACCTAGTGAAGTTTTATTAATACAGCTGAAAATGGATTAATTACAGAAAAGAGCCTTTTTGTGCCTGGTCTACCACCTGTGAGTTCCCAATTTTAAATAATTGAAAATTATTTTAAGAAACCACATAGAATTATTTACTAGTTTTATTCATGTACAACAGTCAGCTTCTTAGTATTTTTTTAATATTCAAGAAGTGCCTATTAATACCAATGTGCCTAAAAAAAAGTCTTAATGTTAAAAATGAAGGGTGCAGGCTCAATTAGTGAGCGTTTGTCATGGTCATTAATTTGAGCTGGGGGGTGTGGCCAATGTTGTGGGTGGAGCCAGCTTCCAGCAGGATACACTTCAAACCAGTGCAAAATAAAACTGGACGGGACTTACGCTTGAAATTCCTTGATCTTTTGCATTGGTTTGGCTGATTTTGGGCTAATTGGCTCTGGGGAGAACAAGCGGAAGCTGCCGGCGAGTGAGTTTTAATATTAGTGTGGAGACGGGGCTGGGACTTTATGACGGTGGGAATTTGAGATGCCAACATAAACAGGTTTGAGCGAGGTCAGACCATACTGTGGCAGATTCCCCAGATGATGCTGAAGCTTCTGCTGATGTTGTAACATAACCAACTGCAAGAAAGCACACAGCTCCTGTGTGGGTTAAATGTCCTGGCAATGTTGCATCGCAGCTGAGTATGTCATCTCACTCTGTGGGGAAATCATCAGTGCGTGGAAGTGAAATGTTGAAAGGAATGGAGACTAAAGCAGGCAAAAGCAAATTCTGTTTTGTACCATACTGGAGTGTAGCATGCCATATTTCTCTGATTACTGGATCTCTGCCCATTATTTCACCACACTACTAATCAGCTTTCTGATATGGATCACTGCCAAAGTTCAGATGAGGACACTATGAGGTAGTTTCCAGCATAAAATGGGTACTTTAATGTGCCAAATTTAGCTAATAATGGCCCATGCCTGATTTGTACTGATATTTGGCCCATTGCTAAATCTAGTGAGACTGGGGTGAGTACCTGAAACAGTCCCCTTGAATATGTTAATATTGGGCCTAAGGCCTGTTTTAACGCCCTCTGTCAATTTGAGTCCTATGAGTGTTGAACGTTGGTTAAGACTGAGTAAGAATGATTGCAGAGACATAGATATGGCTGAACAATAACTGGTTTGTTGGATGAACATAACTATATACAGATGTACAAGGCTACAGATGTTCCTTAGTCTAAGCCATTAGCTTTCTCCTTTCCACCCATGTAGGAAGTCATGTGTCCCTTACATCATCTTGTGGGTGGTACTGTTTTTCCAGTCCCACACATGAAACCTTTCAACCCTCAACACCCTAATGCTACATCTCCCCGCCCAAGTCTTTGTCCAAATATATTTTACATTTATATTTACAACAACCCCATCTCCCCCCATGTCTCTGACTTCATAGATTCAAGCTGTCTGGAGGCTTCATGACTCTCTCTGATCGTGTTCTTGTCAGACTTGGAAGATTGGCCGTCTCCCTTCAGACTCCTTGGCTTTGACTTGGTTGGTCTTCGTTGGGAGTTTTAGTGTCCGGTGCAGTGTCAATTTGACTCTCCACATCTGCCAAATGTATAATATAACAGATGGTTCCCTAATCTGGATCTGGGCTTGATCCTCTACTTCCTCTCCTTGCTGTTATACCTCTCTTAATCCATTGTTTCTCTCTCATGGTTGGATTTTGTTGGTTTATTATCCCTTTCTTTACATTTGCTATGCTCCCCATCCTTGTCTGTTGAGTGCACCCTGGTTCATTTTGATGGTTTTGTCTGTCTTTCTTTACTTCTGGAGTGATGACTCCTTGTAGCCTCTTGTCCATGAACTCTTGGTAACACTGGACTGCTGGCCTCTGGAAATAGTTGTTTAGGCAGAACAGGAAACCGGGCACTTGATCAACATCTTCTTTTCTCTCAAATTCAGTAACCCTGGTGAAGCAGTAAGGTCAGTGTCTTCCAACGTGGAAGAGGTGGACATTGTCTGGTTCTGTTCTGCCTCTAGTTCTGGACTTGTTTGACTGCTTGCATCCTGGACTAACACTTTTTTGCTGAATGGATAGGTGCAGATGCACTATCAAAGGGGTCACCACTTTCTGATCAATGGGGTATTGTACCACTGTATTCTATTGCTTGTGTTTCATCTTCCACGTGCTTGGCTGGCTCCCAGATGAAGGACCATGGTCACACTCAGGTACTCATTGCTCCACTTGGTTCATTACCACTTTGGTAAGAGCAAGTCTACTCTCCGTCCCCTGGACATCTTCTTGGAACAAGGTTGGATTATCGGAAACAAAAACAGAATTACCTGGAAAAACTCAGCAGGTCTGGCAGCATCGGCGGAGAAGAAAAGAGTTGATGTTTCGAGTCCTCATGACCCTTCGACAGAACTTGAGTTCGAGTCCAAGAAAGAGTTGAAATATAAGCTGGTTTAAGGTGTGTGTGTGGGGGGCGGAGAGATAGAGAGAGAGAGAGGTGGGGGGGCGGGGGGTGTGGTTGTAGGGACAAACAAGCAGTGATAGAAGCAGATCATCAAAAGATGTCAACGACAATAGTACAATAGAACACATAGGTGTTAAAGTTAAAGTTGGTGATATTATCTAAACGAATGTGCTAATTAAGAATGGATGGTAGGGCACTCAAGGTATAGCTCTAGTGGGGGTTTTTTTATATAATGGAAATAGGTGGGAAAAGGAAAATCTTTATAATTTATTGGAAAAAAAAAAGGGAAGGGGGAAAACAGAAAGGGGGTGGGGATGGGGGAGGGAGCTCACGACCTAAAATTTCGGTCTCTGTGAAGAGTGTTAAAAAATCAGCGCTGAAATCTCAATCTATATCTTCAGTGCAGTTGGATAGTTTGAGGGGCACAGATTTGTTATCATCAATGACTGCTCATTGATGTTCTCCACTGTCTTGATGAGTTTGAGATTGACACTGGTATTTAGGGTCAGAAGAGAAAATTCCTGATTGCGAATAGCCCATATAATATTTCCAGTATCTATATATCCGTGCATTGAAGCGTTGCTTGCAATATGCCTATGTTTTGGAATTTGCTTCTTCCTGGACCCTAGAAGCGAGTTTCAATTGTCCTCAGTCATAGTTTTACTAGCCATGGTTTTTTTTAAAATCAGAAAAGACAGTTACACTTGCTCCTGTATCCAATCGGAGAATAGTGATGTGCCTATTGATGCAAATGTCTGCATTCCAGATGTGTATCTGGGGTCTTTGATCTTACCCAGGGAACAATGTTTTCCCTCTTGTTGTGATTCCTCTGTTTCACTGGTGGCCTTATGTGCAAAGGTAGCCTTGTTATCCTCTGTGTATCTAGAGGTTTTAGTCCTGCACATCTTTCCAAAGTATTTACAATGAAAGCATTCTGCAGTGCTTGCAGGACACTGTTTGCACCTGTGGGGCTTTTTGGCACCACAGCGCTGGCATGATTTAATGGCGTCTTGCGCTTTTGTTCCATAATGGCTCCTCTTTCCTGGGGTGTCTTTGACATTCTTTTGTTGAATACGTTGTATGGTCATTGGGGGTTTTCTGAGCCACAGTTTGTCTTCTCTTCTGAGTGCAGCTCTATTTTGGCTGATGGACCTCTGTTTGACTGACCAACTATATCATCGCCTTCTCCGACGTTTGGATTGCAATAGGTCAGATAGGGTGTCATCGGTAACCTACAATGCAGTCTTGTATCAGCTTCGTTTTAATATCACGTTATTCACAACCTTCAACCAGTCGACACAAGTCATTGAGAAAGGCATCTACTGGTTCACCTGGCTTCTGGACCCTTTTGTTAAACATGGTTCTTTCTAATATCTTGTTACTCCATAAATTAAAATAATTATCAAAGGCTTTTAAGGCTTCTTTGAATTTGTCTGATGTTTCATTCATGCCTTGTCTTTCTATAACATCGTCCGCTATTGCTCCAATACAGTACAATAATGTATTGACTGATTCAGCCTCAGACAATCCAAAAGCAATTCTGAATCTTATAACTCTCTTCCTCCAAAGTGCCCAATTCTGTGTTTGATATGATCCTTCCATATGCCCAAATTGGTCTGGCAAGGTGAAGTTGGAATCCATAGCTGATTTAAACTTTTAGAAGGTTTATCTTGATTTTTTTAAACTATTGTTGCGGTAATGGAGTGTTCCCACACTGATCAGCCTCTCCCTGATACACTCTGTGGTCGCTGACCCTTTTTGGTAAGCATTCCTTAAACTTTGCAGCATTTTTAAAATAATCACCATAAGTTACTATTATCTGTTTACTGCTTTGCTCCCACTGGGGAATTGTGTTTAAGCAGCTGAATTTTATTTTTTCAATTGCTGCCTCATGGTCGCCACGCGTAATGACTCAGAGCTCGGTTCCGAACTGCAGGGTGTATGGAAACCTGCACTCATTAGAAATGGTGCTGCCTGCTTTCTGCGCCATTAATTGGAAGATTTTGAATCTTTTTTAAGGGTTGCTTACTCTCCCTCGATCGTCGCTAGGTTCTTTGACTCTGCTGCTGGATCAGGATTTTTCACAGACCACCACGTTCTATGGTGCAGCCTTTAGTAAGTTGATGTTTTTTCTGCCTCTCTCTCTCTGTCTCCATGTCTTCCATGCAGCTCCTTTGGAGGTTTTCAATGAAGTCTTCAGTTCTGGCACTTTTTTCATATCAGACTTGCAAACTTTTTTAAAGTTGATTTTTTTTGGAGGTTTCGAGGTCCTTCACAGCTGCCACCATGTTGTATGTTGGTTATGACTGGCTAAGGAACAATTGCAGAGACATGGATATGTCTGAACACTAAGTGGTTTGTTGGATGAACATAACTATATACAGATGTCCAAGGCTGCAGGCGTTCCTTCATCTAGGCCACGAGCGTTCTCCTTCTCGATTCTTAGTCATGTGCATGTCTTACACCGTTGTGTGAGTGCTACTCTTTCTTCAGTCCCACACGTTGACCCTTTCAACCCTAAACACCCTAATGCTACAATAAGCGGAGGAATGGTCAAGCCTGCTCTGCAGTTTTTCCTGTTGGGGATATGTTCCTTCTGGCACCTGCACTCCTGAAAGCTGCTTCCAATCTTTCCTTGGCCCTAGTCTCTCTCCCATTGTCCTCCCACCACATGCCCCAGGCGGGTTACCTGAGGGTCCTAGTGACAAGGTTAACAGCCCAAAATTGATCTGTTTGAAATGGGAAATTTGCTTCTGGAGGAGTGAAAGTGCTGACAACTCATTCAATTCAGAAAAATTCACATATACAACCCTTCACAACCACCAGATATCTTAAAGTTCTTTACAGCTAATGAAGCCCTTTTTGAAGTGTAGTCACAGTCCTAACTGAGGAAACACAACAGTCAATCTGCACACAGCGAGCTCTCACAAACAACAATGTGATCATGACCAGATAATCTTTTTCTGTGATGTTGATCGAGGGATAAATATTGGCCTGGACATTGGGAATAATCTCTTCCTCTTCAAAACAGTGTGATGGGATCTTTTACATCTACCTGAGCAGGCAGGCAGGGCCTCAGTTTAGCATCTTAACTGAAAGACAGCACCTCCAACAGTGCAGCACTCCCTCAGTACTGCACTGGTGTGTGAGCCTTGATATCTTGTTGAGACTCTGGAGTGGGACTTGAACCTGGAGCCTTGTGACTCAGAGGCAAGAGTGCTGCAAACTGAACCACTGCTGACACACTTTAATTGAAGCCTGGCTTGAGGCCTAGTTGAGGCGTAACCCTCGGGACTCCCAGTTGGAAGTGTGCCAATGTTTATGCACCTAAGACCAACCCAGCACCAATTTCTACCCCTACAAATTTTCAACAGCTGTGCCTTTCCCAACAAATTACATATTATACAGCAATTCCTCGCATTGAAACAGAACTCTAGGGAGGGATAACCAAGTTCAAAGGTCCAGCTCCATATATCACTCACAATACCTTCTAAAGCAATCTGTTTATAAAAATTCTGTGCTACATTGTCGAATATCATGAATGGATGTATTTTTAGCCCCTTTGCCTGTTGTTAAACTGCCAAACATCAGAGTTTTGCGTGAAATGTAGATGCTGAGATTAAATACTTCTTTTTTAAACCCACTGGAGAGAAGTAAAATTAGTATCACTGCAGCTTTGAAACTTTCAGCATTCACTTAACTAAATAATTTTAGAGCTTCTCAAGAAGCAGGATACGGTGCTTAACTTAAATTTACTGGGTCACAGCCTTCTTGCCGCTTAGTCAGAAATCCCAGATCCCGGCCTACAGACACCGGGGATGAATCTAGGCCCTGATGGGGGGTGAGGACGGAGGTGAGCAGGTTTGCTGACAAAATCCCACGCCCAGACCATTTTCCCAGATGCTGGAATTTTGGGGGTGGATGGGGGCCAGTGACAGGGCTACCTATCTGTTAGTGATGTGTTGCCAATTAAAGGTATTTAAAGGCCTTCTAAGACTTATTGTCAGAGGCTGACTACGATTTTCCAGTTAATCTCCCGGTCCCTAAGGTATACAGGATTAGGCCAGCTGCCTGGAGGCAGTCTCACTGTGGCAGACCAGCAGCTAGCGCTCCAAACAGGCTTTAAGGCCCTCTTGCTCCTGCCTGGCCTTGGCTGAGACTGCAAGCCACCTCTCCAATGCTGGACCTCAACAGACTCCATTTTTAAATGTAAAAGTTAAAAAAGTTGAAGGGTGGGCACCTCTAAATGGATATACCCCCTTTACCTGAACTGCAAGTTGCTGCTTCTCCAGTGCAGGAGAGCCTCCTAAGGGCCCTCCAGCTTTGAGAGCCAGCCCGCCATCCTTAATTGGATGGCCAGCCTGTCCTCTGGTTACTAATTGGCCAATTTGGGGAAAATCATTGCTGGGTGACTTTCTCCCACGTAGTGCGATGTTGTCACCCCCCCCCCTTTACCCCGACGTCGGGGTCCCAACACAAAGTGCAAAATACTGACCTTAAGCGCAAAGTCTAGGCTGACACTGCAGTGCAGTACTGAGGGAATGCTGCATAATCAGACGTACTGTCTTTCCAAAAACACGGTACAGTGAGGCCTGTAGTGATTGTAGGTATAACCTTTCCTACGGCCTTTAGAGGGTCATGTGATGGTACTGACGAATGAGCTCTGAGCATGGGTAATCCTGGGGGCAGAGCCTTCTGCTCATGGACCTGGTTCAAGCATGTAGCTTCCAAAGAACTCTGTAATAAAGTTATCTGTTTCAAGTGAGAAACCGACATCAAGTTCGTTACAAGGCCTCTGCCCTCAGGTGGACATTAAAGATCTCATGACTGTATTAGAAGGGGTGTTAGGGGATTTCTCCCTGGTGTCCTGACCAAAATTTACCCCTCAACCAACACTCAGAACAGACTAAAAACAAAAAAACTGCGGATGCTGGAAATCCAAAACAAAAACAGAATTACCTGGAAAAACTCAGCAGGTCTGGCAGCATTGGCGTAGAAGAAAAGAGTTGATGTTTCGAGTCCTCATGACCCTTCGACAGAACTTGAGTTCGAGTTCAAGAAAGAGTTGAAATATAAGCTGGTTTAAGGTGTGTGTTTGGTGGTGGGGGGGGTGGTGGAGAGAGAGAGAGAGAGAAGGAGAGAAGTGGAGGGTGATGGTGTGGTTGTAGGCAAAAGCAGTGATAGAAGCAGATCATCAAAAGATGTTACAAACAACAGGACAAAAGAACACATAGGTGTTAAAGTTGGTGATATTATCTAAACGAATGTGCTAATTAAGAATGGATGGTAGGGCACTCAAGGTATAGCTCTAGTGGGGGTGGGGAGAGCATAAAAGATTTAAAATATTTAAAAATAATGGAAATAGGTGGGAAAAGCAAAATCTATATAATTTATTGGAAAAAAACAAAAGGAAGGGGGAAACTGAAAGGGGGTGGGGATGGAGGGGGGAGCTCAAGACCTAAAGTTGTTGAATTCAATATTCAGTCCGGAAGGCTGTAAAGTGCCTAGTCGGAAGATGAGGTGTTGTTCCTCCAGTTTGCGTTGGGCTTCACTGGAACAATGCAGCAAGCCAAGGACAGACATGTGGGCAAGAGAGCAGGGTGGAGTGTTAAAATGGCAAGCGACAGGGAGGTTTGGGTCATTCTTGCGGACAGACTGCAGGTGTTCTGCAAAGCTGTCGCCCAGTTTACGTTTGGTCTCTCCAATGTAGAGGGGACCACATTGGGAGCAACGAATGCAGTAGACTAAGTTGGGGGAAATGCAAGTGAAATGCTGCTTCACTTGAAAAGAGTGTTTGGACCCTTGGACAGTGAGGAGAGAGGAATTGAAGGGGCAGGTGTTGCATCTTTTGCATGGGCATGGGGTGGTGCCATAGGAGGGGGTTGAGGAGTAGGGGGTGATGGAGGAGTGGACCAGGGTGTCCCGGAGAGAGTGATCCCTACGGAATGCCGATAAGGGGGGTGAAGTGAAGATGTGTTTGGTGGTGGCATCATGTTGGAGTTGGCGGAAATGACGGAGGATGATCCTTTGAATGCGGAGGCTGGTGGGGTGATAAGTGAGGACCAGGGGGAGGGAGGAGAAGGCGTGAGGGCGGATGCGCGGGAGATGGGCCGGACACGGTTGAGGGCCCTGTCAACGACCGTGGGTGGAAAACCTCGGTTAAGGAAGAACGAAGACATGTCAGAGGAACTGTTTTTGAAGGTAGCATCATCGGAACAGATGCAATGGAGGCGAAGGAACTGAGAGAATGGGATGGAGTCCTTACAGGAATCGGGGTGTGAGGAGCTGTAGTCGAGGTAGCTGTGGGAGTCGGTGGGTTTGTAATGGATATTGGTGGACAGTCTATCACCAGAGATTGAGACAGAGAGGTCAAGGAAGGGAAGGGAAGTGTCAGAGATGGACCACGTGAAAATGATGGAGGGGTGGAGATTGGAAGCAAAATTAATAAATCTTTCCAAGTCCCGACGAGAGCATGAAGCAGCAGCGAAGTAATCATCGATGTACTGGAGAAAGAGTTGTGGAAGGGGGCCGGAGTAGGACTGGAACAAGGAATGTTCCACATACCCCATAAAGAGACAGGCATAGCTGGGGCCCATGCGGGTACCCATAGCCACACCTTTTATTTGGAGGAAGTGAGAGGAGTTGAAGGAGAAATTGTTCAGTGTGAGAACAAGTTCAGCCAGACGGAGGAGAGTAGTGGTGGATGGGGATTTCAAAAACAGTTCCTCTGACATGTCCTCCTTCTTCCTTAACCGAGGTTTTCCACCCACGGTCGTTGACAGGGCCCTCAACTGTGTCCGGCCCATCTCCCGCGCATCCGCCCTCACGCCTTCTCCTCCCTCCCAGAAACATGATAGGGTCCCCCTTGTCCTCACTTATCACTCCACCAGCCTCTGCATTCAAAGGATCATCCTCCGCCATTTCCGCCAACTCCAGCATGATGCCACCACCAAACACATCTTCACTTCACCCCCCCTATCAGCATTCCATAGGGATCGCTCCCTCTGGGACACCCTGGTCCACTCCTCCGTCACCCCCTACTCCTCAACCCCCTCCTATGGCACCACCCCATGTCCACGCAAAAGATGCAACACCTGCCCCTTCACTTCCTTTCTCCTCACTGTCCAAGGGCCCAACTCTCTTTTCAAGTGAAGCAGCATTTCACTTGCATTTCCCCCAACTTAGTCTACTGCATTCGTTGCTCCCAATGTGATCTCCTCTACATTGGAGAGACCAAACGTAAACTGGGCGACCGCTTTGCAGAACACCTGCGGTCTGTCCGCAAGAATGACCCAAACCTCCCTGTCGCTTGCCATTTTAACACTCCACCCTGCTCTCTTGCCCACATGTCTGTCCTTGGCTTGCTGCATTGTTCCAGTGAAGCCCAACGCAAACTGGAGGAACAACACCTCATCTTCCGACTAGGCACTTTACAGCCTTCCGGACTGAATATTGAATTCAACAACTTTAGGTCTTGAGCTCCCCCCTCCATCCCCACCCCCTTTCAGTTTCCCCCTTCCTTTTGTTTTTTTCCAATAAATTATATAGATTTTTCTTTTCCCACCTATTTCCATTATTTTTAAATATTTTAAATCTTTTATGCTCTCCCCACCCCCACTAGAGCTATACCTTGAGTGCCCTACCATCCATTCTTAATTAGCACATTCGTTTAGATAATATCACCAACTTTAACACCTATGTGTTCTTTTGTCCTGTTGTTTGTAACATCTTTTGATGATCTGCTTCTATCACTGCTTTTGCCTACAACCACACCACCCCCCTCCACTTCTCTCCCTCTCTCTCTCTCTCTCTCTCTCCACCCCCTCCCCCAACACCTTAAACCAGCTTATATTTCAACTCTTTCTTGGACTCGAACTCAAGTTCTGTCGAAGGGTCATGAGGACTCGAAACGTCAACTCTTTTCTTCTCCGCCGATGCTGCCAGACCTGCTGAGTTTTTCCAGGTAATTCTGTTTTTATTTCAGAACAGACTATCTGGTCATATCACATTGCTGTTTGTGGGAGCTTGTTGTGTAGAAATTAGATGCTCCATTGCATGCAACACTTTAAAATAAAAAGACTTTGGTTGCAAATTGCTTTGGGACAGCCCAAGATTGTGAAAGGCACAGCATAAATGGAAGCTGTTCTTCCTTCATTCTGGTATTGGTCACTTCCAAAGCGAGGCTGGAGATCTGGGGAAAGGAATCAAAGTTGCCTCATTCACAACCGTGGGAGGATGGGAAACATTTATAACATCCGAGCGACTGAGAATCACAACAAACACATTTTTACCATAAACCCGACAGCTTTGTTTCCAAAAGATTGAACTTACAAGGAAAATAGAGCGATTCAAGCCTCCCCCCTCCCCCCAACCCCCCAGCCAGACTATGTTGCCTGCCGGCCAATTGGATCTGATCCGAGTAGCACTCCTCCTGTTGATGGTCTCACTTTGATGATGTCGTATTGATGTGGGTCTTTTTCCAGACTTTATACTGGTGCTTCCTAAATATTTTTCAGCTGTAGCCCCCTTTTCATATTACACCCTTGGTCTGCCCTCAGAGTGAAAACTTGCGGGGTGGTGGGGTGTGGGGGTGCTGGGTGTGGTTGAGTTGGGGGTTAGTGGAGGGAGGGTGGAGTAGTTGATTGGGATTTGGGGAGTGGGTTCGGGAGTTCAAGCATCAGGGATAGAGGCAGATAAAATCAGATTCCTACCATTTTGGAGGGGTTTTTTTGCAGCCAGTGATCGGGCCTCACAAATGATCACATTAGGCCACAAATGAATAGCATGCATTTAAAGGGGCCTCGCAGGCAATCCCAGGGCTGTCAAATCTTAGTCTCTGTCCTACAGCTGCCATTGCTGTCTCACAGCTAGTGACTCCAATTGCTCATCCTGTGACCCCACTGGGGTTTGCAATCCACAGTTTGGGAACATCTGCTTTGTACTTTGGCTGCAAAGCAACTGCCCTCATGACCAATCATTCTGATTCACACATCCTGGAGGGCAACCAGGTGTGATCAGCCTTTGATTGGTCCATGTCCCATTGGACTTAGTCCATGTAGTTGGTTTTCTCATGTGACCCCCCCCTTACACGTAGTTGTTTGGCCACAGGATTTCTGGTCTTCCTTCTGTCGTTGCTTCAAGGCCTTATTTGCTTTCGCAAGTGGTTGCACGAACACACCATGAACGATGAGGCATCTGCAATTATCAAAAGCAAGCACAACCATAGCAAGTTCCTTCATCAATAACATTTTCATGGTGAATCTGAGGCATTCTTTTAAGCAAAATTATACAAGAATGTTTAAGCATATTCTTCCACAGTATATAAATGTAGAATAGTATGAGTGTGATGTGAATTTAATCTGTTGGGTGGGGTGGGGGGGTGGGGAGTTGGTGAATGGAATGATCAGGAGAATGTCACCTGCGAGGAGCAGTTTGCTTTAGAATTGCTTTAGAATTCTCCTTCAGAGCAGTAAGTGAAGCTCCACAGCTACCTGCCCAGAAGTGTCTTTGACAGCACATGACATGGGTCTAAAATAAGTTCTGTGACATGATCAGTTGTAATTGATTTTCAAAATACAATTATTCTGGGTACAGGGACACTGGATACATATATTACCAAGTAAATGTCGGTCCATGAAATGTACAGTATGCGTGTCAATTCAGGTTAAATGGGAGCGAGAAGGACAAAGAGGACAAATTCATCTGTCTAGTATCTGGTTTCCTTCATCCATCTCCATAAAATGCACTTAAAATATTCCTACTCTAAAGGTTAAAGATGATGGATGGTGCCCAAGACCTTATGCTCGTGTTCAAGACCATTAAAATGCAGCAGAGTCCCACTCTCCCATGGAAAGAGCTGATCTTTACCAAGATTGCCCAAGGATGTAGAAGTACAATTCAATTCCAGTGGCCTACCCGTAATGGACAGCAGAGAATTGGCTACATGCTGCACGCGATTTTCTATCCAATCACTAAATGGAAAGGAAGGGAACATTGGGTAGGGCATTTAATGGGCGGACAATTCGTTACCTCCTGTTTTGCGTCTCCCCGTGCTGATGTTGGATTTTTCTCCAAAATATTCTCCACAAAAAACCTAAATACAAATAGGAACTGAAGTTGATTCTTGGACTGGCAGCTCTCCCGGGCAGTTGCTCACCCTCTGCACTACCCTTTACCATGATGTTCGTTATCCATGCCTTTTCCTGCCTTGAGGGTGAGTCTCTCGTGGGTAAAGTTCATCTTTGGTGAAGGCTGCAAGATGGGTGGTAGTGGATTAGCCATCCCTTTAGACATATCCTGTATCTACCTTGTCCCTCTCTCACTCACTCTGCATCGCTAAGGGAAGAGTTCGAGGCTCTTTCACCAGGGTTACTTGTCCTGTTACATTACCGCTCCATCATCATTTCCCCATATATGCGACTTAATATGCACGTTAAGGGTAGATGGAGTTAGGGGTAATATATTAGCATGAATAGAGGATTGGTTAACAAACAGGAAGCTTAAAATAGGGATAGACAAGAAATTTTCAGGTTGGCAGCTACAAATAATGCAGTGCTGCAAGAATCAGTCTCGGATATTTACAACTTATATTAATGACTTAGATGAAAGGGAGAGTTGGTAGTGTAGTGGTATTGTCACTGGACTAGTAATCCAGAGAATCAAGCTATCGCTCTGGGGCATCGGTTCAAATCCCACTATGGTAGCTGGTGGAATTTAAATTCAATTAATAAACCTGGAACATCTGGTCACAGGTGACCATGACAACTATCATTGATTACTCATGTCCTTTAGCGAATGGAATCTACCATCCTACATGTGACTTCAGACCCACAGCAAGCCACTTGGTTCAAGGGCAATTGGGGATGGGCAATAAACATTGGCCTTGCCAGCGATGCCCAGCATAACTAGTCCCACTCTCCTGCCTTTTTCCTGTAGCTTTGCAAAAGTTTCTCTCTATATTTCCAGAAGTTTGCCTCATTGTCTTGCCCAGATTTCTGTATCGCTATGATTGATTGCACCTGATCTTCTCTCTGTCAGTCTGTATGTCTTTAACTCCACCAACTTAAACATTCACTCCCTGCACCACTGGCACCACAATGATTGTTGCATTTACGAACTAGAAGATGCAATGCAGCAACACACCAAGCCTTCCTCGAAAGCACCTCCCAAACCTGCACCCTCTACCATCTAGAGTAAGGGCAGCAGACACATGGGAACACCACCACCTGGAAGTTCCCCTCCAGGTCACACAGCATCCTGACTTGGAAATATATCACCATTCCTTCACTGTCTCTGGGTCAAAATCCTGGAACTCCCTCTCTAATAGCACTGTGGGTGTACCTACACCATATGGACTGTTAAGGAGGGAGTTCCAGGATTTTGACCCAGCGACAGTGAAGGAACAGCGATATATTTGCAAGTCAGGATGGAGTGTGGCTTGGAGGGCAATTTGCAGGTGGCTGTGTTCCCATGCATCTGCTGCTCTTGCCCTTCTACTTGCAGCTCACCACCACCTTCTCATGGGCAATTAGGGATGGGCAATAAATGCTGACCTTGCCAGCTAGTGATGCCCGCATCCCATAAATGAATTTTAAAAAATCTTTCCATCTTTTCTCCCTTTCCCTCCTCTGGGTGACAATCTTTTCTGCTTGTATCTCCACCTTTCTCTTTCTTCCCTTTAAGCCTCACTCTCTCAGTTCCTATTTTCCTTTTTCTCTTGTCATCTCCCATATATATCTCTCTGCCCACATCTCTGTCTGTCTCTCTCTCTCTTTCTTTCCGATGTCTGTCTTATTGCTTTGCTACGGACTGGGAAGAGAAGCAAACTGAACTCCTAACACTTTTCTCACCATCTCCCTATAAGCAGAAGTGTTTTACGTTTTTTTTGATATAGGTTGTGGCGTGTTTCCCCAAACTCTCTTGTTTGTAAGGTAAATTTTAAAGTAACTCGCAGCAAACTCCCTTTAGGGTTAAATCAGAGGTATTGTTTACATTCAAACCTGGGGGATGGCCATTGCAACTATATACACACACACACAATCACACAAGATGGAAATAGGAAAGAAAAGAGTTTTACAACTAGGAATAACTTAAAAAAGAGAGCCAAAGATATGGATATTAATTCACATGAATGTCAGAGTTCAGAATGTCTTGAGGCAGGCTTTGTTGTCAGCCTGCAGTCTGGCTTTGGTGCTGACAGACTGGATTTTTAACAGCAGACTGCCCTGGGAGTGCAGGAAAGTAAAACTTTCCAAAGGCCAGAGGATCTTAGGTCATGTGGTATTGCCCATTGAGGAGTCAGTTCCAGATAAACAATCAGTTTCTATTTCTCTGGTTAAAATCCTTTATTCTGCTTAGGAGATAGATGGTGGCTATTAGAGCCTCTGCAGGTATAACACATTTTGATGGTTCTCTCTTTGTTATAAGTCCAGGCTGGGGAGACATCATCTGATGCTTCCTTGATTTGTTGATTGTAATGGATCAATGCAATAATAGGTGCAAGAGTGTACAAGGATGAAGGTTGAGCTTTGTCTTGCAATTACTATTGGAAGCTTCCAGAACAGTAGCCAACTTGCAAATCATGTGACTCATAGCAGCCATGATTTTGGATCAGCAAAGTCCATTCTTTTTTAATAAAAGTCAAAAGTAAGGTTTGATTTAAATAATTTATGATCTAATGCCAGTATCTCTGCCTTGTCAATGCCTTTCCAAGAGCCTCAGTTTGTACCTTTCCACTTGCATCTCTCTCTCCAGCCCAACTGACCTTTTACTGGTGGCAGAAAGCGGCTTGAGAATGAGCTGTGCATCAGCAGTACTCAGCTTGACTGGGTGTGGTATCGAGCATTGCTGATGGCAATGAGGACTTGAGAACTTGTGAAAGGAGCCTTTCATGCGGGCTCTCAGAAAGTTTCACCCTGCACATGTACCCCTATAAATCTGAACTGCTTTACGTAATGGGCTGGATCGAGAATTACTCAACATCTCAAAACAAAAATCTCTTGCATCCCTCCCATTTGTAGTTATTTAGGGAAATTTCAAACCATTGGTTAAATGTGTGTCATTACTGTTCCAAATTCACATTGCTTGGAAATTTAAGAGATTAGCATTTGTAAATTAGGATTGATTAGATACACATAAGAATGCATATTAGAAATGATATGGTGCCCGGAGTAAACAAGCTCTTGGGCTAATACAGGTTACAAAGGAATAATTGGCTGTGTAAACAGTGTCAGACAAATGAAATGGACACTATCATGGTTTCTCAATATTGATATCACAACCACATTTTCTAAGCAAATTAAATCAACACTGCTTAACTCGTTATATTAATAAGAATTCTTTTTAACTTCTAATCAGTATCACTGTTAAAAGGGGACCATCCTTGAGGATATAAAAACATTTGTTTTGCATGATGAGGGAGAAGCCCAGGAAAGCTGTGATGTCATTGCTTAAGCCACGGTTAAAATATTGCCTGGACATTGAGGCTTGTGGCACATGTTTGTCAGGCATGGTACAACTTACTAAGGCCCAAGGTGGGGGGGCAGGAAGTGTGAGGCCAATCGAGGGGCATCCTTTATTCATGACTGAAGCAGGCATTAGCCCCTTTCCTCGTGCAAATATTGGGCCAATATTTGCTTGAGGTCCCCTTTCCAAAATTGGTTTATCCTAATGCAGCCATCATCTCGAATTCTACAGTATGTATTTACCACTGAACTCAATGGAAGTAAAAATGGGGGTGGGGTGGGGAGAAGAGCAAAGCAGGCTGCTGATTTGTTATCACCTATTTTACTCTGTTGTACAAAGTCAAGGGGTTAAAAATTCATTGGCAACTGTTTTCAGGGGCAAAGATGTGCTGACCCCTCGTATTCACGATTTCAGCATTTGACCCCACACAGCCCATGCTGTTGGCTGTCTGCATGTTCTACAGGAGGGCAAACAGCATGTAAGCCTAGCACATGTTCCAGTTAAGCTACAGCCTTTAAAGGCAGTCTGTCCCTCTTAAAGCTGCACTGAATGCAAGGAGGCTGCTGCTCAGTGCTGCAATTGAAGAGAAGGGAAATGGAGCATCAGGGTAGAGAGGGGGGCCACATGGTTCACAGATGCGGCCTTAGTCAGAGGGGACCACAGGAGGAGAGACGCCATATTCTGTGGGGGGACGGGGGATTAGCAGGAGGTCCTCAAGGATTGCCCTCTGAAGGTAATGGAAATAAATGGCCAGGGCGGTCAATGTCTGGAGTCTGCCCTGAGGATCTGGCAGCAAGGGGTCAAGGGCAGTGAACATCTTCATATTTCATACCTACACACCACAAACCACTCAATGCTCCTCACCCCCATCACTCACCCATCAGCAGTTCCTGACATGCAGGACATGCACTCAACGTCCAGATTCTCCTCTTTATCCTCTCACATTCCAATGATGCCATCCTCACGGCCACTACTCGCTGGCTCCACATATCTCGAGTATTCAGATGTGATAGGTACTCAGGGCAAACACATGGACTGCAGCCGTTCAAGAAGGCGGCTCACCATCTCCTTCACAAGGGTCATTATGGGTGGGCAATGAATGCTGGCCTAGCCAGCGATGCCCGCATCCCATGAAAGAATAAAAAAGAATCACTGACATTCTGTCCTCTCTTATGTAGCATGAGGTTGCACACAATCAAAGGGAGCAAAGCTGAGCCAATGGGGGGCAGTACACCTTCGTCTCCTGAGTCCAATGGAGGAGATGACACTGCACGTCATCTGGCACCCTGTGTCGTTGAGAGCGTTCAGGATGACAGGATGTTACTGCCTTATGCCCAATCCCAACTTGCACCTCACCCGCACCCTGTCACCTGGCAGGAGGTGCAAGCTGCTGAAAGTATGATAGTGGACCTCTTGGTTTACTCCACAACCCAGCTCCTCACACCAACCCTCCCCTTTTTACTTTAAGCTTTCAGATAGCCAAGAACTGCCACGTCTCGATCACTGCAGGCCCAAGGAAGGGGCAGAGAGCAACAGCACAGCACTGTCACTCGATCTGAAACTTGCAGCCACCAGCTCAGATGCTGGCATTACGCGGAGAGTCTAGTACGGAGTTGGGATCTGCCCCTGGGTATGAATGGGCTGCAGCAAGGCCAGTGGGGGGCAAAGGATAGCTCGTGTGCCAGCTGACTGGAGGGCGAGGTCGCACATGAGTTCTGCCACAGGCGAGTTAGATGAGGAAATTTCTTTGTGGTGGCCCACAGGAGAATGCTGATGAACGTGTACACTGAAACTTTTGATGCAGTGGCTGCCTTGCTCATCAGCCTCCTGTAACCATCGAGGAGCATGGAGGAGTCTGGCTCCAATATGGCAGGGGGCATCGTGTAGAGCTTGGAATCCACCCTTCCCAGTGTGGAAGTGGCGGGCAAAACATGACAGCGCTTGTGGACCCGGCCAGTGTCTGGTGGCCTGTGTCTCAGCTGGCACTGCAGCCCAGGCAGATGCCACCCAAAGTCTCAGAGCTGCAGCGAAAGCTCATGAGATTCATGATGGCTGCCAGAAAGGTAGACTTAACTCAGAATGAAGGCATCGTGGCTACTGCCAGGATAACGGGCATTCACCAACACACAGTTGTGGACACTCACACACCAAACTGCACATTGATGGAATGGTAGCCTTTGCAATTCCTATACGTCTCCCCATTGGCATGGGGGTACCACAGAGCCATGCATATGCAGTCAACGGCTCCCTGCACCATCGAGAATCCTGCTATCCTGGCAAATCCATGTGGCCGCTCATCCTGCTTCTCCCTCCTTGGGCTGAATATGATGTAATCATATCTCTTGGCACGTGGGGTCTCTGTGTCACCTCTCGGATGCAGAAATGGATAGCGTACTGGGAGATGTTGGATAAGCTGCCTGCAACCGCCTGGCAAGTTTAATGCCACTGTGACCTCAGTGGCCACTGGCAGGGCCGTCAACGCCCTGGTGAGAGGCTCCAGCTCATGCTGAAGGTGATGGCACAGTTCTGAACAATCTACTAGCTGAACCTGAGTCACCTCAAGCACTGCTCCTGGCTCACATAGAGGGTTGAGAATTGCTCCCAGATCTGCTAGGTCTCACCAGGGAGAGCTCTCTTCATCCTCCATTTCTTTGCAGTGCGTCCCCTGCCTGTAGCCTCTGCTCCATTTATTGGTCATACTGCAGACCCAGAGGCACTGCATTGACAGTATCTCTACCTCTGCTAGACTGCAGGTGACAAAATCCTCTGCATGGATGCATTAGCTCACCAACAAACCTCCAAAAAGCAGCCACTGTACTTACCGCAACTTCCCCACGGCAGAAGTAAGTCATAAGCACCCCGCCTGCCCGTCCCTTTTTTAAAAAAAAAGCCCCGCGATGGGGCTCCTTGTGTCGTTCATTGAATGTTCCACTGAGAGTGACCGGCACCGGAATACAGTGATTCTGTAACAGGCATCAAACCAGCCGGAAGGGTTGATTAGCATCAATCTCAGGTCTCTCCTCATGCTACCCACCAGTGAAGCATGGCGCACGTGTGCGAGTGCCCTGTCCAGCATGGGCAGCAATGTGGGGTGTGCCAGGAGTGGCGGGCAGCACCACGTAAGCTTCAGGGTTTCTGCCGTGCTGGCACCGGTGGTATTAGGGAGCCTAATTCCACAGCCATGATCTAGATTGGGCTCTCCTCCTTCATACTGTCGCCCTAGTTACAGCTTTACATTTGGTACCCGGTCATGAAGGTGCCACCACAAGAGATGGTCCCCTCTTTGCCCTCTCCCCCAGCGTCCAGCTGGAGATGGAAAGCTTGGAACACTTTCCCGGAGCTGAATCAGGTTGGCTCACAGCAGAGGCTGAGCGACAGGCAGGAGGTCTGCTGTGTTAGCTCAGAAATTCTGTTTGATCCAGAGAAACCAAAACAAAGGGGACAGAAAAAAAAACTAAATAACGCATGGGAGGAGGCATTGAAGAAGAAAAATGCTCATTTATATCAGTGTGCAATCAGACAACATTCTGGCGTGTAAGTAACAGCTTAGCATGTTGGCAGCCAGAAGCAAGATAGTATTTCGCAGGATCATTAGGTCCCAATTTATTTAGAAGGAAGTGAGATGTTCCAGCAGATCATGTGCCTCTGTAGCAGCTTCATTCTCTTGAACTCTGTCCCGAAGTAGCCGATCAAGGTCTAGAAGCTCCTGTAGTGGATGATCACCGGCTGTTTAGTGCATCCGGTTTCCATCTCTTCTAGCCTGTCTCCGAAGAGAAGTGAGAGATCTGCAGTCTCTTCCTGTGGTCCAGTGGATGGCGTTTCCATAAAAGAGAGCGACTCACTGCGTAATGAGTCAGCTTCATTTTCTGCTTCAGCGTTGGGCTTTTCCGATCCTCGGAACACCTTTTGGAAGTTTATCCCTGATTATTGCTCCACTGTCCTCTACTGTTACCTCACTGACCTTTTGTCGGTGACCAAGTCCTGAACATGCTGCCCTGCTGAGCTGAGAAATTTTCTGATTCTGTAAGATTTAAAGAGTTTCATTAATTGCTTTATCTTCATGCCTAAGAGTTGTCATGAACTGACCCTTCACTTTGAGGTCTGTGCCTCCTGGCCCTTGTAGCTTCAGTTCAGAGGGTTGGATTTCTACTTCCTTAAGCCCAACTTGTGTGATAAGACCGTGACTCCCAGCCCAAGAGTCCAATTTAAATTCTGTTCTGTATCCTTGGACTTCCAACTCCTAAAGACCAGAACTGCTTATCGGGATCGGTGATTTCTCCTAGGTAGTCGACCAATTGAAATGCTATTATTCCAATTTCCTGGACTTCAAAATGGTTGCAAACTATTTTCCTCTAACTTCAACTTTAGATCTACAGAATTGTTTAAATGTCCGGGCTTGCTACAGAGAAAGCATTCAGCTCCTTCTGCTGTACAGTTTTCACAGCAATGCTATTTTTTGGTGCCACATCGAGAACATTTTAACATAGGTGGAAGGGTTCTTCCCATCCCTTTGGTGGATTTGCTGGGCTTTTCAATGGGTGGGGCTCATGACTTTGGGCCTAGATATAGGATTGACCCCTCCTGAGCCTCAATGTTTCCCTTAAGTACACACTGATTCTGTAGTCGCAGCTCCAACTGCCTAGCAAATTGTTCGGCTTTCTCGAACATTAAATCCTTTTTGGATTACATGAAGTCTGACAGCGCATCATCAAGCACGCTAATTAGAATGCAGTTGTGAATTAACTCATCCTTTAAAGCTCTCCATAACCATAACTACTGGCTAGTCAATATACATCATTAATAAATGAATCAATGAGTTCACCCAGCCTTTGGCTCTTCTGGGTGAATCTTGCTCATTCAATGACTAGATTCCTCTTAGGGATAAAGTACTTATTGAAGGCCCTCATAAACTTTTCATAGGATGCTAAGGTCTCCTTGACTCCTTGTCTCACCAGGGCAACATCAGCTATGGCCCCAATCATGTTTAGAAGTGTAATGACCTGGTGTTTTTCTGCCTTGTAAACCTGAAGCTGTTCAGTACCTTTCAAACTGTTTCTTCCAGAGCTCCCATCATTGTCATTGGTGCAGACTCTCAATGTGTTGGAAAGCCTGTGGAAGGATAATAGTTGTTTGATGGCTGCCAACATCATGAGTGGATCACTGTGCCCTACCAAGGTATGTTTCAGTTGTGAAGTTGAGCTGTTCCAAGGTCCTCACCCATGGGTTACCATTCTGTGGTCTCAGCTTCTTGAACTGTGGCCTCCAGTGCTGCCATCATACTTTGATGAGGTTTTGCTTACTTTATGAGAGATTTGGAGATGGACAGTATATCGTTTTTCTTGAAGCTATTTATTTACACTATATACAAAGACTTAATGGTAAGCACATGGTTCTACAGACATAGACTATTCTGTGTCTTGCTCCCTTGGAGCCTCTTGATCATCTGACTCTGATGTCATGCTTACATCATCATTAACATCATTGTCTCATTAACATAACCATTAACCATTTACTCTACAGTCAGTATATAAAATGTTAATCCAATATCATCACATTGGCAATCTCATCTGTGGGCAGTTAATGTTTTTTATCATGAGCTATAAATTTTATATTCTATTATTAAGGGGGAGATGGTGGCATAATGGTAATGTCAATGGGCTAATAATCCAGACGCCCAGACTAGTGTTGTGGGAATAAGGGCCCAAGTCCCACCACAGCAGCTGGTCGAATTTAAATGTAATTAATAATAATCCGGAATTGAAAAACTAGTCTCAGTAACAATGACCATGAAACCATTGTCGATTGTTGTAAAATTCCCATAGGGAAGGAAATATTACCTGGTCTGGCCCTCATGTGACTCCAGGCCCACAGTAATGTGCTTGACCCTTAACTGCCCTCTGAAATGGCCTAGCGAGTCCCAGTTCAAGGGCAATTAGGGATGGGCAACAAATACTGACCTAGCCAGTGACACCCCATCCCATGAAAGAATAAAAATAAACGGCTGACACAAATAAAACAAGCTGTAATCTCCAAATCACAAACACTTTATCTGAAAGTTCCTGGATTTACTGATACGTTACATGCACCATGGGGTTGTGGCAGTAATGTAACTCCAGCATATCTAACACAAACAGTTCACTCTGACCGTAGCATTAATTCATGGGACCCAAGGTGACAGTAAAAGGGAGATCTGGATGGAGCCAGAATAAACAATGCAGTCGCTTCAATTCATTGAATTAAATCTGTGAGCCCAAGAATGATTCCAGGCCTACATAAAAGGACAGCATTCTCGGCGGAATAACTATTAGTTACCGCTGTTGTGTTGGAAGGTTCAGCTCTGTAAAATGAAATCTGTTTAAATAGGCAGTGGGGAAAATGACCTGGCTCTCTGGCCCCCGATCATGTGATGGAACAAGATGTCAGTCACTTCCCATCGGCAAGTAATTAGCAAATGCCTCAGGCTTGTGAAATTGTAAAGATCCATTTCTTCCAAGGCTCACAAATCTTAGCAAGAAAGAACAGAAATGGTGAGGGCCAGGCCCCAACCCTGGAAAAGCAAGTATCCAAAATGGTGGAAGAGGTAAGGAATGGGAAAGCTATTTGTAGTTGATGGTTTTCAGCATTTTGAATGAGCAGGCTGCCTTGATACCTTCAGTAGATAGAATGCATAAATTGGGAAATTCTTTATTTTGTGTGTGATGTATGGGCAGGTCACAAACTTGGCAAAAAAAAAATCTATCTTTCACAAATTTTCTTCTGTTGCTCAATCGTTTCCACATTGCAGAGAACCATGTGATCCTGGTGTTGGAGCAGGTCTGTGGTAATATGAGGTGCAATACACCTTTAAGGGAGTGTGAGCAGACCGACCACTTGACTGTATTAACCAATGGCTGTGTAGCGTGGGCTACAATGTTAATCAGTAGTTTAGAATAGGGTCTGGTTGGAGAAGCACACATTGTGTTAGTGCTCTGTGACATTTGTTAATAAACAGCAAATGTGCTTCATTTTATATTGGTCTCTGCGTCTGAAGTACCTTGTTTACCAACTCACTCACCTGTAGATAGACATGTAACCTTGTTTACCAACTCACTCACATGTAAATAGACATGCAACTGTGTTTACCAACTCACTCACCTGTAGATAGACATGTAACTGTGTTTACCAACTCACTCACCTGTAACTAGACATGGAACTGTGTTTACCAACTCACTCACCTGTAAATAGGCATGCAACCGTGTTTACCAACTCACTCACCTGTAGATAGACATGTAACCGTGTTTACCAACTCACTCACCTGTAAATAGGCATGCAACCGTGTTTACCAACTCACTCACCTGTAGATAGACATGTAACCGTGTTTACCAACTCACTCACCTGTAACTAGACATGCAACTGTGTTTACCAACTCACTCACCTGTAGATAGGTGTGCAACCGTGTTCACAAGCAAAGCAACCCAACAGAAGGAACGTAACAAGGTCTTTCTTGATCAGGAAGCTCTGCCACTCACCACAGTGGATTTTCTAGGCCCGTTGGGAGGTTGCCCTATTTTTGAATCTAATGGAGTGCATCCAATCCTTAATGGTTTCATCCTGATTCTCACCAGCCCATTCCCCTCGCCGTGACTCTCCCTCCCTCCCCAATGCTGCAACCCGTGATGTACTGGGCACAAGTCTGGGCGAGGAAAGGAACGTAGAGATGCAGCCACAATCAAATTTGGTTGGCTTGAGGCTTACGAGTGCCAGCTGACCAATCAAAACCAGCCATGGTTTGACCAAAAAGGTCCAGCAGGCCTTGCAAGGAGGCCTGACGTCATGGCAAGAATGTTCTGTGGTGATCAGCGCGGTGTGGATCCTGTGGAGACAAGGAGTCAACCCACCTGGTGATCGTCACAATGTGCTTGCCCGCAAGGTGAAACTGTGATTAGCAAAGTTGTGATGTTGGCTTTGTAATACATGGTCAAGACTTGTGGTCATCTAACTCCATTAGGGACACAAAGGATGACGAACCATGGTGGCGGGGAGGTGAAACCGCAAGAATATCATCCGAGACACAGGTGGGCGGTGTTTCGGTGCAGATGCACAATGTGTATTTGTCTAACCAGCACCAGTCTCACTTGAAAGGAACACTCCGACACGCCCCAGTAAAAGCATAAAAACTGGAGCACGAGAACAATCGGCGCAGTCGACAGGAAGAAGGATAAAGAGAAGGTTGAAGCAGCAGCTTGATCAGCAGCCTGACTACATCAGCTTTGGATGGTTCACCTGTGTAGCGTGATTGTAATAGTAAAGGGAGCTTTCAGCTGTAGTAATGTAAGCCACTCATCCTATGTCTCAACGCCAAAATTCGAACAACAAATTGAATTTAGAAACTATCTGTACTCATAGTCAATTTCGTTGTCCCAGAGTAAAAGAAATTGTAAAATAAGTAGGTACATATTTATGTTACAGGAATAATGTACCATTAGGAGCCACTTTACCATTTAAAAATAAGACTGCATATAAATGACGCCATGGATGGAATCTTAACACAGCAGGTCCATACACAATGGATAGTGGCTGGCAGGTGGTGGGTCAGGAGCCCGTTTATAATTGCATTGGACATTACCACAGCTCGTTAACACTTCACAGCCTTAGCATCCTGTTTCCAGGTTTCCTGACAAACAGGGCAGGTGGGATGTTGCACCAAGTCTGCCAAGGAAGGATTTCTAGTTAAAAGAGCCCCAACAGGTGTCAGAATTGCCGAACTGTTGATTGATTCCTGAGGCTTCAGCAACCACAGGAACGGGTAGGCTGCCTGTCAGGCCTCCGACTCTTGTCTGGAGGTCCTGCGATGGGATCTGAGGGTCCAAAGCATGCTGATGTTGCCCAAGGAGGGGGTGGAGGAGACCCAGCATCTCAGCCCAAGCAGGCGCGGGTGGGAGTGATTGAGGAATTCAGCAGCAGAAACGAAGGCCCTTCAGCCTGGGGAAAGCGCACCAAGCAGATCCAAGGCCTTGGGAGTGGGGGAAAATGACTCTTCCAGGTGCCAACCCCCACATCCTGATTTTCCCAGTATGCTCCTGTACGGCACTGCTCAGATCAACACACCTTGCAGCTCCACTGATTTCACTCTCTCCATTCACCTGATATCCCTGTCTGAACAACCCTCACCCTCACCCTCCTCTTTGGGCCATCTCATGCCCTTGCCACACAGTCACCCTCCACAAATGCTGTCCTTCCCTCCTCTCCACCCAACCCATTTCTCTGTTCTCTCACTCCAGAAGAGACACACAACTCCAAGAGGAGCAGAAAGCAGGGAATGGTGACTGATGGGGTGGGCGGAGGGTAGGGGGGGTGGTGGTGGGTGGGAGGCTGTTGGCTGGGGGCAGGGGTAGTTGGTAGTGAGCAGGGTGGCAGAGGGGGATCCTCCAGAGCTAGCCATTTTGACGACCACTGACAATGCGCATCGACCTGCCCCACCGGGAAGGAGGTTTTGTTCCAGGAGTCTATAGGCATCGGCAATCGGCAAAGACTGAGCCTCCCAAGGCTCTGGCGCTCATACCTGTTCCTCTGCCTATGGACGCCGTGTTAGGGATCTCAGCTCCTTTGAGCTGGATATCTGTGTCCATTCTCTCTGTCTTGTGGACAAGGCAGCTGGCACTGCTCCTTTGCTCCTGATGCTGCTCCTCTTGTTTCTCATCAGAGGTCCCAGTGCTGCAGGGAAGTGCAGGTCGAGGTAAATGAACTCCAAGGGAGGTGAAATGACTACCATGAAGTTGGAAATCTGTCAAGCATTAAGTGAACACTGCCAGAAGCAGTGCTATAAACTCTAGCCTTTCACACAGGTAGGGCTGCAGCTAGTCAGTTTCTCTCTTTGAAGACTTCTCAGCCTCAGTTTTTTATTTTTGAAGGCTTCCCAGCTTGTCAGTTTCACTGAGGAAACATTCCCCGCCTTGCTCTCGCCTGGTTGATCCCGCCGATTTCTATGCCGCCAGGCTACTCAACTCAAAATTCACGGCTAAGTCCTGAGTTAATTAGGAATTGAAATATTTTGATTTTGTACCTGATCGTTCCATGAGTTTTTTAGTCACCTGCAAACACACCCAGGTTAAACCCGGGACTGAGCCAAATCGCTACTTTTCAGTCATTTAGACTTCCCCAACCCGAAGCTGCACCCCCTATCCCCTGACTCCCCTTGGCTGTTCACATTCTGCATCACATGGCCCAGTTAGAATGCAGATGATTGGGTAATTCCTCTATCAATCTCGCTAGACTGGGATTGGTTTCTGCATGTCATTTTTATTAGGTGACCATCCTTCACACGCTGCATCTTGTTGGACAAATGGTCCTATTGTAATTGGGGGATTGTTGAATTTTGAAATTGGTCATGATTTCTGTAATTCCATAAATTTGAAGTCACAAGTCACACTCCCGTATGTAACCCACTGGCTAGCACAGTGGTGTGAACATTCACTCTGTAACACACAGACACATATATACAAAATCACAGCTTAAAACTTCAGGGCTGCAGGCCACAATCCCTCCTCAAATTTCGATAGTCTAATGCACCCAATCTCACAATAGGCATAGCGGAGCCAATGAAACCTTGGATCTCTCCAAGAGCCAGGACTTTAGGAACTCCCAACGTTAGGCAGCCCTGAGGTGCAGGCCCCCACCCCACCAAACCCCCTTCCTCCTCTCCTGAGTTAAGCTGGTGAAAATGTCTCCTCACAAAGCCTTATGGATTTCCTAATCCACAGCTGGGGCCTGATGTATTCAGGTCCTGGGCTGACTTTCAGCTCCCCTGATGTGTGGAGTTCAGATGATGTGAGTCAGAAGTTTTTCAGACCTTTTGTTCTGTTTTACATACTGCCCTTGATCAAACTCCCTATGGCGCAAAGTCCCCATTAACTGTAATTAAGTTCTCTATATTTCTGATAGGGTTAATTGGAAGATTGACTCAGTCTGAAGTCTGTTGGGCTGTGAAAGCTTACCTTGCTCATTATTTTTCTTATGTTCTAATTAAGCAACATTAGATCTCCAAGAGAACTGTAGTGTAGGCATTAATGAAAGGGTAGGCAGTGTGCCTGAAGTAGGCCGAATGTTTCAATTACAGCCTACCACATAAGCAACTTCATTACTCCCAATTAGTCACAATTTTTTCATGAAGCCGTATTTAATTTTCTTTAGCTTTTTCAAAGTAAATAAATGTCGATGCCTGTGAATCAACCCACAAAGCAGAAATAGCATAAATTTTTTAAAAAACGTCTGTTTTGTTGACATTACTTTCATGGAAAACCCAACATATTTGAGATACCAAGTGAGTAGAAGGATTAATGAACACACTTCATGTTAACAAGGAATCTCAATGTATTGGCAACACGAAATGGTACCAGGATATCCCCATTCCCTCACAGACAGGCTTCCAATCTTGGTTAAGGCAAATACTAGGTGCTTTGTCACAGGGATGGTGTAAGAAAAAGAGATGTTGTTGGATAAATCACTTAGGGAAGGGGGACATTTCACTTCATTGTTACAAATATCCCGCCACCAGAAATGGAGAGCATGCAAGTGATTGTCAGTGTTGTGTATTGAAAATTGCATTGTGCATTTTGTCCATTTGAGGCTACCATAGACATATGTACCAGCAAAGGGAGTCTGCTAGGAAGAGAATAAAAAATATGGAACCATCCATGTTTAATAGCCTGTGCAGTTCTAATTCTAAATGTCTCTGGCTAAATACATAACTTTTTCTGTCTTAAGAACTTCATAGTCCAGAGTCAGGGCAGACAGAAGGGAGCAGATGGAA
This sequence comes from Carcharodon carcharias, assembly GCF_017639515.1. Classification (NCBI taxonomy): domain Eukaryota; kingdom Metazoa; phylum Chordata; class Chondrichthyes; order Lamniformes; family Lamnidae; genus Carcharodon; species Carcharodon carcharias. Next base: position 15,213,233 of record NC_054481.1, on the reverse strand, counting down.
AATGGGGGGGGGATGGTGGCTAAATGTCTATCTTGGTCAGCAATGGAAAGTGGGCGAAGACATTTTATACCACCTCCCGATGAAGTCAATGAACCTGAATAACGGGTGGGGCATATGCGAGGCACTCATTGTGATTCCATCGTGCACAGCCAACTAAGACACCAGGGTGTATCACCAAATTTGTGGAGATCTGTAAAAGCCCAATTGAAGCAGGAAATGCGTGTAGATATAAAAATCTTCCTCCTCTCACACAACTCCGGGCTATTTATCACATTAAAAACATGACGATGAGGATGGCCTATTCTTCTACATACTAAAGAAATTTGAGAATGTCTAGAGCTCCCTGTTACTCTTGAGAAAAGCTGGTGGCAGAGTGGTTCTTCAAACTGTTGGAAATGTCATCCTAAAGAAGGCCAATAGCCTGGGATGTAAATGTACACAATAAGACCAATAACGTTAAGACTTCAATTGATATGGCACCTTTCATGACCAATGGACATCTTTTGCAGCCACTGAAGTATTTTTTTTAGAGTGTATGCACTGTTGCAATATAGGAAATGATGCTGACATTTTGTGCACAAGGTCTCATAACCAGCAATGTGATAATGACCAAATACTCTGTTCTTTGTTATATGTATTTTGAAGGATAAATATTGGCCAGGACACTGAGGACAATATGGAATCTGTTACATCCACCTGAGCAGCCAGATGGGGCCTTGGTTTAACATCTCAACCAAAAGACAGCATCACCAACAGCACAGCACTCCCACGGTAACGGAGTGCCAACCTTGAGTTCTGTGTTTAAGCCTTGGGGTGGGACTTGAACCTAGAACCTTACCACTTAAAGAGTGAGCCACAGCTGACTCTGGAGAGATATAATGCTACTGGAGGAAGGGATGAACTTTGCAGAACCCTTCCTTTGGTGATTAAACAGCTGTGGTGGAGCCTATGATGGAAATGATCACATCCAGTTTGGATGTGAAAGAAGAGTTTTCCTTGACTAAATCAAAAATTAAATTTACATTTGTATAAGAACTTTCATCTTCCAAACCCACAACCACTACCATCTGGAAGGACAAGGTCAGCAGATAGATGGACCAGCACCAACACTCGCCATCCTGGCTTGGGAATATATTGCTGTTGCTTCACTGTCGCTGGGTCAAAATCCTGGAACTCCCTGCTCAACAACACTGTGGGTGTCCCTACACCACATGGGCTGCAGCAGGTCAAGAAGGCTGCTCACCACTGCCTTCTTAAGGGCCGTTAGGGATTGTCAAAATATGCTGGTCTAGCCAGCAACGCCCACATCCTGTGGACGAATAAGAAAAAACTTCAGGACAACCTGAGGTGGTGAAGGTGCTACTATATACACGCAATTTCCTCCCTTCATCCTTTCTACCATTTTTTGAAAAATTACGTTTGCTGGCTTCTTAACCCATTAACGTTCTGTTGCAGGAGTGAACGTTCTTGATTCTTGACTTCTACTGACTGTGATTTTCTTCCATATTTTGCTCAGCTCCGTTAAGGAACCTACTTATTTTGCATTTTAGGATGCTGAGTAAGCATTTACAGCTGAGCTGTTAACCTGCCTCTTCCTTATAAAGATGCTGACAAGCCTGCTTTCTATAATCCGGCAGTTTCTGTCTCTGTTCTATGTACTGAATTTCCAAACTCGGCCATTTTAAGCACTAACAATTGCACTAATGAAAATAATGAGAATGTCTAAAGAGGGTTTGAATTCACTTCCTGAATCCCCAGTTGCAGGGTGAATTTGCCATCCCAGACAATCTCTTTGACATGCTGAAGTGATAAATAGTCTGGCGTCTCGTGATGAGAGGAAGACTTTCATATCTACTCCCAGAGTGTACATTGCCAAGGTCGTTTATCACCGCTTGCTGAAACATGAATCATTTATCTCTGTTTTGAATTCTGCTGTAAACGTTTATGACCAGAGCTCCACTCTGCCCTTTATTTCCCCTTCCAGCTGATCTCTCTCAGATTCCCTTTGGCATTTTTCCAATGAAATTGCTTCCCATTCCTCCAAACAAATCTAGTTTTGTTCAGTTTGTGCAGCCAACTGTCAAATTCCTGAAATCCAAAATTCTCTCATGTATCTAAATCTGCAGGCAATCATTCTATTGACAGTGCTTGAAAGCTGATTTTGATCCTATCATTGTGCAGATTATTGACAACGGATTAACTTGCACAATGCCTATTATGGCCTGGACTTCTATTTCTTCAGCAGGCTGCTGTTTAAATGATGTATCTACTTTATACAAGTATAGAGTCATCGAATGGTTACAGCACAGACAGAGACCATTCAGCCTGTCGTGACCAAGCAAGCTCTCTACAAGAACTGCTTAGCAAGTCCCACTCCCCATCCTTTCCTGGTAGTCCTGCAAATCTTTTTTCTTCAGGTAATTTATCCAATTTCCTTTTGAAAGCCACAGTTGAATCCACCTCCACCACATTCTCAGGGAGTGTATCCCAGATGTTAACCACTCGCTGCATAAAGGAAGTTTTTTCCTTATGTTGGCTCTGGTTCCTTTGCCAATCACTTTAAATCTGGGTCCTTTGGTTCACGACCCTTCCATCAATGGGAACAGTTTCTCCCTATTCTCTGTCCAGACCCCTCATGATTTTGAACACCTCTATCAAACCTCCTCTCAGCCTTCTCTTCTCCAAGGAGAAAATCCCAGCTTCTCCAATCTATTTTCGTAACGGAAGTCTCTCATTCCCAGGAACATCTTCCTAAATCTTTTCTGCACCCTCTCCAATGCACTCATATCCTCCTTAAAGAGCGGTGCCCAGAACTGGACACAATCCTCCCCATGAGGCTGAACCAGGCTCTTAATAACAAAAAACAAAAAACAAAAAACTGTGGATGCTGGAAATACAGAACAAAAACAGAATAACCTGGAAAAACTCGGCAGGTCTGGCAGCATCGGCGGAGAAGAAAAGAGTTGACGTTTCGAGTCCTCATGACCCTTTGACAGAACTAGGTAAATCCCAGGAAGGGGTGAAATATAAGCTGGTTTAAAGTGGTGGGGGGGTGGAGTTGGGTGGGGGGATGGAGAAGTGGAGGGTGGTGGTGTGGTTGTAGGCAAAAGCAATGATAGAAGCAGATCATCAAAAGATGTCACAGACAGCAAAACAAAAGAACACATAGGTGTCGAAGTTGGTGATATTATCTAAACGAATGTGCTAATTAAGAATGGATGGTAGGGCACTCAAGGTATAGCTCTAGTGGGGGTGGGGGGAGCATAAAAGATTTAAAATATTTAAAAATAATGGAAATAGGTGGAAAAAAGAAAAATCTATATAATTTATTGGAAAAAAACAAAAGGAAGGGGGAAGAAACAGAAAGGGGGTGGGGATGGGGGAGGGAGCTCACGACCTAAAGTTGTTGAATTCAATATTCAGTCCGGAAGGCTGTAAAGTGCCTAGTCGGAAGATGAGGTGCTGTTCCTCCAGTTTGCGTTGGGCTTCACTGGAACAATGCAGCAAGCCAAGGACAGACATGTGGGCAAGAGAGCAGGGTGGAGTGTTGAAATGTCTTAATAACACCCTTGCTCTTGTACTCTATGCCTCTATTTATAAAGGCCAGGATCTCATGTACCTTTATTAACCACTTTCCCAACATGTCCCACCACTTTTAATGATTTATGCTTTGTGCATGTACACCCCCATGTCCTACTGCTTCTGCACCCCCTTTAGAATTGTATTTTATATTTTATATTGCCTCATCATTCTTCCTATCAAACTGAATCACTTCACACTTCTTTGCATTAAATTTCATCTGCCATCTGTCTGCCCTTTCCAACAGCTTGCCTATGTCTTCTTGAAGTCTATCACTATCCTCCTCACACTTCACAATACTCCCAAGCTTTGTGTCATTGGCAAATTTTGAAATTGTGCCCTAGTCACCCATGTCTAAGTCATTAGACACAAGTTAAAAAAAAAAGCAGCGGTCCTAATACTGACCACTGGGGAGCACCATCTTTTACTGTCCTCCAGTCCCAAAGATAACCGTTCACCACTACCCTGTTGCCTGTTGCTCAGTCAACTTTGTACCCATGCTGTCACGGTCACTTTTATTCTATGGGTTTCAACTTTGCAGCCAAGCCTGTCCTGTGACAGCTTATCAAACGCCGTTTGGAAGTCCATGTACACCTCATCAAACACATGACCCTCATCAACCCACTCTGTTACTTGACTGAAAAACAAAATAAGATCAGTTAAACATGATTTTCCGTTACCTTAATTAATCCATATTTGTCCAAGTGTCTGTTAATTTTGTCCTGGATTATTGTTTCCAAAAGCTTTTCCACCACCGAGGTTATTGTCCTGTAGTTCCTGGTTTATACCTGCATCCTGTTTTGAACCAAGGTGCATTTGCAATTCTCCAGTCCATCCCTGTATCTAAGGAGGATTGGAAGATTATGGCCAGTGCTTCTGCAATTTTCACTCTTCCTTTCCTTACCACCCTAGACCCTCGCTTCTCATGGATGCATTTGATCCAGTCTGGTGACTTGTCAACTTTACGTGCAGCCATATGTTCAAGTAGCTTATTCAAAGCTGCTGCAACCTGAATATGGGTTAACAAAGGATACCCCACAACATTAAAACGATTCAGAGGTTGTTTCTTATCATTTTCTGGCTGCACTGGATCCAACGTCACTCATCGTGAAAATCAAGTAACTTATTTTGATGTGTGTAACTTTTGAAATTAAAATTAAACACGGTTATCTACAGATAACAGAAGAGAAGAGAAAAGGGTATACTAATCATGTTCAATGAAGAAGTGCTGGGAGGAGGCTCGTTTGGAGCATTAAGGCTGGCAAAAACCAGTGGGGCCAATCGCCTGTCTCTCTGCTGTAAGTTCTATGCAACTATAGGAACTCGCACTTCTGGCTTACAGCTGTCTGCAACTGGAGCTCCATAAACAATCTGAACACAGATAATCCTCAAGAGATCTTATGGACCAAAAGTCCTGACCTCCGCATCTGGATGTGCGATATGCCCTTTCGACAAGGTAACACTCCACATCTGGAGCTCATTTTCATTCCATTTATCTTTGTGTGTAATAAAAGTTTTTAAAAAAAAATAACTAATTATCAATGACAATTCGGGCATTGACAATATTTTCCCAAACATTTTGCAACATCTTTCATTCACATTGTTGACAATTCTGGTTGAACTGTGATTATCTTTTCACACTCAGTTGCAGGTACATCGGCATTTTCTAATCAAATGTACTAGATGCTGTTGCGCTGTTTTTGTCACTGCAAGGTACCTTTAATCTCAAGAACATAAGATTCATGATCCCCTCTCCCTTGCCTTCATTCCTAAGTGTGAAATGTTTGGTCCTTCAGGGAACCAAGAAGATGTGAATCTACAAATCTAGAGACAATTCTCCATCTTCATTTCTGGGGATAGACTGTCTACTAATGTTCATTACAAGCCCACCGACTCCCACAGCTACCTTGGCTACACCTCCTCACACCCCGCTTCCTATAAGGCCTCCATTCCATCCTCCCAGTTTCTCAGTCTCTGTGGCATCTGCTCTGATGTCACTACCTCCCACAACAGCACTTTCGACATGCCTTCCTTTTTCCTCAACCCCTCCACCCCATACTATGGTTGACAGGGCGCTCAACCGTGTCTGGCCCATTTCCCATGCTTCTGCCCTCACCCCTTCCCATCCCACCCAGAACCCTTGCTCTCACTATCCATCGCACCAGACTCTGCATTTAAAGAATTATCCTCCTCCATTTCAGCCACTCCAGCGTGATGCCACCACCAAACGTAGTTTCCCCTCTCCTCCCCTGTCAGCATTCCGAAGGGACTGTTCCCTTCATGATACCCTGGTCCACTCCTTTATCACCTCCAACACCTCATCCCCTTCCCACGGCACCTTCCCATGTAAACACAGGCGGTGTAACACCTGCCCCTTTACCCGCTCCCTCCTCATTGTCCAAGGCCGAAATATTCATTCCAGGTGAAGCAGCGATTTACTTGCACTTCTTTCAAATTAGTCTACCGTACTCCCTGCTCACAATGTGGTCTTCCCTACACTGGGGAGACCAAGTGCAGACTGGGTGACCACTTTTGCAGAACACCTCTGTTCATTGCGCAAGCATGAGTCCAACCTCCTTACCGCTTTCCATTTCAATTCACCATCTTGCTCTCACATTTCTGCCCTCGGCCTGCTGCAATGTTCCAGTGAAGCCCAAAGCAAGCTGGAGGAACAGCACGGCTTCCGACTAGGCACCTTACCATCTTCTGGACTCACACTGAGTTCAACAATTTCAGGCCATGGACTCTGTCCTCCATTTTGTAATTTTTTTCCCCTGGTATCAGTCTGTATTTTGTTCTTATGTTTTGCTTCTAGACAGCGCTGACCTTTATTCTGCTATTAACACTTACTCTGGGCCAATGCTTTATTCCTTTACTACTACCATTCCCACTCTGCTTTCTGTTCCATAACACCTTTGTAATTTAATCTCCCCCCCTCTAGCCTATCCCTGACCCTCCCTTTTTGTTCCATCTGACCCTTCCCCCATTTTTCAACAGCATAAAACCCATCACATTCCTGCCTCTCTTAGTTCCAAAGAAGAGACAGATCAGACTTGAAACATTAACTGTTTCTCTCTCCGATGCTGCCAGACCTGCTGGGTTTGTTCAGAACTTTCTGCCCTTAATACAAATCTAGCCTTGGATTAAGGCCTTCCTGTTCCAGCGAGTAAATGCAGGGAGCCAGACCCATTGTACAGTAACTGAGGCTCCCAAAAGCCTGTTGTTATGCACAACGATGCCTGGAGGGTATGTTAAAGAGGGGAGACGGATGGGGAGAATGGAACAGTGGCTAAAGGCCCAAAAGCAACTCTAGGTATCGGATTTGTTAACCTCTCTTTCAGCTCTGCCAACATCGTTTGAAATGCCTATTGAAGTGAAAGGGAGGGCTGGAAATATACAACAGATTAGTCACCAACCGAAAGTGAAATGAGGCCTAATGTTTTGGATTTGATGCTCCATCGGCGCAGGCAGTTTCAGGACAGCGTTGAATAGCCATTTACATTCAGTGCGGTGTGTGCATCCTTTCCCACTAAGCAAGCCTCCTCAGAGCTGGGATGTGTTTTCTCAGCACTACTTTCAAGGCATAATTGAATTTGGCTTCTTCAGCAACCTGCTTTCACTTAGAAGCAGCATGTCGTTAGAAATGTATTTTTAAAAGTCAGAAAAATTTTGCCTATGAGTAGCTTTTACTCAACTGTCATTGTAAGACCTCTCCAAATCTTATCTCTATGCATTCTAGCATTTAACATTTAAATTACCTTATATCATATTTGAAGCAACTTTTTAAATTATAGTGTTGACATAAATATGTGACTGCTGAGGCATGATATGACTGACAGAATCACTTGCTTCAAACACAGTAATTAAGCCAACATTAGTTGCTAAATAATGTATTTCTCACAACTCTCACTACCAAAAAGATAGAAAGACTTGCATTTATATTGCGCCCTCCATGACCTCATTAGGTCCCTAAGTGCTTAGCATCCAATGAAATACTCTGAAGTGGGTTCACTGATATAGTGCAGGAAAAGCAGCAGCCAATTTGCACATAGCAAGATCCCACAGGTAGTAAAGAGATACTGACTAGATCATCCGTTTTAGTAATTTTGGTTGAGGGATAATTATTAGTCCAAACACCAGGAAGAACTCCCATGCTCTTTTTCAAATTATTGCATGGGAGTTTTTACATCCACCTGAGCGGTGAGACAGGGCTTTAGTTTAACCTCACATCAAAAAGACAGTGCCTCCAACAGTGCAGCACTCACCTATGCTTAACTGACGTCGGCCGTCCTTCTGTGCTTCTGTTTTTGCAGTAGGACTTTTTAATCATTCTTTCGTGGGATGTGCCCATCCCTAATTGCCCTTGAGAAGGTGGTAGTGGTGGTAGTGGGCTGCCTTCTTGAACCGCTACAGGCCATCTGGTGTAGATACACCCACAGTGCTGTTAGGGAGGGAGTTCCAGGGATTTCATCCTGCGACAGTGAAGGAACAGCGATATAGATGGTATGTGGTTTGGAGGGCACCTTGCAGTTGGTGGTGTTCTCATACATCTGTTGCCTTTGCCCTTCTTGGTGGTTGAGGTTGCCAGTTTGGACTTGAACTCATGGCCTCTGAACTCAGAAGCGAGATTGCTATCACCAAGCCATGACTCACCATTTGACGCTGAATTAACATCCAAACAATGCCAGAGGGGTGAAAATCCTTTAGGTCCATCCAGTCTGTCCCACATAATCCTGATATATTGTGAGTCACAATATATACACTTCACACCCATCGAAGACCATATCATCTGGGAGAGGTGAAAAGCCAGATAAAAGTGAAGGCCAATTTAGAGGGGTGATAAAATCTGGGAAATTCCACTTCGGTTCCCCCAAACTAGTCCAGAAGATCACTCTGATTCTGAATTCCTTGAAGTGTCTACCTTTTGAGTGAAGCGAGATCCACACCAAACAGAAAAAGGCCCAATTCTCACTTGGAGGAATCCAACTAACCAGTGCCCATTACACAAGTCAGCAGCCTGCTCCGGAGGCCCAACTTTCCCCTGGAGAAGAATCACCTCCTGATATCTAAATTAGATCAGACGTTACACAACTTAAAATTCTCATTCCTGCTTTTCTGTAACCTCTTGAATTGGAGCAAACTGTCAACTTGAAACAATAAATTATAACCTCCTATTAATGCTTCAATACAGTTTTGTCTTAAAACCCTTTGTTGACCAAGGGTTAATGTGTTAGGAATTCTGTTCAATATATTTTGAAGAGGCATTTATTTTACAGAGGGGAGGGTGAATTTTGACTGCCTGTTTTTATGTAATATGCCTTTTGATAATTGTTCTCATCTATCCCCCCACTGCCTCCCTTAACTTTATAATTGTCCAAGGTCAGACTTGTCAGATGATCATTTACCTCAGACAGTCGTGGTTTTAGGATTGAGGTTAAACCCCTGAGGTGTGAGAGGTGAGAGGTGAGGGGTGAGGGGCAGGTAGTTGGATTCAACTTGCCTAAGGTGGATTCCCACCTGCAGATTCCCACATCATGAGGATAAGAGAAAAAAAAATTACTTCAGCCTTCAAAGTTTGGACTCTTACTTCCTCAGAATTTTGACTGCATGTTTTAATTGCAATTTTTTCATTAAGGGCTACAAGTCTATTGGATTGTGCTCCTATCACTCTTTGGTTTGATGTCCTGAGGGATAGATGGGAGTCACATTCATATTTTGCCCATGGTAACTAAATAGATGAAAACATAATCAGATTTTTGCCTGTGCAGTAGAATTCCTAATGCAGCACTTGGAAGAGTGCATCTAATTAAGACAAAATATTAACTTGAATTAACCCAGGTTTGCAAGCCTCCTCGCTGATTCCCTCATTAATTGAAATTTTGGTTGGATCCAACTCTCAATCATGACTAATATTTGAGAAAGTGATCATACCTTGAATCTTTCGTTCTTTTACATTTTTGGTATTTGTAATTATTGAAATAAAATTAGATAAACAGAATCCTTTTTTCAGACTCCAGTGAGGTTCAAAGCAAAGGGGTCCTTGGTGAACTCACTCATCAGTGAGTGAGGCAGGTGGCGTAATGGTAATGTCACTGGACTAGGACCCCAGAGGCCCTGGCTAAAGCTCTGGGGAGGACAAGGGTTCAAATCCTACCATAGCAGCTGGTGGAATTTGAATTCAAATAATAATCTGGAATTGAAAAGATAATCTCAGTAATGGTGACCATGAAATGATTGTTGTAAAACCTATCTGGTTCACTACTGTCCCTTTAGGTGAAGGAACTCTGCCATCCTTACCTGGTCCAGACCCACAACAATGTGGTTGACTCTTAACTGCCCTCTGAAATGATGTGACAAGCCACACAGCACAAGGGCAATTAGGGATGGACAACAAATGTTGGCCTTTCCAGTGATGCCCACATCCCATGAATGAATAAAAGGGGAAAAAAAGCTGTCCCTGCCTAATGCCAGCAAGAGGTGATCCTATCTTACAGGAGTAGCTTTCTGCACTCCTCTGCCTCTCTTTTCACAGCCCACTTTAATCATTCCTTCTGGGGCTTATCTGACAACCAATGCCAGTGAGGCTTTGCTTGGGCGAGCTGCCTGTGGAGGCCCAACCAACGTCAGAAGCACTCGACTAGTATGATAACAGACCAAAGTCTACCCTCTTTGTTCCGGATGATGTGTCGATCAAGGGGGCTGTGAATATCCCCACTTCAGACCTTATGATGGAGGGCAGGTCATTGATGAAGCAGCTGAAGATGGTTGGGCTGAGAACACTACCCTGAGGAACTCCTGCAGTGATATCCCAGGACTGAGATGATTGACCTCCAACAGCCACACCCATCTTCCTTTGCACTCGGTATGACTCCAATCGGTGGAGAGTTTCCCTCTGATTCCAGTTGGCCTCAATTTCACCAGCCCTGCAATGTTATGAATTAGTTTCAAACTAAAACTTTGAAGCTGGTTTGAAAAAAAAAACCCTAATTCAAAGGAAACCTGTATTGGCGTAGGAGTGCATTTATCTGAATTCAGCAGCATTTTGTGTTATCTTTACACTTAAGAGAGTTGAATGTTGCTGACGTCTGCCCACAGAATGCTTTGCTGAGTTGCACCGGACTTTATGCCTGAAGGTATTATGTTGCTATGGATCCGCATGCAAATATGTCAAGACTGTATAAACTGCAAAAATGACCTCGAGGCGTAGTACATGTCAATAATCGAGGAGATAAATTTTTAGACTTCCACATTGTCAAATGTTCTAATTAGGGACACACTGGCAAGTTATTTGCAATGTCACCATGTCACTTCTGACACATCTGTGCCGTAATTTGACCTTAGAATGGATTTTCATCGCGTGTAATTCTATTCACCATCACATAGGGATGAAGATGGTTGACGTGTGAAAAATCATACCCTTCTCCAAAAGCCAGGAAGACAGTGAATGCCCTTCAGGACAGGTTCAGCCTGTTGTCAGGGAAGTTTTTATTTATTTATTTGTTCACACGATGTGGGCATCACTGGCTAGCACAGCATTTATTGCCCATCCCTAATTGCCCTTGAGAAGGTGGTGGTGAGCTGCCTTTTTGAACCGCTGCAGTCCATGTGGTGTAGGTACACCCACAGTGCTGTTAGGGAGGGAGTCCCAGGATTTTGATCCAACAACAGTGAAGGAACGGTGATATATTTCCAAGCCAAGATGGTGTGTGGCTTGGAGGGGAACTTCCAGGCGGTGGGGTTCCCATCTATCTGCCACCTTTGTCCTTCTAGACGGTGGAGATCATGGCTTTGGAAGGTGCTTTCAAAGGAGACTTGGTGAGTTTCTGCAGTGCGTCTTGTAGACGGTACACACAACTTCCATTGTGCGTCTGTAGTGGATGGAGCAAATGTTTAAGGTGGTGGACGGGGTGCCAATCAAGCGGGTTGCTTTGACCTGAATGGTGTTGAGCTTTTTGAGTGTTGTTGGAGCTGCACTCATCCAGGCCGCTGGAGTGTATTCCACCAGACTCCTGACTTGTGCTGTGTAGATGGAGGACAGGCTTTGGGGAGTCGGGACCACAGGCAATTATCCTCTTTCTTGTCCATCTTACTTAAAATGGGTCTGATTTTCATCCCCATCTGCTAGACCAGGGTTGTCAACTCTGGTTGGATGTGATGGCATCCTTCCATCTACGGGAGATGAAGGATAGACAGCAAACAATCCATTTTGGTTGATGGGGTGGGGGATGGCGGGGGAATGTCTTTGCTTGACGCACCTTTGCTGATGATTGTGAATCCTTGAGATGCAGCGTCTGCCACAAGTGCTGCACATGAAGCTGCCAAGTTATGTTTCAGGTTGTTATTTTCAGCATTGCTGCCTTTTGCCAGCTGTAGCCCCTGGTTGTCATGGTAGTGTATGCCAGCCTAAAGGAGGTGTCGCCATTTGCCTCTTTCTCCCAGCTGTTGACTCCCAGGTGTGATAGTCGATGTTCAGGGCCTTCATGTCACAGTTGCAAGCATCAAGTGTTTGGATGTACTCCTGGAGATTTCATAAGAAATTAAGAAATAGGAGCAGGAGGAGGCCATTTGGCCCATTAAGCCTGCCCTGCTATTCAATAAGATCAAAGTTGATCTGATTATGGTCTTAATTCCACTTTCCTGCCTGCTCCCCCATAACCCTTGACCCCCCCCCTCCACCTTGTTGATCAAAAATCGCCTTCAATATATTCAGTGACCCAGGCCTTAATGAGGAAGGGAATTCCAAAGACTAACAACCCTCCAAGAGAAGAGATACTTCCTCATCTCTAGTTTAAATGGAAGACTCTTTATTTGTAAACAGTGCCCCCTGATTCTAGATCCCCCCAGCAAGATGAAACATCCTGTCAGTATCTACCCTGTCAAGTCCCCTCAGAATCTTTTATGTTTCAGTAAGATCACCTCTCATTCTGCTTAACTCCAGTGAATATAGGCCCAATCTGATCAGCCTTTCCTCATAAGACAATTCTTTCATCCCAGGAATCAGCCCAGTGAACTTTCTCTGAGCTACCTCCAATGCAACTGTGTCCTTGCTTAAACAAGGAGACCAAGACTGTACACAGTACTCCAAGTGTAGTCTCACCAAAGCTCTGTACAGTTGTAGCAAGACTTCCCTATGTTTATACTCCATATCTCCTGCAATAAAGGCCAACATTCCTTTTGCATTCCTAATCAATATCTGTACCTGCATGCTGACTTTTTGTTAAAAACAAAAAACTGCGGATGCTGGTAATTCTGTTTTTGTTTTGCTGACTTTTTGTGATTTGTGTCCAAGGACACCCAAATCCCTTTACTGTGGCATCCTGTGTCTCTCTCAATTTAAATAATACTCTGATTTTCTACTCTTCCTGCCAAAAGTGGACAACCTCGCATTCCCACACATTATACGATGTCGGCCAAATTTTTGCCTACACATTTTGGCCTAGGTTTTGTGGAGTCAGGGAGGCTTTGTGGACCTTTACAAATGGCAGCTGGGACCTGATTCTGGGATACCCAATCCCATTTTCGGGGTTTCCGATTTTTAACAGTGCCTTTTAAGGGTGCGGGCTGGGTCAGGTGGGGAGCCTGCACCCTACACACCCGACAAGGCCGGCTGCACTGCGGGGATAGGCATGTCCTAGCCCTTCGCAATTTTCATGGAGTGGGACCAGAATTTCGAAGAGTCATTGTTCACGGCAACTCAGAGGTGTCATGAACCACACTCCACATGAGGGAACTTTTTTTGAAAAATAAGTTCAAAAGGTCCTCCTCGTGACCCCCACCCCATGCCAATGTATGCCCCCCACCCACCTCCTATGGCACCACATGCCCACTCCTATGCCCATTCACCCATTATACACTGTATAGAATCCTGAACCCGATAGTGACAGTAGGATATATAAAAATTGATTTTAAAAGAGCCAGTCGTTCATTGATAACTTTCCACTTTCTGGCGTTTCAACAGGCTAATGATTTTCTAGGCTCTCAGCCAAGCCTCATTATGTATTCTTAGCTGAGAGCCCAGACATCCATTACAGTACTAAGGGTGGAATCATCCCCGATTTGCACTAAGTGCAATCGCGGGCAGGAAAAAGAACGTTTTACCTGCCGGCCGCAATGGTCACTTTTCACATCGTATCGTCCTACTCCCACCTCATTAATCATGGATTCCCGGGGAAACACACCATTTCACTGGCAGTGGCCTCTGATTCACCCACCATACCATCAACCCGCTGCCTCCTCACACCCAGCGCCAGATTTAAAATGCAGCCGCACGCAGACCTCTCAGTGCTTCCAGCCCAGGGCTGCTGCACAGAACATATGGCCCCAAAAGGCAAGAATACTGCAGCCCCCCCCTCCATCCCCACCCCTGATTCAGTGAAACATCCCTGGGATGCCTTCTGGACACCATTGGAGCCCACCACAATGTCCTCTACCCCCGCTCTGGCCGCAGGACACCCATCAGTGTCATCATTCTGGCTTGGGAGGCGGTCGCAGTGGTGATCAGCGCCAATGCTGCACAGTAGGTCATCCGGTGCAGAAAGGGGCCCATCTTATCACTCTAAACTCACACACTCACAAGGCCATCAAACACTCGTTGGTGTCTCACTCACTGCCAGCTCAAGGGACATCACCATTTACCCTCTCACACACGTCCTCACATGTGCTTCTAGCCACATCACCTCTGGAGACTGCCTCCTCAGCCCTCACCCTCTTCAGGCCATTTGCACAGCTCTCCATGTGCCCCCACACACACCCTGGATTACCCCCCTTCTTCAGTGATGCCTTAGCCCCTGCAGCCTTTTCCCTTGCCTGAGGCCACTTATACCCCTTCCCCAAGCAAGCCCTAGCCCTGCAGCCAGTGAAAAGCCAGCCCTGCCTCACAGTTTGTCTCATAAGTAGAGACTTGCCCATGAGCCCCCCTAAACCTGATGTGGTGCTGCCTGCGAAGCCTGGCGCTGATTACCGCGAGTGCTGCCTGAAGCAAGATAGGCAAACGAACCTCAAAGTCCCTAGTGAAGTGCAGCTTGCCAAGTGCACGTTGCTTATGTGAACCACGTTGGTGTGAAATGCCCAGATGATCCAGTGTGGGTGGATGATTCCACCGAGCAGGGCTTATAATCATATGCAGATGTCTTAAAATGAAGTTCCCGGCATGCAGCGGAGGCAAATATGGCTCGTCGTTGACGGGCGTAGTGGACAATTGCAAACTGGTTTCGCAACATCGTGAAACCGATTACTGGCATTCCCACCATATTGTCCATTGCTTGATTTACAGCTCTGGGTTTCTGATCTATGCTTTCAATTGCACAATGTTTATTTACACACAACAAAGAGAGCTCAAGTGCTTGCAGTTTCTGCTTCCGATATTTTAAAGGGTCCAGATGATTGACACTTTATTGGGCCGTGGTAAAAGAAGTTTCTGTTAGGAAAGTGGAACATTATCAATGAATAAATGTGTTTTTAAAGCTTCTTTTACACATCTTTTTGCCACTATAGGATTTATTGGGGTTGAGTAGGAGGCTTGAGGTGGCACAGATGGGCATGGGAGGTGTGTGGGAGGGTGAGGGACAGGGACTGGAGGGCCTTCCTGCTTTTATTTTAACTGGGACAAAGTCCCACAGCATTGAAGTGGGCCTGTTACACAGCCTGGCACTGCAGCTGGCAGCTCCTCTGGCTGCCTCCAAACCGCTTCCCTCGTCGGCCGGCCTAACTGCATCCCACACCCGCCACCTTGGAATGAAAATTCCATCCTCCCAGGCATTTTATCCCATGGCAGGTACACCGAGCTGGGCATTTTCCCAATTCCCACTACCAGTCTCGAGGATGAAAATCCAGCCCTTTGTGTCTTGCTTTCCTAACACTACATTTGTATCATCGGTATGTTTGGCTACGATGTAGTCAGTCCCTTCAACCAAGTCACCAATACAGATTGTAAACAGTTGAGGCCTCAGCGCTGATCTCTGTAGCACTCCAATAGTTTCAGCTCGCCAACCTGATAATGAGCCATTTATTCCCACATTGGTTTTCCTGTTGTTTGGCCAATCCTCTTTCCATGCTAACATATCACCCCCAGTACCATGACCTAGACTGAAACTTTCTGATCTGTCTGTACCCTTCCACTCCATGCTTCTTTCAGTCATGTGATTGGCATGGTACCAGAACTGACATACAATTTCAGTAACAGTTACCACTTGAGTATTGAAGAATAAGCAGGAAGCCTTAAGTAAGTGTCAGCTCTGGGGGAATTATAGTACAGCAGAGTGCGTGAACGAAATTGCAATTTTGTGGTAAAAAAGATCTCCATAGCATTTCCAAGCACGCACATGGTAGAGGGAAATTTGTAAGAATCCACTAAGAAAACAATTGGGCAGTTATTAAATAACATAAACGACATCACTTGAAATTAATCAAGCAGTATTGGAGCAAAGTAACAAAGTACCATCGTGTCCCAAATCATTTTACCGCCAATGAATGACTGTTGAGATGTAGTCACTTTTTTTTTTGGAAGGTAAATGTTGAGCCAAATTGTTTTGTAAATAAGAAGATAAAGGAAAACTGTGGAAAGAAAATCTATTTATCTCAATAGCAGAGTTACCAGGGGATGTTACTTTCTATCATTTTAACAATCTTCCTCCTCCTTATACTTCTAACTTCCAGGTTTCCTTTGGCGTTGCGGAATGCAGCACTTCTGGTTATTTGGGACTGCAGGTTTCTTTCCCTGTCTCCTTCATACATTAGCCCGAATCTTCTGAGGATTCCGAGGATCAATCCCCATCGGATCGTTACTCCGCTCCTCCTTTTCTGCGCCACACCAGAGCGCCGCATTTCTGGCCAGAACATCCGATCCCAGCTTCTCCGGAAACGTGGGGTGTACCTGAAATCAAACTGCCCCTTTGCAGCGCAGCAAAGGCAAGTCAGGCCCCTTTCCTCCAGCACTAGCTGTCGTGTTCTGGTAAGCAAAGAGTTTAAATGTCTCAAAGCTTCTTTGAAAAGCCAAAGTGTATGGGGGTAGGGGGGCAGGTGGGTAAGGGGGCAGGTGGGTAAGGGGGCAGGTGGGTAGGGGGACAGGTGGGTAGGGGGACAGGTGGGTAGGAGGGCAGGTGAGCAGGGTGGTAGATGGGCAGGGTGGTAGATGGGCAGGGTGGTAGATGGGCAGGGTGGTAGATGGGCAGGGTGGTAGATGGGCAGGGTGGTAGATGGGCAGGGTGGTAGATAGGTAAGGTTGCAGGTGGGTGAGTGGAAGTACAGCAGATGGGTGGAGTGGTTGATGGGTAGGATGGGTAGGGTGGCAGGTGGGTGAGTGGGTAGGAGGGTCGGGAAGGGTTGGGACGGTTTGTCAGGTCGGTGGGGGCACTAGGCATGTCAGGTCGGGGGGAGCAATGCATGGTGGGGTCTAGTCAGGTTGGGCCAGGTGCTAGTCAGGCTGGCTCAGGGGGTGGTCAGGGATTTGGTGGCAGGGGGAGTTGGGTAGTGGGGTTAGGTCATTCAGGTAGTGGGGTTGGGTCATGTTGGGTCGGGGTAGTTGGTTGGTGGGGGATAGTCAGTGGATCGGGGTGGCAGGGGGAGTTGCGTGGTGGAGGTATCACAACGGGTAATTGTGAATGAATGAGATCTACCTGTAAGTTCACCAGCTAACCAAATATATTGAACTGTTTAAAGAGGAACTGTTTTTTTTAAAAAGATGCAAGAAAAGACACTGACCAAAAATGGCTGCTATTGTAGGTTGACCACTTTTCTGGAAAGTTCCTATATGGATTGCACTGCAGCCCTACCCTGACATGTTGCAATGAATTTCACACCTGGCGGGGTGTCCCGGTCCACTTCAAAGGGGCTCTTGAAAGGAAGACGTAAAAAATGCGAAGTGCTAGACTTCAATCAACTGTAATTGCGTCAAGATAATGAGAACTGCTAATCAGCTAGATACACCCAACAGACACCTAAAACCCCCTGTGGAGGATGAAATAACCCCGTCCCCTGTTGATTTCTACTACCTTGAAACATGTCAAAGGTTTCTGAGATGAAAGGTCAAAACTATGATTGCTTGATCTACGGCAATGACTGCAAGACATTTTAATCAAATTCTTTTCATAGAATATACAGACAGGAGGTTTAATAACTGATTTCGCCAAGCCAGTGAGAGAGAAGCCATCAACGTCACCTGTAAAAACTGCAAAAGGAAGCAGCGAACTTCAGATCAACTCCAGGATTTTTAAAGTGGCCAACTAACTTCAAACGGCCACAAAGTTCAACAATCTTCACCTTGTGGACAAGCAAAGAACTTAATCGTATATTGTTTTAACTTTTATTCGGGCTCTAACTTTTCTTACTGCTGCTGCGTGCGCACGCTCGTACATCACATGAGGATTCTATTGTCTAACATTTCCTGGGAGTAAGTTGGAACATCCGAAGTCTCTGACTCTAACTCAGATTTGGAAGCTTTCTTGGAAGGTCCCGGGGAGCTGAGGAATTTACCCAACCGCAGTTCGAACATCCTGGACAATTCACACAAAGTCAGTGCGTCGGGACCTCCAAGGGATACTGTAGCGCATCTTACTGGGGGTGTCCGAATATCCAGAGATTGGGAGACCTGGGCCGTTGGCCAGGATTTTCCACCCTTGTTGTGGTGGGATCCGCCGTGGGAGATTTGGTGGCGAAAAGTCCATCGACTTTCAGCAGGACCGGACAATCCTGGCAGCAGGCTGGAAAATCCCCCGGATTGTCTTTCATTTGCCCTTTTTAAATGGATATTTCAATAGAGAAAGATAGTGCGTGACAAACACTGGATGTTCTTTTTGGTGGTGGCTTATATATGAATCCCCCCATTGGGCTAAAATGTTTACACCCCAACTGAGGCAAAACTGACCTCTAACTGGCCCAGAACAGATTCGTCATAAGAACCCGTTCCTCAGCTAATCACTTATTTTAAATTAGAGTACTCGATTTGGTTGATGTGTTAAGCAGAAATCCAATTGAGAAAAGTGGGTGTGTCACAGGCACAAAAAGGAAGCATCCACTCAAGTTAAGTTATCTTCATGCCATCATCTGTTATCTGGGAAAAAAGCCTTTGCTTTAAACTGAATTTGTGAACGATGTGTCAAAAGATTGTGAGAAATGAATTTTCACTGCATTTGCATATTGTAGTTAATGCTATTTCAGTGCAGACCATATATAATGTTCACAGCACCTTGCACAAAATCCCCTTTTCAACTTCATGATAATAAACACCCATGTTCCTCAAGATTGTGCTTTGAGGGGTACTAGTGTAACAAAGCTTCCCACATTCATCCGAAATTTATCTCCCTACTGTCTTAAACCGGTTAGTGGCTCCACTAAAATCTGAGAGTGAGGATTGTCAGACATCTGTGGGATAGAATGGATGAACCAGTCGATCTTTTCCTGTCCACCATTTATTTTCTGTTCATTTTTCAAACGCTTGTGCATTAGTATTCCAGGGCAGAACATGAGGACTGTATTGCCATGGTGAAAAATATGTCTTAGCATCAGGCCTGAAGGAGTAAAGATTCTAAGTTCAGATTTTAGTTTCATGTTTAGCTTTGGAATCCCAAAAGTGCCAGTTATTAGAACTCAAAAATCATCGTATTGGAAATGCCAGAACAGTTCACCCAATTGGAAACCTGATAACCATTAAGAACTGCTTGCCCAAAACCTTGATTCTGCTGCACCTCAGTCCATCAAGGCAACATTTCAGGGAAAGGTTCTAGGTTATAACCTGAGGATTTTACACTTTAGGCTCTTCAAAGGCCTCAGCCCAACCCATGTCAGCCTGAGGCCTGGAGTGGGCCCCTTGAGGCCTTCTAAAAGACTGATGGGTTTTGGGCCACTCTGCTGTACAACGGGGGCAACGTGCCACCAGTGAGCCCTTGCAGGCGTCAGTGAGCTGCCCCAGCCACACGTCCATCCCCTGGGATTAAACCTCAGCCTGAGGCCGAGGCAGACAGTGGCTCAGCTCCAATGCAGCCATACTGACAGAGAAAACTCCAGGAATCCCAATGCCATAGAATGTCAAAGCATAGAAAGAGCCCATTTGAGATAAGTTACATGAACAATGTCTGTTAAGCACTATCAAAAGAAAAGAGACAGTCGGTCCCCATTGCCAGTAAGTGATACTGTCTTGGCAGATAGAGTTTCAGAGTTTTGAATACATTGAAGTGAGAGATGCAGGGCAAAAAGTGGACCACATTCCATACGGGCATAATTAGGCCCAGCTTTGGAGACCAATGTCCTATGCCCCATGGACCGCCTGAAAAAAGTCTGACCTGAAATTGCGCTGGATGGTTTTTCAGGTCTCCATAGTGGTCAAACAAACGTTAGGCCCTTTCTGCATGTAAACAAGGGATCAAATGCCCGTCTAAGGGCATCTCAGCAAATTGGTGTCCTGAGGAACGGAACAGGAGACACCAGGACTGCTTCACCAAGAGGGTTCCTCCTCCACCACAATCCTGCCGTCTGCAATCGGCCCCACTCCACTGTTCTCTCATTTAACAATCACCTAAGGTTGCTTCCAGTAAGGGATGGGACCCGAAATTCACTCATGCACAAGGACGACCAGCCAGTGCAGCGACAGACAATGACAGCTCGCTCAGATTATTTAGGTGAGGCCTGGGTCTCAATTTTGGACTGGTTTCAGGCCTCAGGCCTCACGGTTTAGTTACAGTTCCATCATTGCCTTTGTTCCTGAGCACAGGTATGCAAGAATTTCAACACTGTTTCCTGGGCTCGATTTCAACACAATGGAATGTAGAGAATAAGAATAGCACACAAGATGCTGTGCTTGGAGCTTAGGACAATGAGTTATAACAGTAACAATATAAATAAAACATTAAAAGAGAGGATAAGAGCATAACTGGGAGCAGGAGTAGGTCATATAACCCCTGGAGCCTGCTCGACCATTCAATCCCCATATCTCTTGATTCTTTTGGAGTCCAAAACTCTGTCTATCTCAGTATTAAATATGCTTCGTGACTGAGCATCCACAGTCCTCAGGGGTAGATATTTCCCAAGATTCATAACACTTTGAATGAAGAAATGTCTCCTCAGCTCAGCCCTAAATAACCAATCATTTACTCTGCGACGATGCCCCCCTAACTCTTGACTCTAAATTGGAGGATAAAAGTGAGAATTGCCTAGCATTTGATAGAAAGCTAAATAAAAGTGCACTATGACTCCATGCCTTCTCTACAAAGCTCATGCTGACCGGGACTCTAACCTTACATCATTTTGACAAATTAAGATAAGCTGTCACAAGGTATTTGAGATCTCTCATTTAGAGGCTTGAATTGACCTGTTGTTGTTGAAAGATTGAGAGAAATACTTATTTAAAAACATTCTTTCATGGGATGCGGGCATCACTGGCAAGTTTCCCATCCCTAATTGCCTTTGAACTGAGTGGTTTGCTCAGCTATTGCAGAAGGCAGTTAAGAGTCAACCACGTTGCTGTGGGTCTGGAGTCACATGCAGGCCAGACTGCGTTAGGACAACAGCAGATTTCCTTCCCTGAAGGACATTCGTGAACCAGATGGGTTTTTACAACAATTGATGATGGTTTCACAATCAACATTACTGAGAGTAGCTTTATATTGCAGATTTCTTTATAATCAATGGAATTTTTATTCCACCAGTTGCCATGGTGAGATTTGAACCATTGCCCCCAGAGCATTTGCCTGGTCTCTGGACAACTAGCCCATTGACAATATCACTATGGCACCAGATCCCCTCAAAGGGGCAAAAGCTCCTTCAGAAGAAATGCTTTATTTGACCTAAGTTCTGGCTAGCGGTGGATAACTCTGCTAGAAATTTCAGTACACAGGTAAGTGGAAACAAGAGAAAAATCTGAAAATGAGGAGCAGGTTGGTGAGCTTCCAAAGGAGGCAACAGAATGACTATTGCCCAATCCTTAATAAAAATACAATTTCGGTAACTGTAAATTAAGTGGTCTGCGCTTGATGATATTTAAGTAAATATTTTTGGGCAAGCAAACCTGAATGACAATAGGCTGCTTTCGTGGATTTCAAAGCTGTTACTGTCATCGACTCAGTCCAACAATGTCACAAACCGTGAGACTGAAGTCTCGGTGTCAGGAAGATATAATAATGTTATTGGAAAATAGTAGGGGTGGGGGGGGTTGTGTGTGTGTTTGTGTGTGTGTGTGTGTGAGACTGACTTACTTGGATTAAAAGCAGCTGTTCTGGAAGTTTTGATGTAACAAAAGAGATAAAGCTAGGTTTGTAATGTTAAATATGTATACAGGAGGAGGTTTAGAATGTAAGGTGTAAAAGGACATTTGCATTTTTAAATAAACCAGGCTAGATTGTTTTCAAAGGAAGTGTGAAATGTGTCACCTAGCTAGGTGAAGTTAAGAAACAGTGTGTTTATTTTTTCCAAAGATTACTGGTAAAATTGGTACTATGATAAGTTTTTTATGATCAGGGAGGTAAAGTCCAAAGACATAGTGAAACAATGGGAATTTGCATTCAAAGTGGAAAATATGTATAAAACAGAGAAGGCTGTGTGTAAAGTTAGGAATTCTAAGATCTAACAAGTGTGAAATGCGTTCAGCATCTAAGCCTCAAGCTGCTGTCTACAGAGAACTGAAGTTAAGGAAACTCACTTTCATTTGGATTGTTCAGGGTATTACCTTGGTTTTTCTAAACATCTATGTGTCTTACTGTTGCCTTAACAAAGGTATAAGTTGGAGCCAGTTTAATTAGGGGATTTAGAAGTTATTATAGTAGCAATTTGTAGAAATATGTATGTGCTTAAAATAATTTCTCTTATTAATAAATGTTTAACCCAGTTTTGCAAAAACCTATAAGGATTGGTGGTCTTATTACAACTGAATTCAAAGCCCAAATCTCGAAACATACAAATTGCAAGAAAAATGAGTTGTGGCAGTTGTTTCAAGTTCCCCTTTGGGATTTGGGTATCTCAGCATTCACCATCAGCTGTGCCATAACACTCGGCAGGATAGAAAAGCCAGAAAACTTAATGAGATAACAAAAAAACATGAGCTGCTTAAGCTCATTGCCCACTATCTGTTATTACCTCTGAATAATTAGTCAATGATCATCAATCTAAGACAGGGGAAATAATGTTAAATGATCAAAGGTCTTGGGGAGTGACCAATGAAAGTGTTGGTTTATATTACCGATAGCTCAAGGGGTCCTAAGTTTACCGCAGGGTGGGGATCATGTTTGTATTTGATACAGGTGAAAGATTATTGAAACTAACAGTAAAATAAGAAACCACCATATCCTCTGATGGTTAATACGTTTATTTTTTACTCTGGATGAACGGTAAAGCTTTCCCTGTGGATTACTGAATCACCGCACGTGCTCACCTTAATTACCAACACTGAGCAGATAAGAGAAACGTCACAAGCTCTGGGCAAGATGACATTCACATTGATGAAGGAATAAGAAGAACATGCACAGAACCAGGACGTCTTGTGTAGCTGACAAACAGGAGTGTTTTCTTCCCTCACCAAAGAAAGATACAAATATGTTCACGTCAGTGAGTTTCCAAAGGAGACGGCAGCATGAGTACTGACCAAGCATTAATAAAAATTTAAATTTAAATTCCACCAGCTGCCATGGTCAGATTTGAACAGAGCCCTCAGAGCATTTGCCTGGTCTCTGGATAACTATGAAGTTAAAAATTATGGATAAATTAACCAGCATAGTTGGTTTGTTGCCATGGAATTTGCCTGTGATATACATGGAGCATACCCTGACAGCCCTTGCTCTAGAATCAGTATTCCATTATGAAGACAATATCGCTTTCAGTCTTAAGATGCTTCATTTGAAGCCTGTCTAGAGTTCACCATCCTACAAAATGTACAAACTAATCATCAGCTCCTCAAAATTCCTCTCGAAGGAACTAAACTATTTCTCTTTGCCATGAAAGGACAAATGATTTTTGTCAGCACAGTAGTCCTGAACAGAATACATAAACATCTGTCTTGTTCCTCTTGGGAGCTGAGGTACTGGATGTGAAAAGGTAAGTCCGCGCTGTTCCTCTGGCAATGTTTCTAAGTGACGTTCACCGATCACTGTGTTGGCCATGTGACAATTTCTCATCGTTAGCCACTTGGCTGAAGTTTCACCAGGAAGAAAGAAAAAATATTATCTTCAGTACTTCAAAACGGAGCTCAGTCTCAAGTCTCACAAGCAAGCTGAAACTTTGAGAATATTCAAGGTGGCTGCACAAGCAGTTACCCCCCCCCATTGGCTGGAGGCCATCGCTTGTACAAGGTGCACCTTGGGAATCATAGACACCCTAATCTGGCCTTGGAAAAGTACAAGCTGTGTGCCTGCAATTATCTGCCCAGCGGGGGGAAAAAAACAGTAAAAAGTGGGAAATAAGAGTGTTGGTCTGAACTGGCTTTGTATACCTTCAAATGGAACACCAGTTTGGAGGGGGTTGAGGGCCCTTGACCGGGTAGAAGCTGGCAGACTGTTTCCCCTAATGGGTGAATCTAGAACTGTGGGTGCAGTTTCAGAGTAAGCGGTCTCCCATTTAAGGCGGAGATGAGAAAGAACTTCTTCCCTCAGATCGTGAGTTTTTGGAATTCTTGACCCCCTGAGAGCAGTGGAGGCTGAGTTATTGAATATCTTCAAAGCTGAGATGGACAGATTTTTGGGCAGTCAAGGGTTATGGGGGGCAGGCAGGAGAGTGAAGTTCAGGTCAAAGTCAGATCACCAATGATCCAATGGGATGGCAGAACAAACTCAAGGAGCCATATGGCCTACTCTTGCTACTTACTACTTACTATTTTTTAAAGAATCTTCTTCTGTTAAAATCTAATCCCCGTTTTGTCAAGAATAGAAAAGGAAAGAACTTACATTTAAGTAATAAAAACAGAAAATACTGGAAAAGCTCAGCAGGTCTGGCAGCATATGTGGAGAGAGAAACCGAGTTAAAGAGTTGAGTCCTGTATGACTCTTCTTCAGAGCTGAAGACTCTCCACTGATGCTGCCAGACCTGCTGAGGTTTTCCAGCATTTTCTGTTTTTATTTCAGATTTCCAGCATCTGCAGTATTTTGCCTTTATTTCACATTTAAGTTTCCTTGCCATGTCTTCGGACATTCCAGAGTGCTCAGATCCAATGAAGCACATTTGTAACGGAAGCAAAGGCAGTAGCCAATTTACGCACAGCAAGATTCCACAAACAGCAAGTGAAATAAGTGATGAGGCAGCCTGCTAATATGGTGCTGCCATGTGGCTTCTGGTTTTTTAAACATGGGACCTTTTGCTTCCATGCTAAAAACCTTCTATAAGGTCTCTTTTGTTCTCGCCTTCTGATCACAATCATGGTCGTGTGCAATTCTGTTCTCTTGACTTGTAACATCGGGTGTGAGGAAAGGGCAGGAGTGGAGAACAGCCTTGGGGTGAATTTCCACAGAGGTCAAGGGCAGACAGATGCCCCAAAAGTGCGCAGGATTCTTTAGGCTTCTCATGGAGAAAGGGGATGGGGTGCTGCTCAATTCCTGTTCACCCCATTTCCTGCCGACCTGCTTTGCTTCCTGGTTTGGCAACCCTCCAATTTTAAAATTCCGTCCCTGTGTTAAAGTCCCTCCATGTCCTTGTCTCTCCTGTCTTTCTAACCTTCACCATCTCTACAATCCAAGATCTCTGTGCCCTTCCAATCCTGGCCTCTAGCAAGGCCTTGTTTTCCCTTGATCCACCATTGTTTTTGGGCCCCACCACATTCCATGACCGTCAGTTCCATACCTGGCAACTGTGTGAAGCCAGACTGTTTGCAATCTTGGTGTTGCCTTTGGCCCAGGGATGACTTCACAACCACATATACACTTCATCGCCAAGACTGTCTACTTATACCTCTATAACATCAACCAACTCCAACCCTGTCTCGGCTCATTTGCTGCTGAAAGCCTCATCCGTGCCTTTGTTACATGTAAACTTGACTATTCCAATGTCTGGCCTCCCATCGTCTAACCTACCATCAGCTTATGTTCATCCAAAACTGTGCTGCCTGTATCATAACTCGCACCACGTCTCATTCACTCATCGCCCTATGCTTGCTGACTCTAGATTGGCTCCCTGACCAACAATATTGTTTTAAAATCCTCATAATCTTTGCAAATCCCTCCATATCCTCACCTCCCCTTATCCTTGTAACCTCCTCCAATCATTTGAGAGCTCTGTGCTCCTCCAATTGTGGCATCTCACACATCCTTGATTTTAATCACTTCAACCAGAAATGGCCATGTTTTCAGTTCACTGGTCCTAAGTTCTGGAATTTCATCCTGAAACCTCTTCCTCCTCCTTTAAGATGCTTCTTGAAGTATATCTCTTTGACCAAGCTTTTAGTCATCTGTCCTTATAGTTCTTTCTATGGGCTAGTGTCAAAAATACTTTTATTGATAATGCGCTTTTTAATCATCTTGGGATGCTTTCCTACTTTACAGGGGTCTTATAAATGCAAGTTATTTCTGTGTTTTCTGTTGCCAAGGTCCTAACCTCTGGAATTCCATCCCTAAACCTCTCTGCTTCTCTCTCTTCATTTCATACGCTCTTTGATATCCACCTCTTTCATCTGTCCTAATGTATCCTTATAGAGCTCAGGTTGTGATCTTTGTAAAAATAATATTTAAAAAGTAATTTCAACTTCCAGTTAATAGATGAAAGGATGACACATCAAGATTTCACATTTTAAAACATTTAGTGTAATGACTAAAAGCACTATGACTAAACACTATTTTCTTCCTGTGGGTAACTTATACTATAAACTACAGAGAGGGACATTCCTCTTTTATACTTATAAAACATTGCACTTCCCATGGAATTACAGTCCTTATTGCAAACAGTCCACAGTTGCTCCCAGCTTCCAGTGGGCTCCCACTTCACTGAGTAGCATCTTCAAGTGACTATCTCCTGGCATGTTCCTCAGCCAGAGAGTTCCTTAAAGACACCACCAGCAGTAAAGTCTGTTCTTCTTCCTCAGCCATGCCCAGGACGAATCTTGCAGAATTTTTGGAGACTATCTCCCACCTCCCACATCCGACTGTGGCAGCTTGCAAAGCCAAGCACCTTTTTCTCTCTACTGACAACACTGGGCTGCTGCCTGTCTATAATATTCATTGATTGTGAAAGGAAGCCTATAGCCTGATCTCAAAATGGCTTCCCCTGTCCTCTTCCCCATGGCAACGTGAAACCACATTAGCCTTGTATCTAAGTAAAAATGCTAATTAGCTTTCCTTGATCTCAACTCCCTTTTATAACTGTTTACACCCAATGCCTACAATACCTTTCTGGGTCTTTGGGAGACTCAGGGTCTACTCATTGCAAACTCAGTGACAGCTGCCATTGTCTCCAAGCCTAAATATATTGCACCTTCTTCTCAGTAAAACAGTCTAAACCTTTCTTCTCTAACAATCAAAGCACCCAGCTTTCTTGCTTGGAAGATTGCAAAACAGGTCGTATAACCCCCTTCATTTACTCGAAATTTAAAGATGTAGACCCAAAACATTCTAATCTTATAAACCTCACAATTGAAATACTCGTGTTCAATTTTGTCTGACAATGCTGCTGTGAAGTGCTATGAGAAAATTTAATATGTTAAAAGGTGCATTACAATTGCAATACATCCATGGGGGCAGGTGGGGGTGGGGGGGGGGTTGGGGAGGGGGGCACGGGCTCAGTGGTGGGGGACTGCCTGGAAATTTCCTGATTTCTCATATAGCCTTCCCATCTCTGAATGATACTCAATGACACTCTCGACACCGTAAATTTGTTGGAAGAGCCACAGACCCTGGAAACACAGTCTTACATATTGAAATTATAGCAGAGTGAGTGGGAGAGTGGAAGTTCTTCCCTCCCACCTCCAGATCTCTGTCAGCCTAGTTCAGTGATCAGTAGCTCTGGGAGCACGATGAACCAACCTCATATTACACCTCAGTGAGTCTAACCAGTCTGTGAATCACAAGATATCGAATTCCCCAATGGAAAATTATTTCCAACTTTTGTTGAAGGCATCATTATGGACAAGTAAGAACTTTGTTAGCACACTATTCTAATGCAAATTAATTCCATGCTGAAGTTGGCAATGTTTTAAAAACCTAATTATCAATAGCAGAACAAGAGGAACATTTGAAGGATAAATTCTAAATCCCTGGCTTCAAAGAGCAAAAAATTGCTATAGTTAAAAGAAATACTAGTAAGAGTTTATCCTTCAAGATTGACTCCATGGTAATTTTCAGCTTCATTGCTTGGGCAGTGCACTGGATGTTGTATGATGTGCCTGCATGATATTGTAATGTGGGACTGGGGAATAGTGCCGCCTACAGTATGATGTATAGAGTCACATGGTAAAAGACTGAGAGAACAGAATGGAGAACACTCTGAACCAGCCTGTATGAAGGTAACAGCACCATGCATGACAGTAACCTGGGATCTGTAAATAGTTCAAGATTAAGAATGAAGGGTTTATGTATTTAGCTGCCACCTTTCATATCACCGCAGGTCACCATATTGGATTATGGTACCATCTCTGATGTGATATATTTTGGGAGCTCCCACCGCTGCCAACCACGTTGTTATATGGGTTCGTTAGATATCTGAATGATGAGATCTTGAGACTTGTGTATTTAAACATGAACCCTTTATTGTTAGTCTTTAACTATTTACAGATCCCAGGTTACCTCCATGCAGGCTGGTTCCAGAGTGTTTTCTCTGGACTGTTCTCTCAGTCTATTACCAAGTGATTCTATAAATCATACTGTGGGTGGTGCTATTCTCCTGTCCCTTGTTAACCCTTGCTCTGCTGAGCACCTTTACATTACAATAGCATGCAGGCACATTATACAACACTGGAGGAGTGCATTAATGGCTCCTTAAAGCATCTACTCAATTTCATTTCCATTGGATGGGTTCTTTAACAGGCGAGCAACCCATTCTATCAGATGATGAACCCAGGTGGTGAAGTTGGCATTTAAAAAAAAAAAATCATGCAATGGATATGGGCATTGCCGGCAGGGCCAGATTCATTTCCCACTCTGAATTGCTCTTGAGGAGGTTCTTAAATCTTTTTAATTCTATTAATGCTGAACAGACTTGTCCCACATTTGGAATAGGAATCCCAGCTGGTGAGGTGGCTGTGTG
This sequence comes from Carcharodon carcharias, assembly GCF_017639515.1. Taxonomy (NCBI): domain Eukaryota; kingdom Metazoa; phylum Chordata; class Chondrichthyes; order Lamniformes; family Lamnidae; genus Carcharodon; species Carcharodon carcharias. Next base: position 15,184,517 of record NC_054481.1, on the reverse strand, counting down.
AGTCCTAAGTTTAGACAGACATCATCTCCGTTTGGTGCGGGCATAAACACTAAACATTAATTGTCATTGAATCGGCAATGTCATTCAAAGGGTCACAAGACAGATGGATCCAGGAAACAAAAGTCTCATCCTGGATCTGAAAAAGGTTTTTTAATAAAGCTGAAGCAAGGTAGACAGATCAGCAACACCTTGAGGCTTGGGTTATTGGTTAAAATTTTGTAAAATGTTCTTTTTGTGTTGTTGGAGGTGAGAAATATCAATGCCAGGAAACAGAATACATTTCCACTTTCATTTCAAAACAAACTATTTTTACAACTGCTAAATGAAAAACACTCGTGATCCTTGCCGGGCGTCAGCATTGCTCACTCTGGTATCATATGGTTTAGGTACAGATTAAAGCTCTCTGTACTCTGCCCCAACACATTAACCAGCTCATGAACAGCATAAAGCAAGCGAAAAATAACTGGAATTGTTATGATGTTCCCATCCTTCCTGTCGAAGTTCAATATCAATTATTTTGCCCTTCAAATTATGCAATCCTACCTTAGGAGTTCAAACTCGCCATTCTGGCTGGGATACAAAACTATTATTCTTGTTTTATTCTGTACATACCTAATATCACAGAGGCAGCTACAGCCCATAGTGAATTTTGAGATTCATACATTTGCAAAAACCACTCAGGCTATATCGTACAGTAAGTCCCCTCTTAACCTTGACGCACTTATTGTTGTTTCACTTTAACATTGTTAATATAGTGTCAGTATATCCATTTAACATTGCCAGTTTCACTTTTACATCGTTTGCCACAGACTTCCTCTTCTGCGGCCCATGTGATCACATGACTTTTCCCCACAGTGCTTTCAGCCATGCCCTCAGTCCCTCTTCCTCCCACTGTTAGCATTGCTCCAGGGCCTTGCCAACTACCCTGACTACCAGCTTTGCCTCTCCCACCCTGGCCGATCCCACCCTTGCTTCCGGGCCTCTGTTCTTACCTTAGTTCTTGGGGTCTGCTCTTCAACAGCTCTTGACTCCTGGCTCCCGTGCTAGCTTCACTTTTGAACTCACAGTGAAGTTCTGGCTGCCACCTAAAGGTAGGAGTTGGTAAGTGGAGGTAGTCAGGACTTCAACTGCTACCAGCGCTAACCAACCTCTGTCACTAGATGGGGCACGGTCAATTGAAAAATAATGCATACTGAGGTAAGTACTGAAATTTTTTAAAACAGAATTTAATTATATTGTATATTGTATTTCTTTCATATTTAGTGATGCCTTTTATTTCACAGGTTACTTCAGTTAGGGATGCACAGTGCAGTATGTGTATGGTGCAGTATTTCAACATGTACATTGTCTTTTTCCAGGCGAGAAATATCCGACAGATCCTATGGGAACCCATGATTCGCTTAAAGTCATTTCACTTAAAGTTGTGATTTTTAAGAACGTAACCACAACTTTAAGTGAGGACTTACTGTTTTGGTTATGAGCCAGTTGAACTGAATGGCAGCTAGGTGACTTATTCCCAGGTACAGGGAGCCGGCACTTAAAGTGGTGGCTGTGTTCCTGAAAATCACCATGTTAAGTGAAACACCTTTAAGTGAAGCATAGTTTCCCATAGGAATCAATGTTAAAGCCAGAGCTAGGTTCCCGAGGACAACATTTGCCCGGAAAAATCAATGTAAAAATTGAAACACTGTACCGTACAAGTCTGGAATACTGTACATTACAGTACAGTAAGTGGCTTTAAAGTTGTTGCCTTGCCTGCAGGCTTCTTCCCAGCAGAGACAGCTTTAAAACACCAAGTTTACAACAGGTTCCTCAAAAACTGATACTGTTCAGTACAGTACAGCGCAGTGGCCCTGTACAGCAAGGAAGTCTTTCAAAAACAGAAGCCCACAGTAGTTCCTCAGGAACGCACTGTACAAATAGAGAAATTTGAAAAGCAAAGTTTACAGTACAGCACTGCACAGTATAATGGAGAATTCTTCCAAAAAAACAAAGTCTACAGAGAATGTCTCAACTAGGGACTCTCAACCAGTACAGGGTACAGTAAAAAAGCTTAAATATGAAGTTTAGTTTAGTATGGGGGAGGTACCTGAAAATGCAGCAAAAAATGAGGTTCCTCGAATGTACAGTAAGGACAAAACGGCGCCAACACGATCGGCAGGCCAGGCTCTACTCAGAATCACTGGGCCTGGTTGTGCGATGACGTCATCATGCCGGGGTGGGGGGGGTGGTGGGGGCTCGATGACATCATCGTGCTGGGCGCGTGATGACATCATCACACTGCTCGCATCCGCGAAAATGGGGACCCCTGCACTTTAAATGGAACCTAGACATAACAAAATGAAGCCCTTGAAAACGAAGCCACTTTAAAAAGGGGGACACTTAAAACAGGGACTCCCTGCTCCTCCCAGAGGGCATCTGCTTCAATTTCCAGTGAGGCTCCTACGTTACAAGAGTGACCACGCCTCAAAAGCACTTCGCTGGCTGCAAAGAGCTGTGGGACTTGCTGAGGGACTATATAAATGCAAGTTATTTCTGTTCTTCCAGTGTATTTTGTGGGTATTCATTTGTAGAATGTGCACACGTCACTGGCTAAACTAACATTTACTGTCCATCCCTCATTGCCCTGGAGAAGATGGTGGTGATAAGCTAACTGAGTGGCTGGCTCAGCCACTTCAGAGTCAACCACATTGCTGTGGGTCTGGAGTCACATGTAGGCCAGACCAGGTAAGGACGGTAGATTCCCTTCCCTGAAGGTCACTGGTGAACCAGATGGGTTTTTACGACAATCAGCAATGATTTCGTGGTCACCATCTTTTCAAATTTCACCATCTGTCGTGGTGGAATTCGAGCCTGGGTCCCCAGAGCATTATCCAGAGCAAAACCACTACACCACCCCCTTCCCCTATGGCTGCGCATTTTTGTTTATAGTCTGTCATTTACACGGCTGAATCTTGCCCTTGACAGGCGGGCAGCCGATTGCCGCCGCCGAAATAACCTGCGCCGCCATTTTTTGTGGGTGGGCCAATTAAGGCCCGCCCAGCGGGTTTGCGACTCCCGTGTACAAGGGGAAAATCAAATCGGCGGCGGGCGTGTTCAGACCGCCGGTTCCAATGGGGAGCCGGCAGTCTGTATAAAGAGTGGCCAGGCAGCCTCCTTGAGGCAGTGCACCATGGCCCACTTATAGGGTAGGACATGCTGGTTTGAGGGCAGAGGAGGAGGAGGAGGAGGGGGGGGGCAGGCTGCAGGATAGGCCAGTGGGGGAGGGGGCCACTGTGCCCCTCAGTTATCAGATGCCTGCCTTGCTGTCCTCCTTCAAGAGGTATCCAACCATCAGGATATTTTGTACCCAGGGGATGGGAGGAGGAGGGCCCCCCACGTCACCAGGCTGGTGTGGCAGGAGGTGGCGGAGGCTGTAAGCATCCATGACGATGTGCGGTGCACCGGAACACAGTGCCGCAAGCGCCTCAATGATTTGTTGCGCTCTGGAAGGGTGAGTACCATGTCAGCCTTGGCCATTTGACCCAGCAGGTAGCCTTAGCTGGTGTCCCGGGGCACAGTGGAGAGGGCACTTCACAATGGCTGGAGGAGAGGGCACGGACAAAGAGTGCCAATGGCGCCAGCAGCCGGAAGGTTGCAGGGGACCAGGCACATGCTGAGTCCGGCACTGATGACGTGCCTCTGGAGACGTCACTAATGCAGCAGCTGCAGGACAAGCAGCAGGGTGTGCGGGAGCATCTGGCAGGGTTGCATGAGGGTTTGCTTCAGTCGGTCCCTGTGGTGGAGGAATCCAGGCAGAGTGTACGTGAAGGCATGAACCTCAGGACAGAGCTTCACACTTCCTCCACTGAGAGTGGCGACTCTAATAGAGAGGGGCTTCGATCAGATGGAGAATCTTCTGATTGGGTTACGCTCTGACCTGCAAGCCCTCACAGTGCTAATGGCCACGGGTGGTCATTCCCAATGTGGGAGATGTTGTGGGCACCAAGTGTCGGCGCTCAGTGCCCATCCATCTGCGGTGAACATGGCACAGTTGATGCAGCAGCTGCCTGTCGTCGCTGCGAGCTCCTCTCAGGCCGCTCCGGATGAGGGCAGCAGCTCCTCCGCCCCTCTGCCAGTCAACGTTTCTTCCGTTGAGCCTTCGACAACTGGAGAGGTGCCAGTTCAGGAGCTGGCCACTCCCTCCCAGGCGGGGCCATCACAGGCTCCACGGGCCAGAGGACGCCCGCCAAGATCATCGAGGCCAACAGGACCGCAGAGTGAGCAGCTGTCTCACAAGCCACTCCGAGCGATGGGGCGGCACCTAGACGTAGCACCCGCAAACGTAAGCATAAGGCACGTTAGGCACTCAATGGGTATGTCACTGGTGATTCTGTGTTGGCCTTAGAATAGGGAACAATATACTTATGTTTACAATGGAGAAATCGCTGTTATATTTTGGACATAATAAAGTCCACTTTTCTGACCAGGGCTGAGGGTGTTTCCTTTAAGCTGCATTTGTATGTTTCACAGACATATCATGAGTGTTTGAGTGGACGTTGATGTTTCTGTACTAAGCCCTTGGTTGCAGCTGATGAGGTGGAAGATGTGGTACCTAAGTGCCACCTGTGGAAGTGCCAGGCAATGTTGCTCCTGCTGATCCATGCATGTGGAGCTAGCTGAAGGTTCTTTGGATTAAATTGTCCCGGGTATCCCTGCCTCCTTGGTGTAAACGCGGGTCATCGTTGTGCCCCTCATCCTCGCCCTGTGCTTCCTCATCCTCTAAGGCACTGCTGGATTCATCATGTGCAGCCTCATCCAGGGCATCAAGGTCTTCATCAACAACTGCATCCCCCCTTTCCAGCGCAAGATTGTGCAGGGTGCAGCAGACTACCACTATCAGAGAGACACGATCTGGGGGGTACTGGAGTGCGCCCCCTGAGTGGTCCAGGCAACGGAAGCACATCTTGAGAAGACCAATGTCTCTCTCCACCACAGCCCCTGTGGAGACGTGGCTCCTATTGTACCGCTGCTCAGCTTCTGTTCTTGGATAGCGGAGAGGTGTCATGAGCCACCTTCTGTGGGGATAGCCCTTGTCACCCAGCAGCCATCCATCCAGCCGGGCTGGAGCACTGAAGAGCCCTGGCACCTGGGAGTGTCTGAGGATGTAGGCTTCATGGGAGCTGCCTGGGTACCTTGCACAGACTTGTAGAATCAGCATCCTGTGGTCACACACTATCTGCACGTTCATGGAGTGGACGTCCTTCCTGTTGCCGAAGGCACCGGGCTCACCCGCTGGCGTCTTGATGGCCACATGTGTACAGTCTATAGCACCCTGGACGCAGGGGAAGCCAGCAATGGCTGCGAAGCCTCTGACTTGCTGTGCCTGACTTGCCTGGTCGCAATGGAAGTGGATGAAGGTCAATACCCGTCTGAACAGAGTGTCTGTAACCCGCTTGACACAGGTGTGGACAGCTGATTGGGAGACACCGCAAAGATCACCCACCGAGCCCTGGAAGGAGCCAGATGCCTAGAAGTTGAAGGCAACTGTGAGCTTCAGAGCTGCTGGCATGGGGTGTCCACCCACACAGTTAGCGGAGATCTCAGGGCCAATCATCTGACAGATATAGTTGACTGTCTCCCTTGAGAGTTGGAGCCTCCTTCAGCACTGCACCTCAGACATATTGAGTTGCTGCTTCACCGCCTGTAAACCCCAGGCTAAATGGAGGCCTCAGGAAAGCTGCAGGCCCGATAAAGATTGCTGTCTGCTGACTGGTGAGCTGAAGCTTCAAAGTACACAGAAAGCTATTGGAAATCGATCTGAACTGGTAACAATCACACAGGCAAGTTTAAAACACTTTCTGCATTAAATATTTCATAAATAACATGAACAACCCCTCTGAGCCCACATATCCCGCCCGTGGATGAGGTTTGTTAAAAAATCACTTACCCGCCTGCCTGTTGGGCCCGTGCGCTGAGTTGAAGTTCGCACGGGCCCCTCAAAATCAGCCTCAATTGCCAAGTTAAGGGCCTTAAAGAGGCCTTTAATTAATTAAACATCGCGATGCCGCACGCTGGCGTCAGGACACTCAGGTGACATTAGTACGCGGCATTTTAAGCTCTGAGGTGTGGGCTCCACCACCCGAGCGTCAGCCAGAAAATTCAGCCCATAGTGTCTAGAATACATGATGATAATGGTTTTACTGGATCGAGGAGATCTCCAGGATTCAGCAATGCAGGTTATTGAAGTATATACTGGAAGTTTACCCATTGTTAATTCAACTTGGTTGGCTGCCAGGAAAATTAAGCAGCTAGAAATTAATAAAAGCATGGAACTGTAATAGTAGAAAATGCTGATGAACATGGGTGAAATGCAGACCTCAGGAATCTTGTACACTTGACAATCCTTTCCAAGCAGATGACTGATGCTGACGTAAGCTAATGCTGTTTATTTCTATTGACCTGCGATCAATTGCTACTGAGAGAACATGATTGCCTCTCTCTCTAGAGCCTTTTAAAAGCAAACTCACCCCAATTATATTTGTGAGTGAGCCGAAAGGTTTTATGATCAATATCTGCTACATTTTAGGCAGCACAGTGTCATCTATGCTGGGCATAAAATTGAATGGCTTCTGTTTCCGGATAAGGGGGCAAGCTGATAGGGTCCAGTCCCTGTTTCTATAGATAAAACCGTTCTCAAATTCCTCACATGTGAACTTTGAAATTTAAATCAGATCATCATTTAAATTAAAATTTCTGTCGTCTTCTAATTTCTTAGTGCTTTATCTTCATGACTCCACCTACCATCTTGGATCAGAATGTGATTCTAACTAGATTCACATAATCCACCTGAATGACACATTGGGTGTCCGTGGTAGCTCAGCTGGAGCTCTGAGTCAGAAGGTTGAGGGATCAACTCGTTCTCCAGAGACTTGAGCAAAAAAAAAATCTCGGCTGACTCTCCAGTCCAGCACGAGAGCAGTGCTGCACTGTAAGACTGTTGTGCTTTGGGTGAAACCAAGGTCTGGTCAGGTGGACCGTAAAAGATCCCGCGGTATTATTTCGAAGAGGAGAAGGAGAAATGTCCCTGAAGCCCTGGCCAATGTTTCTCAGTAAACCAACATCACAAAACAAATGATATGGTCATTATCGCCTTTGGGGGAGCTTGTGTGCACAAACTGGCTGTCACATTTCTTACATCATAACAGGGACTACACCTTGAAAAGTACTCCGTTGGGTTGTAAAGCACTTTGGGAAGTCCTGAGCTCATGAAAGGCGCTATGCAAATGAAAGCTGCCTTCTTCACATTGGGGTACTCCGATTGTCAAAAGAGGCCTCACCAAACCTGCATGATGGTGGCAGAGCTGAGGCTCAGTCCCATGAGAATGGCAGTGGCACCAGAGGAGAGGCACATGCTGCCCTCCCTCAGGACACCAGTATGCCAGCTACCCTTCCAGACTCTCTGTCACACAACCAGCCTGATCAGACTGCCCAGCATCGCCACCAATTGCAGCTAGACCCTCTGTGCCCAGAGCTCCTGGTGATCACCGACCAGAGCCGCCGTGAATGCCCTTAGCTGCAGGTCCCTCTAGCTTTTGCTGAATTTGGCAACTGGGTCCTGAAAAAGGCCAGTGATTAGCATATTCAAGGGCCCTAATATCATTTCAGATTGATGCACATGCTTCCAGAAGGGGAGGGTATCAGGCATTTGTGATTGTGCTGGAAAATTACTCCTCCTAAGGTGCATTTAGCAAACCCGCCCTCAGGAAAAAGGCACAGCAGAGAAAAGGAAATAATTTCTGCCCCAAAGTCTCTAACAACTGCCCTTTGACCTGCATTCAGATCTTTTGCTTGTGAGTTACAGATTAAGTTGTACACCGCGTCGAGCTTAAACTTGTTGCCAACTGTGGTACCTTTAGCCCAATTGTCCTTAACTTCCACTGTCCTGTCCGGGAATGAATGCGCTGTTCAATTAGTGTTGCCTGCCTACAGTCATTATTATTTTCCACCGCATGAATCATTTTCTTTTGGCATATGTATTATTCACTTCAATAGCTCATTAAGAAAATGTTCATTTCTCCTACAATGTGGCATTTGGCATTTAGAGCTGGGTGATTTCTCTTTCTACGTAACAGTCACCCACCTTCAGTCGGACAGGCTGGGCTTCTTTTAATTCTCGAAGTAGTTTATTTTCTTGCCTCTGTGCTCACTTGTATTGACAGATGCTGAAGTTCACTTTCTTGCTCTCGCCCTCGCATGGACTGAACAACGGTAGAATATCTCAGTAAGCAGTAAATCAGTCTCCATTCAACTAACTTGATGCTATAACGTTTGGAACATTTTTTTTTCAATTCACCCTTTTCTTGTAGGCTGGGAGATATTTAATGTAGCCAAAGGAACTTTAGCAACATCAGACCGTGTCGGACTTGATTTTTCTTGATGTTGAACTTCGGTTTTTGGAACGCCCTGGCAGCTTTTCACCTGCAGTTCGTATGGCATCGACTTTCCCACTTGTTGTTTCGACAGGTTTTGATGTTTAAAGTCCCTTGTTCGCTAAAAACACCAGTTGTTTTCAGTTGTAGAGTAATTATGGGGAAGCAGGTGGCAATTTGGCTGCTCAAATCCATGCTCTCTTCAGGACAAGCCACTCATGTCCATTCCCCTACTCTATCCTCATGGCCCTGTATGGTTATCTTCCTCAAGTGCCTACCCAATTTCCCTTTTGAAATCAGTCATTGTCTCCGCTTCCACCACCTTCCTAGGCAGCGAGTTCCACCACTTGCTGCTTAAAGAAGATTCTTGATCACATCCTCCTGCATCTAAATCCTTAAATCCATGTGCCCTAGCCCTTGTAGCATCAGCTAATGGGCACAGCTTTTCTTTGTCTACCTTATCTAAACCTGTCATAATCTTGTACACCTCTGTCGAATCTCCCCTCAGTCTCCTTTGTTCCAAGGAGAACAACCCCCACTTCTCCAACCTAACCCCTTCTCCCTGGAACCATTGTGGGAAATCTACTCTGCACCCTCACAAGGCCCCTCACATCCTTCCTAAAGGGTGGTGATCAGAACTGGACGCAACACTGTTGTGGTCCAGCCAAAGTTTTGTAGCTTACTCAAGCTTCAGCGATTCACTGATACATGGATTGCGCATGGCATCGGCATTAAATTGTTTCTACGTCTCCTTTCGTGTGCAGTTTTAACCATTTTAGGTCAATTAGGATAGCTGGATGTGAAAAAACAATTGATAAAATTACAATGTATGGACAATGAAATAGAAAAGGAAGACAGGGAAATGAAGAATGACTTCCGTGGGGGGGCTTCAAGGGCATCAAGCCACAGGGTTCATGAAGCAGGATTCTGACCTCTTGCTGAGATTTTAATTACTCTGCCTTCATTACCGGGCCTTCTGTTGTGGCATAGTTCTGAGGGGCATACCAAAAACCGCTGTGCATCACCAGACAACATGTGATTCACGTTATCATCAGGCAGAAGATAGGAGCAGCCCAGAGGCCAGGCTTGTTAACTAACCTCCCAGATATTGCTGTGTATAACCCACCTAAGTGAGTCGCCAGTCCTCTTGGTGTGGTTGGTGTGTTTGTGCGAGGGAGAAAACAAAAGACCTTCCGCTGCCTGGGCCCTAAGCTCTGGAATTCACTCTCAAAGCCTCTCCACCGCTTTCTCTCCTCCTGTTAGATGCTTCTTAAACCCACCTCCTTGACCAAACTTTGGGTCATTTGTCCTAAACCTGCTTTTTTGGCTCAATGTCAAACTTTGTCTGATGGTGTTCCCATGAGGTGGATGTTTTATTCGATTAAAGCTGCTATATAAAGGCACACGGTTATTGCCCGTACACATGCCCAGGAGATAGTCAAGGATAAGTAACCAGTTCTTTAGATCCCTTAAGGCAGCTGGATACACGATTTCTGGTAACAATTTGAGAATTGAAACTAAATGTAGGTGCAGAGTTGTTTCACACAGAGAAACTCAAATCAAATTCCCTCCAGAACAAAGTGACATGGTGACTTGAGATACAACAGAGAGATCAACACCTCCTGCCAGCAGTCAGAAGAAGGACTAGTCCTGTCAGAGCTGCAAGATTCAAACTACAAAGCTGGAAACGTGTCATTACGCCACATTGAACTTACAGGCACCCAACAGGCAGCAGCCCTGACTCCAGTGTCAGTCTTGAAATATGATGTAAATCAAGCGGCTTTGAAACTTTGAAAGCTGTCCAAAACTTTAAAATGATATGAGCAACTTTCCACAAGCACCCAGGGAGGGAGGGTTATGTAGCTTCAGTTCAGTTACTCGGGGATTCGCCATCACAATGGGTGAGCAGCTCTGTCCTGGCCCCACGACTCCCACCCACTCTCCAGGTTGGCAATCTATATCCAGTTTCTACTTGCTGTGGGCCCACTGAGCCAAATAGGCCCTGCTTGCTAAGCCTGTTGATGTACACATGTTTCTCGTCACGTTCGGCTTTTTAATTCCGCAGAAATGCAAACGAATTGAACGCTGCTGTCCTAGAGGTGCTTTGTTCAGTCATTTGAGGCATGTGCTTTCGATCCATATATCATGAAGTGGAGTACAGAATGTGAACTATTAAGGGAGTATTTTTTTATAGTTTATGTTTAGGTAATTCATCTTGAAGTTCCTCTTCGGCCTAGTTTTGTTCATAAGTGACAAGCTGGACGCACAGTTTTACCTGTCATGCAGGCTGCATAGCAACAGGCCCACCTAGAGCTGGGTTAGTACCACAGTCACGGGATGAGGCACTTAAGTGGTCATTAATTGGCTACTTAAGGGCCACAATTGACTTTGGGCCTTCCCGCTCAGAACATCATTTTGGGGGGAAGGTTCCGGTACACCACCATCCCGCCGAGAGAACAGTGGATTCCTCCCTTTGTGAGATCCACGTATACGAGGGATGAAAATTGAAGCAGGCTTTGCTACTGCTTTTCCACAATTCCCCGAAGGTGGTTCTGTAATCGGCTGAAGCATCAGGGCGCTGGTCATCTTACCCCACCTGTAACGTCCGGCGCCAGTGCAGTGAGGCACTCCAAAGGTGGAGGAAAAATACATTTCTCTCTTCCCACAACATCCAAAACACCAAAGTTTTTACTTCTGGGCAGCCCCACTTTAGAAAGTGAGTGTGCTTCAGTTTTTATTCATATGCACCATACAGTTAATTTCCATTATCGGCCACTGTGCGTCAGGAATGGGTGGTACCGCTGGTTAAAAATGCCCACTACCCAAGACTTAGAGTTCCACATTTTCAAGTTCCATCATTCGGAACATACAAACATACAAATTAGGAGGATTAGGCCTCTCGGCCCCTCGAACCTACTCCGCTACATCACGGCTGATCTGATTGTAGCCTCAGCTCCACGTTCCTACCTACCCCCGATAATTTTTCACCCCTTCGCTTATCAAGAATCTATCCACTGCCCCTGCCTTAAAAGCATTCAAGGACACTGCTTCCACCGCCTTTTGAGGAAGAGAGAGTTCCCAAGACTCGCGACCCTCTGAGGGAAAGCTCCTGGGTGATCTTGTGGTGATGCGGTTTGAGGCCTTGCGAGAGATGCGGGAGCGGAGTGCGTGAATCTTGTGGGCAGCACTGAGGGAACATGATGCTGCAGAAGCAGAGCAGTGGGAGGCTGAGACCCAAGGGGCTGGGGGCAGGCCACAAATAACAATTACCCCTCTGTTTGACAATTCTTAGCAGTTCTGTGAGATCGGGTCCATTTTTGTATAGCCTTTTTGGGAGTTAATTGTGGGGGTTAGGATGTAGGCCTCAGGCTGAAGGTTTGCAGAAGGCCGTCAAGTACCCTTGCGCCAGCCCTGTTTACCACCACGGGTTTGCCAACCCTCCAGGGGTGCTCTAGAGTTTCCAAAAGTTAAAGATTAATCTCAAGGGTGTTGCTGTGAGAGCAACCCAGAAGAAAAATCGTAGGGGAATTTTTAAAAAAAGATGTGTTTTGTTTTAGTTTTCTTTGAAAACTTGTGTTCGTTGGTTATAAAAACATAGGAGTTGGGCGAAGAGGGTGTTTGGCTGGAATGACCCAACTGAGCAACAGAGCGATTGTTGGCTTTCTCATTAGCGTAAGCAGGTGGTGCCCTGTTGGACGACCAATCGTGGGGGTGAAGTCATTGGAGGTGGGAGGTCATGTGATCAAACTCTTTCCTTCTCCGCTCCCCCACCCCCAACCACCCACTCGGAATCCATCCTTGCCACTGCCGGCTGCCATCTTTTTAGGCCACAGAATGGCCTGTGCTGTTCCTCCCAACCAGAAATCAGGATCGTGTCTGGGGATCTACAAACAGCTACTGAGGAATCGGCACTCAGCACAGGTAGATGTAGTCAGATAAAAGCAAAGTTATCTCCACCTATCACTGGCCCTCTATCCAGCTCTTCTTGTCCCACCTCCCCCCTTAAACCAGCTTATATTTCACCCCTTTCCTATTTTTCCTTAGCTCTGTTGAAGAGTCATACGGACTCGAAACGTTAACTCTGCTCCTCTCTGCAGATGCTGCCAGACCTGCTGAGTTTTTCCAGGTATATTTGTTTTTGTTTTAGATGTAGTCAGAGCTGGGCTAGGAGTGTTCAATTCTGTGGACAGGTTGTACAGGCTAGGCATGTCGTCCGTGTAGTCTCGATAATTTAGTGGTGATCTCATTGACTTGCTTAAGTTGGTTCAAGGATTCCAAAGGCGGAGAAAGCAAAATTATTTCTGCTGGTGGGAGAGTCCAGAACAAGGAAGCATAACTGTAGTGGAACTCTCCCCTCAAAAAAGCTGCTGAGGCTGGGATCCATTGACCATTTCAAAACTGAGACCGATAGATTTTTGTCGGGCAAGGACATTAAGGGCTATGAAACCAACGCAGGTAAATGGAGCTAAGATACAAATCAGCCATGATGTAATAGAATGAGAGAATAGGCTTGAGGGAACCAATTGGCCTATTCCAGTCCCAATGTTCTTAGGATTCTACAGCACTTGTTGCAGTTTGAGGCAAACAGAACTGCTTTTACCTGCAATGTTTCAGTATTATGGACACTGGGGGTGAGTGTAGGTTGGTATTGAGGGTATGAGGGGCCATTGGGGGGGGGGGGGGGTGTAGAGGGGCATAGGTTATAGGTTGGCATTGAGGGCATGAGGGCCCATAAAGAGCCAAAAGTAGCAAGAGTTGTCATGGATGGGGCATCAGGAGTGTGTGGGGGGTGAAGGGGTGTGAGTGTCCAGTGCCAGAGCTTCTTTTTTTTTTAAACAGCTGGGACAAGGTCTCAAAGCACCGAAACGGGCCTTTCACACAGCCCACCTCGGCACCCGGCAGCCCCTGCATCTGCCTCCGACCTTTCTCAGGGGGGCGGAGCTCCCGGAACAAAAATCCAAGTGTCCGAGGCACTTTCCCCCAAGCCGGGTTTGCCGAGTTGTGAATTTTCCTGACTCTGCCCTCCCGGCTCAGGAGCGAAAATCCCGCACGCTATGTCCGGATGGTCAAAAACTGCACTGCACCAACCCCGCACCACCCCCCCACCCACCCCCATATCCCAAGCCGGGTCCTGTTTTCTCAATTCTCAACAAAAATAAAAATACCTGGAAAAACTCAGCAGGTCTGGCAGCATCTGTATGACTCTCAATTCTGAAATGGCCAATGTTCTAGGGGAGGACATAGAAAACGCTTCAGAGACAGATTGAAGTTTGAATTGAAGCGCGGAGGCATTGACATTAGTGACTGGGAGGAGCTTGCTCCTAATCATTCAGAATGGTGACAATCACCCTTTGAGTCCAAACACCTCAATGATGAGGCAGCTCAGCAGCAGAGAAGGAAAGACAAGGAAGCAAATCCTGCATTTTGGATCCGAATACCTCATGGCACATCCTGCCCCATGTGTCTAACATTACTTAGTTCAGAGAATTGCCCTGTTCATGCACATGAAGCACCAGGAACTCGCAACCCTGAGCAAATGTCATCCTCGAATCGAGGGACAGCCGGTGACAATGAGGAAATGATTGTCTGCACATGTTAAAAATCTTTTTAAAAAATTCATTCATGGGAGGTGGGCGTCACTGGCTGTGCCCATCCCTAATTTCTCTTGTCAGAGGGCATTTAAGAGTCACCCACATTGCTAGGATCTGGAGTAACATGTAGGCCAGACCAAGGAAGGATGGCAGATTTCCTTCCCTAAAGGACATGGATGCTAACAGGACATTGCTCCGGTCTCCACATCCACAGTGCCAGCTCCCAATAAATTAATATACAATAGAAGCAGTTCTCCAGTGTGTACACTAGAAAAAAAGAACAGCACCTTTAAGTTTTACACATCTGAGTCAAGCAAGTGAAAATAAGGGCACATTGTGTTCAGGCAGGAAGTTGGTAACATTAGACTTGGGTAGGTCCCACTTATGACAGCTAACTTTAGGACAAGTGGGATCTGGGCCCATTAGACATTGGTTTTGAGCAGCAGAGAGAAGGTTTGAGATAGCCAGCTGGTGGCTCCCTATTTTAAAATGGCTTTCTGAGGCAGAAAGGTGCACTCAGGAGTCTAGCGGGCTGACCAAAGTCAACCCACATCCCTGGTTGAGCCATGATTAAATATTGACAAAAATGTACATTCATATCTTGATATTATAAAATTGAACAGATCAAAAAACCAGCGCTTAATCTTATCAGGTCTTAACCTTATCTGATGTTATCTGGGAAGGAAAACCACGAGACAGTTAGCAGCATGGGCCCTTTGCGATATTGGAACTCTTTAATGGCAGAAATTGGTTGTGCTTAAAATCCGAGTCTGTAGCCAGGGATATTTCCCACAAATATAATCGCATGGATCAGGGAAGAAAGGAATTTCAAAATCATACAATTTAAACGGTCAGTTTAAAGTGACGAGGATCCAGATACAAACTCCCACCAAAAACATTAACAATATAGATTCCTAGGAAAGCTCTTGAGATCACCAACAAGTTCCAACTGGTAACAGGAGAGAAACGGGGGATGGAAATTCCCTTTTTGCTTCTGAAAATGTCTTCATTACCCTGGCCGATGTGTACAGCAGGAAAGTTGCATCAACATCAACATGCTTGCTATAAGTGGTGGGAGAGTGTTAGATAAATTCAGCCAACTGTTCCGTTCATCCAGAATTAGTCATTGTCCACAAGGGACCATGGGTATGACTTGACTGCCTCATGTGTCATGAGATGTGGGAGAGAAAAGAAGGGTAAGTCCTTAGTGGCCGTTCTCCTCCATTGTCAGCTGTGATGTGCATTAGGAGAATGAATTGTGTTCTCTGCAAGTATCTGGGTTTGTACATCTTCACAGAGCAGCTTGACCCCTTTGGATAGAAGACATTCTGAAAACGTGTTTACTCAGGATACCTAATATTCTGCACTTCCACTGTTCCCCTTAATTAATTCGATCAAAAACTTCCAATTGAGTTGGTATTTTGTTGTTTCAAACTCATTTGATTTAACCTTTAACTCAAAATATTGGCTGCACCAGGACTCTCTAACCATGGGGCTAGAAAGATATTAACTACATTTTTCATCCGTTTGTGCTGAGGCACAGACAGGGATTGAATAGCTTTGATATCAAGTTCACTCAATCTCACCTATAAACCTTTTTAATGCTTTCTTCAAGCAAATAAAATAGTAAAATTGAAGTCAATGAGAATCAGGGGGAAAACGCTCCACTGGTTGGAGTCATAAATAGCACAAATCAAGATGGTTGTTGGAGGCCCATCAGCTCAGTTATAGGATATTATTGTAGGAGTTCCTCAGGGCATCATCCCAGGCCCAAACATTTTCAGCTGCTTCATCAATGACCTTCCTTCCATCATAAGGTCAGAAGTGGGGATGTTCGCTGATGATTGCACAATGTTCAGCACCATTCGTGACTCCTCAGA
The DNA here is from genome assembly GCF_017639515.1 of Carcharodon carcharias. Lineage (NCBI taxonomy): Eukaryota > Metazoa > Chordata > Chondrichthyes > Lamniformes > Lamnidae > Carcharodon > Carcharodon carcharias. Next base: position 15,168,635 of record NC_054481.1, on the reverse strand, counting down.
TACTGAAGCAGGCTGTGTCCATATGCAGCAAGACCTGGACAACATTTAGGCTAGGGGTGATAAATGGCAAATAACGCTTGAGTCACATAAGTGCCAGGCAATGACCAACTCCGACAAGGGAGAATCTAAGCCCTTCCCCCTTGACATTCAATGGCATTCCCATTGCTGAATTCTTCGCATCAACACCACTGACCAGAAACCTAAATGAGAGTAGCCACGTACATAATGAGGCTACAAAAGGAGGTCAGGGGATGAGAATACTCCAGCAAGTAACTCACCTCCTGACTCCTCAAAGCCTGTCCACCATCTACAAGGCACAAGTCAGGGGGTGATGGAATACTCTCCAGTTGCCTGGATGAGTCAGCCCCAATTATTCTCAAGAAACTCAACACCATCCAGGATAAAACAGCCTGCTAGATTGGCACCCCACCCACTGCCTTAAACATTCACTCCTTCCACCACTAGCTCACAGTGGCAACAGTATGTGCTATCTACAAGATGCACTGTAGCAACTCCCCAAGGATCCTTCAACAGCACCTTCCAAACCCCTGACCTCCACCCACCTAGAAGAAGAAGGGCAGCAGGTACATGGGAAAGCCATCGCCTCCCAGTTTCCCTCTAAGTCACATACGATCTTGGTATGGAAATATATCACTGTTCTTCGTCATTATTGGGGCAAAATCCTGGAACTCCATCCCTAAGAGCAGTGCTGTGGGTTTACCCATCCTAACAGTACAGCTGACCAAAAGTGGCCTATTGAACTCTCGCATTCTTGTCCTGACTCCAAAAAGGCAGCTGACCACTGCCTTTCTCAAGGCCAACTAGGGATGGCCAACAGATGCCAACAATGCCCACATCCCATGAACAATAAAAAGAGCTGTTTTTATTTCAGCAACTCTTGACATTTCCCAGGGACTTTTGCTGTCCCCTTCACTGACTTTTCAGCTGGAGAGTGGGAGAAGCCCTGGGAAATTTCGGGGTCCATACCTGTAAAGAAATGGGGCCAGCAGTTTTGTAAGAGATTTTTCTGTTGCAAATAACAGACACCTGATGATCCAGAGCAATAATAAGGTGCTGGAAGCATGGGGAGCCTGAGGTTTCATGTTGCTTTCTCCATGGCACCGCCTCATCCAATCAGAATCAACTTGCTAACCGTCAGCATCCTTTTCTCCTGTAGTATAAATTGTTGTGATTGTTTGAAATTTGGCATTCTTGTATTTGTCCTGGTGAGTGCCAGTTGAAAAGCTTCGGCATCTTGACTCTCTTTTCAGCAATGGAAAGTAACAAATTGTTAATTAAGAATCTCAATAATTTAGCATTCCAATGTAAAAAAAACATTCAATTCGAGTCAATCTGGTTCTTCAGGTAGATATTTGCAAGTATGTCCTTACACGCTGTGGCTCAACTTTAACCCTCCCCTATCCACTGGGAACAGAATGTGGGAGTGGTTAAAATCAGCCAAGCCCACTTACTGCCCCTGGTCTCCACCATTCCCATCCAGGGATATTTTATATCCCCTGACACTGTCGTGGGCCAAGGCTTACCCTGCCAGCAGGCGGGGGGCAAACCTAAATGTAAAAGTCACGGCCCAGTGATGTTCTGGGTGGCACGCCATGGTTCTAACGATGAATTGGAATCAAGCCCAGGAAGTGTCAGGTCCTCCAGGCACACCTAGGGGGATGCAGGAGAGTGGCCAGAAGAGGTCAAGGTAAATAGCTTTGTTATTTTCCACGAGGGTTCCTTGGGAGGCAAGAGAAGCAGGAGAGGCCCCCCTGGGCTCAAGAAGATCCCTTGGGCCTCCTTACACAGGCGTCTGTTAGGAAACCTCCCCTTGAGGGGTGCCATCTCCTTCGGTTTCCAACAGTGACCACCTCCTGCTTCAGCTACCACCTCCGCCGCCAATCATGGCGCCATTTTTTTCCGGCTTCAGGCAGGAGTTTAATTTGAGATCTTAAAATGAGGTTCGGCCATTAAAATCATCTGGGAATCGCCGATTTTCAGACTTTTGTATGGACCGGCCATTCCGAACAAGCTGGAGGAGCGACATGGACACCACCCTCCGAAGAAGCTAAGAAGGGTCAGTGTTGCTGGGGCCAGTGAAGCAGGCCCCAGAAAATGGGAGCTGGAGGGGTAGGGTTTGGGGAGGGTGGAGTTGGTGAGGACACAAGAGGGTGCTTCCATGGGGGCACCCATTGCCAATCGGGCCACAGGATGCCCAATCAGGAATGTTCCTCCCCTCACCCCTACCCCGGAGGGAGGCCACTAGGTTTTAGCGGGTGGTCTGCCCATACGTTGGAGGGCACCGTGCCACTGATAAAAAGCGAGTGGAGGTGGGAAGAGATCCTTAATTTGCCACTTAAGGGTCTCAGTGGGCCTCTGGGCAGGAGGGTGGTCCTCCACCTTCCCTACTACTGATAGAATTCCATTGTGTCTGGAAGATGATGGGCGTTCTACACCCTGCCCTTCTTCCTTGTTTTTTATTCATTCATTGGATGTGGGAGTCGCTGCTTGGGCCAGTATTTATTGCTCATCTCTTATTACCCTTGAGAAGGGGTTGGTGATCTGCCTTCTTGAACTGCCGCAGTCCGTGTGGTGTAGGTACACCCACAGCGCTGGTAGGAAGGGAGTTCCAGGATTTTGACCCAGCAACAGTGAAGGAACGGCGATATATTTCCAAGTCAGGATGGTGAGTGGCTTGGAGGGGAACTTCCAGGTGATGGTGTTCCCATGTACCTGCTGCCCTTGTCCTTCTGGATGGTAGCGGTCCTGGGTTTGGAAGGTGCTAGCTAAGGAGGCTTGGTGAGTTCCCGCAGTGCATTTTGTAGATAGTACTCACTGCTGCCACTGTACATCGGTGGTGGAGGGAGTGAATGTTTGTGGATGTGGTGCCAATTGAATGGGCTGCTTTGTCCTGGATGGTGTCAAGATTCTTGACTGTTTTTGGAACTGCAATCATCAGGCAAGTGGGGAGTATTCCATCACACTCCTGACTGGTGCCTTGTAGATGGTGGACAGGCTTTGGGGAATCAGGAGGTGAGTTACTTGCTGCATGTTCCCTAGCCTCTGACCTGCTCCTGTAGCCACAGTGTTTATATGGCTAGTCCAGTTCAGTTTCTGGTCAATGGTAACCCCAGGATGTTGATAAGGAGGGATTCAGTGATAGTAAATGCATTGAATGTGAAGGGAGGATGGTTAGATTCTCTCTTGTTGGAGATGATCATTGCCTGGCACTTGTGTGGTGTGAATGTTACTTGCCACTTGTCAGCCCAAGCCTGGATATTGTCCAGGTCTTGCTGCATTTGGACACGGACTGCTTCAGTATCTGAGGAGTGATGAGTGGTGCTGAACATTGTGCTATCATCAGTGACTATCCCACTTCTGACCTTATGATGGAAGGAAGGTCGTTGATGAAGCAGCTGAAGATGGTTGGGCCTTGGACATTCTGAGGAACTCCTGCAGTGATGCCTTGGCCTCCAACAACCACGACCATCTTCCTTTGTTCTGGGTATGACTCCCGATTCTCCAACACTAACCTGATACCCCCAACCACCTACTAACCTGCTTTCCGAGGGCCCCATTAAATTGTGCCCACACTGTGCAGGTTTGATTGAGACACAAGCGTTCTTAATGAGCATGCAAACAATGACGGACAGGAAACAGCCTTCTTATCCATCCAGCCGGTACCACACAAGTGTGACACCTCGTGTTTCGCAATATATATGTTGCCCGTGCCACCCAAAAACTATATGATTTCCTGGGAGAGGTGGAAAATCAGACAAAAACCCACATTAAATTTGGCGGGGATGGGGGTGGTGGGTGTGGGGGTGTGGTACAGTATCTGGAAAATTCCTCTCTGAATTCTCAACCCCCAAGCAATTGAAACCTGACCACGGTGGCCTCTGATAATTCTATGCTGTACCTACTTTGGGAAAAAAAACACTCAGAAAGATTGTGGTAGCAAAGCACTAAAGGGAAAATATTTGTAGAGAGTGGCCTCATCATGTAGAAAATAGATAATTGAATTATTGAAAACTCATCATGGTGGCAGGTGCCAAATTGCGATGATAATACAAACAAAATAACTGATCATAAGTCATAACATAATTATAGACAATCATTAAAATTAAAATAAAGTATAAATAATACAAGAATTGCACAATTAGGATGATTTCAGTATATAAATAATTACAATATGTTGCAAAATGCAGGAATGACATAATAAAAATGAAAGGTCTACTGTATTCTGCATTTTGTATTGAAGTTGCTAGATCATATATTGTCAGTTTGCGTTCATTAGCTTATTGATCATTTACACACTATTTACATTTTATAAAGTAGGGATTGGGCTGCCTCATAGTCTATTCATTCCATATCTCATTTGTGGAATGGCATCTTTTCTCCTTAATGCCATCGCCCATTTAATTTTGTGTGGTTGTGCCAAGAGACAGTGGTAATCAGAGATGGGATTCAAGCATTTTCTAGCGAAGTCCAGATAGAGCTCTTCCCTCTTTCAGCAAGGGACCATATATTCAGTTGTTTGACTGTGTCAGAGCAGCTTTGATATGTTAAAAAAAGCGGTTGAAGGGACCTTTTCCATCACGTGTTACATGCTTCCCACTGCAAGGAGCATTTGTCAAACGGAAGAAGGAAATTAATTTAAGGGGAACACATAATCCCAAAAAGACCTTGATGAAGCTAATAATCTTGTACTTTCATACAATGTTTATTAGCCAGCATAGCATGATTATGTTTGCATCAATAATTTGTAGAAATGGAAACACATATCCAATAATTACAGTGCCAGGCCAAATTGATAATAAGATTAATCTCCTCAGCGGGATAATGTAATATCTACCCTGTTGAAATTTTTATTACAAATGAGTGTGACAAATGTCCCAGTTTTCATCGGAACACAATTTTAAAGCAAGTTGTTAGTGTGCAATATTAAATAAATATTAATGATTAATTTAACCAGATGATCTTGTTAAGAAAATGCAGCCTTTACATTCTCCAAAGTAATTGTAACTACACATTGCTGAAAACAGAGCCGAGAGTAACCATCATAGAACATGTAAAGAATAATAGAACTTTACATTCAGGCCTTCTAGTGAAACAAAATGGTTGCTAAGAAACATGCTGTGGTCCCATAATGTTGTATATACCCCATTGCACTGCAAACATGGAAAATAACCAGTTTTTAATGCAATGGTTGCTGGTCAAGTTAGTCCAAATAGAATATATTTTGAAAACACAAGAGTATAAGGAGAGATTAAAGGATAGCAACATACTTTTTAAATGTTTAATGCAAAGACACACTCAGGTTTTCCAACACGGGATATTGGTTGATATCCCAGTGTTTTAAAGACTGTGCATAGCCATCACAAAGTGAGTGTTTAGCACCTTACTACCCACGGTTGGCTCCTTGCCATAATTAGCTTCAGCTTCAGATCAGATATATCAAGGGACCCATCAGACATTGTAACAGAAGTTTAACAGGATGCACCCAACGCACAGGACTAGCAGCAACTGAGGATGGTAGTTAGTGGTAATGTTACTAGACTAGTAATCCAGAAGCCTGGATTAATGCTCTGAAGACATGAGTTCAAATCCCACCACAGCAGCTGAGGGAAATTAAATTCAATTAATTATTCAGGAATTCAAAAGCTCATCTCAGTAATAAGGAACATGAAGCTACTGCATTGTCATAAAAATCCATCTGGTGTGTAAATGCTCTTCAGGGGAGGAAATCTGCTGGCCTGGCTGACACATGACTACAGTTGGCTCTGATATGACAAGCCCTCGGTTGCATCAAAGTGTTCCAGAAAAGTTTTTTTATTGATTCGCTCGTGGGATGTGGGTGTCACTGGCTGGGCCAGAATTTATTGCCCATCCCTAGTTGCCCTTGAGAAGGTGGTGGTGAGCTGCCTTCTTGAACCACTGCCATCCATGTGGTGTAGGTGCACCCACAGTGCTGTTAGGAAGCGAGTTCCAGGATTTTGACCCAGCGACAGTGAAGGAACGGCGATATAATTCCAAGTCAGGATGGTGAGTGACTTTGAAGGGAACTTCCAGGTGGTGGTGTTCCCATCTATCTGCTGCCCTTGTCCTTGTAGATGGGAGAGGTCATGGGTTTGGAAGGTGCTGTCTAAGCAGCCTTGGTGAATTCTTGCAGTGCATTTGTAGATGGCACACTGAGCACTGTGGGTGTGCCTACACAACATGGAATGTAGCAGATCAAGAACTTTCTCAGTGGATAATAAATGCTGGCCTGTTGCGCACATCCCAGGGATGAATAAAAAGAAATGGAGACACAAAAATTCTGAAAGAAAGCTCAGAAAGCATTTCCACTCAGTGGCAACCTTTCCAAGGCTGAAGGAGGAGAAGTGACAGGCAGAAATGAAGACGGAGGGAAACACAAGGTACAGACATGATTCTGCAGCCTAATGCCTGACCTCCACCTCTAGTTAATAAATCTGGAATTGAAAACTAGTCTCAGTAGTGACCACCACATTATCATCGATTGTTGTAAAAACCCTTCTGGTTCACTAATGCCCCTTTAAGGAAGGGAATCTGCCATCCTTACCTAGTCTGGACTACATGTGACTCCAGACTCACAGCAATGTGGTTGACTCTTAACGGCCACAAAAGCAAAATACAGCGGATGCTGGAAATCTGATTCTGATGAAGAGTCATACGGACTCGAAACGTTAACTGTGTTCCTCTCCGCAGATGCTGTCAGACATGCTGAGTTTTTCCAGCTATTTTTGTTTTTGTTTGACTCTTAACTGCCCTCTGAAATGGCCTAGCAAGCCACTCAGTTCAAGGGCATTTTAGATCCTGAGGTGGCCCTGCCATCAACTCCCACATCCCATGAATGAATATATATATAAAAAAAGTGCATCAAGTGAGTCTCTGTGAGGCCTACCAATGTGTTCCAGGGTAGGAAAGGGGCCTGAGTCCTTGAAGAAAATATTTTTTTCTGGAAGGCTTTTTAGGAAGTGTCCCCTTACGCAGGGAGCCAAGGTGATGGTGGCTGGCACAGGAAAGCAGAGTTTCCAGCCTTTGAGCACTGACAAGTGTTAATAATGCCATAGTGTGCCACTTGTGCCTGCTGTGTTATGCCAATGAGGTGCCCACTGCAGGGCTGATGTTTAAAGGAAAGAAAGTCTTGCATTTGTTTAGCACCCTTCACAACCCCATGATATCTCAAAATGCTTTACAGCTGTTGAATGACTTTTGAGGTGTAGCCAATGTTGTAATGTAGGACAGTTCTTTAAGCTGTTACTTCATCAGTGAATAAATCCTAAACCAGGCACCACGGCCGGGATTTTTAAATGTTTGGGGGCCAAGATCGGAGGTGGGTGGGCACGCAATTTGGCGTCTCCAGCCTCTGTTATGGCTCCCTGGCACCATCCTGGCGCCGGGGCATTTTCAACCAGGGCAGCTTGGGATCAGATTGTCTTCCACCGCTTCCTAGTGAACAGCCAATTCAGGGCAATTATTATTAGTTACTGGGCCTGGTAAGACTGTGCACTCTCACGCCAACTGGAAGTTCTGACTGGAAAGTCAACAACATGGAACATGGGTATTGGTGGGCTCATGGTGGCTGTAGGGGGGGAGTGGGGGGTGGGGCATGATAAATCACAGGTGTGGGGGGGGGGTTGCGGAATGATGGGTGCCCCTCCCAGATCTACAATAATGGCTCCAGGATCATAGCCAGGCAGCTGTGGCATTTTAAAAAGTAAAGATTGGCTTACCGGGCCTACTCCCTCTCGACCTCCATCCTCACATTGGCAGCTCCCACCTTGGCCTGGCCCTTTAAAAATCCAGGTGGATGTGTCTGGTACACACTGGGGTCAGGACCCAGACCTGAACTAACGTTTCCTGACCCAGAATTGCAAATCCCAGCCGAAGATCTGTTGGTAGCCACATCTTGAAGTTTGTGTACATTAATGGAAACAACAGGGATGGTCCCTGAAACTCCATGTTATGCAATAAAGGCACCGTCAGAGAGAGAAAAGTGCTTGGGTACTCTGGAGCTATTACATCACTTATCCATGTCCCAACCCTTATCTAGTTTACATACCAGTAAATTATTGTTGGGTTACAATTATAGTGCATTGCAGGCTTACCTTCAGAGCTCTCAGTTAACCATCAACATAGGAAGTAGCTTGATGACAGCTTGCAGTTTGCTTTAAAATTGTAAAACCCACCTGACAGCCCTGAATGTAGACGCAACAACAACAAAAAAGGACTTAAAGCTGACTGAAATAATGGGCACCCCAGGAGAAATTGGACTCAACAAATAACAGTGGGATGTTTCCTAGATTCCATACAATTGTTGCCTTACTACTGGGAATGATTGACGCAATTTACATTCATCTTTAGAATCTTGCTGTGTAAATTAGCTGCTGCCAGTTGCCTACGTAAGGGCAGTGATTAATAAAATTAATCTATAGGATGCCTTCCTATGCTAGGGCCTGGTAAGGCTGTGCACCTCTCATGCCAACTGGAAGTTCTGACTGGAAAGTCAGCAACATGGAACATGGGTATTGGCGAGCTCCTGGTAGCTATGAGGGGGGGGTGGGAGGCATGATAAATCATGGTGTGCTATGTGCTTGGATGATCTGTTCATGTAAATGCTTTCCTTTTTTGAAAAAAAATCTTACATTACAACAGTGATCACACTTCAAAAGTGCTTTGAGACACCCTGAGGTTGTGAAAGGTGCCAGTTAAATGCAAGTCTTTTCTTTTGCCATTTAAGTTCTGCTGGGTGCAACAGCTTTAAAAGGAATTTAACAGACTCAAGTCACAAGTCTGTTTTGTATTCTGTTTCTTCCAATAATCTTATTGGTTACTGGAACTGTTGGGACCAAAGTTAGTGGGAGCAAGGCGATCAGCATGTTCGTTATCGCTCAGAACGAGATGGGGAGTAGGTGACAGGTTCTCAACAGTAAAATATTGAGATCCTAAGGCAGGAATATTTGTTTTCACCACATGAATAGTAACCTGGCAGCTTGGACTATGCTCCCAGTGTAAAAGTGGTCTCACTAAATCACATAATGGACAGGCACTTCAGATGTGGTGAGACAGTAAAAGATACCCCTTCATTTTGGAGTTAGCTCTCCCATAGGTGACTATTCTTTTAAGATAGGCAGGAGAGATAGAGGGAGTAATGTGCCTGCAAGATTTTTAAAATAAATGTCATTGCACTTTTTAAAAAAAATGTAAGAATGTTATTTCCACCACCCTGTTAGAACAATGATACGCCAGGTAAAACTTTCCCCAAATCATCCCACATCACTACTTATTAGAATGGACCTTAATAGTATTCAGGTGGGATTAGCCTATGGGTAGTCTAACTGGCACAAATAACTGTGACTAAATGGTTCTCACATTCTCGTTTGTGAGTTGGGTAAGTGATTATTCTATTAAAAGGATTTCTTTTTAAAAGAAAGGCAGAAGCAGATTGCTCCAGCCCTGGATATTTTTGTCGCTGATTTTTTTTTTGTGTGTGTGTTTGTGTGCAGCTGGTGTAACAGAAAGCAGTGACAAACAAATGAGAGGACATCATCAATATTAACACTCCAGTACACACGCTAGCCAGCATGATGCATTCAGAAGGAAAGAAATGACAGCCCAAAGCAGAACAGGGATCATGCTGCAGATAAATTAAAAAGGAAGACAAAAGCTTACATTGCTAGATCGCCTTGTCACAGCCTCAACACAGTCCTGAATCACTTCAATGCATTTATTTTGAGATGTAGTCACTGCTATTATGTAGGCAGATGGCATCAGCCAATTTGCACATAGCAAGATTCTAAGGATGAGTGGCTATCTGCTTTTGATGTTGGCGGTAGAGGGAGGAATGTTGGCCAGGACACCAGGAAAACATGTTGTTTTTGGAATTAGAGGCAGTTTACGCAAATTTGGACAAACACTGCAGACCTCCCTAAATTTCCAAGGTCTACACCTCACACACAAAGCTCCACACTTGGGAACATATTTATAAAATCTAGGTAAGTCATCACCATTAGATTTACATTTATCCAAGTGGTATTTACTCATATTTATGGCCAATATATTTATGCTGTGTGTTTTTTTTAATATAGAAAATAGCATGCAGCACAAAAGTAAAGGAAGACAATGGACATTTTTTTTTAAACAGAACAGAATGCAGGGCTGAAATTCCAGAGGTTTTCACTATAAATATAACTGGACAGCAGCAGACTCCCTAGGGAAATGGTAGAAATCTAACTGTATTGGAGCTCAACCATTTGCAGGGTTTCTGATTTGAGTTAAAGAGAAGAACATCCATCACCCAATACAAAGCAAATTATGGGTTAGGGCAGGACTAAAGAATTAGTGACCCATAGCGCTACACTTACTTTTGGGTCTTCCACAAGCTATTGGTTCCCAATGCTCCCAGCTCATCTACCCTTCAAAGTCCAGCTCCTGGCCTCTGTCTAACTGCCTCATTATTTTTTAATGAAGGTGTGTGTGGGACTGTGTCACGTTAGAGGTGTCATTTAAGTGCCGATAATTGTCGACGTTGATGAACGAAAGCCAACCCTCAATCAGAGATGTCAGACACTTATGCTACTAATTAACTTTGGACCAACACACAATCTTGCAGAAATGAGAATACAATGGAATCAAAGCTTCATTGGCTAAATCTCCTTTGTCACAATAACGTTTCATTGTAATAAGGAGTTTCACTACATCAGGAGCTGGCTGATTAAATTTCGAATGAACAAGGAAGCATATAATTGGTGGTTAAAGGGCAGAATTAGAATAGCATTTACAATATAAAGAAGGAAAAAAGCTACTTAAAACAGAAGGGACAATATAACTTCATTTTTTAATATCCCAAAACACTAGCCAAACAAATTTTTAAAAAAGTGTTTTGAGTCCATGCTAAGCATGTTAATATAAAAACTGCTTCCTTTTTTGCAGCTATTAATTAATCCTGATGTGACTGGGCTCCCTCTATCACTCGTGATCTCTCCAGATTAATGCTGGTTTCATGGTGGAATGTAACAATTCATTTCGTACAAAATTATTTGCAATTATAATTGAATCCAAATATAGTGAAACTTCAGTTATGGTGGAAAAACTTAGTAAGTTAAACACGTTTAAGATAGCAATGTGTTCTATCATCAGCTTTTTGCTAGAGCTTTCTATTTAACCCTCAAGTGCGATGAAACAAACACAAGAGAGGGAACAAAGCGACTATACTGATTAAACATTAGCATGAACTATGTGAAATATGGAGAGCAATCAAGATATTTTTGTCCCCTACTTTTGAATAATGTTTATAGTTAGGAATGAGCTGTGGCAATAGCTTTTACAAGATCAAGAGTGTCTTAATAGGTGGATTTCCATTTACTGAATGAGGCAGCAGAAGACAGTCTGTGAATCACAACTGTTTTATTGTTAAGCTATAGTTCAGTACAAATAGCAGTTTCCACTCTTCCCTTCCTGATCCTTACTCTGTCCAGAAGCAAAACCCCATTTACAAGGGCAAAACCCAGCTCTTACTTTCAGGCTTCAATTAACATCACCTGCTCTCAATTCACGCTGAATCTTACCCTGCTTTACTCTTAAAGGGACTTGCATTTCTAACATTGTCACAGAGGAGTGTAAATATCTTTCAGCTCACCCACTGAACAGAATCAAATGGGGCTGCCAATGAAAATGTTTTTTCATTCATTCATGGGGTGTGGGCATCACTGGCTTGTCCAGCATTTATTGCCCATCCCTAATTGCCCTTGAGAAGCTGGTGGTGGGCTGCTGTCTTGAGCCGCTGCAGTCCATGTGGTGTAGGTACACCTACAGTGCTGTTAGGGAGGGAGTTCCAGGATTTCGACCCAGCAACAGTGAAGGAATGGCGATATATTTCAAAGTCAGGATGGTGAATGACTTGGAGGGGAACTTCCAAGTGATGGTGTTCTCATGTGTCTGCTGACCTTGTGCTTTGAGATAGTAATGGTCATGGGTTTGGAAGGTGCTAACTAAGGAGGCTTGGTGAGTTTCTATAGTGCATCTTGTAGATGGTACACACTGCTGCTATTGTGCGTCGGTGGTGGAGGGAGTGAATGTTTGTGGATGGGGTGCCAAACAAGCTTCTTGAGTTGTTGAAGCTGAACTCATCCAGGCAAGTGGGGAGTATTCCATCACACTCCTGACTTGTGCCTTGTAGATGGGGGACAGGATTTGGGGAATCAGGAGGTGAGTTCTCAATGCAGGATTCCTAACCTCTGACCTACTCTTGAAGCCACAGTATTTATATGGCTAGTCCAGTTCAGTTTCTGGAGAATGGCACCCCCAGGATGTTGATAGTGGGGGATTCAGCATTGGCAATGCCAGTGAATGTCAAGAGGCAATTGTTAGATTCTCCCTAGTCCAAGATGGTCATTGCTTGGCACTTGCATGGCATGCATGTTACTTGCCACTTGTTACCCCAAGTCTGTATATTTTCTAGGTCTTGCTGCATTTGGACATGGACTGCTTCAGTATCTGAGGAGTTGCAGATGGTACTGATCATTGTGCAATCATCAGCAAACATCCCCACTTCTGATGGAAGGAAGATCATTGATGAAACAGTTGAAGATGGTTAGGCCTAGGACACTGCCCTGAGGAACTCCTGCAGTGGTGTCCTGGATCTGAGATGTTTGACCTCTAACAACCACAGCCATCTTCCTTTGTGATAGATATAACTCCAGACAGCGGAGAGTTTTCCCCCGATTCCCATTGACTCCAGCTTTGCTCGGGCTTCTTGATGCCATACTCTGTCAAATGCTGCACTGATGTCAAGGGCAGTCAATTGCAGCTCACCTTTGGTTTGGTCCTCTTGTTAGTGCTGGTGAGCGGGTGGTGCAACCATTCCTCTGACTGCCTGCCCGATCTGAATCATCAGCTTCTACTAATCAAGTGAAAACCTTTGGGATGTCTGTGAGAGATGGGATAATGTACTAAATTTAAATTTAAAGTCTATCCTAGTCACATAGAATAATTAAAGTTTAACAACATGCAAATGTTCTGTCAATGACTTGAAACATGTAGCTTCAAAAGATTAACAAATGGAAATCAAGATTACTTTAACATCAAGCAGAATACTCTAATTCATGGACAAGAAGGTCTCCTGGACAAAGCCAATGTCACCTCTAATGTTTGGCTACCTTTGTTACCTCAGTAATGTCTGTTGCCTCATTTGGAACTTAAAGACTGTGTTTGAGTTTTCAGAATGGTTTCCCATGTGTCTGGTCAGAGATTCGTTGCACTACTAGGCAGATTGACCAGACAGCTTCCAACCGTTATCAGGTCCAAAGAACAGGGGGTCCTATTTCAAATAGGTGTTGAGGGGCGGGATGAGGGGGATGGGTTTGAGGGTACAGTTCCAACGTGAACTATGAACCATGGGCGTTCATATGAATTCTCAATTACACAAATTGCCTCCAACTCCCATCCAAATCTGAACAGATCTACTACTTGATTGGTAGGTGGGAGTGGGAAATCAGTGGTGGGAGTGGGATTTTGGTGGCAGTAGGCCATAACCATGGAATCTTGGGAATGGTCCCGACAGTCACTTAGGTGTTGATGGAGGCATTGGATGCAATCAGGAATAACTTGGGCATCTTCTGGCTCCTGATCCACCTCTTGGTAGGCCTGGCCAGACTAGTCCCCTGTTCGGGCCTCTGACTAAAAATTGCGGCTCAGGTCCCGTTAACATCATCAAGCCCGATGGGTCACAGGATTCCTGTAGTAATCCCAGCTCACTTACTCAAAAGAGCAGGTTAACATCAGGATATGGTGCCCAGAACGAAAAAAAAACCATTAAAAACTTGGAAATAAGAATACTAGTCCGAATGTTTTCTCTTTCTAGGTGGGAAGGCAGTCGGATCAGATGGGAGTAAACACTGTCCATATTTAAAATGCCCCTCCTTCACCTGGCTTCTCCTGGCAGCCGGGAGTCATAGTGTCATAGAGTCCACAGCACAGAAAAAGGCCCTTCGGCCCATCGAGTCTGTGCCGGTCAAAAAAGTACCTCACTAGTCTAATCCCGTTTTCCAGCATGAGGTTAAAATTGAGGCCTTTACCTAATGCTAACTGTGTCAAATTTGTTTTCCTGGAATTGATTCTGTGGCTTCACTTTCAGACATCATGTACCACGCCACAGTTGAATCCCCACAGTGGGAAGTGGATGAGTTTTTGTTCCCTGCTCCTGTCACAACATGAAAGCACTGAGTGACTGCGAGTAGAGAGAGTCATTTTCCCAGCATGTCAGCTTCAACCATGCCACTCAGTGCAGGCCACTCATTACCATTTGTCTGATTAATTCCTTATGTCAGCTCATTTGATTACATTAAGAGCCCCTCACTATTCAACACAAATTCATGTTAATTATAATTATAGCTTATTTCAACAAATGGTGAGAGTCGAGACAATTGCACCATTTTACTTCTGATTAACTTTGCTGATGGCACATTTGGGATCGGGGTGGCCGGGAATCCAATTGCTGTAACCACACGGCTTTGACAGCCAAGAGAGCTGGGCAGGTGGAAAAGGGTTTGATATCACCCACCTTGTGCTGCCACTGAAGTCAAATTTTGTCCTCCTTCTTTATGGAACATCCATTTAATTTGGTACTTTTAGTAAAGTGAAACAAGAAGATCTATAGTATAAATGCAATATAAATGCATCCTTTTGGCTACAATTGTTGCACCACCAGAAACCAGTTGTGATCATGGTTCAATGGTAATGCGATGACAAACAGGGTATTTGGGGAAATGGTATATGACGATGTCAATGCAGACGTTCAATGTAGGCAATCTGATATCTTGCTGCATTTTACACATTACACCGGAGTGTGCCATTTGGGTTAAAATTGAATCTGCAGCACAAACGTGCCGACATTTGTAAAGCTCTGAAGGATCTTATTTTCTTGAATAGGACTGTTCATGTTCCTTCTGTCGGGTTGCTTTGTTCAGCAAACACGGTTGCATGCCTATCAACTGATGAGTGAGTTGGTAATCAAGATGATGTAGACGAAGAGACCATTGTTAGATGAAGCACATGCTGTTTATTCACATAAGTAATGGATCACTAATACCTGTGTGCTTCTCAAACCCAATACCCATTCTAAAACTACTGATTAACAATGTGGCCCACGCTACACAGCAATTGGGTAATACAATCACGTGGTCAATCTGCTTAAAGGTGTATTACACCTCAGATTACCACAAGGACGGATGCTTGGAGACAATGAGAATAATTTGAACTGAAAGCACCTTCAGGGATTATGTGCAGTACTGGGTTTTCATCCTGCCCATTTCACTCTCAGTTGAAGGTGATATTGTGGGCCGAAGGTTGGGGGGAGGTGCTAGCAGGGATTAAAATCAGTGTTCCACCCGAATCTGTGGGTTCCCTGACAGGCAGGTCCAGTCAAAATAACCCCCAAAGTGTCACTGTGTAGGAGAACTGGGTGTCCTAATTTTGGAATGATCTTTAGTGATCGGGAATATTGATGGTGCCACTTTCTGTGACTGGCGATCCTTCTGAGAAAGATTTTACTACCAACTGAGCATACTTATAAACCAGACTTCTGTATCTGGATTACAATGCCAGCTGGCAATGAGTGCCATGTTTTAGGGGATTTGATGTTTGTAATCGCATTAATGAATTTCCCCTTTGTAACATGTTGCATTGAGCTAGCAGCAACATTGGACTCGTTAGACTTAGTGGAGAGGGTAAGCGCAGCTAAGGCATGTAGGAGAGCTGAAGGAGTCCAGCAGATGCTGGTTCATTGGAAAAAGGTGATCACAAGCAATTTAAATTGTAAAAGCCTTGGAGGAGTTTTCTGCCAGCGTAAGGAATGAAAATTAAGTTAAAACAAGACAGCCCTTAAAATAGCTTAGAGCATCCAGGCGATTATTTTGAGGAAAATATATAGACCCATCTTTACCCCGAAGATAGCGTGTGACCTGCATAAGAATATCCTGCTCTGAAATTACCCTGTACAAGATTAGTAATCTGCATGCTTGTATAAACTTCTTCATTCAGCTATTGTAACATCCACTTACAATGACAGGCTCTCTTAAGAATTGTGACCAAAAAAAATGCTCACACTGACATGTTAATGCATTTGATGCAACACAATTCCATCCAATCATATTGTAAGCATTGGCCCCTGCAAAATGTGTGGGATATTAAATGTAAACAGTTACTTAAAAAATGTTAGCCCCAAGAAGCTAGAGAATAACGGAAAACAATTATTAAAATTGAATAAAGTATTTCTTCCAGTGTACAAATTGAAAATAGCAATGGATGTGGGAGCCCTATGGAGATCAATTGAACATTTTCTTGCAAATAATAACTGCAAGTCATAAGGCACCATTAGCAGGTCCCACTTGTGATGGACTAATAGCTTTTCTTGCTTGTCGTTAGGTTCCTAAGCACCAGAGAACGCCATTGTAATCCAACAATCTACAACTCCCATTGGCTACAAAGGAGCAGCACAGTCAATTATCTGTGACAAGCAGAAGCTGAGTGGCAGAAACAACTTAAGTCAAATGTGCAAACCTCCTATGGGTTGAGGTAGATATTAGTCAAAGCCTGAACAGTTATTCAAGAAGGCGAAAAGACTGGTTTAATGAGAGATTGAAGAATGCTCACAGACTTTTGCACCAGATCCCCAAACCGATATAATTTAAATTAGGTGGTGGTTGGTTGAGAACTTCTTTCACTGGGTTTGAACTCCCTCCCATCAGCACTGTGGATGTACCTAGACTGCAGAGACTGCAGCAGCTCAAGAAGGCAGCTCACCACCGCCTTCTCAAGGACAATTAGGGATGGGCAATAAATGCTGGCCTAGCCAGCGACACCCACATCCCGTAAATGAATTTTTAAAAAATGTGGAATATTAGCCCTTTGTCCCAAGACTACTACAAATATTTTCTACCAAAACCAGCAGAGTGTTCAGCTCAAATCTCATTCTGCCTCCTTGTTACACTACATGGTTTTGCATATAGCTTTTCTTGCTACTTGCTCTCCATTGTCAATGTCTTATGTTGTTCTGCTTATTCGGTACATTCTTTTTTCTTGTCCAGAGTCAGAGTTACATTATGAGAAGCAAATTCCTGTTGTTTAACACTTGTGAAAGGTAAGACACCACATGGATCATATTGGGACACACCTAGTGAATTCTGTGGTGAGTTGAAAGTTATATTGCTGCACATGGTGAAGGGAAGCACATAACTAGTGAAAGAATTTAAAAGGTAGTTTAAGAGATGTCCCCAGCAACAATGAAATGTTTTCTTTGGTATACAAACAGTTGCTTGGCAGCACCGAATTTGAATATTGCTGAAAAGAGAGACATGTTGCTGAAGCTTTTCATGCCCCTTGCATTCATCAAGACAAATGCAAGAATGCCGAATTTCAAATGCCTACAACAATTTATCATACAAGAGAAAAGGTGCTGACTGGGGTTGGCAAGTTGACACTGATTTGCTGAGGCCTTGCCATGGAGAAAGCAATGGGGAACTATAGGCGCCCCAAGTTCCTGGGTAATTCAAAAAAGATGCAAGACTTGAACATATTCATTTTGTTTGCAGAGGACGGGTCCCTTTGTATGAATGTGCATTGCTTCTAGCAAGTGTAAATGAACCACATTATGAACTTGAATGATTATTTTAAATTGGTTGTTAGTGTAGCTATTAGCGAACTCAGGATTGTTCAGCAAGTGCTGTCCAATCACAGAATAACTACTCCCAATAGACATTTTGATTTGCAAGCATGAGTTGGTTGAGTACGGTCTGGGCTCTGCCTCTTATGAACACGCTGTTTGATTCAATCAGCCAATTGTTGGGATGTATGGTCTACATACACCAGCATCGCTCTAGTACTGAAATCCATACAACATTGCTCAATTGTTGATAAGCAGAATTTTTTTTTTGACTGATGGCAGCATCCTGTCTACTGCATGTTGGGATTTGTGTAGCTCCATGCTATAAGATTGGTCTTATTAGCAACCTTGTAAATAGGGCCTTAGCCATTTGCTTACCTTACAAGCTTGACGCAGAAATAGATCACATCAAAGCTATCCTGTGGGACAATGGCTATCCTGATCAAATCATTGTTCACTGTGTACTGCACAAACTTGCAAATGGGTCACTACTCCTGGACCTGAAAAGTGCCTGCTCTACACAGGAACAGGAATAGGCCATTGAGCACTCCCCCACTCCACTCCAAGCCACTTCTGCCATTCAATAGGATCATTGACTGATCTATGACCTACCTCCATTGATGCCCTACATCCCTTAATACCTTTGGTTAACAAAACTCTATCAATCTCAGATTTCAAATTGACCTAGCATCAATTGCCAGAAAAACTCAGCAGGTCTGGCACCATCTGTGGAGACAGAAACAGAGTTAACGTTTCGAGTCCGTATGACCCTTCTTCAGAGCTGAAAAGAAGTGGAAATGTGATGAAATTTATCCTGTTAAATAGGGTATAACAGTGTGAAAGGTTTGACAGTTTAAATTTCATCATTTTTCCACTTCTTTTCAGCTCTGAAGGGTCATACGGACTCAAAACGTTAACTCTGTTTCTCTCTCCATAGATGTTGTCAGGCCTGCTGAGTTTTTCCAGCATTTTCTGTTTTTGTTTCAGATTTCCAGCATCTGCAGTATTTTGCTTTTAGCATCAATTGCCATTTGTCGAAGAGAGTTCCAAACTTCTTGTGTAGAAGTGTTTCCCAACTTCACTCCTGGAAGATCCAGCTCTAATTTTTAGGCTATGTCCCCTTGTCCTATATTTCCCAACCAGTGGAAATAGTTCCTCTCTCTCTCTCTCTCTCTCGCTGATGTTGCTGCAAAGTGAATTCTCACACTGAAAAAATGAACAGCTGGACAGCTATCAGTACCTCTCTGAGTCGATTGTGCTTGGCATGGGGAAAGTTGGTTTTGGTGCCTATTGCTAACATTGGAAGGCAGAGGACAATACCTGGGAGGTGGGCATGGCTGGCAAGGTCAGCATTATTGCCCACCCATGATTTTGACCCAGTAAAGATGAAGGAACAGCAATAATGTGTGACTTGAAGGGCAATTTGGAAGTGGTGGTGTTCCCCTGCGTCCATTGCCCTTGTCCTTCTAAGCAATAGAGATTGTGGGTTCGGCAGGTACTGTCAAAGAAACCTTGGTGAGTTGCTGCAGTGCATCTTGTAGATGGTATGCACTGCAGTCACTGTGAGTTGGTGGTGGAAGGACAGAATGTTTGAAATA
The DNA here is from genome assembly GCF_017639515.1 of Carcharodon carcharias. Taxonomy (NCBI): domain Eukaryota; kingdom Metazoa; phylum Chordata; class Chondrichthyes; order Lamniformes; family Lamnidae; genus Carcharodon; species Carcharodon carcharias. Next base: position 15,149,354 of record NC_054481.1, on the reverse strand, counting down.
GTGAATGGGGTGCTGATCAAGCGGGCTGCTTTGTCCCAGATAGTGTTGAGTTTTTTGAGTGTTGTGAAGTTGCACTCACCCAGGCAGGTGGAGAGTATTCCAACATACTCTTGAGTTGTGCCCTGTAGGTGGTAGAAAAACTCTGGAAAGTCAGGAGGTGGGTCACTGGCTAATGTTGTGTATTTTATATCTTGGATCTATGCAGGGATCACACTAGATTCTATGTGTAACAGATTTTACTCACTGTGCGTAAAAGTGTACTCCATGCTTCAGCTCTGGCTCTGCACTCTTTCTATAGTTAGTTTACTTTTTCCTGAGTCCACACTCAGTCTTAACCAATCAAGCACAGTGAGCATCAATAGTAAACAGACTCACATAAACCAAATACAGAAAAATTGAACGCTACAGCTAAGACTGGACCATTTCATTAAATGGAATCTGCACATAACAGAATCTGACAACCAACTAGATCCTAAATATCAGACTGTGAGGGAAGAATTTTAATATTGCTACAATCCGGTTCGGGATTGTTAACATTTAAAAAGAAATCCAAACACTTTGTTTTAACCAATAGAACTATCTCACAAGATTTCAGTTTTTCTTAACAAAATACAAATGTTATTGTATATAGAACAACTTAAACAAAGCAAATACAAGTATGTTAACACTACAGCTTATAACTATGTATGTAATGCACTCAGTTTACTTTTTACTTCCTCCGAGAATTCTCTTATAAGATGCATCAGTCTTAAAGTTATTTGCTGCTGTATGGACCACCCATAAGTATGCTACAGCCCTCTGGAGAATTCTCCTCAGCTCCAGCTATTGTCAGAGGTAAAACTTTCACTTACGCTCTCTTGACTGTGGATGCCTCAGTCCCTTGTTCTGGTTATTTTTCCAATACTTTCAAGCTAATCTGCTGGTTACTTTCTTTTTACGTAAGACACTGTGAGGCCCACTGTAGATTCTCCCACTAGCTTCAAATCTTCAACCTTGCGTCCCTCATATGATTTGACCTGAGATTAAGCCTTACCCACCTTCCACACAGTTAATGATGATTAATGATTAAATTAGTGTTCTATACTGCTGACAGTGCAGGTCTGTTTAACTATCACTTATTTTGGCTAATGTTTCTCAGTGAGCTGCAAACCACTGAGGCCCAAACTGCAACTGAAAGCCTCGCCCAGCAGCACCCAGGTAAATTACAACCATAGAACTTCCCTAAGTTTCACCCATCTCCATGACAATGTAGCCTGCTCTGGGTTGTCCCCGAACCAACCTTTAAATTAATTATCCCTCATTTACAATTTCTTAGTGGATCTGATGAAGTGAATGGGTTTTACTGAATGATTTTAAACTAATTTAGCTCTAAGTCCCAAAACGAAAACTGGAGTGACGTTACTGCAAGCATAGCAGACATCGCATCTCCAGCTCTTCAGCTAAGTAGGCCCACCTACTGTTTTATGGCTCCATCTCTTCTGCTCTGGCTTTGTTAAAGAAACATGGGTAACCTTCTGAACTGCTATTTCATTAGGTGTTCTGGTAATCCCTAAAGCCCAACATTTTAATTACCTACACAACAGTTATCTTCCTAGAACTAAACATTAGCTCTAAAATACTAACAGGAACCATGAACTAGATATTCGCAGCATTATGGGTGCACATGTGAGATGGAGAAGAGTTAAAACAACAGGGAAGCCAGCTCCAAGCCGCTGACTTTCGGATTTAACAGAAGTGAGCAAGAGATAGGCAGGCTGGCATTTTATATATGCTTGTGACACTGGATATCTCAGATTGGATCAGCTTTGCAGGTTCAACCATGGCAGGTTGGATTCCCTGGACCCCTGGAAACCTGACAGCTGCATTGAGGTGGGGAGAAGGCAAGTGCCTTCACAGCGCACCCTATAGTCTGGGGGAAGTAAGAGTATTTTGCCATCCTCGACCCCTCTTTGTCTCCTGCCGCCAGACCCACCCCATATAAACAGCTCCCCACCCCAGACTAGATGTCCTCAATCTACCACCACCCACCCCGCCTCTCACCCAGGGTCGGGGATGGGACCTACCTGAACCTGCGGACCCCCCCTGACAAACTGGAAGCCATGCTTGTCAACCCAGCTGTTTAGCAGGCAGGGAGCCTGTCCAGGCCGAAAGATGTGAACCGCGGGGTTAAAAACTCTTGGGAAAAGGACAGCACTGCTGGAAGGAGAGATAAGGCAGAGATTTGTTGGGATTCAAATGCATGGCATCAGGTCTTGTTCAGCCTTGAAGTAGTGAACAAACCATCCAAATGGGCCCGGAATGCTCATTCTTTTTCTTAAGACATTCTATGGCCTCTTGTCCTTTATTTCTTTGTGTTGCTGCCCCTATCCTGCCAGAAGGGATGGGGAGATGATCCTCTCCCAGGACAGCCACTAAAGCTACGTTTCTAGTATGTTAGTGGCACCAGCCGCCAATGCACAGATCCAGTTCAATCCGCAGCACTCTCCAAGATCAACCTGCCTAATTTAATGAGTCCCACTAAAAAGACAGATTGTGTTGAATCACCACGTTGAATCCTTTTGTAGTTTATGAGTGATTAGCAGAAATAGCTGATCGAATGCCAACATGTCATACCGACACAATCTGTCCACCCAACTGTTTAATAACTGGAAGCATTTATAATGCCAAGTGGAGTGCTAGCAATAGAAAGCCCCTATTAAGTCACCTACCATAAGGAGTATTTGGGGTGATGCATTTAAGGGGATGTTCAGTAGGCATGTGAGGGAGAAAGGAATAGAAGGATCTTTTGATAAGGTTTAGCTGAAGAGGGGCTGGAGGAGACTCAGGAAGAGCGTAAATGCTGGAAACTACCGTAAGGCTGAATGGCTTGTTTCTGTGCTGTATGTTCAATGTAATTCTAAATACGGAGATAAAAACAAAAAACTGCGCATGCTGGAAATCCAAAACAGAAACAGAAGTACCTGGAAAAACTCAGCAGGTCTGGCAGCATCGGCGGAGAAGAGCAAAGTTGACGTTTCGAGTCCTCATGACCCTTCAACAGAACTGAGTAGAAATAGAAAAGGGGTGAAATATAAGCCGGTTTAAGGGGGGGTGGGGTGGGGGAGGAAGGTTGTTGGGACAAGCAAGCAGTGATAGGAGGTGATAACCAAAAGATGTTACAGACAAAAGAACAAAGAGGTTTGAAGGTGGTGATATTATCTAAAAGAATGTGTTAATTAAGAGTGGAGAGCAGGACAAGCAAGGTAGCTCTAGTGGGGGTGGGGTGAAATAAGCATTGGGTGGAATACATTTAAAAATAATGGAAATAGGTGGGAAAAGAAAAATCTATATAAATTATTGGAAAAAACAAAAGGGAGGGGGAAGAAACAGAAAGGGGGTGAGGATCGAGGAGGGAGTTCAAGATCTAAAGTTGTTGAACTCAATATTCAGTCCGGAAGGCTGTAAAGTGCCTAGTCGGAGGATGAGGTGCTGTTCCTCCAGTTTGAGTTGAGCTCCACTGGAACAATGCAGCAGGCCAAAGACAGACATGTGGGCAAGAGATCAGGGTGGAGTGTTAAAATGGCAAGCGACAGGGAGGTCTGGGTAATGCTTGCGGTCAGACCAAAGGTGTTCTGCAAAGCGGTCACCCAGTCTGCATTTGGTCTCTCCAATGTAGAGGAAACCACATTGGGAGCAACGAATGCAGCAGACTAAGTTGGGGGAAATGCAAGTGAAATGCTGCTTCACTAGAAAGGAATGTTTGGGCCCTTGGACAGTGAGGAGAGAGGAAGTGAAGGGGCAGGTGTTGCATATTTTGCGTTTGCATGGGGAGGTGCCATAGGTGAGGGTTGAGGAGTAGGGGGTGATGGAGGAGTGGACCAGGGTGTCACGGAGGGAATAATCCCAATGGAATGCCGCCGGGGGGGTGAAGGGAAGATCTGTTTGGTGGTGGCATCATCTTCCCTTCACCCCCCCTGGCGGCATTCCATAGGGATCATTCCCTCCGTGACACCCTGGTCCACTCCTCCATCACCTCCTACTCCTCAACCCCCACCTATGGCACCTCCCCATGCCCACGCAAAATATGCAACACCTGCCCCTTCACTTCCTCTCTCCTCACCGTCCAAGGGCCCAAACATTCCTTTCAAGTGAAGCAGCATTTCACTTGCATTTCCCCCAACTTAGTCTGCCGCATTCGTTGCTCCCAATGCGGTTTCCTCTACATTGGAGAGATCAAATGCAAACTGGGTGACCGCTTTGCAGAACACCTTTGGTCTGTCCGCAATCATTACCCAGACCTCCCTGTCGCTTGCCATTTTAACACTCCACCCTGCTCTCTTGCCCACATGTCTGTCTTTGGCTTGCTGCATTGTTCCAGTGAAGCTCAACGCAAACTGGAGGAACAGCACCTCGTCTTCTGACTAGGCACTTTACAGCCTTCCGGACTGAATATTGAGTTCAACAACTTTAGATCTTGAACTCCCTCCTCCATCCCCAACCCCTTTCTGTTTCTTCCCCCTCCCTTTTGTTTTTTTCCAATAATTTATATAGATTTTTCTTTTCCCACCTTTTTCCATTATTTTTAAATTTATTCCACCCATGGTTTATTTCACCCCACCCCCACTAGAGCTACCTTACTTGTCCTGCACTCCACTCTTGATTAGCACATTCTTTTAGATAATATGACCACCTTCAACACCTCTTTGTTCTTTTGTCTGTGACTTCTTTTGGTTATCTCCTCCTATCACTCTTGCTTGTCCCAACACCCTTCCCCCCCACCCCACCACCCCCCCTTAAACCAGCTTATATTTCACCCCTTTCCTATTTCTACTTAGTTCTGTTGAAGGGTCATGAGGACTCGAAACGTCAACTTTGCTCTTCTCCACCAATGCTGCCAGACCTGCTGAGTTTTTCCAGGTATTTCTGTTTCTGTTTTTAATTCTAAATACACTTCTTTGTAAAATGGGCTGCAATAAAGATGCAATCGACTGTTGACCATGCACTGGGAAAGATTTATGATACATCACATGGTACTGGGAAGACCAAGGTACTTATTTGCTTTTGGTGCTTTTAACAACTCCTTTCAAAAATGTCTTCTGTAAGACAAAGTATAAATTGCAAATAATTACAATAATTCATGCACTTTCAAACGGAATCATAAAGTTACATAATTCATACAGAATACTAAATACTCCAATTAAATCTTATATTTTTTTCTGCCAATGCTGAATAATTTATAAGTTGCATTGCCTTTCATTACACAATAATTACTAGTCTACCCTATGACATGACTTGGCGCTCCCAGTCCCTGTACCTCAACCGCCTTACCATGGTTTAAAATATTGATTCGCTTTTAAATTGATAGAAAGAGCAAAGAGAGAGGCTATTCCATTTTATCGTGCTTTTCATAACCTCAGAGGGTCCAAAAGCAATTTACAATCAACAAGCACCTTTTAAGTGTGAATATTTATTCCCTCAGTCAGCATCCCAAAAACATATTATCGCATTGCTGTTTGTGGGATCTTGCTATGTCCAAATTGGCTGCTACATCACTCAAGAGACTAAAATTTATAAAACCTTAAGACCCAATGGCCTACAACCTAGCATTCTGAAAGAGGTAGCTGCAAAGATAGTAGGTGTGCAGGATTTTCCAAAATTCCCCAGATTCTGGAGCAATCCCAGCAGATTGGAAGTTAGCAAATATAACACCACCATTCAGGAAAGGAGGGAGAGAGAGAGAAGAGAGTCCAGTTAGCCTGACATCAACCATTGGGAAAGTACTGGAACCTATTATTAAGGAAGTCTTAATGATGTCCTTGGTAAAGCATCGTATGATTAGAACAAGCCAACATGGTTTTACGAAAGGAAAATCCTGTTTGACAAATTCATTGGAGTTTTTTAAGGATATAGGTCGTAAGGTAAATGAAAGGGAACCAGTAGGTGCATACCTGGATTCAATAAGGGCATTCAAATAAGGTGCCACACAAAAGGTTAATAGGCAAAATAAGGGCTCATGGAATTGGTGGTGATCATGGATAGAGGATTAGTTAGTGGACAGGAAGTAAAGAGTTGGGATAAATGGGGCTTTTTCAAGTTGGCTGGCTGTGATTAGTGGAGTGCCACCAGGATCAGTGCTGGGGCCTCAGCTACTTACAATCTATATTAATGACTTAGACAAAGAGACAGAGAGTAATGTATCTAAGTTTGCTGATGATACAAAGCTAGGTGGGAATTCAAGCTGTGAGGAGGACACAAAGAGGCTGCAAAGGGATATAGGCAGGTTAAGCGAGTGGGCAGCAAGGTAACAGATAGAGTAGGATATAGAGTAGTGTGAAGTTATTCACTTTGGTCAAAATAATAGAGGAGCAGAATATTTTTGAACAGGTATGAAACTTGTAAATTTTGATATTCAGAGAAACTGAATAAACCAAATGGCATGTTGACTTTTAGTGCAAGGAGATTGGTGTACAAGAATAAAGAAGTCTTGCTACAAGGCTTTGGTGAGACCATGCCTGGAATTCTTTGCGCAATTTTGGTCTCCATATTTAAGAAAAGAAAGCTTGCTTTGGAGGCAGTACAGTGAAGGTTCACTAGAACAGTCCCTAAAATGAAAGGCTGAGTAAATTGGGTCTATATTTTCTGGAGATTAGAAGAATGAGAAGTGATCTCATTGAAGTGTCCAAGATTCTCAAGTGGCTTGACAGGGTAGATTCTGAGACGTTGTTTCCCCTGGCTGGGGAATCTAGGACAAGGGGGCACAATTTCAGGATAAGGGACTGAACATTTGGGAGTGAGATGAGGAGGAACTTCTTTCCTCAAATGGCTATGAATCGTTGGAATTCTCTACCCCAGAGCGTTGTGGATGCTCCATCGTTGAAGGATGAACTGGACAGATTTTTGGTCTCTCAGGGCATCAAAGGATATGGGAAGTGGGCGGGAAAGTGGAGTTGAAGCCCAAGATCAGCCATGATCATATTGAATGGCAGAGCAGGCTCGATGGGCCATATGGTCTACTCCTGCTCCTATTTCTTATGTTCTCATGCATATTCTACATTGCAACATTTCAATTATACTTCACTGGCTGTAAAGCACCTTGGGATATCTGGTGGTTGTGAAAGGTGCTTTATAAATGCAAGTCTTTTTTATCCCCCCTCAGCCTTCTTTGTCTTCAGGCCCATCATGGGGCTTGCTAACAGCTTCCAGCTCTGACAAAGTGGCTAAATTGGACTTAATTCATCTTTTCTCTTTTTTTAGACGCTGCTGGATGTTTTCAGTATTGACAATTTTTGGCTTTCTGTGAAAGGTTTACTCACCGGCTGTGATTTGAGCATTTTGTCACATGATGTTTGGAAATAAACTTAGCAATAGTTATGAAAAAAATAGGGTACACCTTAGGAAAGACAGACAGAGAAGTGACAATAAGGAGAGACAATAATCATGATTTTAAATAGCCCACTCCTCCCTACAAAAGCACTTCCCAAATTGTTTTTGGAATATGATCAGATATGCAAAAGAGCATCCAAGGTATTCCCCAATCAAATGTCAGAGATGGTGAAGAAGTGAAAGGACATGGAGAGATATAAATTGCTCTACTTATCTTTCAGGCTGGGATTTTCTATTTATTCATTCATGGGGTATGGGCTTCGCTGGCTGGGCCAGCATTCCTTGCCCATCAGTAATTGCCCTTGAGAAGGCAGTGGTGAGCTGCCTTGTTGAACTGCTGCAGTCCATGTGGTGTAGGTACACCCACAGTGCTGTTAGGGAGGGAGTTCCAGGATTTTGATCCAGCGACAGTGAAGGAACGACGATATATTTCCAAGTCAGGACTGTGAGTGACTTGGAGGGGAACTGATACCCAAGAGCCATCTCTCATTAGGTTTCTCCCAGTGCTGCTCATCAATCATCAACCAGGAGATATGATAGAGATCTGGATAAAACTGTTCCTTAGATTTCATTCCACTGTTTTCTAGTTCCAGCCATCAGGCTTTTGCCTCATTATAACAATACCGGTGAAACTGGTAACGTAGCAGTGTGGCAGGGGTCAAAAGCCATGGGATCACTCTCATTGTTATAGTGTGACACTTTGTTGCCTTACCGTGGTAATTATAGTTTTATGTAATGTGTAGTATACCTTTAAGAAAGATGTTATAAAGGAAGATCACATGATCTTATGTAACCAAAAGAGGAGTAGCGCAGACTGTAGTCAGTCGTCTGAGTTAGTAAGTGGAAATATGGAGACAGAGTTTGAGTTGAAAGCACACAAGTGTAGCTGCTAAGTACCTTTGTAAATAAACAGAATGTGTTCCAATTAAGAAGTGTCTGCTGATCTACTCTGACTATTGTACCAACTCAGCCATCCCACAACAAGTGTGCAACCAGGATCCATAAGTCCCAACAAACTGGTGACCAAGATCCAACACTCACTAGGATATTCACTAGCTCTAAGCACTGTGTTAACTATTAGAAGTAATCAAGGCACAGAAACATCCTAAATGTAGCAGGAGAAATATTTTCTTAACTGAAAGGGACCTATTTAGATAGAAAGAATAAACACAACGGGATCAGACTAGTCTTGCAACCCCTTGAGTGTAGAAAATTAAGGGCTGAGCTAATTGGCATGTTTAAAGGTGTTGATAATGTAGATAGAGAGAAACTATTGCCTCTGCACAAGGGGGGTACCACCTTAAAATTAAAGATAGGTTGTTCAGGGGTGATGTCTGAAAACACTTCCTTACACAAAAGGGAGAGAAAATCTGGAATTCTCTCTTCCACAAAGCTGTCGATTCTGGGAGTGAATTGAAAATTTTCACACTGAGATTGATAGATTTTTGAGATACAAGGGCATTAAGGGTTAGGGGAGCCAAGGCAGCGAGGTGGACTTAAGGTACAGATCAGCCGTGATCTAGCTGAATGATGGAAGAGGCTCGAGGGGCTGAATGGCCTCCTGCTGTTCCTGGACTCTATAAAGGCAGATTCTGGTGAGTAATTGTCATGAACAGAAAATGTAGAAAAGGGATTCAGGAAAACCAAAAAAGACAGATTATTCAAAAGAATGGGAAGAGAAATGAATGAATGAAAAGATACACTTAATTACTTAAAAGCTGAGAGCAACTTGTCAGGCGAGTAGTTAGGGAAAGTAGTTTGTGGCAGCACAATCTATCACTATGATTAAATTGAGAAAGTGGGTATGACAGAAGTGAAGCCTTGCCAGGACAGCAATATTTACTGAACTTGCACTAACATTATTACTATGCAGCTCACAGAAACTGTGCAGTTGATGTGGAGCGCTGAAGTGTACGCCGCAGGAAAGTGTTTACCTTGAAAAAAGTTGGGAAAAATGCTTCAGTGACAGAAAGTTAGACTGATGGAGGGACTGAAACTTGACTCGGGTCGGATCATGAAGTAGAAACGTGGAAACATAGAAAATAGGAGCAGGAGTAGGTCAGCCATGCTCTGCCATTCAATATGATCATGGCTGATCCTCTATCTTATACTCCCGCTCTCTCCCCATACCCTTGATGCCATTAGAGTCCAGAAATCTATCTCTTTCCATCTTAAATATATTCAGTGACTTGGCCTCCACAGCTTCTGTGTGGTAGAGAATTCCACAGGTTCACCATCCTCTGAGTGAAGAAGTTTCTCCTCATCTCAGTCCTAAATTGGCCTACCCCGTATCCTGAGACTGTGACCCCTTGTTCTAGAGCCCCTCCCACCCCAGCCAATGGATACATCATCCCTGCATCCAGTCTGTCCAGCCCTGTCAGAATTTTAAACGTTTCAATGAGATCTCCCCTCATTCTCCAAACTCCACTGAATACAAGCCTAGTCAGCCCAATCTATCTATTAGTTGATAGCGAATCAGCATCCTGTTTTACATCCCGCTGATCTTCCTTTCTATTGATATATATTGTCTTTTGGGACTGTCCCTTCCAGCGGGCAAGTTTTTAACTCACTCAAAATCCATCGGCTGACAGTGAATTAAAATCAGGACCCCGGTGTCCATTCCTGTCGGGAAACCTTTACGGATGAAATGATGGGAATGTTTTCCCAACTTGCTGATTTCTGTCCAATACAGAACTGCCCCTGAACTGGCAATCGTATGTAGAGAGGCGGTAAAGATGGCAAATGTGCAAGTGAGACTGCCAAAGTGGAACCTGCGGGTGACTGGGGTCAGCGCAATGAAATAGAAACGTAGGGCAGGATATTCCCCTTGTCGGGCAGGCCTGGGTGCGGCCGGAAAACCAACCACCGCCCGCGATCGGGCCCCGACCGCGATTTCACTCTGGCGGGCAAATTAAGGCCCGTCCAGCGGGAAAGGCAGCTCTGCACTGGCCGGGAAGGTCCAATGGCGACCCGGCGGCCTGTTTAAAAGCGGCCCAGGCAGCCTCTGGAAGGCTGCCACGGAGGACGTTTCCTGATGGACCCGAGTGAAGCTGGACACGGCGGTCGGGAGGGCAGGTCGGGTGAGCACTCGGCCTCCCCCACCCCCCCACCCAACCACTTCTCTGACGAGTGCCTCGCCCGTCCTCCTGGAGGAGGTGGCTGTCAGGCGGGGAGACCCTTTTCTCCAGGGATGGGGGGAGGAGGCCACTGCAGCTCACCAAGAGGGCATGGGAGGAGGTGGCAGCGCTGCTGTGATGTGGTGCGGCACTCCTGGGCGCAGTGCCAGAAATGCTTCAATGACCTGCTGGGCTTGGGACGGGCGAGTACCATGTTGGCACGGGTCAGCGTGCAGAAGTGTTAAGGTCTGGCCATCCCCCTCAGCTTCTATGCCACCGGCTCTTTCCAGGGCTCAGTGAGAAATCTGTGCGGAGTCTCCCAATCAGCTGTCCAGAGTTGTGTCAAGCTGGTGACAGAAGCTCTGTTCAGGCGGGTACAGACCTTTATTCTTTACCATATGGATGAGGCCAGCCAGGCTGAGCGAACCAGAGGCTTTGCGGCAATTGCTGGGTTCCCCTGCATCCAGGGTGCCATCGACTGCACACATGTGGCCATCAAGGCGCCAGTCCCATTTCCCTTGATATTCCTATCTAACGAATATCTATCTACACCAGAAGTGAATTACTGTGGATACTGGAAAACCTGAAATAAAAATAGCAAATGTTAGAAATGCTCAGCGGGTTTGGCAGCATCTGTGGGAGAGAAACAAAGTGTTTCAGGTTGATGACTTTTCATCGGAACTGTAATCTATCCACCCCAGCCTTTTGGAGAAAGAGAGTTCCAAATTCCGGATACCTTTTGTGTAGAAAATTTGCTTCCTGAATTCATTTCAGGGTAGCCCAGCTGTACTTTTAAGATTACCTCACCGTATTCTTGATTCCCCTGAATGGATTTCATAAAATTAATTGTTGCTTTACTTCATGTTGAGAGTGTTTAGGGAAAAAAATCTGATCAGTGTTGGGTAAAAATGCACAACCAAAATCCAGGACAAAATGACTAAAAACTAGATTAAAATATGAAAAGCTATATTTATCTGTATCCATAACTAACTGCATGCATGAAGACAACATATAACCTGACAACGCATTATTATAAGATCTGCACCTCTTCCTACGAGTGTTAGCCATATCTTAGTGTTAGCAGCCTTACCTCTGGGTCAGAATGGTTGTGAATTCAAGTCCCACTCCAGATACTTGAACACAATACCTAGGCTCACTGAGGGCATGCTGCACTGCCAGAGGTGCCGACTTTCATGTAATGTTCCATTGCTCTGTGTTTGACTATGTGAGTCTGGTAACTGATCCTCCTCGGAGGAGGGGCCACCAGTGGAGACCACAATCCCCATTACCAGGATAACGGAAGGCGGTCTGAAGCTTGGAAGGGTCCACACGGTCTGAATCCTCCGGGGGCCTGGGAGGCAGTAATGAATCCTGAAGTGAAGCCCGGAAATACTAAGAATGAAGACCCGAACAGAGATGAAGCTGCCAAGCAACCGTCTGCAAACTTTCTCCAAAACTCCTCACCAGTCACACTGGCAATGCCGCTGATCCATTTTATCCCGCTCTTGGATGACGTTTGCGAAAAAGTTGGCTGACCGCCTGCCCGAAATCGCACTGGTAAGGAAAAGTTAAAGGTCTTAATGGCCACTTAATTAATGGCGGGCGCTGATCCGGCACCCGTATACGCCTGCTGAACGAAATATCGCAAGTGCGTGATGACGCACTTGATTGGTTATGCCTGGGTGTAAACTAAGAGCAAAGTAAACAGACACCTAGAAGCTGAGTTGTTAGCATGAGTGCAGATATTTGGTGACTGCAGAGACATTCTAAAACTCTTATAAATAAACCTGTTTTTTTTTATCTGTTCATGGAATGTGGGTGTTGTTCAGAGGGCATTTAAGAGTCAACTACATTGTCATGGGTCTGGAGTCATATGTAGGCCAGCAGACTTTCTTCCCTAATAGACATTAGTGAACCAGATGGGTTTTTATGACAATCCACAATGGTTTCACAGTCAACATTAGACATTTAATTCCAGATTTTTACTGGATTTAAATTCCATCACCTGTCCTGGTGGGATTTGAACTCGGGTCCCCAGAGTATTACCCCTGGGTCTCTGGATTACTGGTCTAGTGACACTACCACTGCCTCCCCCTGTTGTAAATGGCACATCTGCATTGCTCTGGGATGTGATGAAATATATAACCTTTCGGATGGGGTGTTAAACTGAGTTCCCATCTGCCCTCAGTTGCCATGCTTCCTACGTGGTAGCAGAGACTTCGAGGTTCCCAAAGATGAACTTTATTGGCTGTAAAGCGGATCTGAGGCATCCTGAAGCTAGAAATGCAAGTCTTTTTGTTTCATCCTGGTTTGTTCTTGTAAAGTTTTATTGTGGGTGTTTTCCTTTGAATTGCAGTCCCTGTCTCAGCCTGCTCCCAGGCACAAAACCATAAATCATACTTGGAGCATTTCACAGAAGAGGTTGGTTACACGGTACCAAGAAAATTCAAATAGAATTGCATATACCATGTGAAACCACAAGGGCTGAGAATGCATTGGAGAACAGCAGCACAATCTGAGGCGATTCAGATGACTTGCTTGAGGATCATGACAATAACTGAAACCAGGGTTTGTGTGCTGAGCTTATAGACGTTTGCGATTCTATAGTTCATGACTTCAACCAACACATTCAGAGCTTTACCTGGAAATAGAGGGGGCTGGTAGGCAACATAGCCCAGGGCCTACACATTGGGCTTTCTTGAATTAGATGATGTATTTCTTAACCCAACAGCATTCACAGCACATTTTCAGATACTGAGATTCTAAAACCGTGCAATTTAAAAAGCAACACTACAAAGGGGGTCAGCATTCCTGCTGCCCTAACCTGTATGACATTTTATAATGTGGGCTTGCAGAGTTCGCAAAAGCTGCAAATCTACTCCCTAACCCGCAATCTGACCTTACCTGCTCCCACCCCAACACACACCAGACCCAGGAAACTCCGATAGTCACAGGTTCACTCCAATATCTAAAATGGAGAAATATGGGGTGGAAATTTTTGCCCTTTGGAAAATTTTAGGCGTTCGATCCATTTCCCGGTCCCGACCCCACACAGGTCATAGGTGCACAGACACCTGGAATCTTCCAGGAGGTGTTCAATTTACAGGCCGTCTCTGCGCTTTTTTTCTATTTGTTCATGGGGTGTGGGTATGGCTGGCAAAGCCAGTATTTGATGCCCATCCCTAACAGCCTTTGAGAGTAGTTAAAAGTCAACCGCATTGCTGTGGGTCTGGAGTCACATGTAGGCCAGACCAGGTAAGGACAGCAGAATTCCTTCCCCAAAGGACATTAGTGAACCAGATGGGTTTTACAACAATCGGTGATAGTTTTATGGTCACCATTACTGAGACCAGCTTTCAATTCAAGATTGTTCTGTTTGACCCTGACAGAATCCCCGCCCAGAAATCAGCCTGATTGAAAGGCTTGCCGTTGAGTTGATGGGCAGCACTTCAGAGCAGGACCAAGTATGTCTGATCCTGGTGGGGGAGGAGCGTCCGATCCCAGACAAAGGAGGTTCAAGCTGTGATCCCAAGGAGGGTCTCCGCAATGGTGCCGGCCAGGTTGGGAGTGCCCGATGCGGGCTTTTGGCAGGAACCAGCCCCCACCTTCTAAGAGCGCTCCCAAAAATCGCACAGTCTGGGAATGGAGTCGGGAATCCTGGAATCGGACTCGCCCACCATTTTTAAGGGGCTCCCGAGTCATTACGACTCAGTTCAAATCCAGGCCAAAATGTTTGATACACGTTAGAACCAGGGAAGACGGGTCCAGATAGAGGAGAAAAAGGCGCACAGGCAAGTTCGATTCAACAATTTAAGAGGAGGATGGTTAACAGAGAGGAATGAACTATCCAAGGAAGCAGTGGATGAAAATAGTGTGGAGTCATTCAAAGATGAATGGATAGTTGAGGGGGAAGCCTTAGAGAGCTATAAGACTTTGGGAGCAGCTAAGAAAGAAAGAAGAAGATTTGAATTTATGTAAGGTGGAATGTTTTGCTCCTGTTTTCAGTGGGCATGAGTGGGAAATATAACGAGATTGACCGAGTTGCATTTTCCGGCGACATCATTCCAGGATGCGATTGTCCCCTCCCCCTAACAATGGCAGGGCCACGTTTCCTGCCGTTCAAAGGTCGTGAACTTAATTTTAATGCATTTGCATCTCAGTATTGTGCCCACACGCCGGAATCGTTCCCCCACATTTAATTCCCAGGTTGGCGTGACTTCAGAACGGTGCGACTTACGACTGCTTTTAAAAGGCGAGCACCTGGCGAGAGCCGAACGTTGAGGGAAACTCGGAGGTGAGCGCACACAACCTTGCTCAGCGCTCGCAAGCGTCGCCTGTAGGACATCAGGGAAGAGGCGCCGCATATTCGGGGGAGCGTGGGGGACACAGGCAAGGCGCTGTTTCCCCGCTCGGCTCTCAGTGCGGTGTCGGGGCAAAGGAGATCCTGTGTGGGTGGGGCCGGCGGGGAGTGTGGGACGAAGGAAGTACACAAGCACATGCAGGGGGAGGTGGTGGGGGTGAGGGAAAAGCTTGTCAAAAGTGAGCATTCCTTCGCTGCTGAGACCATTCAGCAGCAGCTCCATTGATGTGCTTGGAGTCGGGCCCCTGAAGCTTTCCTGCCCCACTCAAGCAACACAAATGCATGAAAGGGCCACCAAATACTCCGGAAATTTTCACTCCTTGGGCGCAGACTGCAAATTAATGTGAGTTTTATGGGGCTGCAGACGGCTGGCTGAGTTGTAGAATCCCGTTGCGAAAGGTGGGTATGGTGGTGCTCACACCACCCCCTGTGCAGTTTCTTTATTCAAGTTTGGACCAGTCTCCCTCATCGTTCAAGCTAACGGCGGAACCTTGCCGCACACGCAGCTGAAGATCCACAGTGAGCCGCCACTCACAGACGCCTCGCTAGACCCACGGCCTATCGACGCCGCCTTTCATTCCTGCAGATGATTGAGAACCAGTGTTACCGAAGACTGGGCACATCGAGGGAACCGGTTGGCCACATATGCCACCTGCTGCAGGATTTGATGCCACCGGGACTTGCCAGTGGCCGTGAAAGTGACCACGATGCTCCATTTTTACTCCAGTGGCTCCTTCCAGGGCTCCACAGGTAACCTGTGTGGGATCTCACAAGCCTCCACCCACAAGTCAGTTCAGGAGATCACGGATGCCATCGTTGCGAAGGCACAGAACTTTGTGTATTTTGCCCAGGATCAGGAAAGCCAGGAAGCAAGAGCGCTGGGATTTGCGGAGATCTCTGGTTTTCCATAGGTGCAGGGTGCCATCGACTGCACTCGTGTGGGCCCTTGGACCTCCATGGCAACAAGCAGTGCAGGTATGTGAACCACAAGGGCTTCCACTCATTGAATGTTCAGCTGGTCTGCAACTGCGACAAATGCATCCTGCAGGTCTGCGCACCATACTCTGCAAGTGTCCATAACTCCTACACCCTCAGCACGTCTCAGGTCCCTGAAATTATCCAGGAGCCACAGAGGCTGCTGGGTGGGCTCCTCGGGGACAAGGGCTGCTCACAGAGGCAGTGGCCGATGATGCCCGTGGGGTGGCCTCAGGCTGCAGCAGAGCGACGCTATAATGAGGCTCATGCTACAACCCGGAGCACACGATTGGCACCTTAATAATGAGGTTTCGGTGCGGAAGCCCTAATAGTCACAAGATTCCAGGATGATGATGACCTGCAGTGAGGACACTCCATAGGTCTTCACATTGCCTCTGTGAATGTCTGACTCCTGTCTGGCTGTGAGCAGCTCTCTTGCACTCTGTGATCAGGGTTATATCATGGAAACATAGCAGTGATACTTTAACAGCACCTGATCCTTTGTCAGCCTTCATCACCTGTATCTTTCAGGTTCACACCATCACCAGTCACAGATGCTGAAGAGATGGGGCCAGCCCCACCTCAAAGGTGCTGGGAGCACACGGAGAGAATGACGGAACTCTGTGACGCCCGCCCACAACATTCTGGCAGCAATGACAAACACCATCGAGGAGCAGACATCACTAATGTGTCCAGGGAGTGTGAAGCCAGACTATCGCTTTCCTCTGAAGGTTACACACTGCACAGGGAAGAGGCCCTGGACTGAGATACTTTCTTGTGCAGGAACCAAGGTTTCACATCTGAGCGACACAAACACTGCTCATCAGAACAAGGAGCCATAGACAAGAAGACATTCTTAGGAGTTTATTTACAATCGTGGACATTATGTGCAAGTGGTTAACACCTGTGCCCAGGCTGTACACCTACATCTTCTTAACTTTCCTAACTCTGCTGCTACATCTTGATGTTCTGCTGACATCCACAGCAGAGGTGGAGGCAGCCAGCTGACTGCTATGCCCTGTCTGTGATGACCTTGTTGGTGGGTGTCCTCCAGAGGGCCAAGACCTAGAGGGGCCCCGTCCTGATTGCGGGGCACTGCGTTGCGGCAGTGGCGCCCTCTATGGTCTGCGGAGCTGGAGCTGCAGGGGTCACAGGAAGAGGAGGATCAGATGGGCCGGCACTCCCAGAGTCACCTGGGTAGGGTCGATGAGCTGTTTTCTGGCCACCAGGATGTGCCTGCGAGAGGAAAGAGAGATAATTAGTGCATGGCAGGGGACTGTGAAACAGGAGACATCACTCTCAGTATGGTTGTCTGATGGATGTTGCAGTGCAGGTTCCTCACTTGGTTAAGTGCTGCCGGCCTTACCCTCTGCACAGGAATGGGCCACAGCCTCAACGGCCAGCTGGATGGCTCTATTTTCAAAGGCTGTGAGGACCTTGATGCTGGGCATTCCTCCACTAGCCAAGGTCATCTCCCTCTTGTTGTGGGCTAGCTCATCCTGCATGGAGACAGATGGAGAGAGTGTAAACAAGATGCCTAGCAGGCCAGAGGAGAAGGATGCCTGGCATGTGCAGACACAATGGGCCAAATGGTCTCCTTCTGCACCATAGCAATAATGCGATGCTGTGATGTATGGAGTGTGAGTGGTGCCATGGTTGGCATGAGGACACGATGGGCGGCGGGGATGAGGGTGTTTGCGAGACAGTGAGTGTTGGTGTCCCTTGAGCTGGCAGTGAGTGCGAACCCTATGGATGTGTGGTGGGTTTGAGAGCGTGAGAGTTGAGAGTGATGAGCTGAATGAATTAACCCGGCAGAACGGAGGAGACCATTCATCCCCTTGTGGCACCAGGCAGCTGCCCTCATTTTGAGGGTGTTGGTGCTCACCACCACGGCCACCACCTCCCATGCTGGATTGGCAAGCTTGGTGACTGGTCTTCGCCCAAAGTGGAGGCAGAGGAGTTTGCAGCGGCTTCCACTGCATCCAGCAGGTGCCCCAGAGAGGCGGCGCTACATTTGGGGGCTGCCATCTTCTTTGCTTTTGGGGCCATCTGTCGGCTGGAGCAGTCCTGGCACGATGACACGTAGTAGGCTGCGCACTGGTATGCTTTAAATATGGTGCCTGGAGTGAGGAAGTGCTGAGGTCACGGCATGGCGGGCAAATCCGAGCCCACCCGCCAGCGATCCGGCGTGGTTCCTGTGCATCATGCGTTATTAATGAAGTGGGAAATGCCGGGAATCGGATGACGCGGTAAAAAACCCATCATTGCGGTCGGCAGGAGAAACGTCTTTTCTCATGCCCACCACCACACTTAGTGCAATTCAGCGAAAATTCCGGCCGTAGGATGTCCGAATGCCCTGTTTAGTCAATAAACTGCTATCGAAACATAGTCATTGTTATAACATAGAAAACCGGAACCAATTTGTACACAGTAAGCTCCCACAAACATCAGTAAGATAGTCACCAGATAAACTATTTTAATGATGATGGTTGAGGGATAAATATAAACCATGAAACTAAGGCAAGCTTCCCTGCTCTTCTTTGCAATAATGTCATGGCATCTTTTATATCCACCTGAGAAGGCAGACCAGGCCTTGGTTAACATTTCACCCAAAAATCATTCTTTCTGATCATTTTCTTCCCTATATTCCTTGGATCACTGTGTTATTTTTCATCTGAAATTAATATTTCACATTTAAGCTTCCATTTCCAATTAAGATTCACAAAAAGATTGCAAGGTTACTGCCATTCATATTGTTTGTAATTAGAGTTTAATTGGCTTTATTTAAATCATAGACAGTAAAAATACATAGTGAAACAATGTGGACACCCCAGTGGATATGTAAAATCAGCTAATTAGGAGTCAATTAAACCTGGATTTCTAACACATTTTAACAATTATATTCTATCTGAAAATACTGTGGGGGCTTAATTGTGATTAAATATCTGGGAGGTTTACCATGTCCTCTTACATTTCTATTGGGCAGAGCATATTATTTCTCTTCTAAGGGCAAATGGTTAGAGTTGGCACTTGTCTGAAGTCACGTTCTTAGAGAGGCCAGTTAGCAAAGAAAAGATTCAAACACAATACCAAAACAAGCATGTACTCAACTTTTAACAGAAGCATCAGCTTCACAGAGAACATGTTTATTTTAATCCAATTCATATCTAATTTTATGTTATGTAAGATTAATGTTTTGCCACAAACTAAGAGACACACTTCAGGACACAAGCACATCAGTTAGATTAATCCTTCAGTGCAGTTCTGCAGGAATGTCACATTGTCAAGGGCACCTATATATATCGCACTTTAACATAACAAACATCCACACAAGGGCTTTCCAGGTGTATATGGAACAAAATTTGACAGAGTCGCATGGAGATCTTAGGGCAAATGACCAAAAAGCTTGGCCAAAGAGGCAGGTTGTAAGGAGTATCTTAAAGGAAGAAAGAGGGGAAGGAGAGACACAGAATTTTAGGGAGGGAATTCCAGAGCTTAAGGCCTATGGAGCTAAAGAGATGATCACCATTGGTGGAACAATTAAAATCAGGAATGCTCAGAATTGAAGTGCAGTTGTGGGGATGAAGGAGATTATAGAGATAGGGAGGGGTGAGGCCATGGATGGATTTGGAAACAAGGATGAGAATTTCAAAATCAAGCCATTGCTTGGCCAGAGACCAATGCAGGTCAACGAGAACAGGGGTGAGTGGGAGCTCCAGGCAGCAGAGCTTTCTCAGGTATTAAACCAAAGACCTACCCGTTTCCTCAGATGGATGTTAAAGGTCCAGTAGGACCATGAGAGAAGTAAAAAATTTCCTGCTCTTTGCCCAACATGGCACCCTTTTTCAACATCAAAAGCAGGATAACATTTAACTTTAGAGGCTGGCGAAAACTGATGGTATTGGATCGAGTCCTCATTGAAGTCAGTAGAAAGAAAATTGGGTAGGGTGTGTAACAGATGATATAACAGATTGGAAACTGAAAGTTAACACTGTCTAGACTTTCTTTCACTTTGGGAGTTAACACACAGTTCTAGCTCACATACAAAGTGGTTTGAGAAGAAACTCTAGAGGTTCATTCTTTTTTTTTGTATAATTTCTACAGCTTTGGCGGGGATAGCTCTGCTTCAAGGAAGCTACTTGCAACATAATGTACATGAAGGTCCTAAACATTGATTTTCACACCTGGGAGTCACAACCCAGTGACAGAGGAAAATGGCAACATCACCTATAGACCAACATGCACCATCGTGGTTACAGTGAGTTGACAAAAGGAGCCAACAGTAAAATCAACAACCCATCACGATGCCTGTTAATTACTTAATATGCAACACTTGTGTCAGAATCTGCCTCTCATGGATTTGTCTCTTCACTCATCAGCAAAAACGTACCCTATGAATACACCTCATCCCCAACACATTTGCTGCAAGTCCATCATCTTAACTAGATGGAAAGATGCCAACAACAATGAACATATGTCTGTTGCCTTCCCAGTTGCTCTATAGTAACACAGTTCATGATCCATCAATTTGCAGCTAAGTGGCTACTGCCTAAGTACAAAGGCAAATGTAGTGTATTGAAAATTGCAATGTACATTTTGTTTACTTGAAGCTACTATATACATTTGTATCAGCAGAGAGTGTCTGCAAGAAGGGAAATTAAAAAGGAAGCCATTGTTTGCTTGTGCAGTTATAAACTCTGGGTGTCTCTGGCTGTTTCTGTTCCAAGAACATCACAGCAGATGCTTTGAAAATACTTTGTTTTCTTTCCTTGTCTCTTTGAACCCCTCGATGTTTTACATTACGTTCCGCCCTTCTATCTCTCATCTTTAGCTCACTGTATACAGATGGTGCTCATTCTCAGCTAGAGCTCTAATTGTGGGATATCAGATTTCTGATGATGTGGAGTGGGTGGGCACCTGCACCCTTTTAAATTAACAAGTGGATGCTGGAAATCTGAAATAAAAACAGAAACTCCAATCAAGTGCTAATTTGTCATCAGCTTTTGTCTTTTGTTACTGCTACTGAATTTGCAAAAAATATTGAAATTCAGCACCTCTTTCCAATTCCATATGCAGGCGAGGGGGTATGGATGTCAATCTCTACTGCCAACAAATGATAAGAACCTTTATGGAATGGATGTGGTTTTGCACTAATTAAACAAAAAAAAACTATGCCAATAATCTGTTAATGGTTTACTTGGTCCAGCAGTAAGCATTTTAATGTAAACAATAGAATTGTATGTAACAGAGAGTAAAATTGTATTTTACATTTCCATAAGAGCTGAAGCCATGCAGTTAATGATAAATAGATATGCTTCTTTATTATGCTGCTGACATGTTTCATGAGTTGCTGATCAATTTTCTTTCCGAAACGATTGAGAGGAAAAAATAGTTGTGATAAGGCGTTCTGTTTTAAAGTGGTGAATGCAAACAAGGTTTAAAGAAAAAAGACATTGAGAAAAAGGCTGGTGAAAAACTCCATGAGACAGACACTAAAACTGTTCCCCCAAAATTCTAAACAATAAACAATTAGTCCCAGAAATTGGCAAAGTCCGATATCGGGCGGGGAAATCTGCGTGTGACACGCTGAGAGCAATGGCGGCTTCCTTCGCTGTACCGTGCGCCATTTTGTTTCAAGAAGCAGGTTTTACGTCGGATCGGCAGCAGGGCAGCCTCTGATTCGCTCACTCCACAATGACCTCAGGTTATCATTAAACCGGGCGCCATATTGAAAGGGTGCCCCTGCACAGAGCTAGCACCCTTCAATGTATAGGAAGCTACTACACAGTGCTGGCTGCCAAAGGGAGGAAACACATTGCCCCCGAATTTAGAGACTACTACCTCGGGCGCCTACTGGATGCGGTGCACGTCTGCCGCTATGTCCTCTACCCCTGCTCTGCGTGAGGAACCACATCCAAGGTGACAAATCCAGCAAAGGAAGCGGGGGCAGCAGTGGTCAGTGCCAACGCCCTGTAAAAGAGGACGGCCACCCAGTGCCGAAAGAGGATAAACTATCTCCTCCGTTCCGCCAAGGTAAATCACTCTTCTCATCGCTCTCACCTTACCACTCACAAACACGTCTCACGTCCACAGGGATCTCGCTCACTGCCAGCTCATGGGACATCACCACTCACTCTCTCACACTCACCAGCATCTGCCTGGCAGATTGTGTCTTCATCCTGTCCATGGCACCATCCAACACCCACACATGCCAGGCATCCTTCTCACCTGGCCTGGCAGGCCTCCTGCTTATACCATCTCCATCTGTCTTCATGCTGGACAAGCTGGTACACAACAAAAGGGAGAGGCTGCAGACTGGTGGAGGGATGCCCGACATCAAGGTCCTCACAGACTTTAAAAACAGAGCCATCCAGCTGGCTGGTGACAATCTGGACCATTCCTGTGTTGATGGTGAGTTCGGTGGTTCTCAACCAAGTGAGGATCCAGCAATGCAACATCCATCAGACAACCATGCTGTGCGTCAGCTCCCCTGTGCCATGCACTAATTATCTCTCCTTGCTTTCATAGGCACATCTGGGAAGCAGCCAAAGGAGTCCACAAGCCAGGTCCTGGATTCAAGTCCCGAAGACACCACGTAAAAGGAATCCACAAACACTGAAATTGAAGACCGATCACAGCGCTCATCTACGCCCTCCACCAGCACAGAGACACACACCTCGGTGGGACCTAGTTCTAGAGTAGCCTCGGGGTCACAATCTGGTGAGCGCATCGCACTGTCTGATCCACAGCCGGCAGCAGCAGGAACTTCCCAGATTTGCAGCGCTTGGAGGACTGCTGGAGGTCAGAGATCTGCTGAGTCCGAGTCAGATGATGAGCCTCTAGAATTGGTCACACCTCAGTCGCTGGAGCTGCAAAGGCAAGTTCGAGAACATCAGGAAGGGACATGCGCTGCTCTCCTCAGATTGTAAGGCATGATGAAATCTGCTTTCAGCCTGAGGTGATAGCGCCAGCGTGCCAACGCACCGAGGTCAACACTGGTAGGCTGGCGGCAGCCATGGAGACCTTGGTCCAGGACATTGTTCCTGCACTGCTGCAGGAGCTGCACCCCATCACTGAGGCACTTCCTGGCATCCATCAGTGTCAACACAAGAGGTGGGGAAGGGCATCTCAAACACATTCCAGCTGCCCCTTCCTCTCAAGGAGTCAGCCAGGGGCCCGCAGGCACCCATAGGGAGGAGGATCAGCTGATGCGCACCCTGGGGCCAGCCACCCAGGTGACTCTGTGAGTGTCCGGCCCATCTGAGTCTCCTCTTCCTGTGACCCCAACAGCTGCAGCTCCACAGGCCAAGGAAGGTGGGTGCCACTGCCACACAGCAGGACCCTGAAAGCAGGTCAGGGCCCTTCAGGTCTTGGCCTCCAGAGGATGCCAACCACAATCATCACAGACAACAGACAGACAGACGGAATGGTCAGCAGGCTGCTTTCACCTCCATTGTGGACGTTGGAGGAGCACCAAGGCAGGGTTAGAAAGGTTAAGACGATGTAGTTGCACAACGTGGGCATGGGTGTTAATCACTTGTACTTAATATTGACCAGTGTAAATACACTCCCAAGAATACCTCCTTGTCTATCACTCCTTGTTAAGATGAGCAGGGTTCATATCAATCAGATGTGAAACCTTGTTTCCTGCACAAAATGAAGCCAAGTGTCACAGTGCAGGGCCTCTCCCCTGTGCCGAGTGTAACCTTTAGAGCACAGAGATTGTCCAGCTTCAAAGTCACTTTCCAGATTAGTGACGCGTGCACCTCCATGTGGCTTGTGTTTCCTGCAAGAATCTTGTACCCAAGCATCACTGGGTTCTGTGATGTTCATTGTGTGCTCTCAGCACCTTAGAGATGGGGATAACCCCCATAATCTCACCACCCTTCCTGACAGGTGAAGGTGTGGTGCTGAAGGGCAGGTGATGAAGTCTGCCAAAGAATCAAGTTATCTTAAAGTCCATATGGCCGCTGTTTCTCAGCAGTGTCTCAATGATATGAGCCTCTTCACAGAGAGTACATGCCCTTAGCCAGACAGGTGTCAGACGTTCCCAGATGCAATGTGAAGATCTCAGGAGTGTCCTCACCGCATCTCATCATCATCCTCTTTGAATCTTGTGGCAATGAGGGCCTCATGACTATGCCTGCCTCATCGCCTGCATCCTCCCCTTCCAGGACCTCATCACCCTCAACCCCTTTGACTTCCCTCTCATTGGAGGAGAGGTGCAGCTTGCATCTCTTCATCTTCCAGGTCCTCCTCGCTTTGCATTATCAGGTAGTGTAGCGTGCAGCAAGCTGCGATGATGCGTGACCCCCCCCCCCCACCCACCACACCCCGCCCCATCCCCCCCCCCCCACCCCAACCCCCCCCCCCCCCCCCCCCCACCCCCACCCCCACCCCACCAGGGAGTGTACTTCAGTGGCTCCTTCAGATCTGTCCAGGCACCAGAATCTCATTTTCAGGATGCCAATGCTCAACCAAACTCCAAGTCTCGTTGTACCTTCTCTCACCAGGAGTCTGAGGCCGCTGCACAGGCGTCATCAGCCACATCCTTTGAGGGTAGCCCTTGTCCTTGAGGAGCCAACCCTGCATCCTGTGTGGTCCCTGGAAGATGTCAGAGATCTGAAACCCTGCTGAGGGTGTATGAGTCGTGGACACTTCCAGGGTATCTTGCACATGTTTGCATGATCCGTTTGTTATGGTCACAGACCAGCTGAACACTGAAAGAGTGGAAGCCTTTGCAGTTCACACACTGGACTGCTTGTTGCCAGGGAGATGTAAGAGCCATGGGGTGAGGTCGATGGCCCCTTTGGGAATCCCAGCGTTCTTGCTTCCTGGTTCACCTGACCTCTGTCAAAATTGACAAAGTTGTGTCCCTTGGCAGAAAGGGCGTCCGTGACCTCCTGGATACCTTTGTGGGTGGAGGCCTGCAAGATCCCACAAAGGTCCCCAGTGCAGCCCTGGAAGGAGCCACTGCTGTAGAAATTGAGTGTGGCAGTAACTTTAACTGCCACGGGCAGTGGATGCCCTAAGAGTCCCTGTGGTGCCAAATCCTGCAGTATGTGGCATATGTGTGTGACCAGTTCTCTTGACCTGCGCAGGTGTCGGTGACACTGGTTCTCGCTCACCTGCAGGTAACACATGCGCCATCGGTAGACCCTGGGTCTAGAGATGCGCCTATGAACAACGGCTCTCTGGGGTTCATTCTCTGCATGTGGAGAAGACCAGGCCACCCCTCAGTCTTCAGGGTTTTGCTCCTCCCTTTGGCGAGCCCGTCACATTCTTCTCCTTCTCCCCTACCTATCAGCAATCAGGCAGACAGCAAGCTCACTAGACTCCATGTTCCTGACACTCTTCCCACTGCAGTATCAAAGAGACAGACATAATGGCCAGCGATTGTCTCCCTAAGGAACACTCTTGGTCAAGGCGTCGCCCGCGGCTGCCTCTCATGGTCCTATAATGCATGCAGGAGAGTCCAGGCCACCTCATGGATGTCCAGTGTTTAGTGCACATGATGGTTCATGAGGGGGAGGGGATAATCGCTTCCTCGATTCACACCACAGGCTTTTTCGCGAGATTCTCCGATTCCATTTCCGAACGCGCCCCTCACGATCGGGTGCAGAAAATCCCGGCTTTGGTTAGTTTGCCTCAGCAATCCATCAACGCCACTCACCTATTGTGTTGGGAGGCCTCTGATCCAAAGTGCACTGATGGTGTTGCCTAGCATTGCTGCCTCCCCACACAATGAACTCAGCGACACAGTCTGTCAGTCTGAGTTTTCAAAGAGGAAGCTATGAGGGAAAACTTCTGACAGAGAAAGAAGTCTAGAATGCAGGAGAACAGGGAGAAATTATTTTATTTCAATCCAGGAAGATAAGGACCTGATGTGGGGGAAGTGTAGCGCATTCAGGTTTTGCATTATTATGTAACAACAAATTATACTAAATCTTTGAAGGTGGCAGGACAGGCTGAGAGAGCAGTTAATAAAGCAGACAGTATCCTAGGCTTTATTAATAAGAGCATAGAGTACAAGAGCAAGGAGGTTATGTTGAATTTGTATCAATCATTAGTTTGGCCTCAGCTGGAGCACTGCACCTAATTCTGGTGCTGCACTTTAGGGAAGATGTGAAGACACTTTGAAGAGGATGCAGAAAGGATTCACGAGAACGGTTCCAGTGATGAGGAACTTCAGTTAGGATAGACTGAAGAAGTTAGGACTGTTTTGCTTAGGGAAGAGAAGGTTGAGGGGAGATTTGATAGAGGTATTCAAAATCATGAGAGGTCTGGACTAAGTAGATTGGGAGGAACTGTTCCCACTCATGAAAGGATCGAAAATGAGAGGGCACAGATTTAAAGCAATTAGTAAGAGAAGCAAGAGTGATATGAGAAAAAACATTTTCACGCAGCAACTGATTAGGGTTGGAATGCGTTGCCTGAGAGTGTGGTGGAGGCAGGTTCAACTGAAGCATTCAAAAGGGAATTAGACTGTTATCTGAAAAGGAAGCATATGCAGGGTAACAAGGAGCAGGTGGGGAGATGGAACGAGGTGAGTTGCTCATTCAGAGAGCTGACGCAGACATGATGGGCCAAATGGCCTCCTTCTGCACCATACCAATTCTGTGATAACTAAGTGACTTTGATCATAACTGTTGGTATCTGAATTCACATAGGTGAAATAATGAAGCTTAATGGTTTATATCTAGCCTCATCTTACCAGGCATTTTCTTGATGCATTTTACATAAAACCACATAGAATTTAAACCACCATCTGGAAGTTCCCCTCCAAGACACTCACCATCCTGACTTGGAAATATATCGCCATTGCTTCACTGTCACTGGGTCAAAATCCTGAACTCCCTCCCTAACAGCACATGGACTGCAGCAGTTCAAGAAAGCAGCTCACCACCACTTTCTCAAGGGCAATTAAGGATGGGCAATAAATGCTGACCCAGCCAGCAACTCCCACATCCCATGAATGAGTAAAAATAAAAAATACAGCACAGTAAAAGGCCATTCTGCCCATCTGATCCATGCTGGTGTTTTGATGCTTCACATGAGCTCCTTCCTACCCTACTTCATCAAGCCCAATCAGCATAACCTTCTTTTCCTTTCTCATTCATCTGCTTAAGTAACTTTCCCTTAAATACATCAAAGGTCTTGAAAAGGGCTGCATGGGGAGTACATAGGGGCACCTGTGACAGATACAAGTCTCCAGTTCAAATTGCAAAAGGCTCAGATAGCCTTCCAGGGTGATGACCGTTCCTGCTCCCAAGGGACCATCTAAAGGAAAATACTGAACTCGCAAAAGCTGACAATGCCATTATACGGGTGCTTTGATACTGAGCTAGTGCTGCCAGACCACTGGTGCATGTATTGTGCAGCTGGCTGCGAGTCAATGCAGAATGGTGGGGACCTGCAACAACCTGGGTGAGCTGCAGAACAGGAATCTTCCCACCTGAACCAGCTGCGTTCTGACAATATAATGCTTGGCTCACTGCAGGCATTTGAAACCTATACTTGAGGCACCTTCTGGCACAATAATGGGCCTATGTATGAAATATGGACACAAAGCTTTGGCGCTGGAATTCAGTTCTGGGATCCTTGCTTTCAAATCTCTTCATGACTTTGACCCTTCCCTTTTCCTGTGACCTCCTCCAGCCCTACAAATCTCCAAGGTATCTGCTCCCCTCCACTTCAGACCTCTGAGCATCCCCGATTTCTATCAATCTACAAGTGGTGGATGTGGTTTCAGCTGCCCGGTCCCTAAGCTCTGAGATTCTTTTCCTAAACCTCCCTACCTCTCTCTCTTCTTTTAAGATCCTCTTTGAAGCAGCTTTAGACAAGCTTTCGACTACCTGTCCCAATATCTGCCTATGCAGTCTGGTGCCAAATGTTGTCTGATTATGCTCCTGTGAAGCACTGTGGGACATATTGCTATATGAAAAATGCTATATAAATGCAAGCTGTTGTTGCAGCGGAAGTATCGCCTGTTTAAGGTTAACACCCCTGCTAAAATAATGGAGATACAAATTGGAGACAGGAGCATTTAATTGTGAGTATTTTACTTTCGATACATAAATATATAAAACAAAGAAACACAAAACAAACTGTATTGTTAAGTCTCCCCTATATTTAGCCACTGTTATACATCCTCAAAATATAATTTCTTTCTTATTCGTACAGGCCAAACCAAAATGGTGGTACATTGACAGATCGCTGATCGTCTAAATAAAGTTTCATGACCAGCATCCAGAATGCAAAGATACTGGCTAGAAATTTCAGCCCCATTGGTGGCAGGTGTCATGGCGTTTGGGGGGTGTTTGGGGGATGACAATATGGCAAGAAGGCCAGAAATTGGTTTTATGTTGTCGTGAAACCAGTTTGCGATCGTCCGCGCCTCCTGTCAATGACGGGCTGCGTTTCCTGCCTCCGGATGTCAGGGATGTCATTTTGGTACATTTGCATCAAATTATAAGCTCTGCTCACCGGAATCATCCTCCACATCGGATTTACCACCCAGGTCGGCGTGATTTCAGAACGGCATGATTCACGAATGCCTTTAAAAGGTGTGCACCTGGTGATGAGATCTTCGAGGGGAACTCAGAGGTGAGCACACACAACCTTCCCCAGCGCCCGGGAGCATCGCCCGTAGGACTTCAATGAAGAGGCGCCGCATAATCGCCGGGGCGGGCAGAGGCAAGATGCTTTTTTCTGGCTGGTTTTCAGTGCAGTGTAGGGTCAAGGGCTCCAGTGTGGTCGGGCTGGGAGGGGGCTGGGGGGAAGTGGGGGGGTCAAGGCAGCACATCTGAAGGAAATACTCAAGCAAGACATGACGGGATGGATGGGGGTGAGGGAAGCAGCCGCACACTTTGAAAATCTTGTCAAAAGTGAGCATTCTTCAGCAGCTGAGACCGTTCAGCGGCAGCTCCATTGACAGGCTTGGAGTCAGGCCTCTGAAGCTTTTCTGCCCCACTCAAGCAATGCAAAAGCGTGAAAGTGCCACCAAATGCTCCTGAACTTTTCACCCCTCAGGCACAGACTGCAAATTAATGTGCGTTTAGTGGGCAGCAGAGCAATTGGCCGCCTGGGCAAGTTGTAGAACCCCTTTGCGAAACGGGGCCATGGTGTAGTCACTGGAGGAGGGGATCACAGCCCTTTGCAATGTCTTTATTAAGGTTTGGACCAGTATCTCTCATGGTTCAAGTTAACAGAGCAGTCTTGCCGTGCAGGTTAGGAGAATGCCTGTGTCTGAGCTGAGAGCACAGCATGCAGGCCAGTGGGTGAAGCTATCGCCAATCGGTCAAGTGGAGTGGGCCATCCAAATGATGGCCGGCACTTTCCAGCATGTGTGATGGAGCCTTCAGACTTAACCAGGAGAGGTTCTTAGTACACCCATGCTAACCCACGTATCCCTCTTTTAGATTCTGCAGGAGGAGAACATCAGGATCATGGAGCCTGGTGACTTAACGGTGTGCCTCATGTCTTACAGAGAGCAGAGAAGAAGAAGAGAGCAGTGGAGGTGCCTGGCTCGGCAAAGGGAGGAGCACCACCCTCAAGATGAAGGGGTGGCAGGGCCGACTGCACACACAGCTGAAGATCCACAGCGAGCTGCAGCTCATAGGTGCTTTGCTAGACCCAAGGTCTATAGACAAAACTTGTCATTCCTGCAGATGACTGAGAACCAGTGTCGCTGATGACTGCACATGTCTAGGGAACTGGTCGATCACATTTACAACCTGCTGCAGGATTTGGTGCCACGGGGACATGGAGGGCATCCACTGCCAGTGGCTGTGAAAGTGACAGCAGCACCCAATTTTTACGCCAATGGCTCCTTCCAGGGTTCCACAGGTGACCTGTGCAGGATCTCACAAGGCTCCACAGACAAGTGTATCCAGGAGGTGATGGCCGCCATCTTCACAAAGGCACAGAACTTTGTGCATTTCACCCGGGATCAGGAAAGCCAGGAAGCAAGAGCGCTGGGATTTGCGGCGATCTCAGGTTTTCCATAGGTGCAGGGTGTCATTGACTGTACTCACATGGTGCTTAGGTCTCCATGGCAACAAGCAGTCAACTGTGTCAATCACAAGGGCTTCCATTTGCTGAATGTTCAGCTGGTGTGCAACCACCACAAACACGTCCTGCAGGTCTGCGCACGATTCCCAGGGAGCACTCAAGACTCCTACATCCTTAGCAGGTCTCAGATCCCTGTCATCTTCCAGGGTCTAGAGAGGCTGCAGGGTCAGCTCCTCGGGGACTAGGGCTACCCACAGCAGATGTGGCTGATGATGCTCGTGTGGTGGCCTCAGACTGCAGGAGAGAGACAGTACAACGAGGTTTATGCTGCGACCCGAACTTTAGTGGAGCAAATGATAGACATTTTTAAAATGAGGCTCTGGTGCCTTGGCAGGTCTGGTCGAGCTCTGCAATACAGCCTCCAGAGAGTGTCCCACATCATCATCGCTTGCTGCGTGCTCCACATCCCAGCGCTGCAAAGCGGGCAGGACCTGGCTGAGGGGGAGATGGAGGAGCTTCACGTATCCTCCTATGAGGAGGACATCGAAGGTGACAACAGTGATGAGGCCTTCGAAAGTGAGGGTGGTGAGGCCATCAAACTGGCTAGATGAGGCAGACACAATCGTGAGGCCCTCATATAAGGTTCGTGGAGGATGATGACAAGATGCAGCGAGGACAGTCCTGATATCCTCACCTTGCACCTGTGAATGTTTGACTCCTGTGTGGCTGATGGCAATGCACATACCCTCAGTGCTCAGGCTCATGTCATGGAGACGCAGCAGAGGCCCTAATAGTCACTAGATTCCAGGAGGATGACATGCAGTGAGGACATTCCATAGATCTTCACATTGCCTCTGTGAATGTCTGACTCCTGTCAGGCTGAGGGCAGCTCGCTTGCGCTCTGTGATCAGGACTATATTCTGGAGATAAAAACAAAAAAACTGAGAATGCTGGAAATCCAAAACAAAAACAGAATTACCTGGAAAAACTCAGCAGGTCTGGCAGCATCGGCGGAGAAGAAAAGAGTTGACGTTTCAAGTCCTCATGACCCTTCGACAGAACTTGAGTTCGAGTCCAAGAAAGAGTTGAAATATAAGCTGGTTTAAGGTGTGTGTGTGGGGGGCGGAGAGATAGAGAGACAGAGAGGTGGAGGGGGGGGTGTGTGGTTGTAGGGACAAACAAGCAGTGATAGAAGCAGATCATCAAAAGATGTCAACGACAATAGTACAATAGAACACACAGGTGTTAAAGTTAAAGTTGGTGATATTATCTAAACGAATGTGCTAATTAAGAATGGATGGTAGGGCACTCAAGGTATAGCTCTAGTGGGGGTGTTTTTTTTTATAATGGAAATAGGTGGGAAAAGGAAAATCTTTATAATTTATTGGATAAAAAAGGAAGAGGGAAACAGAAAGGGGGTGGGAATGGGGGAGGGAGCTCACGACCTAAAGTTGTTGAATTCAATATTCAGTCCGGAAGGCTGTAAAGTACCTAGTCGGAAGATGAGGTGTTGTTCCTCCAGTTTGCGCTGGGCTTCACTGGAACAATGCAGCAAGCCAAGGACAGACATGTGGGCAAGAGAGCAGGGTGGAGTGTTAAAATGGCAAGCGACAGGGAGGTTTGGGTCATTCTTGCGGACAGACCGCAGGTGTTCTGCAAAGCGGTCGCCCAGTTTACGTTTGGTCTCTCCAATGTGGAGGAGACCACAATGGGAGCAACGAATGCAGTAGACTAAGTTGGGGGAAATGCAAGTGAAATGCTGCTTCACTTGAAAGGAGTGTTTGGGTCCTTGGACGGTGAGGAGAGAGGAAGTGAAGGGGCAGGTGTTGCATCTTTTGCGTGGGCATGGGGTGGTGCCATAGGAGGGGGTTGAGGAGTAGGGGGTGATGGAGGAGTGGACCAGGGTGTCCCTGAGGGAGCGATCCCTACGGAATGCCGATAAGGGAGGTGAAGGGAAGATGTGTTTCGTGGTGGCATCATGCTGGAGTTGGCGGAAATGGCGGAGGATGATCCTTTGAATGCGGAGGCTGGTGGGGTGATAAGTGAGGACAAGGGGGACCCTATCATGTTTCTGGGAGGGAGGGGAAGGCGTGAGGGCGGATGCGCGGGAGATGGGCCGGACACGGTTGAGGGCTCTGTCAACGACCGTGGGTGGAAAACCTCGGTTAAGGAAGAAGGAGGACATGTCAGACGAACTGTTTTTGAAGGTAGCATCATCGGAACAGATGCGATGGAGGCGAAGGAACTGAGAGAATGGGATGGAGTCCTTACAGGAAGCGGGGTGTGAGGAGCTGTAGTTGAGGTAGCTGTGGGAGTCGGTGGGTTTGTAATGGATATTGGTGGACAGTCTATCACCAGAGATTGAGACAGAGAGGTCAAGGAAGGGAAGGGAAGTGTCAGAGATGGACCACGTGAAAATGATGGAGGGGTGGAGATTGGAAGCAAAATTAATACATTTTTCCAAGTCCCGACGAGAGCATGAAGCGGCACCGAAGTAATCATCGATGTACCGGATAAAGAGTTGTGGAAGGGGGCCGGAGTAGGACTGCAACAAGGAATGTTCCACATACCCCATAAAGAGACAGGCATAGCTGGGGCCCATGCGGGTACCCATAGCCACACCTTTTATTTGGAGGAAGTGAGAGGAGTTGAAGGAGAAATTGTTCAGCGTGAGAACAAGTTCAGCCAGACGGAGGAGAGTAGTGGTGGATGGGGATTGTTCGGGCCTCTGTTCGAGGAAGAAGCTAAGGGCCCTCAGACCATCCTGGTGGGGGATGGAGGTGTAGAGGGATTGGACGTCCATGGTGAAGAGGAAGCGGTTGGGGCCAGGGAACTGGAAATTGTTGATGTGATGTAAGGTGTCAGAGAAATCACGGATGTAGGTGGGAAGGGACTGGACAAGGGGAGAGAGAAGGGAGTCAAGATAACGAGAAATGAGTTCTGTGGGGCAGGAGCAAGCTGAGACGATCGGTCTACCGGGGCAGTTCTGTTTGTGGATTTTGGGTAGGAGATAGAAGCGGGCCGTCCGAGGTTGGGCGACTATCAGGTTGGAAGCTGTGGGAGGGAGATCCCCAGAGGAGATGAGGTCAGTGACAGTCCTGGAAACAATGGCTTGATGTTCAGTGGTGGGGTCATGGTCCAGGGAGAGGTAGGAGGAAGTGTCTGCGAGTTGATGCTCAGCCTCCGCGAGGTAGAGGTCAGTGCGCCAGACAACAACAGCACCACCCTTGTCAGCGGGTTTGATGACAATGTCAGGGTTGGACCTGAGAGAATGGAGTGCAGTAAGTTCAGAGAGAGACAGGTTAGAATGGGTGAGAGGAGCAGAGAAATTGAGACGACTAATGTCGCGCCGACAGTTCTCAATGAAAAGATCGAGAGAAGGTAAGAATCCAGAGGGAGGGGTCCAGGTGGAGGGAGAATATTGGAGATGGGTAAAAGGATCCGTTGAACTGGGAGAGGACTCCTGCCCAAAGAAGTGAGCCTGGAGACGAAGACGGCGGAAGAAGAGTTCAGTATCATACCGAGCCCGAAATTCATTGAGGTGAGGGCGTAAGGGTATGAAACTAAGTCCTTTGCTGAGCACTGAACGTTCAGCATCGGAGAGGGGAAGGTCAGGGGGTATGGTGAATACACGGCTGGGGTTGGGATTGGAAGATGGGGTGGGGACGGAGGGACAGGCAGGTGTGGAGTGTCCTAGATGGGTGTTGGTGTCAATGAGTTGTTGGAGCTTGCGTTCCTTAGCACTTGAGAGAAAGAGAAAAAGTTTCTTGTTGAGGCGTCGGATGAGCCGAAGGATAAAATGAAACTGGGGGCACGCGCAGCTTTGAAAAAGGGTACGGCGCTGCTGCTGGAGGGAGAGGTCGAGTGTGTTCATATGGCGACGCATGGCACTGAGCGTGGATTTCAGAATGTGACGGGAACAGCAGTCCGAGAAACGTTTTATGTCCCGGAGATATCTGTAATCCTGGGTGGGTTCGAACGGCCCGCTTCTATCTCCTACCCAAAATCCACAAACAGAACTGCCCCGGTAGACCGATCGTCTCAGCTTGCTCCTGCCCCACAGAACTCATTTCTCGTTATCTTGACTCCCTTCTCTCGCCCCTTGTCCAGTCCCTTCCCACCTACATCCGTGATTCCTCTGACACCTTACATCACATCAACAATTTCCAGTTCCCTGGCCCCAACCGCTTCCTCTTCACCATGGACGTCCAATCCCTCTACACCTCCATCCCCCACCAGGATGGTCTGAGGGCCCTTAGCTTCTTCCTCGAACAGAGGCCCAAACAATCCCCATCCACCACTACTCTCCTCCGTCTGGCTGAACTTGTTCTCACGCTGAACAATTTCTCCTTCAACTCCTCTCACTTGTTCCAAATAAAAGGTGTGGCTATGGGTACCCGCATGGGCCCCAGCTATGCCTGTCTCTTTATGGGGTATGTGGAACATTCCTTGTTGCAGTCCTACTCCGGCCCCCTTCCACAACTCTTTCTCCGGTACATCGATGATTACTTTGGTGCCGCTTCATGCTCTCGTCGGGACTTGGAAAAATGTATTAATTTTGCTTCCAATCTCCACCCCTCCATCATTTTCATGTGGTCCATCTCTGACACTTCCCTTCCCTTCCTTGACCTCTCTGTCTCAATCTCTGGTGATAGACTGTCCACCAATATCCATTACAAACCCACCGACTCCTACAGCTATCTCTACTACAGCTCCTCACACCCCGCTTCCTGTAAGGACTCCATCCCATTCTCTCAGTTCCTTCACCTCCGTCGCATCTGTTCCGATGATGCTACCTTCAAAAACAGTTCGTCTGACATGTCCTCCTTCTTCCGTAACTGAGGTTTTCCACCCACGGTCGTTGACAGGGCCCTCAACCGTGTCCGGCCCATCTCCCGCGCATCCGCCCTCACGCCTTCTCCTCCCTCCCAGAAACATGATAGGGTCCCCCTTGTCCTCACTTATCACCCCACCAGCCTTTGCATTCAAAGGATCATCCTCCGCCATTTCCGCCAACTCCAGCATGATGCCACCACCAAACACATCTTCCCTTCACCTCCCTTATCGGCATTCCGTAGGGATCGCTCCCTCCGGGACACCCTGGTCCACTCCTCCATCACCCCCTACTCCTCAACCCCCTCCTATGGCACCACCCCATGCCCACGCAAAAGATGCAACACCTGCCCCTTCACTTCCTCTCTCCTCACCGTCCAAGGACCCAAACATTCCTTTCAAGTGAAGCAGCATTTCACTTGCATTTCCCCTAACTTAGTCTACTGCATTCGTTGCTCCCAATGTGGTCTCCTCTACATTGGAGAGACCAAACGTAAACTGGGCGACCGCTTTGCAGAACACCTGCGGTCTGTCCGCAAGAATGACCCAAACCTCCCTGTCGCTTGCCATTTTAACACTCCACCCTGCTCTCTTGCCCACATGTCTGTCCTTGGCTTGCTGCATTGTTCCAGTGAAGCCCAACGCAAACTGGAGGAACAACACCTCATCTTCCAACTAGGCACTTTACAGCCTTCCGGACTTAATATTGAATTCAACAACTTTAGGTTGTGAGTTCCCTCCCCCATCCCCACCCCCTTTCTGTTTCCCTCTTCCTTTTTTTTCCAATAAATTATAAAGATTTTCCTTTTCCCACCTATTTCCATTATAAAAAAAACACCCCCACTAGAGCTATACCTTGAGTGCCCTACCATCCATTCTTAATTAGCACATTCGTTTAAATAATATCACCAACTTTAACTTTAACACCTATGTGTTCTATTGTACTATTGTCGTTGACATCTTTTGATGATCTGCTTCTATCACTGCTTGCTTGTCCCTACAACCACACCACCCCCCCCTCCACCTCTCTTTCTCTCTATCTCTCCGCCCCCCACACACACACCTTAAACCAGCTTATATTTCAACTCTTTCTTGGACTTGAACTCAAGTTCTTTCGAAGGGTCATGAGGACTCGAAACGTCAACTCTTTTCTTCTCCGCCGATGCTGCCAGACCTGCTGAGTTTTTCCAGGTAATTCTGTTTTTGTTCTATATTCTGGAGATGCAGCCGTGAAACTTTAAATGCACCTGATCCTTTGTCTGCCTTTAGCACCTGACCCCTTCAGGAGCACAGCCTCACCGGTCACAGATGCTGAAGAGATGGGGGCCAGACCCTCCTTAAAGGTGCTGAGAGCACACAGAGAGAATGATGGAACACTGACGCCTGCCCCCAACATCCTGGCAGCAATGACCAGCACCATCGAGGTGCAGGCATCACTAATGTGACCAGTAAATGCAAAGCCAGACCATCACTCTGATCTGAAGGTTACACACTGAACAGGGAAGAGGCCCTGAACTGAGACACCTGCCTTTATCTTGTGCAGGAACCAAGGTTTCACATCAGACTGACACAAAGACTGCTCATCAGAACAAGAAGCTGTAGGCAGGGAGACATTCTTGGGAGATTATTTACAATGGTGAACATTATGTACAAGTGATTAACACCTGTGCCCAGGCTGTCGAACTACATCTTCTCAATCTTCCTAACCCTGCCGCTATGTCTTGGTGCTCCCTTACACATCCACAGCAGAGGTGGAGACAGCCTGCTGACTGCTATGTCCTGCCTATGATGACCTTGGTGGTCATGCTCTGGAGGCCTGAGACCCAGCCTGCTTATGGGGTCTTGCTGTGTTGCAGTGGAGCCCTCCTCGGCCTGTGGAGCTGGAACTGTGGGGGTCACCGGAAGAGGGCATTTGAATAGGCTGGATACTCCCGAGGGCAGCTGGATGATGGCCCCAGGGTATCCTCCTGCTGATCCTCCTCCCTATGGGTGCCCGATGGCCCCTGGCTGACTCCTTGAGGAGGAGGGGAAGCTGGAGTGAGATCGAGGTGCCCTGCACCCCTCTCGCATTGACACTATTGGTGGCCAGTCATGGCATCAGCGATGGAGTTCAGCCCGCGCAGTAGTGCAGGACCAATGTCCTGGATCAAGGTCTCCATGGTAACCACCATCCTATCAGTTTTGGCCAGGATGGGTGTGTTGGCATGCAGTGTTATCTTTGCAGACTGAAGACAGACAGACTCCTCCATCATGCCTTGCAATCTGAGGAGTGCAGCAGGCATTCCTTCCTGATGTTCCCGAGCTTACCTTTGCAGCTGAGGTATGACTTAGTCCAGATGCTTCTCATCTGACTTGGACTGAGCAGATTTCTGACCTCCAGCAACCCTCCGAGTGCTGGAAAACTGAGAAGTCCCTGCTGCCGCCTGCTGTGGATCAGACAGTGCAATGTGCTCACCAGATTGTGACCCTGAGGCTACTTTAGAACTAGGACCCACCGAGATGGGTGTCTCTGCGCTGGTGGAGGGTGTGGGTGAGCACTGTGATGGCTCTTCAATGAGGGTGTCATCAGATTCTTCTTTAGAAGTGTCTTCAGGGCTTGAGTCGAGGACCTGGATTGTGGCTGCTTCCAGGATGTGCCTGTGAAAGCAAGGAGATATAAATAGTGTATGGCAGGGGACACCAGAACAGGGGAGCTGACTCACAGCATGGTTGTCTGATGGATGTTGCACTGCTGGATCCTCACTTGGTAGAGCACCACCGACTTCACCATCAGCACAGGAATGATCCAGATCGTCACCGGTCAGCTGGATGGCTCTGTTTTCAACGTTTTGTGAGGACCTTGATGTCAGGCATTCCTCCACCAGTCTGCAGCCTCTCCTTTTTGTTCTGTGCCAGCTTGTCCTGCATGATGGAGAGAGTGTAAGCAGGATGCCTGCCAGGCCAGATGAGAAGGATGCTTGGCATGTGTGGGTGGTGAGTGGTGCCATGGATGGGATGAGGATACAATCCACAGGGCAGATGAAGGTGTGAGTGAGAGAGTGAATGGTGATGTCCCTTGAACTGACAGCGATTGAGATCCCTATGGATGTGTGATGGGATTGTGAGTGTGTGAGTTGAGAGTGATGGGAAGAGTGACTTACCCTGGCAGAACGGAGGAGATCATTCATCCTCTTTTGGCACTGGGTGGCTGTCCTCTTTTGCATTGTGTTGGTGTTGACCACTGCTGCCAATGCCTCCCATGTTGGATTGGTGACCTTGCTTGTTGATCTTTGCCCAGCATGGGTGTAGAGGAGTTCACAGTGGGTCCCCACTGTGTCCTGTAGGCACATGGAGGAGGAACCTGCGGCCAGCACCTTTCCTCCCTTTGACAGCCAAGACTTTGCAGCAGTTTCCAATGTGCGTTAGTGCTAGCTCTGCTCAGGGGCGATCTTTAAATATGGCACCCAGTCTACTGACAGCCTGAGGTGATGGTGGAGCGGGTGAATCAGTGGCCGCCCTGCTAGCAATCCGGCATGTTTCCCGGGAATGCATTATTAATAGGGGGACGCACCGGGAATGGGGCAATATGACATGAAATCCCGCCATAGCGGCCGGTGGCTAAAATGTCCTTTATCCCGCCTGTTACTGCACTTTGTGCAAATCTGACCCGATTCTGCCCAGGGTACTCATAAGAACAGAAGGAATAGGAGCTGGAGAAGGCCATTCGATCTATCAAGCCTGATCCACCATTCAATATAATCACAGCTGATCTTCGACATTAATTCCGCCTTCCTGCGCTATCTCCATTCTTTATATCTAAAATTTGTCAATCTCCCCCTTGAATGTGTTCAGCAACTATTCACAGCTCTCTGAGGGGGTGGAGAAATCTAAAGATTCATAACCCATTGAATGAAGAAATTTCTCTTCATCTCAGTCCTGAACGAGTGACCCCTTGTTCTAGGCTTCCCAACCAGGGAAAATATCCTTCCTGATTCTATCACG
This sequence comes from Carcharodon carcharias, assembly GCF_017639515.1. Classification (NCBI taxonomy): domain Eukaryota; kingdom Metazoa; phylum Chordata; class Chondrichthyes; order Lamniformes; family Lamnidae; genus Carcharodon; species Carcharodon carcharias. The sequence continues at coordinate 15,110,714 of NC_054481.1, read as the reverse complement.
CTTCAAGAATTGCATATGTTTCAATGATCTTACCTCTTCTAAACTCCAGGGAATGTGGTGCCAGTGTACTCAATCTCTCTTTAGAAGACATCCCAGGAATCAGTCTAGTGAACATTCATTACACTCTTTCCAAGGCTAGTGTATTTTTTTTATTCATTCATTAATGCTCAGCCAGCATTTATTACCCATCCCTAATCTGACCTGTTCAGAGGCATTTTAAGAGTCAATCACATTGCTGTGGATCGAGTCATTTTTGGCCAGACCAGGTAAGGACCAGATGGGTTTTTGGGACAGTCAGTAATGGTTTTGTAGTCATCATCAGACTGTTAATTCCAGATATTTATTGGAATCAAATTTCACTATCTGCCATGGTGGGATTCAACCCAGGTCCCCAGAGCATTACCCTGGGTCTCTGGAGTACTAGTCCAGTAACAATACCACTATACAACGACCTCCTTCCTTAATTAAGGAGACAACTTATACCTTATCCCAGGTTTGGTCTCATCAAGGTCCTATACAACTGCAGTAAGACTTCTTCATTCTTATACTCTAATTCTGTTGTAATAAAGACTAACATACCTTGCCTTCCCATTACTTGCTACCCCTACATGTTAACTTTCTGTTTATTTTTATTCATTCGCTGGATGTGGGTGTTGCTGGCTGGGCCAGCATTGACTGGCATCCCTAGTTGCCCTTGAGAAGCTGGTGGTGAGCTGCCTTCTTGAACTGTTGCAGTCCATGTGGTGTAGGTACACCCACAGTGCTGTTAGGGAGGAGGTTCCAGGATTTTGATCCAGCGACAGTGAAGGAACGGTGATGTATTTCCAAGTCAGGATGCTGAGTGACCTGGAGGGGAACTTCCAGGTGGTGGTGTTCCCATCTATCCTTGTCCTTCGAGATGGTAGTGGTCACAGGTTTGGAAGGTGCTGTCTAAGGAGCCTTGGTGAATTCCTGCAGTGCATCTTGTAGATGGTACAAACTGCTGCTACTGTTTGTCGGTGATGGAGGGAGTGAATGTTTGTAGATGTGGTGTCATTCAAGCAGACTGCTTTGTCCTGGACAGTGTCGAGCTTCTCGAGTGTTGTGTTGTTCCAGGCTTTCTGTGATTCAAGAACACTCATGTCCTTCTGAATACCAATGCTTTCTGCTCTCTCATCATTTAAAACATATTTTGTTTTTCCTAGGGCCATTCCTACTCATAACGCTGTAACCAGGCTGTCAAGGTTAGGGGTATTTCATGCAATGCTTCGCAATCTATTTTCCAATATGACCCTATTTCATCACTTGAAAGCTAATGTGACCCCCAGAGGTCATCAAAAACAAAACAGCAACATAGCAGCAGATTAACATTCAGTAAATAATCATTGAAGTTCACATATTATAGGCCAACATATATGGTATAATTATGAAAATCTGTCATGAAAGTCACAGGCCCTCGGTGACTGGGCTGTCTCCGGTAGCTACATCCGTGTCCTCCAACTTCGCTGTCGCTCTGAGAAGCCGCTCTGTGAAACCACTGGTGCATTTACATAGAAGCATAGTTACATCACAGCACTGCCTGATCAGAACCACCGCCAACCAATCAAAGTTGCCAACACCGGGGACTGGTTACTTCCCAGTGCCGGAACAATACGAGGTGAATGTGATTTTCTTCCTTGCTATGCCATTCACTGTTTCTGTGACCTGCACCCCCAACACCCCCCCAACACCAATAGGGGTCATGACCCACAACTTGGGAACCGCTGCTCCAATGAAAATGGAGAGTGACAAGGGAAATCTCAGCAATAAATCACAACGACTGACAATTCATGAAACGCACAGCCTGGGTGAAATTAGAACTAATGGAATAGTGCAACGCCAGAAACTAGGAGATACTTCATGCATTTCCAGCCTTTCAGGGTGAAGTCACCATTCTCAGCACGAGAGACGACTTTTGATGGGCTGCTGATGGTGAGGGAAAAATACAGAATTCATTACAAAGTAACAAACTCAGCACTCTCTAGTGAGACTGAAGATAATAAATGCAAACAGGTTCTTAAAAGTGAGGTCGTGCTGAACATATTTATTGCAGTTTTTGGACTCGGTAAGTGAGTTAAAGGATAAATGAAATGCAGTCCAAACTCTTGACTTTCAGGCAACATTTGGCAAGGTCGTGTACAGAGGAGAGATTTAGAGCAATGGAGAAAGCTTGAGAGATCAAGTGTGGAGATTCTAATTGAATGAAGGATTAGTTGTACAACAGTAAACACATAATGGAAATAAAAGGAGACTCTTGACATTGAGCAGCATTAATCAATGTGGCCCTAAAGGTATTTGCCTTTTCTTTGCTCATCATATTGAACTCAGTAGGAGATTTCTAATGAAGGAGGTGATTTTAACTTCACACGCCAGTCAAGAAATGGATGGTCTTACCGACCAGGAGAGAGAGAAATTGAACTTCTTCACCCTTTCCCCATCTGTTTGTTAGCAGAGGTAAATTATTTTTAAGGTCGGCTCTGGCATGTTTCCCCAGACCCTCAGTTTGTGTGATCCAATTTAATAATCACTCGCAGCAAACTCGTGTTATGATCAACTCAGAAGGTTAGTCTATTCACATTCAAATTGGGGGTGGTGGCGGCGGGTTGGGGGGGGGGAGAGAGAGAGTGAGGAGTGTTAGCAACCTGACACCTGCACATAAACACGTAAACACACACAAACAAACACAAACACACACAAACAAACACAAACACACATAAACATACACACAAACACTCATACAGTAAAGGATATTGAGCAAGAGGAAAATTTACAACGGAACACAGAAGTAAGAGAGCCACAGTAAAGAATATCATGTGATTTCCAAAGTCCAGAAAAGTCAAAGCCCTGAGGATGTTTCCTTCATGGTGCAGTCCAGTCTAGGTGAGTTTCTTGTTGGATACAGCAGCACAAAAAATCCTTGAAACTAATGAGGATGCAGCCTGATGGGGTTTAAGAGCTTAGACTGCTTGGCAGGCGATGATCAGAGACTTTTAAAATCAAACAAGCTTCAAGGAGTTGAGAGATGGTGGCCAACTGCTTGATCAGCCAAAAGATCTGTTGGAGTTCTCCCTGGCTGGTGTTAAATCATCAGGCTGAGCTGTGAGGCTAGAAATATAATACTGAAACAATCTAAAAGGCTAGAAGCATGGGCGTCATGTGAAGTGGCTCTTTAATGTGTTAATTGCAGCCTCGCGAATAGTTTCTGTGCTTCTAGCTAAGATCCATTGTTTTCCTTTGGAGTGAACTGGTGGCTGTTAACACTTCTTTGGGTATAATGAGTTTCAATGTCTCTGTCTTTGTTATCATCCTGGCTGGAGAATTGGTTAATGGACAGAAAACAGAGAATAGGAATAAACGGGTCATTTTTAGGCAGGCTGTGACTAGTGAGGTACCGCAAGGATCAATGCTTTGCCCCCAGCTATTCACAATCTATATCAATGATTTGGATGCAGGGTATAAATGTAATATTTCCAAGTTTGCTGATGACACAAAACTAGGTGGGGTTGTAAGGAGGATGCAAAGATGCTTCAAGGGGATTTAGACAGGTTGTGAGTGGGCAAGAACATGGCAGATGGAATAGAATGTGGACAATTATGAAGTTATCCACTTTGGTAGGAAATGCAGGGTATTTCTTAAATGGTGAGAGTTTGGAAAGTCTTGATGAGCAAAGGCACTTGGGTCTCCTTGTTCATGAGTCACTGAAAGCTAACATGCAGGTGCAGCAAGCAATTAGGAAGGCAAATGATATTTATTGCAAGAGGATTTGAGTACAGGAGTAAAGTACTCTTGCTACAATTGTATAGGTCCTTGGTGAGACTGCACCTGGAATATTGTGTACAGTTTTGGTCTCTTTATTTAAGGAGGGATAGACTTGCCATAGAGAGAATGAAACAAAGGATCACCAGACTGATTCTTGGGATGGTTGGATTGTCCTATAAGGGGAGATTGAGGAGACTAGCATTCAAAATGAGAGGTGATCTCATTAAAACATACAACATACTTACAGGTCTCGACCTGTGTTGCAGGAAGGATGGTTCCACTGGCCGGGAGGGTGGGGGGGGGGGTGTGTCTAGAACCAGGGGACACAGTCTCAGAATAAGGGGTAGACCATTAAGGATTGAGATGAGAAGGAATTTATTCACTCAGAGGGTGGTGAATCTTTGGAATTCTCTACCCCAGAAGACTGTGGAGGCTCAGTCATTGAGTCTGTTCAAGACAGAGATTGATAGATTTCTATATACGAAGACATCACAGGATAGGGGGATAGCGTGAGAAAACAGCTTTGAGGCAGAAGATCAGCCATGATCTAGTTGAGTGGCAGAGCTGGCCCAAGGGGCCGAATGGCCTCCTCCTGCTCTTATTTCCTATGTTCCTATGTTACTTTCACATGTTCTTCCCTCCAACTCTGCTTTTTCTATTAAAAATCTTCTCCCTCTTTATTTTTCCATTCAGCAGGAACAGTCAGTCTGAAACTTTCCATATTTACAACACTTAGCAATCTTTCTATTTAGTTTCAGACACTACCTGATATATGTTTAAGTTATTTATAGTTTTCATTTGTGTCATGATATTGTTCAACTTCAATGTGTTGCATTAAAGTCAAGTAGTGCACAAATCTGGATTGCACCTAATAAAATATATTGGGCAGATTTTCCTATCAAAATAATGATGAGGCTAATGACACTCACTATTATTTTTGAATAAATGGTACAGTGAATTCAGGTTAGGAGTAGATGCACAGTTAAATATTAATCCGCAAGAGTTTCTGTCAGCTTCATGAAAACAGCATCTTGTTCTCTGCCTCACCATTGACACTATTATTGAAGTTGCTGCATTTGTGTAGTAGATACAAACTAAACTTGCCACAGAAAGTTAAGTCCCATCATTGTAAGCAGAAGTGACACGTAGTAATTACTCTTAATCAGCCTCTTTGACATTAATAATTCTTTAAGTTTTAATTGTTGAAGACTTTTAAAGATGTCACTTTTTAAAAACTTTTTCTTCCTTTTCCCCCTTTCTTTATCCTTTCTTTCTCTCTCTTTATTGCTCTTTCTGTACCTGATTTGACAGTGAATTCACCCACTCTGATTCACACTTCCTTCTCAGTCCTTTTGAAGTTTATCTCTCAATTATCCAATCTCATTGGTTTGGGAGGTACATACTTACTTGCCCAGTTCACCCAGGTACCAAATGTTCTGTTCCCCCTCTGCCATTGTTAGCTCATAGTTTAGGAAATATTTTTGGGCTCAAAGGTACAGGGACAATATTAACTCATGGCAGACACTGTTAGATGCCATGCTACAGCAGACTTTAACCCACTTGGTTTCGGAGGTACACAGTTGCTTGCCCAATTCACCCAGGTACCAGATGCCCTGTTTCCCCTCTGCCATTGTTCAGGTCATCCTTGCTGTCATTTGCTCACATCATAATGGCTCGTTTGGCTTGTGATGTTGAAACACTAGTGGGGTGGCATGTATTCATTTCAATGTGTAAGTATTATTTCAGTCCCAAAAGGATCTAGCACAAAATGCTTGCCCACTTCAGCAGTGCAGTATTTAATAGAATGCAAGAGCTATGAATGTACATTTTATACTTTATGGTAAGACTGTCGATGTGGTTGTTTTCATCTTTTTAATCACACTTGTCAGTACTTCTCCACAGAAGACACGCAAACTAGTGCGGTTTCTATCAATCTGCATTATTGTTTCACCTGGTGATGACTTTCCATAGCAATACAGTGTCAGCAACCAAGCATTTTATATCTTTTCTGATGTAATTATGAAAATGTATATAATAATACATCTTCTGGGCCTTGGCTTGTCTAGGTAAATTTTATAACATAAAACAAAAAAAAATCACAAATAAAGAGATAATGTTGGAAAACATGGAGATAAATGTTTAATGTTAAACAAGGTGACCATGATCAACTAACAGAATATACTGATCAAAGAAAGGAGAAGGTGAATGAAGCAGATCTCAAATACATTTTCAAAATCTTTTTATCAGGATCCTGTTCCCTCCACCAAGTTTCAGAACTCACTTTGAAAGTGGAACAGACTTGGTAATTTTCCAGATTTAGGTGCCAGCTGTGTTCGAACAGCTTGGCTAGATGTACAGCTAGCCCTGCTGCACAGGTCTCCAGCACTGCAGTCAAGATGTTGACAGGATCACAGCCTTTGATGTGTCCAGGCAGCTCAGCTGTTCATTGATACCAAATGGAGTGACTCGAATTGGCTGAGGACTGGCATCTGTGACACTGGGCACTTCAGGAGAAGATTGAGAAAGATCATTCACATCTCAGGTGGTTTGAAAAGGTTCAACCTTGATTTTTTTACACTCCCATGCTGGGCTACCCCATCATTAAGGGTGAGGATGTTTATGGTGCCTCCTCCTTCTGTGAGTTGCTTCATGTGCCATCATAAAATGACCTGGTGCTGGGATTTGCCACATCGTGTGAAGTGGTAGAGAATCAAATTGAGGCATTTCCTTGTTGGGAATAAAGGAAAGATGGGTGGCCTTGATCTGAATGGGAGTGTCAGCCCCAGGCACAGGGAATCCAGGGAGTATGGAGGCAAGATGATTTAAACAACCAAGCTTCATTTTTAAAAATTTGTTCGTGGGATGTGGGCGTCACTGACTAGACCAGCGTTTGTTGCCCATCCCTAGTTGTCCTTGCTCAGAGTGTATTTTAAGAGCCAACTGCACCGCATTACTCATAACCTTTGTCGGACTTCCAGCCAACCCTGGCCAGAAGCATTATCTAGCTGGTGAGAGGCAGCAGAGTGTCAAAGGCAGCAGGTTGTGGCTGCCTAGAAGGAAAAATACAGTTTCGATCAGTACTCTTATTTCCCGGTTTTTACTGGTGTTCCATTTTAAGATACACAAGACCAGTTTGGACCAGTATTCTTATTTCCCAGTTTTTACTGGTGTTCCATTTTAAGGTATTCAAGACTAGTTTGGACCAGTACTCTTATTTCCCAGCTTTTACTGTTTTTTTCCTTCCTGGTGATGACCATGGGATGGGTCCATAGGAATCAAAGCGTGGTGGGGAAGGGAGATTGGGTTGTTTGTGGAGGAGGGAGGGACTAAAGCTTATCGTGGAGTGGGAAAGCCCAGGGCAAAGGGGGTCCAAGGTATATGAGCTTATTTATTGAGGAGCCAGTTAGCTTAGGGTAGGTTTCCTGCTGACCCTTCTGAAAAGATCAGGTTAACATTCTGATAATGAAAGCAAAATCCTGCAGATGCTGGAAATCTGAAATAAAAACAGAAAGTGCTGAAAAAACTCAGCAGGTTTGGCAGCGTCTGTTGGGAGAGAAACATAGTTAATGTTTTGAGTCGATTATGACTCTTCTTTGGAACTGATGGAAGGTAGGAATGTGATGGCTTTTATGCCATTGAAAGTGGGGGAGGGAAAGGAAAAACAAGATGGAAGGTCAGGGATATGGCAAAGGGCAGGGGAGGTTAAATGACAAAGATGTCATGGAACAAAAGGCAAAGGCCAGTTGGTAAGGCAGCAGAAGTTCTGCCCTCATGTTAACTGCCCTTCCCTCCCCACCAAAGCCAGTTTTCACTAGGCCAGGGGAGTTAATACAGTGGCCAGTGTGTCAACCAAGGCTCCTTCCAAACGCATGACCACTACCATCTGGAAGGACAAGGGCAGCAGGCAGATGGGAACACCAATATCTGGAAGTTCCCCTCCAGGTCACTCACCATCCTGACTTGGAAATATGTCACCATTCCTTCACTGTCACTGGGTCAAAATCCTGGAACTCCCTTCCTGACAGCACTGTGGGTGTACCTACCCCACAGGGACTGCAGCAGCTCAAGAAGGCAGCTCACCCTCACCTTCTTAAGGACAACTAGGGATGGGCAATCAAAGCTGGCCCAGCCAGCGAAGCCCACATCCCGTGAATGAATAAAAGAAAACTCAAAACACTTTATGCACTTACTAGAAACGAAGGAAAAGATGGCTAATAATATTAAGAAAAAAAAAACAGAAAACACGGGGAATATTCAGCAACTCCAGGCAGCATCTGTGGAGGGAGAAACAAAGTTAATGTTTCAGGTCTGTGACCTTTCATCAGAATGTGGACTGCTGCTCTTACCTCTCAGTTGCTATAGTGTGTTGTAGGGCTGGTTTTATTGGGGATGTTCACAAAATGTTCATTTGGCAATAACACACAGGAGGAAGGAAGCAGTATCTAAAAATTGCAGAGAACTGTTTACATTCATTGGGGCCAAAGCAATTAAATGTATTTGCCGCTTCCTGTATGCTTTCTATTAGGAATAAATTATTGACTCTATGTAAGTGCTGGTGTCTCTGTAGGCTTCAACCTCAAGTTAGAACTTAAGAATAATGAAAGAATTGCAGCCTAGTGCCTCTGTGTGCTCTTAACCAGATTACTCTTGAGGCATTGACATCTTCACTGGGCTGGAATTTCTTTAATGTCATTATATTTTCAACATTATTTCCTGACTCAGGTCCCACTGCAGCTATAGAAACAGCTTGCAGAGGAGTGGACTGATATCAAAGCATTTCTCAGGTTCAATAGGAACAGAGGAATTGCTTATCAAATGTGCTGCAACATACAATTATCTCAAACTAGAACGTTTGAGTGACATTCTCCATCTGCCAGTATTCACCCTATATTAGGAATTCAGAGACTTCTTACTCTCTCTTGATCTTCAAAGGTTAACCCTTTAACAGGCTGTCCCTCATCACACACAAGCGCTCAGAATAGCATTCTCCGTCAGAAGCAGAAGACCAGCATATCGGATGCCACAAATAACAGATTCTTCACATTTTTGGTATTTTCAGTGGGGATTTAGGCCTCGTGTGTCATTGATCGGTCCATATTTGGAAAACCGTTCGCGTGTTGGGGCAAAAGGATTGATGCCTTGGAGGGGGTTCACTGGAAAACCACGCATGATGAGGCTGGGATCGAGAGCTTGAACATATTGGCAGACTCCAGAACGACCTTCACGGAAGTAACTTGGGCTGAGGGAGGATTTGATCCAGGCTGTAAAAATGTTGAGAGACAGAGAGAATATGAGGAAAAAAAATTCATTCCTTCCCACTTTGATGAGTTGGGTGCCTGAAATGCACGTCACATTACATAAGAGTCTTCAAATCGAGCTATAGAGAAATCGACACCTATAAATTTATTTTTGCCCAATATAAAGCACAAGCTGTCTTGCCGTTGAGAAATATCCACTTACGTAAATGCTGAGAAGTGCAATGTAGGGAAATTGATGTTTGACAATTAGTTTTAGTTTGGACCACACAATCAAAGTATATTAATCAATTAACCTTACAGTGTATTATCCTTTTGAACTGTAATCAATAGAGGACTTCAGCAGTTAATATCATGTGACTCTGCTTAGCTTCATTTGACAGAGAAAGGCACCATGGGATTTTAGACACAATGAGATAACATACTAGTGAGTTAATTACAGAACAACTGATGAAGAAGCCCCTGTTGCACTTATTCCCATATCATGGAGCCACATTGACATGCTGCCTTTAAGGTTGAATGGGCAAGCTTACATCCCCCACATTGTAAAACCTTATCAAAACCTGGTGTTATCGGCAAAGGAAAGTTAGAAGGAATTTATTGTATAGAAAGGAGATAAAGAATAACAAAGCTGTGTTCTACATTAGGTTAGTTTTAATTCGTAATGTTTTAGAAGAAAGCAATTGCATTTGGTTCAATGTATTCTTTGTATTAGGGTTAACTTTTGTGACTAGTTTTGTAACTGTATAATCCTTTTAGATTTCAATCAATCAAAGCTATGTATTAACTGAATGTATAAGGAGACTTTACTACCTTACATTTTAAACACTGATTATTACTATGCACTTATATTTTATACACACTCTTTATAACTTTTAAGTACTACCTATTTTGTAATATTTTGTATTAGTACTTTGTAATTTTCTATATTAGGCCTATATAGTTTTAAGGTTACAAGCAACTTTCCCATTCTATCCTTTGTTGTAAAAGTAAAGTAACTCATTCCAAGTACGAACAACCACAGAGAGAAAAGCATCACCTAGCAAATGGCCTCTAAGACTAACAATCACAGAGAAAGGTTTTGATTCAATGAGGAGCCTGCACCAATTAAGCAAAGTTTGATACAATGAGCTCAAGGTATCATTCATGAGGGCACAACAGAAAACGAAACAAATGGTCAAAAGGAGGTATCATAAAACATCCCTTTATCTTAGCAAGAAGTCATAAAAGTGACAGAAACAAACTTCAATGAGGAAGATGGTCCTACAGTTAATTGGCATTTTAAGAAATCAGTCAGAGGATAGTGGGAAGAGACATCACTTGATGACCATCACCCTTGAGGACCAATCACAGATTGATCACGCACCCCTTAAGCCAATTACAAAATAGCCTCACCTCGTTTAGGCCAATCAGAATGCAATAACATCATTGATCATGCTTTGGGTTGTGGCTTGGGAAGAGTTAAGAAGCAGCGGCTTTCACTGACCAAGGCATGCTGAATTTGAAACTGTAAACTGCTTGTCAGCAGAGGACTCCAGAGAGAGAGAGCGAGGGTAAGAGAGAAGACCGAGTGTCGACCTGTGCCCGTAGCTGAACCGGGAAACAAGAACTGTAGTACATCTGTAAAGTTACTTCCCTGATGTGATAAGTATTAACTGATATTTTCCTGACTTACATCACTAAATTGTCTCCTATTGCCTGAATGGTCAATTCTCAGTTGAACACAGTTGGGACTTAAGTTCACATAGTGCCTAAAAAACTTACGGCAGGTTGTCAAGATGAAGCTCTTTAGGACTCTTGATTGTATCTAATGTGTGTCTTAGCATTTAACTAAACTAAAACCACCGAGCTTACCATAGCAGGTTACTGATAAGTTTCCCAATGCTTTTCTCCAGCCTGAATCATCCTAGCCATTAGAGCACTGGCTATCTCAAGCAGTGGCAGCTCTGGCTCACTTGATAGCCCTCTCCCTGCCAGGTCAACAAGGCATGGGTCATAGTCTCATTCCAGGGGTTAGAATAGAAAATCTCAGCTGACACTCCATTCAGTACTGAGGGAGTGTTGTACTGTTGGATGTGCCACCTTTTGGATGAGATGTTAAATTAAGGTCCTGCCTACCCACCTCAGGTGGAGATAAAAGATCCAATAACACAACTTTGAAGAAGAGCTTTTGAAGGGGAATGAGCCCCTGATGACCAAGCCAGTATTTAACTCTCAGCTAACATCACTAAAAACTGATTACCTGGTTATTGTCACTTTTCTGTCTGTGGGAGCTTACTGTTGTTATAATCCTTGGCCAGATCCTTGGTTGTGGGGGGAGAGCCGGTTGGGGACCAATCATGACTTGTTTAAAAAGACAAAGCTTAAGATTCAAGACACTTACTAAGTGCATAAAGCTACAAGATTCCACAGGTTTTGAACAAGCAAAAACGAACTTCGCGATTCAAGTTCAGAAAGATAAAGCAATTTATAATATCTATTTTATACTCAAATATTCAGAGTAAGTATGAGATACATGTGAGTTAAGGGGTGAAATGTGGTCATACACACCACACTGCATGAAAACTGATAGATGCGACCAAGCCCAATTCCATGGATTTCTCAACAGCTCGCCTGGGCGTTTGTCACATTGTGAGCAACTAATCTCACTTCTTCTTTCCCATGAGGGTTTCCAATCTCCACATTTGAAGATCTCTCCTTGGCATTGTCTCAAGGTCACTCCCACTCTGACGGCTTCAACCATAGCCCACCTCACAGGGTTTCAAACTCACCTTCCAAGATTCCATTCCCCTGGATTCAAACCTTGTACATTTAAGCATCAATTTTAGCTCTTCGGCCACGCCCAGACAAACACCTTTGCTCCAAAGGGGTATCTTTGCCCCAAAGGCCCACAGCATGGATTCAACAACTGTTGACTGCCATCTTGAATGTTCAGGGCTTCCCTTGATGCCTATCTCATGAGCCCATATCACTGAAAGCCTGCTTCCCACACTCAGTCTTTAATTGGATACTTTTCTTAACTGTTCCTGTCTCTTGTCCTTGCTTCTGGGATGCTTGTTGGGACCTTCTGCCTGAACCCTTCCCTGGCTTCAGACCTCTCCCTGTCCCTGCCCCCTTGTCTCTCTCCCTGGGACACTTACTATGGTGCTCTGCACCTGGCCTGAGTTTTCACGCCCTTCATCTTCTACCTCCAGGCGCAGGCACATAGGGCCTGTTCTGGGCCCGAAGAATGTGGGGACGCCAAACCGTGCTTGTGGAGCCTGCTCTGGCCTGTGCATGTGCTGGAGGCCCGGAGGCTGTCAGAACTTCGAGTTCCAGACCTCTGTTCCCAACAATAGGTAAGTCTGAGTTTCATAACACTGTGCGCAAATTCCTGCTGTTTTCTATGTGACAACTTCATTTGCTCTAAGCGCTTAAGAACAGCCTAAAGTTGTAAACGACGCTTTGTAAATGCAGGCCTTTGTTTATTTCTTTCAAGCCACACCATATGAAGCCTAGCCCCATTGACAGTTCTGTTAGTGAACCAGGTCGGTCAGCCAATCATCAACCTGTCACTACAGCTCTGCAAACCTGCCTTGTTGTACTTGTTTACTGAATCAACCTAGTGGGCTGATGTGGTTTTTAAATCTCATTGGTAGGTCATTCATTTTGGAGCCAACTCAAACCTGCTTATTTCCCTAAGGAGGTTGGTCACTTAGACTGAGAGGGAAGAGCTTTGTGGGAAAGAAACTGAAAGCATGGAAAAGAATGCAGTGCATGGTATATGGCAATAGAATTTTATACATTACCCAGCACAGACACCTTCATGTCAACACTGGATTTTACAAGATGGATAACATTTCAAATGTCCCTTTTAACTTAAGGTGAAACAGAATGTTCTGAAAAGGGGGGTGGTGAGGTCATGATAAACACCTCATCTTGGAAACATGCCAGTGGGATCTGGTTGCTATAGGGGAACAGCTCAAAAAGAATGCCATTGGAATGTCAAGTGACAGTTTTAATACCTTTCCATGGTACCTCACTGAAAAGGAACAGCTGTTTTTTGAGACACACAGAGGCAAAGCAGATACTGCTGCATAGAGAAGCAAAGCAACTATTGTTATGAAAGGAAGAGAAAGACTGTTTGCGTTGACAACCAAGCAGGATGCTTGTGAAGATTTGTATTCTGTTCAAAAGCAAGGGGGAAGAAGCATCAGGACTTGTGGAGATTTAGGGAGCAAGGAGTCACCAAGCTGGACCTTGCTAGTGAAAAGCGAATCTAGAAAATTCAAGCTGAGTGGAATTATTTTCGAAGGGCACTGGAAGTTTTGGCCTGGCATGGCAGGGAGAAGTGAGCATGCTGGAGAGCTGGGAGTAACTTTGGGCTTGTTTGTGTATACATCTGCCAGAAGTGCAGTGCACAGTGAAAGGGATTGTAAGACCTATCTCAATTAGTTAACACCAAAGGATCTTTTTCTTTGGTGTATTAGTTGCCTGCTAAGTAGTGTTTGATCTTTGTTGATTTTAACTTGTTTGTTACAGTAAGAATCTTAAAACATGAAATTTTGTCCTTTGGTAATATAAGCTGGTCGTTGGAAAATTCAACTCTTTTTTTTTAAATAAGCTCTCAGTCTTTACAGAGGTGATAACACCTTACAATGAAAAAGCTGTTAGTTTCAGAATTTAACGATGTTCCCAGTAAACTCACACAACAAGGATTTTTAATGTCTAACTAGTGTCTAGAATTTGGCACAAACTTGTTTCTTTCAGAGAGGCCACAAAGGGACTAAAGTTGAATGTCAAGTAAACAATTCAGTTGATAAATGGTTGGAGAACTCACAAGTTTTATGTTTAATGCCTAACATCATTATTCCTCATTTTAATGAAAAGCAGCACACTGAGTGGATATATGAGAGCTTCACCACAATGTGTCTCCGTGCCTCTGTCAGAAATGGATAAAGAGAAAACAAAAGTAAGGTATGGAGTGCGCAACTTCCTTTTCATACACTTCTAAGCAGACTTTTGCCTGTCTAATTAATTTTTTAAATGAATAAAGGATTGTCATATAATCTTCTGGAGCAACCATAAATCAAATGGGGCCATGAATGCGGGATTTTTGCACTATCAGCTCTTTGCACAGATAGGCACTGCTGCAAACTGATTACAAATAATTCAGCAGTCCAAACAGTCATTTATCACACACAGTGGTTCTGGTGTTTTCTGCGTGGACTCTTCACTTGTAATTACTTGCTGATTTCACAAATACTCCCTGATGTTCCAGGTCGCATGAAAAACGGAATCTTTTGAACCTTTAATTTGTGCACTGTTCTACATGCCTACAGGTTATTTCCAAACAGACATGCAGTTTACTTTAATCTTTAATAAGGCTTAGAGCACATTCGCTGGCTGAATAATACCACAGCCAAATGGGATGACAAAGTTCAGGTAAATTAAAATTCTGCAGTTTTATTTCAAGCAAACTTTTCCAAACCATTGAAATCTTAATTGGTGTAATTGTTTAGCATTTTTATCACGGTCTCTTGCACAGGAAACAAGGCCATTCAGCCCACTGTGCCTATGCTGCTATCCAATCAGTTCGACTTTCCCCTGCCCTTTCCTTGTGGCCCTGAAAATCTTTCCACTAAGTATTTACTACATCGCCTTTTGAATGGTATTGTTTCCTTTTGTATCAGCTTCCATCACCCTCACAGGCAATGCATTCCCTATCACAATAACTCACTGCATAAAAATAATTCTCCTTGTCTCCCCTTGGGTTCCTTCGCTAAGTATCTTAAACCTGTACTGTCTGATTATTGACTCTCCTGTTGCCCCTTGTTTACTCAATCAAAGTGCTTCATAATTTTGAACACCGCTATTTATTCTCCCCTTAACCTTCCCTGCTCTAAGGACAACATCAGCTCTTATCCTCAGTATCATTCCAGTAAATTTCCTGTGAATTGCTCTAAGATCTTGACATTCCTATGCTGCACCTTTCAGAGGGCATCACTGACAGTAACCATTTTAAAATGATTAACGTGAAAATGAATTACAATTAACTTGAACCTTCATTTGCTTTTTGATCCATTTTATTCTCTCTAGGTACCTGTTTTTGTTAAATGAATGCTGGTGGTATTATCAGGGGCTTTGACAGTTTCTAACCTTATGGAATGAGAGTGGAATTGAAAAGGAACTCCAGCAAAACCTGGATTACTGAAGTTTATCAGCCATTGTCAAGGCCAACATGCACTTATATTGCACCTCAATAGAAAGATAGCCCAAGGAGCACTGGAAAGAACAGACACCCAACCAAAGAAGGAAAATCTTAGAAGGCGTGACCCAAAAAATAGGTCAAAGAAGTGGGTTTTATGGGAAGGTCTTAATAAAAGGAAAGCAAGGTAGTCCTGGTGCAGTTTCCAAGCAGCTATCTTAAGGCCATGTAGAAAGGCTGGTGCTATGTTGGGCCTGCCTTTAAGAATCATAGAGGAGATCTTGAGGCCTCACGCCCCCAAAATAAACTTACTGCCACATTTCTGATGACCACGTGGCAGACTCTTTATCCCCCACCAAAGTCTCCGACAGCTAGAATGCTTGACTGAGGCATACAATCAGCACTTTCAGTAAGAATAATGTCCTCCTACTATATAGATGGGAGGTTTTGTGGCACAGTGAGTCATATCCCTGCTTCTGAACCAGAAGCTCTAAGTTTGAGTCCCAATCTAGGACTTGGTGGCCAAGGAAGATGCATTCATAATGTGGCCGAACTATCAACCTGCAAATCCTTCCAACACACGCCAGTGGCAGGTCTGAAGAGTGGGAGAGATTCCTGGTCAGTTATGGAAAGAAAATTGGAGCCTCTACCAACAGTACTCAGCTCCAGGCTACACCATGCATATAAAAGTGCAAGTTGCCACAGCGGCTTGGACTCCCTGCATGAACTGTAACCCACACCACGATGTATATAGGATCCCAATTGCTAAGGTAGGACAAAATGAAGGGGGACTGGTTGTGGGTACTCTGGGCCATGACAGCTGGCATTCCAGCCAAAGAGGATTACAGGAAGCACATTGCTATTTCTGTGGCACTAAGAGGAGCAGGAGGATTCAATGTTAATCTGGTGATAATCTGGCAGATCCAATTGGCCGTTAATTAAAGATTCCACACAATTTCATTCCATTGAAGTCAAGGTTGAGCGAAGGAAAATCTAGCTCATGATGTTTAAACAAAATACATCAGGCTCGTGGAGGAGTCGCAACATTGTGCATTCCTTGTACGGTTGACTGCAGGTCACCTTATTCCTGTTCAAAACATAATTCTGATCGAACAATAAAATTCCACATCTATCACCACCACTTACCCATTTGTACCCATTGTACAATATTCCTGTATACCAAACAATTCCCATTCAGTGCCCTTGGACAGAACTCCAACAAACCAAGTTCCTTTCCATATGAACTCCATTGTGTGAAATCCCAACTCTTGAAATCACATGAGGTTGAATCTTGAACCTAAAATGGGTGGATTGGGGCTGGGTGAAGTGTTCAAACTTCAGAAATCTCAAACCCAAGCCCAACGCACCTCCAAACCACCCACTTCCAGGGCAGGCAGATAACCTGCTCCCAGAAGGCAGACTGGCCAATTTAAATGTTTTTAGTAAGACTGACAGCCTCTGATTTAATCTGCTTTACATTGGGCATTTGGATTTCCCAGTGCCCAGGAATCCCAGAAGGTGAAGGAAACACGGACAGCCATGGGGCGAATGTAGTGACCTCATGGCACTATTTGTTGACAGGAAGGAGTCTTTGCCCCAGCACCAAAGCTAGCCCATCAGATCATTCAAGGATTGATTCCCTCACTGGGATCACACCCATCACCACCCCCCCCCCCACCCCCCCGCACCCCCCCCAGTCCTGGGGTGTGGGACCAGGCACTTTTCAACATGTTCCCACTAGCACTAGATGCTGTGATCTACTTCAGAATGCTCCCTGCCCAAGTGGAAGCCAAACCTGTCAATCAGACTGACTTCCAGGCGGGGAACCAGTCAAAGCAAAACTACACACGTGATGGAGGCAAAACACCACAGATTTTGGGGAAATCCTAATTTTAGGGTCTCCCAAATGAAACCACCCAGCCCACTCCTGTCAAGCTCATGATCAAATCCTCCTTCCTAATCACTTTTGCTACTGGAATTCCTCAAATATCTTACCCTTATGAAAAAAGGTTTAACAAGTCATTCATTTCACTGCTGTTTGTGGGACCTTGCCACACTCAAAATGTCAACTGTGCTTTCCTACATATAAATCGCCACTGAAGTCCAAAAGTTATTTCATTTAGTGTAAAACTATTTGAGATATTCCTGAGAGTTGTTGTCTGAAGATGTCATAGAATCGTAATATTTTTCATTCCCACCTTTTGTCATGGCAGCAAGAAATTGTGAATGAGTGAGATCTATCTATAACTTCACCAGATAATCAAAAACCATGTTGAACTGTTTAAAGGAGACCTGTTTAAAAAAATACAAGGAAAGATACTGACCAAATATGGCTACCACCAGACACCTGATGTCTGCTATTGTAAGTTGACCACTTTCCTGGAAAGTTCCTATATGGATTGCACTGCAGACCTGCCCTGACATGTTGCATGGAATTTCACACCTGGGGTATCAAGGCCCACTTTAAAAAGGGACTCTTGAATGGAAGGCATTAAAAATGCAGTAATGGACTGTAATCAATGATAATTCTGTCAAGACAAAGGGAACTGCTAACTAGCCAAATGCACTGAACAGACACTCAAAACCCCTGTAAATGATGAAATAACTCCATTTCCCATTGATTTCTACTTTCTTGAAATCTGTCAAAAGGTTTCTGAGACGAAAGATCAAAAAATGTGATTACTTGATCTACAACAATGACTGCAAGACATGTTAATTAAATTATTTTCTTGAAATATACAGACAAGCGGTTTAAGAACTGGTTTTGCCAACTGGCAGAGAGAAGCCATCAGACTCATCTGGAAAACTTCTGAAGAGAGCAATAAGAAATCCCTCTCTTTTTTTATTCATTCACGGGATGTGGGCTTCGCTGGCTAGGCTGGCAGTTATTACCCATCTCTGATTGCCCTTGAGAAGGTGGTGGTGAGCTGCATTCTTGAACTGCTGCAATCCATGTGGTGTAGGTACACCCATAAAGCTGTGAGGGAGGGTGTTCCAGGATTTTGACACAGCGACAGTGAAGGAATGGCCATATATTTCTAAGTCAGGATGGTGAGTGACTTGGAGGGGAACTTCCAGGTGGTGGTGTTCCCATCTATCTGCTGCAGTTGTCCTTCTAGATGGTAGTGGTCGTGGGTTTGGAAGGTGCTGTGTAAGGAGCCTTGGTGAGTTTCTACGGTACATCTTGTAGATGGTTAACACTGCTGCTACTGTGCGTTGGTTGTGGAGGAATGAATGTTTGTGGATGTGGTGCCAATCAAGCAGGTTGCTTTATCCTGGATGGTGTAAAGCTTCCTGAGTGTTGTCGGAGCTGCACTCATCCAGGCAAGGGGAGAGTATTCCATCTCACTCCTGACTTGTGTCTTGGAGATTGTGGACAGGCTTTGGAGAATCAGGAGGTGAGTTACGTACTGCAGGATTCCTAGCCTCTGACCTGCTTTTGTAGTCATAGTATTTAAATGGCTAGTCCATTTCAGTTTCTGGTCAATGGCAACCCACAGGGTGTTAATAGGGGGGATTCAGTGATGGTAATGCCATTGAATGTCAAGGGGTGATGGTTAGATTCTCTCTTGTTGGACATGGTCATTGCCTGACACTTATGAGGTGTGAATGTTACTTGTCACTTGTTAGCCCTGGATATTGTCCAGGTCTTGCTGCATTTGGACATGGACTGCTTCAGTATCTGACGAGTCACGAATGGCGCTGGACATTGTGCAATTATCAGCGAACATCCCCACTTCTGACCTTATGATGGAAGGAAGGTCATTGATGAAGCAGCTGAAGATGGTTCGGCCTAGGACACTACCCTGAGGAACTCCTGCAGTGATGTCCTGGAGCTGTGATGATTGACTTCCAACAACCACAACCATCTTCCTTTGTGCTAGGTATGACTCCAACCAGCACAGACCTTTCCCCCGATTCCCATTGACTTCAGTTTTACAGGGCTCCTTGATGTCACGCTCGGTCAAATGCTGCCTTGTTGTCAAGGCCAAGCACTCTCACCTCACCTCAGGAGTTCAGCTCTTTTGTCCATGTTAGCATCAAGGCTGTAATGAGGTCAGGAGCTGAGCGACCCTGGCAGAACCAAAACTGAGCATCAGTGAGCAGTTTATTGCCAAGCAAGTGCCACTCGATAGCACTGTTGATGACCACTTCCATCACTTTACTGGTAATCAAGAGTAGACTGATGGGGCAGTAATCGGCCAGGTTGGGTTTGATCTACTTTTTGTGTACAGGACATAACCTGGGCAATTTTCCACATAGCCGGGTAGATGCCAGTGTTGCTGTACTGCAACAGCTTGGCTAGGGGCGCGGCAAGTTCTGGAGCACAAGTCTTCAGTGTAATTGCTGGAATATTGTCAGGGCCCATTGCCTTTGCAATATCCAGTACCTTCAGCCATTTCTTGATATCACGTGGAGTGAATCGAATTGGCTGAAGACTGTGATGCTGGGGACCTCTGGAGGAGGGTGGGATGGATCATCTACTTGGCATTTCTGGCTGAAGATTGTAGCAAGTGCTTTAACCTTATCTCTTGCACTGCCTTGCTGGGCTCCCCATCATTGAGAATGGGAATATTTGTGGAGCCTTCTCCTCCAGTGAGTTGCTTAATTGTCCGCCACCATTCATGATTAGATATGACAGGACCACAGAGCTTAGATCTGATCTGTTGGTTGTGAAATTGCTTAGCTCTGTCTATCACTTGCTGCTTATGCTGTTTGGTACGCAAGTAGTCCTGAGTTGTAGCTTCACAGGTTGACACCTCATTTTTAGGTATGTCTGGTGCTGCTCCTGGCATGCCCTTCTGCACTCTTCATTGAACCAGGGGTTGACCCCTGGCTTGGTGATAATGGTAGAATAGGGGATATGCCAGGCCATGAGGTTGCAGATTGCAGTTGAGTACAGTTCTGCTGCTGATGCCCCCCAGCATCTCATGGTTGCCTAGTCTTGAGTTGCTAGATCTGTTCGAAAACTGTTCCACCTAGCATGGTGGTAGTGCCACGCAACGTGATGGAGGGTATCCTCAATTTGTCTCCACAAGGACAATGCGGTGATCATTCTTACTGATACTGTCATGGACAGATGCACCTGCGGCAGGCAGGTTGGTGAGGATGAGGTCAAGTATGCTTTTCCCTATTGTTGGCTCCCTCACCACCTGTGCAGACCCAGTCTAGCAGCTATGTCCTTTAGGACTCGGCCAGCTCGGTCAGTAGTGGTGCTACATTGAAGTCCCCCACCCAGAGTACATTCTGTGCCCTTGCCACCCTCAGTGCTTCCTCCAAGTGATGTTCAACATGGAGGAGCACTGATTCATCAGCTGAGGGAGGGCGGTACATGGTAATCAGCAGGAGGTTTCCTTGCCCATGTTTGAGTTGATGCCATGAGACTTCATGGGGTCCAGAGTCCATGTTGAGGACTCCCAGGGCAACTCCCCCCTGACTGTGTACCATTGTGTCGCCACCACTGCTGAGTCTGTCCTGCCGGTGGGACAGGGCATACCCAGGGATGGTGATGGTGGTGTCTGGGACATTATCTGTAAGATATGATTCCGTGAGGATGACTATATCAGGCTGTTGCTTGACTAGTCTATGAGACAGCTCTCCCAATTTTGGCACTAGCCCCCAGATGTTAGTAAGGAGGACTTTGCAGGGTCGACAGGGCTGAGATTGCAGTTGTCATTTCCAGTGCCTAGGTCGATGCCGGGCATTCCGTCCGATTTCATACCTTTTTTGTGACTTTGTAGCAGTTTGTTACAACTGAGAGCCTTGCTGGGCCATTTCAGAGAGCACTTAAGGGCCAACCACATTGCTGTGGGTCTGGAGTCAAGTGTAGGTCAGACCAGGTAAGGGTGGCAGGTTTCCTTCCCTAAAGGACATTAGTGAACCAGATAGGTTTTTACAACAATCGACAATGGTTCCATGGTCATCATTAGACTTTTAATTCCAGATTTTTATTGGATTCAAATTCCACCATCTGCCAAGGCAGGATTCGAACCCAGGTCCCCGGAGCATTACCAGGTCTCTGGATTACTAGTCCAGCGACAGTATCACTACACCACCCATTGCATCTTTTATTTTTTTTTCTCTCGGGTTTAATAACTAATAAACATACTCCTGCTTTGACTCAAGAAAACCTGGTTTGATTGGCTCCTTATTAAAAAGTAAATACATTTGGATCGGAAAAGATATCTTTGGGGAAAAGATATTAAAAAAACCCTTTGTTGCGGCCAAGCGAGGGGGCTGAATAAGGGGAGGCAGCTCACTCCTCCTCACCTAGTCATAACACTTTACAACTTCCCACGTTTAGCATGATGAATGCTGACAATTTCACAAGTCAAGTTTATTGACACTATATTTTGGTAATGCTTTTTACTTTGTATCAGCGGAATCATTAAATGGAATAAACTATGTTTACAAAAACTTGAAAATTGGCTCTTTTTAGCCTGAATTTTGTAAAAATCCTAATCCAATTTTACCATTTCTTGGCCAACCTTTTCTGTGTTTATTGGTGTGCGACCACACCAACAACTCCTCTGTGAGTTTTATTTCATTGGTACAGTGCCTAATAAAGATGTCTTGTGAGGAAAGCCAAAAAAGATCACAAGCGTTAAATCTCATTTATGGTAGATTTGTTGTGATTTGTTAGGTTGCTGGTCTAAGCTAAACACTTAGCCTGTTGATACTGACCGCAAGATCCTGAATGATCATGATTTGCTGCTTAATTTTGTTTTGCAATGGGGCAATGCATGAAGTAGGCATTGGACGATGACCAATCGTTTGATTAGGGAAACAATATTGATGAGGTAGAGGGTAGCAGGGAAACAGGTGGTATTGGAATGGGTGATTTTGGACCTATGAGTGGAATTTAATGCCCTCCTCCGAGGGGAGTTTGGCAGTGGTGGGGGAGGGGGCCCATTTAATCAATTAATGCCCACTTATGGCCTTGATCCCATCACCGCTCTTATTCAGGTGGGAGGTGGCAGTTGCCATGCAGGTAGCCTGAAAAGCAAAACCCCATCAAGTTTGCTTGTGGGCTCCCAGGGAGGAGTCTCTCATTCAAAGATACTCATCCAGCAAGGGGAGAGTATTCCATCACACTCCTGACTTGCGCTGTGTAGATTGTGGACAGGCTTTGGGGAGTCAGGAGGTGATATACTCTCTGCAGAATTCCCAGCCTCTGACCTGCTCTTGTAGTCACAGTATTTACGTGTCTGGTCCAGTTCAGTTTCTGGTCAATGTTAACCCCCAGGATGTTAATAGTGGGGGATCCAACGATGGTAATGTCATTAAGTGTCCAGGGGCACTGGTTAGATTCTTCATGAGAATGATGCTTCAATAACTTGCTTTCCACATAGCACTGTTGAGAAATGCTCCCATTAAGAGGCAGCTGGCTGCCTTTAAGTCACCACCAGCTTGCTGCATTCTCATCTCCCCAATCAGTGTGCTGCTATAAGACGTTCCACTAACATTGGCTGCTCACCTATTGCATTCAAATGAATCACAACCATGAGAAGTGATCATGTCACCCTGGGATATACACTCCAGATGAAAATCAGCCTCCTCGTTTAAATCCATTTCACTTCAGATCCTTAGCTTCTGCCAGAGAGGCAATACAAGACTTCCATAAATCACTTGGACTCAATTGGAGTTTGAGATAGAGGGAGGTAGCTGAGAGCTAGAAGGAAGTTATATTTTATCCATGCCTCCTCAGCACTCAACTTCTCCCTGGGATGTTATCTCATGAATTTGAATTGTATAATCTGTCATCCGTAACATATACTGCAATGTAATAAATATGAATATACAGCTACAATAGTAATGGATTGGGTCACACTTGCCCACCCGTGTTCTATGAACAGCAGCTGCTGCAATGGAAAGTGATATTTTCATTCAGCAAAGGGTTCAGGTTACCGAAGGCTTAATGAAGGTCACTTTTTGAGCCATGAACCCTTCAGTGAGAGCATATTCCATTTGTGGGCATTGAAGACTAACTGAGAGGTGATTTGTGGTGACAGATCTCAGAACATTGGCCAAAGAGTGAAGGCCATACTAAGCTCGGAGTCTGCACTTCCCCTGCAACCCATTCATTTTATCCCTGACAGCTTCAATGTGGGTAAAATTGTCTCCAGCCAGGAGATCAGACACAGTAAGCAAAGAATTATAGTGTTTTAAAGTATTTGTGTGCACAAATTTACTATGTTGAATAAAATAGTATTGGAGAAATGTCTAAACTACACTCCTTCCTTTTCAGAATATCCTTGAATAAATGTAAAAATGAAATAATTTAATTTTGGCGCTATACTGTATGATAGTGAGAAGAATAAGGCGATGGATTTCAGAGAGGGTTCTCCTATAATTACGGTGGATGAGCTATGTGAAAATGGCAATTTTTCTGCCAAATAACAGGTGAGCAGGAGATTGCCTGGAAATTCATCCCCTAAATCCCTCGGCTAAGGGACAAGCAGTGAAGGAGGAGTCAGTTCATTTAAAGCTTGACCTCAGAAAATCCAGCAATTACAAATTCTGTCACTGCCAGTTCTGAGTTTGCCTTTCTTCTACCTACTGCCACAAATAGAGAGTAATCCCAATAATATCGATCTCCACCTCTCTCAGTTCTGCTGCTGCTTCTGTCAGACTCCCTGTCTGACATCTGGCCAGGGATGTGGCTGAATTGTCAACTAAGTAAAACATTGGGGAGATCCAAAGACACTGCAGATCCCGCATATGATTCCAGACTCTCCTGCTGATTCACCCTGCCCCCTTCCCCCCACCCTCTGTCACACACACAGACATTGCTTTAGGACACTGTCTCCAGCCAAACCAAATGGCTCACTATCTCAGAGCTTTCAACTCTGAGCTGAGCTTTCAACTTCATGTTCTGTCCATCAAAAAGACCTGCACACTTCGCCCTTCATAATATTGCCCGCCTTTGACCCTACTTGAGCCCATTGATCTGCCTCTAAAATTTCCGTTCGTGCCTCCCGCTCCTCCCAGCACTTCATTTTGGTAAGTGAACTGTTAGATTTTACCTTTGAGGTAGCGGGCTGCAGAGGTCCCCTTTAAGGACCACCTACCCAAAATGAAAAAAACAGTAAACACTGGGAAATAAGAATACTCGTCCGAACTGGTCTTGTATACCTTAAAATGGAGCACCAGTGAAAACTGGGGAGTAAGAGTACTGCTCTGCTCTGAACTGTTTTTTCCCTTCTGGGTATCAGGATGCATGTGACCACATTTTCCTGAGCTTAGTCAGCATGGTGCTGGCTACCACAGGACAAAACCAATATTGCAGGCTTTAAGTCCCATTCTTGCTTATGAAAAGAGCCCATCTGACGCAGGGGTCCTGAATATCTATACTAATGTGGCAGATAACTCAGTTCCATCTCGGCCCGATATATTGAAAGCTTAGGAAGCCATTTAGCCTCTGCAAAATGGCCACTGACCAGTTGAATTTCTAGGTGAATGGCTTTGCAATTAGCTCATAAAAGCCAACTGGTCTGTTGTTAGGGGAAAAAAACAGTTAACTTACAAGACGCTCAATCAGTTAACTAGCTAAGTGCCCATTTAAATGTATAAAGGGGAAAACAGGTGAGACAAGTTCTCTGTAGAGTTTTATGGACCAAAAATAAAACTCTGTTGGAAGAAACCAGTCTTAGTCTTTATCTTTATTTCAAGCAGGTATTGTGACTTTATCATCTGTTGTCTCTGAATAGACTGCCAGAATGGCTGCACAACTCCCAGACTGGATTATTTTCTCAAACGGCCATTTTTTAACCTTGAAAGTACTGTAACAAAATAACGGATTGGCTACCTGTAATATTGAAGCCAATGAAAAGAAGAATTGGGTGGGCTATTGTTTGTTTGATGCTCCTGTCAAGGTTGAACTCCGCCCCCAAGATTTATAATCCTTATTTTAAATTTCTCAGAAATTATGAAGCTTAAATAATCTTCACAATTCAAAACACTCACCTGGAGGAAAAGATTATACGTGAGCCCTATTATTGACTGAATGCTGTTGAAGGTCATACCTCATTCAACTGCTTGACAAGGTAGAAATTCACAGAAGGAAATTCAATCTGGAATTCCAATAACAACTCATTACCTTGAACAACAAACAGGAAGAATAAACAGATCAAAATTTCAGCCATAATCAACCTGTCAATCAAAGTTTGGTTCAAAAGTATAAATCTGCTTGACAGTTTTTTTTTCTGAAATTTTAGCACCTGTGTAAAAACACAAGTCTGGTAGAAAAGGAGATACTCCAACCCACCCCTCAGCCCCAATCCCCCTTCCACCTCACCACATTCCAATGCGCTGGCAATCCCATATGATTATAACTATCTCCTTTTCACATCCATATATCAACGTTTTAAATAATATTGCGCCTTTCTGGGCAGCGAGCATTGCTTGTTTTATGCTTATCCCTTCATTGACTATTAACCAGAGCACACTGACAATAGTAGCCCATCTGAATGTGGTGGAAAATATCTATATAGTGTCCTTCATGACTTCAGGACCTCTCAAAGCATTTCACAGGCAATGAGGCATTGTGAACTGTTGTAGTAATGGGTGTATTCCTTGCACATGAAAGAAAGACTTGCATTCATAAAGCACCTTTCATTCACCGTAGTAATGTGGGAAACATGGCGGGAAATTCACACACAGCAAGACCCCAAAAACGGCAATGTGAAGAGAACTAAATAACTTGTTGTAGTGAAGTTCGTTGAGGGATAAATGTTTGCTAGGATGCCAGGGAGAATTCCACTGCTCTTCTTTGAATAGTGCTGTTGGATCATGGTCACTAGCTTAGTTAGACTAATGGATCCAAGCTGCACACTTGTTTCAGGTTGACCAAATTGGTGCCATAGACAGGGCAGATCAGCAGACTATTCTTACGTAGGACACGTTCTATTTATTTAGAAAGGAACTCAGCAGCTACACTTATGCACTTACAACTAAAACTCCCTCTCTATATTACAGACTCATAATCTAGACTACTCACGACTGACTACTAAGGTAGCCCGTGCTGCTCTGTCATTTGATAATAAGATCATGTGCTTTTCTATCATAACATTCTTCTTAAATGTATATTGCACATTAGATTACCACATCCCCCCCACCTTTATTCAGAAATATACTTTACAGCTACAATTATAATTTTTATCAAAATATTAAATTATTTACACAGGTAAATAATTTACAAATTCAGTCTTTCTGGGGGTTTCCTTATGCACATAGAACATTTCAGCTCCACAGCTTCAGATGCTTTGTCAGGAATCTGCTTTTCTGGTGTTGTTCGAAGGTCAGGTTCTTTGGTGGGTACTTGCAAATCTGTTTCCTCAACTCTTGCAAGTACAGCCTTCAGACACATCTGTGCTCAGTTGACTTCTTTCAACAGGAGATGTTGACACAGTTGTGAACACTAGAGGAATCATTTCCTGATACTTTGTTTCTCCCCTCCTTACATGATCTATATGTTTCCATATGATTCAATCTTCTACTTTCACGTGATAAGAAAGAGGCCCAGTGACTGCACTTATTTCACCAGATAACCACTTAGGTCCTTCACCAAAATTTTTCACATATACCGTCTCTCCTACAGTAAACTTTCTGTCACGACAATGCCAGTCATGTACAATTTTCTGATTTCCCTGACTCCTTTCCACCTTCCCCTGCTAAATTTGGTGTTATTAAGTTCAATCTTGTTCTGAGATGGCGATTCATCAACAATTTTGCAGGTGTGACACCTGTTGTTGTGTGAGGGGTGGTTCTATAATGGAAAAGAAAAGGTGCTAACTTGGTCGCTATGGAGTCTCCAGTTAATTTCGTCATACCAATTTTGAATGTTTGAACTGTTCGCTTGGCCAATCCATTCAATGAACGGTGTACAGTGAAGTTTTACACGAGTAATACTGTTGAGGCTGATAAACGTTAAAACTCAGCACCTGTAAATGTCATGCCGTTATCTGATACGACAGCTCCTGGCAGTCCGTTGATGGCGAAACTTTGCTGTAGCTTGTCAATTGTAGCAGAAGATGTTGGTGACTCTGCCTCATATACGTCCATCCATTTTGAGTGAGCGTCAACAACAAGGAGAAACATTGTTCCCATAAAAGGTCCCACATAGTCAATATGCAATCGCACACATAGCCTTCCTGGCCATTCCCACGGGTGTAAAGGAGCTGCTGGAGGTAACTTTTGCACTTTCTGACACTGCACACAATTTCTCACTGAGCTCTTTATTTTCCCATCCATTCCAGGCCACCATAGATAGTTGCATGCTATGATCTTCATTCAGGAAACACCTGGATGTGCACTATGTTATTCAGTTAACAAAGCCTTTCGTCCTTTTGGAAGAACCATCACTCTAGCTCCCCACAATAAGATACCATCCTGGCTGGTTACCTCATATCTTCTCTGAAAATAGAGTTTCATTTCATCAGATTCCTGTTCTTGTGACCAACCGTGAAGAACTTGTTCTTGTACTTTGGATAAGACTGGATCTTGACTTGTCCAATCTCTGATCTGTCTAGCACATACCGGTGATGAATCTAAGAAGATCAATAATAAAATGAGCTCTTGAGGAACTGGAACCTTCTCATTATTTTCTTTCCAAGGCAAATGACCTCAGTGCTTCAGCGTTTGCAGTCTGATTTCCAGGCCTGTGGATGAAAGTATACTCATACGCTGCCAGAATCAATGCCCACATTTGTATTCTTGCTGAGGCCTTATCCTCACTGAACAATCCTAAAAAAGGCTTATTGTCTGAAACGATGGTAACATAATGACCATGTACATACTGGTGAAATTTCTTGACAACAAAGATGATTGACTAGCCCTCTTTTTCTATCCGTATCCCTTTTCCACTGTGTCGAGCCTTCTTGATACATATCCAATTGGCCATTCTGAGCCATCGTCCACTTGATGGGAGAGCACTGCTCCCAATCCATGAAGAGATGTGTCACATGTCAGAACTAACTCTTTTCTTTGGTCAAAGTGCACTAATAGGGTGGATGAATGCAACAGCTGTTTCATTTTAGTGAAAGTTTCTTTCTGTGGTGTTTGCCAAGACCAGCATTGGTTTTTCTTGAGTAGGAAATAAAGGGGTGCCAGTTCTGTCCACAAATTAAGCAAAAAGCATGCATAAAATTGATCATCCCCAAGAATGATTTGAGCTCAGAGATGTTCCTTGGTGCTGGTATCTCTCTAATGGCTCTCACTTTTCCTTCAACCAGGTGGAGGCCCTGTGCATCTACCCTGTGATCTAAATAGACTACCTCTTTCACTTGGAATGTGCACTTTTCTTTTTTTAAACACACTCCCACCTGCGAAAAACGCTTCAAAACTTCTTCCAAGTTTGCCAAATGTTCCTTTTCAGTGAGTCCTGTCACTAGAACGTCATCTAAATAAACTGCAACGTAAGGCAATCCCTGCAGGAACTTGTCTCCTGGAATACGGCGCATGCAGAGGATACACCAAAAGGCAAACGAGTATATTGCTCCAACCCTTTGTGTGTATTAATTGTGACAAACATCTGGGAGGCCTTCTCTAACTCCAATTCTTGATAAACATGACTCATGTCAAGCTCCGTGTAAGCAATTCCACCTGCCAAATTAGCATAAAAGTCTTCAATTTTTGGTATGGGGCATCTGTCCAACTTAGCCACTTCATTAACAGTCAATTTGTATCCTCCACAAATTTGAACATTTGGTCAGGTTTAAGTACAGGGACTATTGGTGCTGCCCATTCCGAGAACTGCACAGGTTGTATCACTCCTAGTTTCTCTAATCTATCCAATTCGGCATCTACCTATTCCCCCATTGCATAAGGCACTGGTCTTGCCTTCGTAAATCGGGAGGTAGAGCCTGAATCAACAAGAATTTTTGCTTGTAGCCCTTGGATCTTCCCGAGTTCATCTTGGAAAACCAAGGTGTATTTTTGTAGGAGCTCAGGTAACCCAATGGCTCTCAGTTGGAAGATCTCAGTCCAATCCAATTTAATTTCTTTCAGCCAGTTTCATCCAAGGAGGCTTGGCCCCTCACCTCCTATCACCACCAAAGATAATTTCACTGATTGACTTCCGTACTGTACAGTAACCCTGCTAGTGCTTTTGATTTTAATGTCTTCTCCCATGTAAGTTTTCAATTTGGCATCTGTTTCTTCCAAATTTAATTTACATTCCCCATGATTCAGATATTAATTACCATAGAAGAAACTCCTGTATCCACCTCCATTTTGACAGGCCTATTATTCACCCTCACAGTTACATAGATTGGTTCTGTTCTTCCTACTTTTAAATTACACAATGAATAAATACCTGAATCTATTACTTCAGGCTCTTCTAAGTTTTGAATTTCACAGGGTTTATTGAATCTGGGGGACTGGGTGCCATTAAACTTCGGATCAATCCATAAGTCTTACTCCCGCACATGGGTAAGAGGAATGCA
Source organism: Carcharodon carcharias (assembly GCF_017639515.1). Classification (NCBI taxonomy): domain Eukaryota; kingdom Metazoa; phylum Chordata; class Chondrichthyes; order Lamniformes; family Lamnidae; genus Carcharodon; species Carcharodon carcharias. Next base: position 15,081,051 of record NC_054481.1, on the reverse strand, counting down.
CGCCTCTTCTCCTCCCCTGCAATGTCATTAACTTGGAAAGAGAATGTGAGGAATTCAACATAATGTGACCAATTGTCCACCATTGAGTTGAAAGGATCAACTCTTCCAAACTGCAGCATGCTTCAAGGAACTGCTTCAACGGTTAGGACGAGAATCCTACTTACAATTACCGTGCAAGGAATGGCCCGATTTCAGTTCACTTGATTTCCCCCCTCGCTTTTCTTGCTTTTTTTTCTCATCCTTCTTTGCTTTTTCCACCTCATCGCCAGTTTGTTGGATCCTGGACTGATGGATCTGGGTTGCACGCTTGTTTTGGGATGACCGAGTGGGTACCATAGACAGGGCATGTCAGTAGACAGTTCTTATGTAGAACACATTCTATTCATTTACAAAGGAACTCAGCAGCTACACTTGTGTACTTACAACTCAAGCCCTGTCTCTACGTTACAGACTCATAATCTAGATTACTGACTACAGACTACTAAGGATGCCTGCGCTATCCTGTCATTGGATAATAAGATCATGTGATCTTCTACTATAACATTCTTCTTAAAGGTGTATTACACATCAGATTACCACAAGTGCCACGGGATTTTTTTCACATCCAGCTGAGAGAGCAGAAAAGGCCACGGTTTAACATCTCATCTGAAAGGTGGGACCTGACTCAGAGATGAGAAGGCTACCACCTAGGCCATGATTGATATATGGGTGAATATCATTTCAAACACTCATTAGGTAATTCATCTGGACAATAGTGACTCTTCTGTCCTTTGAAGTGACTTTGACATGAAGCAATCAAAGATAAAACAGCCACCAATTGGCTGCCTAGCAAAATACCTTAAGGAAGTAGTTAAAGAAATGAAGGCCTGAAATTTCAGGGGGAAATCTTCAGTGGGAGCTTAGCAGAACCCCTGGAAAATGGCATTAACAACCATTTTTAACCACTTGCACTTCAAGGGGCTTCACTGATCTGACATTGGCATTATGGCAGGAGGTCAAGACAACTTTGTAGACATCCAGGGCTGAAGTCTTAAAGTAAGAAACATACAGTAGAACTTTCTTTCTGCCTCTGTAGCTTACTTCCAGTTATCCAAAAAAAATGTTCTCAATCTAGCTGGCCTGGGCTTTTGGGATCAGAAGTAAATGTCAGATTTGCAGATATCAATAAAACTGGGTCTAAAGGTAAATCTGAAGGTCTCAAAGCTTTGAAAGGTCACCTCTCATATTATTAACCTTTGCACAACGACATCATCGCACCTATTCTGCATGTGTCTGGTTTGATAAGGTGATGGTACAATGATGCATTGGTCTTCATTCCGGTTTATGGGACATGGACCTAATTAAAGCACAAGTCAAAAACTGTGCACTTTAATTAGTCCTTTGTGCTCTATTCCACCATAAGACCTGATGCATTATTCATTAACACATGGCTGAGAATGTCACAGTTATTTTTGGAAAATATTTTTTTAAACTCTGCCAGTCCTTCAAATTCCGCTCCAAGGTCATTGAGAACTTACCTGGCCTTGACAAATGCTCTCAAGCGTGGGAACTGGATAAAAGGCAGATTCCTGTTTGTCCCCAGGCACCCTGACATTTTTAAGCTGAGATGAACGTGGCATTGCCAACCTTGTCCTACTGGGTAAGTTTTCTTATGCACGTCTTTTACTACAAACCAGCTGCTTTTGCCCTCCAGTCATGCCATGGCTGCCATGTCATTAGTGACCCCTGACCCAAGTCATGAACATTAATGTCCATTATTAAACACTTTCCACTGCTTGGCCCTATGGCTCCAGATATACAATAAAATTACCTAGATGGCATTTTGCTTCTCTTGTAGCGATTACATTGAAAGGAAGGAAAGAACCTGCATTTACATAGCTCCTTTCTCAATATCAGCACATTCCAAAAGGCTTAACAGCTGATAAAGTACTTTTTGAAGTGTAGTTACTGTTGTTACGGACATGGGAGAGAGATAGACTGATGCTCCCAATTCCCTTTCCTTTCTGATGGTAATTAGTGCAGTTTAGTTTTGATAAGACTGATGTGTGTTCCCAAACACCCCGTTAGTGTGCTGCCAATTTAAAGTCACCAGCAGCAGACCTTCATGGATTTAATTGAGGAGTGTTATTTATTCACACACTCACCCCGGAAAGGTCTATCGCTATGTCAAGCACGCAACACACACGCCCAAGAAAGATATAATTAAAGATAGTTGTGCACTCCAAAACCAAACAAGATAGTTAGAAGTTCACTTATTTTTGAGAGTCCAGTGAAGGAGGGAGCTTTTCCCACTCTGGAATTGAGGTTCAGGTAAATTCAGGTGGCTGAAGTCAAACCCAGATTAAATGGTGAGCTTCTTCAAAGTAAAGACTGTTCAGCAGGATGTGTAGACAGACCCTGATGGCTGTTGTAACTGGAGATCTAATTTCTTACAGGCAAACTTGGAACTGTTCAAAACAGGTTGGAGGAGGTTTTTTTTAAAAGACTTTAAGCCTTCTGGATCTTGAAAGGTCAAGATGGCACAACCTTTCCTTTGCAGCCGTGATGATGATGCTGGTGTTCTTTAGACTGCCTGGTCTCTCTCTCAGTTTTTGGATAAAAGGATTTCAAAATCAGGGGGCAGCTTCAATCAATGGCCTTTGATACACAGGTTCATTAAAGAGCGCAGAGAGAGAGGTGAGAGACCATTAGAGCGTGGAGGGAGAGATGAGAGTCCATTAAAGAGCACGGAGAGAGACAGATGAGAGACCATTAAAGAGAGCGAAGAGAGAGAGGTGAGAGACCATTAGAGCGTGGAGAGAGAGATGAGAGTCCATTAAAGAGCACGGAGAGAGACAGATGAGAGACCATTAAAGAGTGCGGTGAGAGACAGAGACGAGAGATCATTAAAGAGTGTGGAGAGAGAGATGAGAGTTTGTTAAAGAGCATGGAGAGAGAGACAGAGAGAGAGAGATGAGAGACCATTAAAGAGTGCGGAGAGAGAGATGAGAGTTTGTTAAAGATCACAGAGAGAGACAGGAGAGACCATTAAAGAGTATGAGAGGGAAAAGAGCACAGGGAGCAGCTGATTGGTGAGCAGAATTGGTGAGTATTTCTATTTTTTCAAGTAAAAGTAAGTTCTTTAGTTTGCATTTAGGTCTCTAGTCATTTTTATCTCTTTTTCTAAAAAATAGCTTGTTAAGTATAAGATCAATACTGGCGTGTATAAACAATATTTATAATAAAGCATAAAGAGCAGGGATACTAGATTAATTAATAAATAAAATAAACTATGATAGCAATAGCAGGATGGGTGATGTGTTGCTGCTGCAGCATGTGGGCACTGCTGGACACCAAGGTGATCCAGAGCGAACACATTTATAGTAAGTGTTTGCAGCTCGAGGAACTTCGGATCCCAGCTGAGGAGCTGAAGTCCGGGCTGCAGACACTGCATCACATCAGGGAGGGGAAAGTTACCTGGACACTTTGCTCCAGGAGGTGGTCACTCCCTTCAGATTAGGTAATTCAAAGTTGGTCTGTGATCAGGCACAGGAGGGTGTGACTGCAGGGGAAGCAGTTGTGGGGACCCAGGGGGTAGCGTTCGAGGAGCTCCGGCCCCTGCAACTGTCCAACAGTTGCAAGCTTTGTGGATGAGATGGGGGACAGCAGGGAGAATGAGCAAACTGACCACGGCACCATGGTAGAGGGAATCAATCAAGTGCGGGGAGGAAATAGGAATGTAGTAGTGGAATGTAGTAGAGTGTAATTAGGGAGATAGATGCTGTTCTCTGCAGCCATGAGTATGAGTCGCAAAGGCTATGTTGGCTGCCCAGTGTCAGGGTTAAGGACATCTCCTCAGGGCTGGAGAGGAACTAGGAGTGGGAGGGGAGGGATCCAGTTGTTGTTGTCCATGTTGGCACCAACAACATTGATAGGACTAGAACGGAGGTTTTGCTGAAAGAATTTGAACAGTTAGGAGCTAAATTAAAAAGCAGAACCTCCAAGGTAATAATCTCACTATTGCTACCTGAGCCACGGGCAAACTAGCATAGGATAAGTAAAGTCCAGGAGTTAAATGTGTGGCTCAAAGATTGGTGTGGGAGGAATGGGTTTCAGTTCATGGGGCACTGGCACCAGTACTGGGGTAGAAGCGAGCTGTTCCAGTGCGACAGGCTTCACTTGAACTATGCTGAGACTAGTATCCTGGAGAATCAAATATCCAGAGCTGTAGAGAGGGTTTTAAACTAAGTAGAGAGTGAGAGGGTTCTGGAGAGGGGATACGTAGGCTTACAAAGTGAAAGGATATGATAGCATTGCAGGGCATATAATGATACCCAGAGTGTGACAGGAAGGGAGAGAGTGTGCAAACATAAAAAAAGAGCAGCAAATAGGGGGGAAAATGGTAAAAAGGCAAAATTTGTGTCTCTTTACTTGAATGCACATAGTATTTGGAATAAAATAAATGAATTAAGGACAGAAATAGAGGTTAATGAGTATGATCTTATAGCCATTACAGAAACATGGTTACAAGGAGATCAAAGCTGGGAACTAAATATTTAGGTGTAAGTGACTTTTTGAAAGGACAGGTAGGAAGGAAAGGGTGGTGGGGTAGCTTTGTTAGTATGAAATGGAATAAGCACAATGTCAAGAAATGATTTCGGATCAGAAGATATAGAATCCATATGGGTGGAGGTAAGAAATAACAAGGGGAAGAAGATACTGGTGGGAGTAGTCTATAGGCCCCATACAGTAGCTATACTGTAGGACAGAGAATAAATCACGAGATAATGAAGGCATGTAAAAAAGGCAGCACATTAATCATGGGTGACTTTAATCTTCATGTAGATTTGGAAAATCAAATTGGCAGCAGTAGCCATGAGCAAGAATTCATGGAGTGTATTTGGGACAGGTTCCGAGAGCAATATGTTGTGGATCCAACCAGGGATCAGGCTATTTTGGGTCTGGTAATGTGTAATGTGGCAGGTTTAACAAATGATCTCAGAGTAAAGGATCCCCTAGGAACAGTGACCATAAGATGGTAGAATTTAGCATTCAGTTTGAGAGTGAGAAACTTGGGTCAGAAACAACAGTGCTAAGCTTAAATAAGGATAATTACAAGTGAATGAGGGCAGAGTTGGCTGAGGTGGATTGGGAAAGAAATTTAGCAGAGAAGACAGTTGATGAACAATGGCAAACGTTTAAGAAAATAGTTCATGATTCTCAACAAAGATATATCCCAGTGAAGAAGAAAGAATCTAGGAAGGTGGTAAACCAACTATGGTTAACCAAGGAAGTTAAGGATAGTGTCAAACTGAAAGAAGAAACATACAATGTGGCAAAGATCAGTGGTAAGCCAGAGGATTGGAAAAGTTTTAAAAGCCAACAAAAGATGTCCAAGAAAATAATAAAGTGGGAGAAAATAAACTTTGAGGGTAAGCTAATAAGTAAATATAAAAACAGACAGTAAGAGCTTCTTTAAGTATTTAAAAAGGAAGAGAGAGGCCACAGTGAATATAGGCCCCTTAGAGAATAAGGCTGGGGAAATAATAGTGGGGGACCAGGAAATGGCAGAGGAGTTGAATAAATACTTTGCATCAGTCTTCATGGCAGAAGACACTAATAGCATTTCAAAAACACTAAATAATCAAGGGACAAAAGGCTGGGAGGAAATAATTACAATAACCATCACTAGAGAAAAAGTACGAGGGAAACTAATGGGTCCAATGGTTGATAAGCCCCGTGGGCCTGATGGGTTGCATCCTAGAATCTTAAAAAAAAGTAGCTCCAGAGATAATGGGTGAACTGGCAGTTATATTCCAAGAATCCTTAGATTCTGAAAAAGCCGCAGAAGATTGGAAAACTGCCAATGTAACATCCTTAGTCAGAAAGGGAGGGAGACAAAAAAATAGATAACTATAGGCCAGTTAGCTTAACACCCATCATTGGGAAAATGTTACAGTCTATTATAAAGGGTGTAAAAGCAGAGCATTTAGAAATGCATAATATAATCAATCACAAATGGGAAATCATGCCTGACAAATTTATTAGAATTCTTTGAGGATTTAACAAGCGGAATAGATAAAGGGGAACCAGTAGATACAATATGTTTGGATTTCTAAAAGGCATTTGATAAGGCACCATACATAAGGCTACTTAATAAGATAAGAGCCCATGATGTTGGGGATAGTATATTAGCATGGATAGAGGATTAGTTAACTAATAGAAGACAGAGAGTTGGGATAAAGGGGGCATTTTCAGGATGGCAACCTGTAACTAGTGGAGTGTCACAGGGATCAATGCAGGGTCCACAATTATTGACAATATATATTAATGACTTGGATGAGGGAAGTGAATGTACTGTTGCCGCGTTTGCGGATGACACAAAAATAGGTCGGAAGGCAAGTGATGAGGATGACACAAAGAGTCTGCAGAGGGTTTTGACAGGTGAAGTGAGTGGACAACGAAATGGCAGATGGAATATAATGTGGGAAAATGTGAGGTTATGCATTTTGGCAGGTAGAATATTATTTAAAAGGAGAAAAACTGCAGAAGGCTGCAGCATAGGGGGACTTGGAAGTCCTTGTGCATGAATCCTAAAAAAGCTGGCATTCAGTTCAGCAGGTAGTAGGTAAGGGAAATGGAATGTTGGCCTTTGTTTCAAAGGGAATGGAGTATAAAAATGGGGAAGTCTTGCTAAAACTAGACAAGACACTAGTTAGACCACATTTAGAAAACTGTGAACAGTTTTGATTCCCTTATCTAAGGAAAGATATACTGGCATTGGAAACAGTCCAGAGAAAGTTCACTAGGTTGATTCCGGGTATGGAGAGATTTTCTTATGAGGAGAGGTTGAGCAGGTTGGGTCTGTACTCACTGGAGTTTAGAAGAATGACTGGTGACCTTATTGAAACATATAAGATTCTTAGGGGACTTGACAGGGTAGATGCTGAGAGGTTGTTTCCCCTTGTGGGACCAGAGGGCATAATCTCAGAGTAAGGGGTCACGCAATTAAGACAGAGATGAGGAGGAATTTCTTCTCTCAGAGCGCAGTTAACCTGTGGAATTCTTTACCGCAGAGGGATGTAGAGGCTGGATCGTTTAGTATATTCAAGGCTGAGATAGACAGATTTTAAATTAGTAAGGGAATCAAGAGTTATGGGGAAAAGGCAGGAAAGTGGAGTTGAGGATTATCAGATCAGCCATGACCTCATTGAATGGCAGAGCAGGCTGGATGGGCTGAATGGCCTACTTCTGCTCCTATGTCTTATGGTCTTACGATCTTAGTGGGAAGAAAATGATGGTCTTTCATAGTGAAGAAGGAGCTTCAGTCACATGGCCAAAAGCCATTGATATACAACAGAAGTTAGATAGTGGTCTTTAGCAATTCATTGTGGATACTCAGTCTTGATAACCGTCCTTTTTTACCAGGCAGACCCAAAATCATGTAGAATCTTGATAAACAAGGGAGTGAAAGGTTATATGGGGTAGGCGGGAATCTGAATTTGAGGTTACAAGCAGATCAGCCATGATCTTGTTGAATAGCAGAGCAAGCTCAAGGGGCCGAGTGGCCTACTCCTGCTCCTAATTCATATGCTCATATGCCTGGGAGTTTATTGTGCCTGTGTTTTGGAATAAGCCTTGACAATGGCAGATATGAAATTCCACAGAAGGGTGTTGTTTAGGCATGTCCATTCAAAAGGGACACCTGCCCATTATAATCCAGTTTGGAACTTTCCAGAAAGCTTACCAGGCTGTTGAATCTGCAAAAGTCTGGTGACCTCCCAGAAGCCAGCTTATAGTTCATCAGGGTCCATTTTAAAAGGAATACTGTTTTTTTTGAAATTACAATACCGTCATGCCTACACTGCCATGACACTGTTGTGATATAGGAAATGTATTTTTTATAACTCGGATCTGTGCAGAGATCACACACCTTGTGTGCAGGAGCTTTACTTGCAAAAATTTTATACATGCTTCTAGCTCTGGCTTCCAACTTTTTCTACAGGTTGCTTACTTTTCCCTGAGTCCACACCCAGGCTTAACCAAACTAGCACAGTGAGCATCAATAGTAAACAGACTCACATAATCATGGCAGCCAATTTGTGCACAGCAAGGTCCTACAAATAGCAATGAGATCATGACCAGATAATCTGTTTTTAGTGGTATTGGTTCAAGAATAAATGTCAGCCAGGAGACCGGCACACTCCCCTGCTCTTCATTATATAGAGCCGTGACATCTTTTACGTCCACCTGAGAGGGTAAATGGGGCCTCAGTTTAAGGTCTCACCTGAAAGACTACTGCTATTGCATTCCTTCAGTACCGCACTGGAGTGTCAGTCTACATCTTCTGCTCAAAGGTTAGGGTTAAGCTTGAACATATGATCTTCTGACTCAGAGGCTAGAATGTTACCATTCACATCATGATTACAAGAAAACACTACCAGCTGATGGCACTTAGGAAAGTGACAGGTTTATCCTATTTCATTTCATCCATTATTTGGTATTTGACAGAGCCTCCCTCATCTGTTATTTTAAGCCATCATTGGCTAGGATTTTCCAGCCCCACCACCAATGGGCATTGTCACGGGCGGGACGGGAAAATTTGGAGAGCCATTCGCCTTTCCAAATTTTCTCATCCCGCCCGCGGTGATGCTCATCAGCGTTGGGACTGGAAAATGCCACCCGTTGTTGATTTGCATGATCATAACATTTTTAATTCTGTGACACTATTTGCAATGCCATAGAAGATTCACCGCTCAATGTTAAAAAAAACCCAGTACACAATCACAATTTGTCACTGATGCAAAACAATCTTTAAAAAAAAAGGTCAAACTGTTGCTTGAGGCTGGTCTCTTGTGACCTGAACACACACGCACACTTCCCGTAAGCAAAATTTCATAATGGCCGGGATTTTCCGGCCCGGTCGCGGGAGGGACCTGCTGTGGGTGAGGCGGCGCTCCAGCCAGAAGTCCATCGACTTGTGGTGGGACCGGAAGATCCCAGAGGCGGGCCGGTGTGGACAATCCCGCCCAATATCCTGATGACCCTTCCCATCTCAGTGCTATTAATGATGTGTGGACATGTTTATCAAAATCCATCTGGTTTAAATATTGCAATGAAATGGCTGGCCCGAGGCTGTGTTTACTTGGTTACAACCTGTTGGGATTTTAAGGGGCACAATCCAATCTTAGCAGCAGAATAATACATTGCACAATGCTTGTCCTTAGAAAACATTTGTTTTAAAATTGCAAACACTCAAGATAAATGTACCTGCCAAAAATGAGTCCTTTGTCAAGTTTCCTGCCTGATATTGATAGTCTCTTCTGCATTTTCCAGAACGATTGCTTATTGAAGGCTTAAAGATACATTTATGAGTCACACAGAATAACCAGCCAATGGCCCACGGGTGACAGTGGGAGACAGTCCCTGGGTTGAATGGAAATGGATATGTTGACCGGGCTTGTCATCTCACCGTCTTGATATCAGGCCACAAGTTCCATTTTGATTTATCATGCAGCCAATTCAATAGCCTAGAAGTAAGTATAGTGAAGTATTCATTTGTTAGATACTGAAGCCCAATGTATAGGAAGATTGAATTTACTGTAACTGCTTAAATTAGTGTTTAAGGTGATGTACCCACTGTTCTACATTTAATTAGGGCTCAGTTAGGACTCTAACGATATTGGTTAAAAGTTCATTGAAAGTGGTCATCGCTGTTTTGAATCATTTCTCACCTTTTTTCAACTGATCTGCTCCTGTAAATTTTTCTTTGTTCACATGCTCGATCAAATAAGCCTTTCTTACATTCTATATAATCATGCATACTTTGTAAACAGTTGCAAATTTTTTGTGGGGGTTGGCTTTGGAGAGCTGTGCTAGCAGGGGGCGGGGGGGGGGGGGGGCGGGGGGGGGGTTGGTGGATATCTCCAAGAGCAGTAGGGAGCTGTGAGAGCAGGGGACTGTGACACCAATAGTGTGGGTTCAATTCCTGCACCAGCTGAGGTCATCCATGAAGGCCCTGCCTTCTCAACCTTGCTCCTTACCTGAGGTGTGCTGACTCTCAGGTTGAACTCACCACCAGCTGTCTCTCTCTGATAAGAGAGCAGCGCAGCCCCTCTGGGACTACGGTGACTTTCATTCATTCAGTGTTTTTAAATAAAAAGCATTTACCTTTTCACTGGATATTTTGAAGGAGGAATCAGGCCTCGGAGATTGGTCATTTAGGCTGCACCCACCCTTAAAAACAAAACGTGAGGATTTAAAGGGGCCTTGTAGATGTCAACACTTGGTCGGAATGCTGCCTTCGACCTCGTGTCCCCAAAATGTTGGCTCGTGACCCCATTGATAAATGAGTTTGAGAGGACAGGAGTGAACAAAATCTAGTTAGGATTAAGCATAAACCGTTTCTTAAGTGTAGGACAGGTCAATCCAAAGAATAATAGGTTTGCACCTGTTCTTGTAAGGACATCTCTTCTGTTGGCATTGGACTAGTTTCCATGATTTATCTCAATGTCACATGCCAGTTTTTATACAGTTTACCTTTTGGTTTTTATTGGGATTTCTTTCCAATGGTGGACATTTTAACATTCAAGTTGGTACTACCTGACTTTGGCTGCTCACTCTTTACAATTATTTTACTTTTCTCCACTAAGGACCTCAGCCCTCCAGCTGAATTTCTCAATAGAAAGAGAACAAAGAGGACAATTTTAACCCTATTTGCCTAGCCGGAACCAGATAGATCATTCTGGCTACTCCAAAAGCTGCCAGGAGCTCACCGTCCTTAATTGTAGCCTACAACCAGTACAGATACCCTTCTCAAGGCCAGTGGCATCCATTTTTACATTTGCCTGTTGGGTCACTTACTACTATTCTGGGCAGGAATTTACTAAATGGTTCAGAAAATAATGTTACAATCCAGTTAGTGACCAGTAACTTTTTATTTAAAGTATAGCTTGAAATCCCTGTTTCCCACTAAAAGAATAAAGGCACAAGATTCCACAGTTTTAAACAAACAAATAAACTTTACTATAAATCAGAAAAGTAAAACGATTTACATTGTCTATGTTATACTCTACCATTCATAATTAACATGAGGTAAATATGAATTAACAGGCAACTCATGGTCCAACACAGCACATTGCGCATTAATGGCAGATGCAAGCAAGACAGATCCTATGGATTTCTCAGCAACCTACTCAGATGTCAGTGACCACTGTGAGACACGCATCTCATTAAAACTCTGTCTCTCTCATGAGGGATTCCAACTCTTCACTTTTGAAGATCTAACCTCTGAATTCCCTCAAAAGCCTCTCTGACTCAGACCGCCTCAATGACTACTCACCTCCTGATGGTTCAGTCTCTTCTCCTGAGACTGCATTCCACAGGATTCACAAAACTGCACTCCCACCTCTAATTACCAGCTCACTTCCAACTCTTTCACAGACTGCTAGCTTCACTATCTGGAACTGCACCTGGGTTTCTCTGAAATCCAGTCACCCTGCTGCACCCAGCTATAAGAGTATTGTGAATAGTTTTGGTCCCCTTGTTTAAGGAGGGGTACACTTGCCATTGAGGGAGTGCAGCGGAGGTTCACCAAGTTAATCCCTAGGTAGACGGGATTGCCTTATGAGGAAAGATTGAGAAGACTGGGCCTGTATTCCCTAGAGTTCCAAAGAATGAGGGGTGACCTCACTGTAACTTACAAAATTCTTACAGGGTATGACAGGGTTGATGAAGATATGATGTTTCCCCTGGCTGGTGAGTTTAAGACCAGCAACATAATCTCAGGAGAAGGGGCAGGCCATTTAAGACCGAGATAAGGGGAAATTTCTTCACTCAGAAGGTAGGGAATCTTTGGAACTCTCTACCCTAGAGGGCTGTGGAAGCTCAATCATTCAGTATGTTCAAGACAGAAATCGATGGATTTCTTGATACTAATGATATCAAGGGATATGGGGATAGTGCGGGCAAGTGGTGTTGATGTAAATGATCAGCTATGATCGTATTGGATGATGAAGCAGTCTTGATGAGCTAAATGGCCTACTCCTGCTCCTATGTTCCTATAAATGGCTACCATGGCTTCTCTAAGCCTTAATTGCCTAGAACCTGCTAACAGCTACCAAGGCTTTTCTGTGAGCTGCACACCTGAGGTCCAAACTGCAATCAACCCCCTCTCCCTATAAACACACAGATATATTGAAACCAGAGAACTTCCTTAAGCTCCACTCATCTCCATGATGACATGGCCTTTCAGGGTTGGCTGAATTCTATTAAAGTAATTTAGTTCTAACTCCCAAAACAAAACATCTCTCTGGACTGCACTTCCTTGGAACAGTGTTGACATTATGACTCCAGTTTTCCAGGTAAGTAAGCCCACCTACTGTTTCATGGCTCCTCATCTTCTATTCTAGCTCTATTAAATAAATATGTGTAAACTTCTGAACTGCCATTTTCATTTAGATGTTCTGGCAATCTCTAAAACCAGCATTTTAGCTACCTTACTTTCACAACAACAATCTGCCCAGAATTAAGTATTACCTCTAAAATATTAGACCATAAGACCATAAGACATAGGAGCAGAAATTAGGCCATTCAGCCCATCGAGTCTGCTCCGCCATTCAATCATGGCTGATAAGTTTCTCAACCCCATTCTCCCGCCTTCTCCCCATAACCTTTCATCCCCTTACCAATCAAGAACCTATCTATCTTGATCTTAAATACACTCAATGACCTGGCCTCCACAGCCTTCTGTGACAAAGAATTCCATAGATTCACCACTCTCTGGCTAAAGAAGTTTCTCCTCATCTCTGTTCTAAAAGGTCTTCCCTTTACTCTGAGGCTGTGCCCTCAGGTCCTAGTCTCTCCTACTAATGGAAACATCTTTCCCACGTCCACTCCATCCAGGCCTTTCAGTATTCTGTAAGTTTCAATCAGATCCCCCCTCATCCTTCTAAACTCCATCGAGTATAGACCCAGAGTCCTCAAACGTTCCTCATATGTTAAGCCTTTCATTCCTGGGATCATTCTCGTGAACCTCCTCTGGACCCTCTCCAGGGCCAGCACATCCTTCCTGAGATATGGGGCCCAAAATTGCTCACAATATTCTAAATGTAGTCTGACCAGAGCCTTATAAAGCCTCAGCAGCACATCCCTGCTTTTATATTCTAGTCCTCTTGAAAGAAATGTCAACATTGCATTTGCCTTCCTAACTACCGACTCAACCTGCAAATTAACCTTAAGACAATCTGGACTAGGACTCCCAAGTCCCTTTGCACTCCAGATCTCTGAATTCTCTTCCCATTTAGAAAATAGTCTATGCCTCTATTCTTCCTATCAAAGTGCATGACCTCACACTTCCCCACGTTGTATTCCATCTGCCACTTCTTTGCCCATTCTCCTAATCTGTCCAAATCCTTCTGCAGCCTCCCCGCCTCCTCAATACTACCTGTCCCTCCACCTATCTTTGTATCATCTGCCAGGGTGCCCTCAGTCCCTTCATCTAGATCATTAATGTATAAAGTGAAAAGTTGTGGTCCCAACACTGACCCCTATGGAACTCCACTATTCACCGGCTGCCATCCTGAAAAGGACCCCCTTATCCCCACTCTCTGCCTCCTGCCAGACAGCCAATCTTCTATCCATACTAGTACCTTGCCTCTAACACCATGGGCTCTTATCTTACTGAGCAGCCTCCTGTGCGGCACCTTGTCAAAGGCCTTCTGGAAGTCCAAGTAGATAACATCCATTAGCTCTCCTTTGTCTAACCTACTTGTTACCTCCTCAAAGAATTCTAACAGATTTGTCAGGCATGACCTCCCCTTGATGAAACCATGCTGACTTTGCCCTATTTTACCATGCACTTCCAAGGATTCTGAAATCACATCCTTAATAATGGACTCTAAAATCTTACCAACAACTGAGATCAGGCCAATCGGCCTGTAATTTCCCGTCTTTTGCCTCACTCCCTTCTTAAACAGGGAGGTTACATTAGCGATTTTCCAGTCCTCTGGGACCCTCCCTGACTCCAGTGATTCCTGAAAGATCACCACTAACGCCTCCACTATCTCTTCAGCTATCTCCTTCAGAACTCTGGGGTGTAATCCATTTAGAGACCCAGGGTAACACTCTGGGGACCTGGGTTCGAATCCCACCGCAGCGGATGGTGGAATTCGAATTCAATCAAAATTTGGAATTAAAAGTCTAATGATGACAACAAGACCATTGTTGATTGTTGTAAAAACCCATCTGGTTCACTAATGTCCTTTAGGGAAGGAACATCTGCTGTCTTTACCCTTTCTGGCCTACATGTGACTCCAGACCCATAGCAATGTGGTTGACTCTTATATGCCATCTGAGCAAGGGCAGTTAGGGTTGGGCAATAAATGCTGGCCTAGCCAGCGATGCTCCCCTCCCTGACTAATAAAAGAAAATACACCACACATTGAAGATCAAGACGCATTTCAGACCCTAAAGGCTAAATATTTTGTGAATTGCCAAAATTGAATAATATATGTCAAGCCTCTCTTGAAATGTTTATGTTAACGTCCAGGTCCCTCTGAAGGTGAAACATTGTGGAGGGGACGAGTTCTTACATAAGTGGTGTACCTGCACTCCCACTAATTCATATGCTAGGAGACACCTTCCACATCCCCAAATCCACATACCCAACATCACACATTGCCCATGACTCATTATACAATTAGGTTCCTAAGACAAATGAATATTAGCATCCATTTGTGCCAGATTAATATGCACAGGGTGTGTTGTGGGCATGCACCCACTCAGAACGGGATTGACACTGCTCATGCTCAGTTTACAGAGATTCCTTATAGCTGCTAAAATAAAGAGACTTTTATCACCAGTTGCTCTGGAATTGAGCTCCAGTTCTGAGGGTAATCTGATCGCTTAACTAGTTGTGGCAATTAATCGTTGAGTTACAAAGATCAGATAGGTTGCTGGTTGGATCTCCATCTCCTTTGGAGTTGCTGATTTTAATCTTCCTATCAGTAAGACTCTTCACGTTTTCCTCGTGTTCCTGGATTGGAAAGGGAACGAGCCAAAGGCTCACCTTTCTGATCACTCGCCAATGGCTTCACCTAGAATTGAATGTGGGCATCAAGATCAGTCTCAGTCATAATGCCCTCCCTCAATGGATAGCCTGCCCACACTCTCTACCCAGAAAAACAGTTCGGACCAACATTCTTATTACCCAGATTTTATTGGTGTCCCATTTTAAGGTATGCAAGACTAGTTGGGACCAGTATCCTTTTTTCCCAGTTTTTACTGTTTTTTCCTTCTCGGTATCTAAGCTCATATAAGATGCACACCAGTGTTCCCTTGATCTGGAGATTATTTAAATGGTTGACATTTCAGTGTATAACTAAGGTGATTGCTCAATAATAGGAGACCTTCCATCTTGACAAAATTTATTACCAAATAGCAAATGATAACAAATGCAGAAATGGAGGTAGCTCATTGGGCTAGATGTTGCTGAAAAAATAATAGCATGTGCATGACATACATTGTTATTAATATGCAAATCAGCCAACAACTTAGGGCAAGGAAGAGTGGACTGTGACTTCCTACAAGATTCCAGTTGATTTGTACCAACCCACACTTAACCAAAACATCAGCTCATGTTTGACCTCCTCATGAGTCTCATGGAGTTTCTGCATTTGTACATTAATTGTTGATTAAATTTGCCTCAGAAATTTAGGTTAAGTAATTACCATCATAAGTACTCTTTTAATGACTTGATCATTGTTCATTGTTCTTTGAGGAAGTAACGTGTGCTGTGGATAAAGGGGAATCGGTGGATGTACTGAACTTAGATTTCCAGAAGGCTTTTGATAAAGTGCCACATCAAAGGTTATTGCGGAAAATAAAAGCTCATGGTATAGTGGGTAACATATTGGCATGGATAGAAGATTGGCTGTCGAACAGGAAGCAGGGAGTTGGCATAAATACGTCTTTTTCAGGTTGGCCAGATGTAATGAGTGGCGTACTACAGGGATCAGTGCTGGGACCTCAACTGTTTACAATTTAGATAAATGACTTGGATGAGGGATTGAAGGGATGGCTGCCAAATTTGCTGATGACACAAAGATGGGTAGGAAAATAAATTGTGAAGAGGGCAAAGGAGGCTACAAAAAGATATAGGGCAGGATCTTCTGGTCAGCGAGCGGGGGCGGGGCCCGCTCACCGATGCATAAAGTGACGTGGGATGACGTCGGGTGGAACTCCCGCGTCACCCCGCATCATTTCCATTTTCAGGCCGCCGGGGGGCGCAACCGAGTCAACTGCGTGCCCGCTGACCTGTCAATGGCCTGTTGAGGTTATTTAGAAACTAATTAAAGCCATTAATGGACCTGCCCGTCCAACCTTAAAGTTGGCGGGCAGGCCGGGAGTCCTGGCGGACTTCAGAAAAAGCATGAAACCTCGTCCATGGGCGGGATGAGGTTTCATGAGGGTATTTAAATTTTTATTAAAGGTTTCAATAAAAGTTATGGACATATCCCAAATCATGTGACAGCCAATTTCCCTGAGGCAGCTCTTAACCTCAGGGAAATCTGTGCACTCTTTTGCGCATTTGCGCAGAAGAGTGCACTCCCAGCTGAGTGAATCTCCCCCCCCCGCCCCCAACCCGCACAGGGAGCGCATAGTGGGCGGGTCTTAATTGGCCCACCCAAGTAAAATGGTGCCGCGCCACTGATTGAGGCCGCCAGTCGGAGGCGCGCCCGCCCGCCCGTGCCCACTCTTGAACTTCCCCCCCAATGGGGGAAAATTTTTCCCATAGATTGGTTAAGTGAGTGGGCAAAGATCATGCAAATGAGTATTATGTGGGAAAATGTAAAATTGTCTATTTTGATAGGAAGAATAAAAGAGAAGCATATTATCTAAACAGTGAGAGATTGCAGAGTTCTGAAGTGTAAGGGATCTGGGTGTCCTAGTACATGAAAAGGTTAGTATGCAGGTAGAGCAGGTAATTAGGAAAGCTAGTAGAATGTTATCATTTATTGTGAGGGGAATTGAATGCAAAAGTAGGGAGTCTATGCTTCAGTTGTACAGGGCACTAGAGAGACCACATTTGGAGTACTGTGTACAGTACTGGTCTCCTTTTATAAGGAAGGATGTAAATGTGTCAGAAGCAGTTCAGAGAAGGATTACTAGATAACTGGAATGGGTGGGTTGCCTTATGAGGAATGGCTGGGTAGACTTGGCTTGTATACGCTGGAGCTTAGAATAATAAGAGGCAACTTGATTGACATATATAAGATCCTGAGGGGTCTTGACAGGGTGGATGTGGAGAGGGTGTTTCCTCTTTTGGGATAATCTAGAACTAGGTGTCAGTGTTTAAAAATAAGGGTTCACCCATTTAAAACAGAGATGAGGTGAAATGTTTTCACTCAGACGGTTTTGGGTGGGATTTTCCACTCCTGCCCGCCGCTGGAATCTTCCGATCCCGCTGCAAGTCAATGGGCTTCTGACTGGGACGCAACCTCACCCGCGGCGGGTCCCACCCACAACGGGGCCGGAAAATCCCGGCCTTTGGAACTCTCTTCCTGCCAAGGTGGTGGAAGCAGAGTCTTTGAATATTTTTAAGGCAGAGGTAGATAGATTCTTGGTAAGCAAGGGGGCGATAAGTTATCGGGGGTAGGTGGGATGCAGATTTCAGGTTACTATCAAATCAGCCATGACCTTATCAAATGGCGGAGCAGGTTTGTGGGGCTGAATGGTCTACTCCTACTCCTTGTTCAAATGTTCAAATGTTCGTATGAGGGCCAATGAACAGCTCTTACCCAGAAAGTAAACACTAATAAGTGTGAAGTCTCATTTCTCCAGTCTGTGAACTGTTGGTGGAGATTTTAAAAGTGTCAAATGTTTTAACTTATTGATTTGTTTTCTTACTACCTAACTTTCTTTTCTCTCTTAATCCAATCTTTTTTTCCCCTTCTTATTATTTCTCTTTCTGCGCCTAATTTGACATTGAATTCACCTTCCTTTAACTCGCCTTTCAACTCCATTCTTCCTGTGTTTATTTCTCAGTTGTTAAATATCATTGGTTTTGGAGATAGAATGTCGGTCCCATGAAGGTCCCAAGGGATATGCTGCCTCGCCATGACCAGACTGCACTTCCAGCTACTTACAGGGCAGAAAATATAAAAGCCTAATGGTGTAATTGTAAGCCTGATTAATGTGACACACAGTAAGATGACCAGCCCTAGCAAAACTCTATGGCCCATTGTGATTTTACCAGCACCATTTCAAGGGGAAAGAAGCACAAACAGTTTTTAGAGGAAGGAACTTCCTGCAGCTCACACATTTTCCAACTAAGCTTAAGATTTTATTCTTGCTCTGTGCGTCATTGATTCAGTATTGATCCTTCACTCTTTTTTTTTATTGTGGTCTGCTGTGTTTTATAAGGGCTGCAAAGTCCTTTAAATTAGAACTTTAAATGTTAAGCATGGCAGTCATTCTTCAGTCATTTGACTATACAATACGCAATGTGCCATTTTGTAGTGAAACAGAAATTGACTGCAAATAAATGGAAGAACTTTAGTAAAGTATGGGACAGCTAGGAAATTCCATCACCGTTCATGAAGGGCTTGAAGACGCCAGAACTGACCCATCGATTGGCAGTATGTCAGAAAGGCTCTCAGGAGACTTGAAGGCCTCCAATTTGAGACAAGTAAAGCCATACAATGTGAGAACACTCAGTATTCAACAAACAGGATCAAATGCCTGTTGAGACAACAAATTTGTATGTAGTGAACATTCACACTGTAGTTAGAACATTTAACTATGGGACTCGAGGGAAAAACCTAATGAAACAGGATGGTTATTGGCATGCAGAGTAATAGTACCACGATTAAACTTTTTCAGCACCTGAAGCTATCATTAAAGCTTGCATTGACATGTTAAATCAGTGAATCAATCACAACGTGCAGAGGAAGAAGTCCAAGGTGAAAAGGAAGAAACATTGTGAAGCCCAAGAAGTTGTTAATAAAAACTCCTGAAATAAGTTGTAAATGCTTCAGGAAACTTCAATTCAGGGAGAAAAGCTGCCGTGCTCAACTAAATTAACATGGCCAGGAGCTGGAACAAAAGCTGCATGTTGTGTGTTGAAGCTATAGCTGGCTAGGATAAAGGCTACTTTTTCTCTCTTGAAGATGCCTTCAAAGCAGAGTGAAGTTAGAAGGTTCTCTGCCCCTTCAAGTTCAACCCCTGGGTTCGACCCACACAGTTGCCAACCAGGAAATTATTTCTAACCGTAAAAAAAAGTTTATCAAGAAGCACATTGATGAATTTTGATATGAAAAGTTCTTGTACTGGACAGTGTCTCAACTGGGATTACGCTTAAAGGGAATTATAAAGTGCATCTGTGCATCAACCTAAAAGTAGTGCTCAAATTTAATCCTGTACTTCATCCAAAAGCCACTTCATAACCTTAATCAGGGCTGGATTATTCTCCTGGACTAGTTTGAATTGCCTAAATGGTTTTGTAAAGGGATTTTCCCTATTCCACTAGTTGGCCTGCGTTTTTATCTGTTTTTTCAAATTTTCCTAGGAGATTACATGTGGCTCGTGTGATATAGGGGTGTGTATCTATAATGATTCAGAAGGCATCACTGTTGTATGAGGCAGGTTGGATGGATCCTTGAGGACCAGGTCGAGGGGCCGACTCATGTACTCCTGCCCATAGTTCCTATGACCCAGTGGGTCTTTTCCTGTCTGTCATTGTTCCTATGCTAGTAATCATTACCCATTTCACACAGACAGATGACATCCTGTCTGGATTAGCAAAAGTGGAGCAATTCCACGATTGTGGATTTGGTGTTTTGAATTTTGCCATGGTCATGCAGCCAACCTTTTAGCCTATGGTAAGAGTGAATCGCATCACTACCCAAAGCTCTTGTGAAGCGACGACAATGTTATGTGGTGGCAGACGATGTGCTCCAGATGGACCAAATCCATGAGGGAAACTTTGTTGTGCTATCAGAACAGTTTTGCAATTTGTATTTATTACGAGATGTATGTACTGAATTCAGAAGTTCTAAGTCCACCAAAACCTTTAGAAATTTTAGAAACTAAATTAAAATATTTATTAACAAAACATAAAAGATTTCAAGCACATAAATAAGATAACATACAATTACTACTATTAATTCCTAAAATTCCTAATTAAGGTGATTCCCAGTTACACTCCCTTTAAGGCATTGATCCAAAATAGATTTTAGATTTAAAACAGACTCAGCTAGTTAACACAATACCCTGGACAGTGGAATTCCAAGTAGCTTTTCTCCAGCTTGAGTTCCGTTAGACAGCAGAATAGTGCACAAATGCTGGAGGCTTCATTAAGGCTTTTCACACCCTCCTGTTAGATCTGACATGGTCTTCTCCCGTAACTTTTAATTCTCTTTTATATATGTTTTTCTCTTTTTACTATGTAAATTCTATTGTTCTGTATGTCTTTGAAACTGTATCTTTCTCATAACATAAAAACCTTCATGGTACCAATATTGCCAGTAGCCTTTGAAAAAAATAAACACATTCCTTAGCCTTGCTTATCTGAGTAGTTGTAAACAGACTGAGGTCCCTTTGAAATCCAAATCTCTTTGTTTATCTAAAAATGCAAATTCCCTTCATACCTTACATGCTAAGCCAGCATCCATGTTTACTCATTAGTATTTCAAGCACCTAGCTTCTTTTGATGAGTTAAAGCTTGCAGTCTACTTGACTCCAAATGTAATTAAATCACACACAGACAGACCCAACTATACTTACCCCCATAAACTTACTTCACAATAAACCAGAAAAATATTATGAAAATATGCTAGTTTCACGACAGCAACAAAAGGATGTTGATTCAGACTAAGTTCAAGGAACAAGAAGCGAAATGTGAATCATTGACCTTCTGAAGTTGAACCAAAACCAAACTCCCCGTAAATTTAAAGCAATGCTTAAATTGTCAACTCCCACCATAAGCCTCGCTATCTAGAATGACTCCGGATGTCCCAAAGGCTTTCACATCCCATGAGGTATTTTTGAAGTAAATTCATGGTTGTTCTGTAGGAATCGTGGCAGCTGACAACAATACCTACATGTATTTATAAGCCAATTTGGAGATTGAAGTCCCACAAAAAGAACAATGAAATAATTAAAAACAAAAACAGAATTACCTGGAAAAACTCAGCAGGTCTGGCAGCATCGGCGGAGAAGAAAAGAGTTGACATTTCGAGTCCTCATGACCCTTCAACAGAACTTGAGTTCGAGTCCAAGAAAGAGTTGAAATATAAGCTGGTTTAAGGTGTGTGTGTGGGGGGCGGAGAGAGAGAGAGAGAGAGAGAAGTGGAGGGGGGGTTGTGGTTGTAGGGACAAACAAGCAGTGATAGAAGCAGATCATCAAAAGATGTCAACAACAATAGAACAAAAGAACACATAGGTGTTAAAGTTGGTGATATTATCTAAACGAATGTGCTAATTAAGAATAGATGGTAGGGCACTCAAGGTATAGCTCTAGTGGGGGTGGGGAGAGCATAAAAGATTTTAAAATATTTAAAAATATTGGAAATAGGTGGGAAAAGAAAAATCTATATAATTTATTGGAAAAAAAAGGAAGGGGGAAACAGAAAGGGGGTGGGGATGGGGGAGGGAGCTCAAGACCTAAAGTTGTTGAATTCAATATTCAGTCCGGAAGGCTGTAAAGTGCCTAGTCGGAAGATGAGGTGTTGTTCCTCCAGTTTGCGTTGGACGTCACTGGAACAATGCAGCAAGCCAAGGACAGACATGTGGGCAAGAGAGCAGGGTGGAGTGTTAAAATGGCAAGCGACAGGGAGGTTTGGGTCATTCTTGCGGACAGACCGCAGGTGTTCTGCAAAGCGGTCGCCCAGTTTACGTTTGGTCTCTCCAATGTAGAGGAGACCACATTGGGAGCAACGAATGCAGTAGACTAAGTTGGAGGAAATGCTGCTTCACTTGAAAGGAGCGTTTGGGCCCTTGGACGGTGAGGAGAGAGGAAGTGAAGGGGCAAGTGTTGCATCTTTTGCGTGGGCATGGGGTGGTGCCATAGGAGGGGGTTGAGGAGTAGGGGGTGATGGAGGAGTGGACCAGGGTGCCCCAGAGGGAGCGATCCCTATGGAATGCCGAAAGGGGGGGTGAAGGGAAGATGTGTTTGGTGGTGGCATCATGCTGGAGTTGGCAGAAATGGCGGAGGATGATCCTTTGAATGCAGAGGCTGGTGGGGTGATAAGTGAGGACAAGGGGGACCCTATCATGTTTCTGGGAGGGAGGAGAAGGCGTGAGGGCGGATGCGCGGGAGATGGGCTGGACACGGTTGAGGGCTCTGTCAACGACCGTGGGTGGAAAACCTCGGTTAAGGAAGAAGGAGGACATGTCAGAGGAACTGTTTTTGAAGGTAGCATCATCGGTACAGATGCGACGGAGGCGAAGGAACTGAGAGAATGGGATGGAGTCCTTACAGGAAGCGGGGTGTGAGGAGCTGTAGTCGAGGTAGCTGCGGGAGTCGGTGGGTTTGTAATGGATATTGGTGGACAGTCTATCACCAGAGATTGAGACAGAGAGGTCAAGGAAGGGAGATAATTAATCCGATCAGGAGTTTTAGGCATTGGTTGATTGATAAGTATTGAGCAGGGCAAGGAGGAGAATCCCTCAGTCTCTTCTTCAAAAAGTGCCTTGGGATCTTTTACCTGTAAGGGAAATGGGGCCTCAGTTTAATTTTTCATTCTTAATATGCACTCCTGATTATGAATAAAGTTGCAGTGAATAGATTGGTCATTCATCATGTACTGTGGATATTATTATGCATCTATTATATGGAGCATCTTGACTATCACAGCTTACTTAGAACAAATAAACTCAAAATGCAAGGAACACTTACGAAACCTACACTAAAGATTAAATCAGTGAGAGTTACAAGGGAATGATTTAAAGGCTGTGATCTTACTTCAGGGAAACATGACAGATTCAGGCTGCTTTTGCTATTTTATGATATGATCTGGCACCATTAGTACAACGACTGCATTGGATCACTGCTGGGTGTCTGTTACTCTCTAAAGCTTTGAACAGACAGTGTGGCAATTAGTGTAAAAGTTGCATTCACGTGAAATCTCTGCTATTTTCAAATAATTGTGCGAATGTGGTCATTAACATTGCAGACGAATACATTTCACATGAGCCAATTGTACACTTGGCCATTGATATTCTATGGTCCGATTTCAGGGCAGGCAAGTTACAAATCAGTTGTAGTAATAAGTGTGGTCACCTTAATCAATTATAAATAAAAAAAGATACTTTGCTATCACTGCATTTCTATGTAACTGAACTTGATGAGGCATAACACATTCATCCAATACCACGTTGAAAGACTGAGAGGTTGTTAGCATGGCTGGAGGTAATGAGAGCATGGAGCAAAATCTCGGTTTGATTCTTTGTACAGTTCACTCCATTCATTCAAAATCCTAGCACTCTACTACATTCCTTCAAGGAAGCAGAGCTCAAAGAGGCTTTTTGTCTGCCAACGACTTCTTTGGGAGATGCCTGAGGAGTGATTGCTGACAAATCATTTTGAGTACAACACCGGGAGGCTGCAATTCTCCTTGTACAATTGATCTTTACAGTCCCTGCAATGTTCTACGACCCAATTCAAATGTAAAATGCAGGTAACCAGGCCCACCACTTATTTAAACAAAAGGATCTCAGAAGAAGGAAAATAATAATCACGTAAAAACTGGTTACGTTGAACTGTGTGACATTGTAAGTGTTACCTCTTTATGTGGAGTGTTCTTTCTGCAGCTGTTTGGTGCAGGCTGCATTAAATTCGTAACCTGACTGTATTGTCAGAGTCAATAGCTGTATCTAGTATTTGAGGCATTGTTAATATTGGCAGTATACGTGTGTATGCATCAAGCTTGCAAAGTACTGCCATTTTTTCTCCTTTTATCACAGGGACTGTAATTTATTGATGTGGCACTTGCTGTGGATGTAAAGTCGCTTTTAGGCTAAGGCACAGAGTCAGCTCTTCAGCAAGATTCTAAAAACTGCATGGATAGAAAACCAAAATCTCCTTTTGATTTTGCAGTTAATTGCTTCATATTTTCTCCCCTTAATTTGCTTCCTCCATTGCATGGGGGCAATTTGGATTGGAGAGACCTATTCTAATAATGTTGAGTTCTAGTAATCTGCATTTTATTAAATTCAGCATGTGCTGTCACACTACAGAGGGAAAAGCCAGTAAAACTTGGGAATGAAGGGTACCAGGAAAACTTGTTCAACCTGGTCCTGTACACCTCAGAATGAAACTCCAGTATTACTGAGGCCAGTGTTACTTATTTTTACTGGGATTTGAACATTTTGAATTGTTTGTTCTTTCTGGTTAAGGTGACAATCTGAAATGCTCTCTCAACTGCTGTAAGTCGGCCATGGCTTAGCTGGTGGCACTCTTGCCCATAGTTATTTACTACTTACCCCAAAGACTGAAGCCCAAACTCTAGGCTGGTTGACTGGAGTGCCGAGGGAGTGCTGCACTGTTAAAGATGCCCTCTTTTGACTGAGACGTTAAACTGAGTACTCCTTGCAGGTGGGCATAAAAGATCCCATGGCACTCTTCAAAGGAAAGCAGGAGAATTATCTGTTGTCCTGCCCAATGATTACCTTTTAACCATCGCCAAAGGAGTTTATCTAGTCATTGTCACTTTAGCATTAGTGAGACCTCAGAGTGTGCAAAAATTGGCTGAAACATTTCCCTTCTCTCACTAGAGACTACATATCAGAAATGCTTTGGGGCATCCCAAAAGCATGAAAGGCTTTTTTTTAATATAATACCCCCTTTCAATTGAACCTAACATTCTACATTTTGGTATGTATTATGGACAAATTTTTACTTTCAACCCTCACTCAACCCACTATTTTGTCTCCTCTTTGCAGCATCAAATCAATGGTCCAGGTAAACTGGTTCTGAGTTATTAGTTACGAAAAAAATGGCATTGTTTGTGGCCTGTCATAGACATTGTCAGGAATCCCTTTCAATCCCCAGTTGCATGGATCTCCATCACTTTGCTGCCCCAGTAATTTATAGAACAAAATGATGGCCCTATTGGTCCTGGATGCACCACCATTTCATTGTTTCTCTCTGCTTCTTACCTTGCACTTAGTCTGCACAGCTCTGCTTACTGCTGTCAGTGCAGTCTAACATGATAGTACAGGTTTTGCATGCTCCTATTGGGGCCTGTGCTAAAACAGGAGCTCAAGGTAGTCCTATGCATTATGGCCAAACTAAAATCTTGTTGAAATGTAAATGTTATAGTTCCTTGATGAATCGTACCAGCTGGCATATCAAGGGAGCAGATTGTCTTTTGAACATGTTTTCTGCCCATAATATTTTCTTGGCATGAAGCTAACTGGAACTTTTACCTTATTAGGTGGATGGAGGCTGTATTTCATTTGAAGAATGGAGAAAACTCTGGCAGGCATTGAATCCATCTTTAAAAAATACATTCTGGATATATCTGCTCAATAATGAAACTCCAGAGAAAGTAACACATGGAGAATTGAGCAGCTCCTGGATAGAATGGAGAGCTGCTGAGGTTAAATGGTGCTGCAACACCAATAGGACAACAGAAACTTGCTGCCAGCATTTAATGGCCATTCTTGTATTTTCCATTGCACTAGAGTGCACTTCCCATTTATTCTTTCGGATGTCATGTAACTATGGTTACAAAGCATCATCGGCTTTCCATTGCAACAAGGTGACTTCCATGAATAGGTCAGATGTGAGTGATTGTGCGATGTGGCTCTTCCAACCATAGGTTTACTCATTTTCAAGGTTTGAGATCTATAGTGGGTGAAATTGCTTTTAAGAGGCAGTAATATTTTCCTGGCAGAGTGTAAAATGGGCGGCAGATGAGCTGAGGTCCAAATTTAATGTAGGTTTACTTAGAACATAGGAAGTCTCCTGGCTCAGTAGGTCGCCCCTCTGTCTCTGAGCCTGAAGCTTTGGGTTCAAGTCCACTCCAGGACTGAATTGTAGAAAAACAGGTTGATAATTCTTCCGACATGCCCTACCTAGGCAGGTGGTAAGAGCAGGAGCGATTCCTGATCAGCTATGCTTGATGCAGAAAGGTGCTCCTAAAGGTATAACAACTTGTGTCTCTCCCCCTAACAGAGATAGATGTCTACAGCCCCTCATGGATTGTGACTAATCATGGACTTCAAATATACAACACAGTATGGAACTATTTGGCCAACTGATCCTTATCAGTACAAAAACAGAAACAGGGATAAAAGCAGAGATCCTTATCAGTGTTTATCCTCCATATGCTTCATCTAACCCTATCAGCATATCCTTCAATTCCTTTCTTTCTCATGTGTCCATCTCGCTTCCTCTCAAAAGCACTAATATTATTGACCACAACCATTCCATGTGATAGCCAGTTCCACATTCTAATCACTCGCTGGATAAAGAAGCTCCTCCTGAATTCCCTATTGGAATTATTAGTGACTATATTATATTTATGGACCCCTGAGACTAATGTTATTTGCTATCCTCAAGACATTTGCCAACGGCTAAATTTAATCTGTTTTTGGCCATCTAAAGTTGAGGAATCTGGAGAAATAGAAGAGAAGGGTCATATTACGGGGTTTATCAGTAGAATACATAAACTGGTGTAATTCCAGCATTTTCTGTTTTCAATTCATATTTCCAGTAAGTATTTTCCTTAAATAATAACAAGAAGGTATTATATATCCACCAATACTGAAGCACACAAAAACAGAGAAAGACTATGATTCATCCAATCTAGCCTATACAGTCATACTACAACTTATCTGTCCCCCTATCTCCTTTCCCACACTGACCAACAATGAATTATCCTGGGAGAGGCATAGAACAGAATAACACCAATAACTTATATTTATGTAGCATCCGGTCATAACGCATTCCAAGGTGCTTCATAGGAGCCGTTATGAAACAAACTAAAGCACCGAGTCTCTACACCTGCCTGCTCTTCGAGGGACCCTCACCATTCAGGTGCCCTCATCCTTGGACCGCAGTCTCAGCACTGACCACCATGGGCAGTGGCGCTACTGAGCTGCCAGCCCTCTGAATGGCTTGGCAGCTGTAAAGAACAGCCCACTGTCCTCAGTTGGACAGCGATCCCGGTGAAGTCTTCTTAATTGGCCACCAACGGCAATATCCACCCCAGGGTCCCGCTGCCTGTCGTGGCGGGGCAGTATCTGATTTTCCTCAATGGCAGGTAAGCCGAAAAATTTAGCCCTGGATTTCAGTGACCAACCCAGAAGGAAAATACAGTTTGGACCAGTACCCTCATTTCACAGTTTTACTGATGTTGCATTTTAAGGTATACCAGACCAGTTCGGACCAGTATTCTTATTTTCCAGTTTTTACTGTTTTTTTCTTTCTGAGAACCTGCCTTCTGAGGGCAGATTGGTCGCTTGTCCCCTTGACCCTCCCCTGTTAGAGCTGCCATTGGGCCTTTAGGATTGAGTTTGATATTTTAAAACAATCTAATGACTAAAGCACAAGGGTCAATTTTAATGCCATTTATTGTCCAGGTTAAGAATAGCCTTCTCCTGACACTTTAGGAATGGTGGTGAGGAAGAGGACTGTCCTCCACCTGCAGAAGGGAAAGAAGTCACAGAGGCAGCTGATATGGGAAGTGCTTGATGGGAAGGTCAATGGTTCCAGTGCCAGAAGAAGTTTAATGATGATGGAACCCATTTCACAAAGGCTTTTCTCAATAACTGCACCACCACCACTACTACCAGCATCACAATTTCAACATACCTCATCCACTATCTAACTATAAATTTTCAGACATCCCAGACAATGCTGCACTGAAGCAGGCATCCTAATGTCACAAATACCTGTAAGTGAACACTCATTTTCTCAAAAGCATTATAAAACTCTTAAGATGCACCACTTTCGTACTATAACTACTATATGGTATTATCATTTAGAGGGGTAGGGGTTGTGTGATTACTACCCCATTTGAAAAGGGGTCGATCAAGAAAGAATGTTTGAGAAACACTAATCTGGTCAGAAATATGCTCTCCGAAAGAGTGGGCACAGATGGACTCAGTGGCCTCCTTTAGTGCTGTACTATTCTGTGATTCTGTGATTAATGAAGGTCAGCTAGAAACTAATTGACTTGTTGATTGGCAACTGCTTGTAAATCTACAGCTCCATGACTTGGGGGCGAGGACCGGTTATCATGGTTAGAAAAAAACCTACGAGTCCCATGTCCAAAATCTGGCACCCTCGGAACCATGCCAGACTTTGGATTTTCCCAGATTTAGGACATGGGATCTGGAAGCGACCAGGAACTTTGCAATCAGAAGTGCAGAGTCAATCAAAGAAGCTCTGAAAAAGAGCCATACGCACTTGAAACTTTGACTCTGTTTCTCTCTCCACAGATGCTGTCCGACCTGCTGAGTTTTTCCATCGTCTTCTGTTGTTATTTTAGATTTCCAGCATCCACAGCATTTTGCTTTTATCGCAGCACTTTAAGATCTGCCTCCCTATTCTCCGAACACAAAGCTCTCTGTCCCACCAGTGGGAAAGAGTCAGGGATGCATTCATTGAAGATTCACCCTTCGTGGAGGCAATGGCGCAGTGGTATTATTGCGGGCTAGTATTCCAGAGACCCAGGGTAATGCTCTGGGTATCTGGATTTGAATACTGCCACAGAGGATGGTGGAATTTGAATTCAATAGAAATCTGTAGTTAAAAGATGAATCCATTGTTGTAAAAACCCATCTGGATCACTAGTGTACTTTTTAAAATATTTACTATTTGGTAGGCCCAATAGTTGATATAATATAATGACTCATCTGCAAAATTTGATGAAGTTTTAAAATCATTCAAAACTTATTTTAACCACATAAGTAATAAAATCCTTGGAAGGGCTTAACTCAATAAACATGTCTGGCAGCCAGGGGAACCTTTCAACTCCTTCATTATTTATTCATGGCATGTGTGTGTCACTGGCTAGGCCAATATTTACTGCTCACCCTGAGTTCAGGAGGCATTTAAGAGTCAACCACACTGTTGGTCTGGACTCACATGTAGGCTAGGTGAGAGAGAGCAGATTCTTCCCTGAAGGACATTAGTTAATCAGATGGGTTTTTGATGACAATTAATGTTGCTTCTTTTAATACCAGATTTTTATTGAATTCAAACTCCACCATCTGCTGTAGTGGGATTTGAATAGTTACCCCAGAGCATCACCCTGGGGGCTGATGGATTATTAACCAAGTGACAACACCACTACACCATCACCTCCTCCTCCCTTTAGGGAAGGGAATCTGCTGTGACTCCAGCAAATGTGGTTGACTTTTAAATGCTCTCTGAACAAGGGCAATTAGGGATGGGTAATAAATACTGGCCTAGCCAGCAATGCCCAAATCTCATGAATAAATAGAAAAAACTTTGAAGAAGAGCATTTGTTAACTCTGTTTCCCTCTCCACTGATGCTGCCAGACCTGCTGAGTTTTTCCAGCATTTTCTGTTTTTATTATCTTAAAGTGTTTCAATCAGCTCAGGACTTGATCAGCCTGACATGGCCTCTTCATTCCCGTGCTTAATCTATTACTCCAGGAGCAGTGCCCAGGTCTCCCGAGAGAAAAAGAATAAACTATTTTATTATTAGTTTAATTTAACTACATCTTTTTTCTATTCATTCATGGGATGTGGGCTTCGCTGGCTGGGCCAGCATTTATTGCCCATCCCAGTTACCTTTGAGAAGGTGGTGGTGAGCTGCCTTCTTGAACCGCTGCAGTCCATGTGGTGTAGGTACACCCGAAGTGCTGTTAGGGAGGGAGCTCCAGGATTTTGTCCCAGCGACAGTGAAGGAACGGTGATATATTTCCAAGTCAGGATGGTGAGTGGCTTGGAGGGGAACTTCCAGGTGGTGGTGCTAATTATCAATAATGCACCAGGATTTAACCAAATATCGAAAATGTCCAGTTTTCGGACCACGCTGGTTTTTGGACAGTTCAGATTTTGAACATTGAACTTGCAAGTAAGAAGTGATGGATCTCCTCGCTCCATTATACACTGCTAATAGTTTGAAATGTATGTGAGATACAAAACTGCATACCTTTTTCCCTTAAAATAGAAAACATCAGTCAACAGATGCAGCATTATAACTGGAAATCCAGTTGACTGAAAAGTATAATTTGAATCTTATAGAAACATAGAAAATAGGAGCAGGAGTAGGTCATTCAGCCCTTCAAGTCCACTCCGTCATTCAATATGATCATGGCTGATCCTCTATCTCAACGCTATATTCCTGTGCTCTGCCCATACCCCTTGAAGCCTTTGGAGTCCAGAAATCTATCTATTTCCTTCTTAAATATATTCAGTGACTTTTCCTCCACAGCCCGCTGTGATATTGAATTCACCCTCTGAGTGAAGAAGTTTCTCCTCATCTCAGTCCTAAATCATTTACCCCGTATCCTGAGACTGTGACCCCTTGTTCTAGATCCCCCAGCCAGAGGAAGCATCATCCCTGCATCCAGTCTGTCCATCCCTGTCAGAATTTTATAAATTTCGATGAGATCCCCTCTCATTCTTTTGGACTCCAGTGAATAAAGTCCTAGTCGGTCCAATCTCTCCTCATACAACAATTCTGCTATACCAGGGATCAGTCTGGTGAACCTTCACTGCACTCCGGCTATGGCAAGTACATCCTTTCTTAGGTAAGGAGACCAAAACTGTGCACAATATTCCAGGTGTGTTCTCACCAAGACCCCGTACAGCTGTAGTAAGACATCCTTGCTCCTGTACTCAAGTTCTCTCGCAATGAAGGCCAACATACCATTTGTCTTCTTAACTGCTTTCTGCATCTACATGCTTGCTTTCAGTGCTTGGTGTACAAGGACACCCAAGTCCCTTTGTACATCAACATTTCCCAATCTATCACCATTTTAATAATACTCTGCCATTCTGTTTTTCCTACCATTTCACACTTATCCATGTTACACTGCATCTGCCATGTATTTGCCCACTCACTCAACTTGTCTAAATCGTCTTTAAGCCTCATCTTGAAGTCTTGTAAGGGAATCAATTGTTCCCCGCTAGCTTTAATAATTTTGCAGATCTAAAGGAAAAGTCTGAGAGATTGGACAGATGAATTTTTAAATATGATTTCATAAGTCAAATGAAGCATATTGAGGGAAAACTTCTGCTTGATTTAAATAAAAACACATTTGGGAATTTAATGACATTTCAACCTCCAGGATGCACATATTATTGCAGTGGGGGCAGAGCTGCTTCATCAGGAGATAAAGATTGCAAGTTGAAAAACATCCCATTAACTGGACCCACATTTTTTTTTAAAAGGAACACGCATAAGATAAATGAAATTGAGTATTGGTGAAAAAAGAGACATGTCTAAGCTTTTTGTCTTGCACTCAAGAGACGAAAAGCTTAGATATGTCTCTTTCTTCAGACTATAAATGAAATTTTAAACAGCTCTGTGTTTGACAATATTTCAGTCAGCAATGCCTTTATTGTCAATCCTTTCTCTGAACAAAAGTGCCAATTAGAATAAAACCTTGGCCAGAATCTTAAGTTGGCGTGTTGGGGGGCGGGGTGGGGCGGGGGGGTGGGGTGGGGGGCGGGGGCCAATCACTGAGGCGTAAAATGACACACGGTGACATCAGGCACACGTCCTGACATCACAGCATGTCATTCAGATCTTCAGTTCAGTGGGCGTGCACCAGAGCTGGCTGCGCACTCGCTGAACTGTCTAAGGCCGGTTAAGGCCATTTAGAAGCTAACTAAAGTAATTAACGGAGCTGCCCGTCCAACCTTCAGGTTGGTGGTGAGCAGGCGAAGAGCCCAGGCGGCCTTCACATTTATCATGAAACCTCATCCATGGGCGGGATGAGGCTTCATGAAGGAACTTGTAATTCAAATAAAATTTTTAATTAAAATTCATTGACATGTCCCAGCTCATGTGACACTGTCACATGAGGGGGCATGTCTGAACATTTTTTGTTTTCTTTATTTAAATTTTGCATATTGAAATTAACATCCCTGAGGCAGCTCCGTGCCTCAGGGAGATTTCTGCGCTGTTTCGTATGCATGCTTTAAGAGTTCGAATGCTACCAGTGGTAACATGATGTAATAAGCTTGAGCATGCATCAGAATTATCACATGTCCCAACCATAGAATGTTTTGGTTAAACATAGCTATGTATGTACATGTGAAGATACGTCATCTATAACATCACTGTGCACTGTAAGCATGTGCAAGTTTGAAAGTGGTGAATGTTAGAAAATAAACCAGAAAAAAAATAGCTTTTTCTTAGTGTAGTAATTATAGTTCTGATAAATGTAGGACTGTAGCTTTAAGAATATCCCTGTGTTGTAAGATAACAGGATCTATGTAAACCAGTCAGCAGCATGAGGAACCTCTACGAGACAGTCCTTCTTTAGTGATAGAGTTAGATGCACATGAGTAGTTTCTGCTGCTGTCTTGTAAATTAAGTTCAATGTTTCCAGCAAGAAAAATTGCCTGGAAAATCAACTCTGTAACAAACTAGTGATGAGGCTGGGACCTGATCCAGTCCTGTCCCTCGCCTGGCCATTGTGAGTATCTAAGATACTTATAAAGAAAGGAAGATATACTCATCCGAGATGCCACAGGTTGGCAGAATCGATCCCTTTGAACCAGCCACAGGTGGTCTCAATATATAGAATGCCTTGCATTCTACTTTCAAACCAATAAAATCACGAGGGAGGAAAAGAGGAGAGCGATTCTCCTGAGTATTTGTGGGAGCAAGACCTACAGTTTAATTTGAAGCTTGTTGGCCCCCAGTGCCCATGGTTCAAAGACCCTCAGTGAATTAGTGGACCTCATTAAGCAACATTTTCAACCCAAGCCCTCAGTCACAATGCAGGGGTTCAGATTCAATTCACGGAATAGAGCCCCAGGGGAAACCATTGCTACCTACGTGGCGAAATTAAAACAACTAACGGAATATTGTGATTTTGGTAAAACCCTGAATGACATGCTTAGGGATCATTTGGTCTGTGGCATGCAAGAGGATGATATCCAGTGAAGACTGCTGCCTGAGTGAATGTTGATTTTAAGAAAGCCTCAGAAATAGCGTTTGTGATGGTAAGTGCTGTAAGAGATTCACAAGCGATTCAAGGAGTGTAAGATGACACCATTTTCCTAGTTTGGTGGGAATGGTCAGCTAAAAGTGATGTGAAAAGCTGGGACTCCACTGCAAAGCGGGAAACAGCCCCCCGCTAACCGAAAATTTAGAGGAAACAGCTTAGCAGCAAATTCGAAAACTAATTTTTATCAATGTGGAAACAAACATACTTCTAACAATTGACAATTTAAAAAGCTGGGTGAGGGGCAGTAATGGATCTGATCCCATCCTCGTTGCCAGTTTGTTATAGAGTTGATTTTCCAAGCAAATTTTTGTCACAATAGCGGACACATATTGAAACATTGCAAAGCGAGATTTAAACAGGCTTCCAGGCAACAATCGAAGTCCAAAGAAGTCTATAGTGTGGAAGAGCCAGAAACAACCAATTATGACATTTATTCTTTATACACCATGAAAGTTGGGAAGAAAGAGCTAATTACTGTCACGATGCAAGTGAATAGTAAATCCTTAAAAATGGAAGTAGACACAGGTGCTTCTACCACTGTAGTAGGAGAACACACTTTCAGATATTTAAATAAAGATGCTCAACAATTAAGTTTGGAACAAACGTCTGCCAAGTTGAAAACATACACAGACGAAGAAATCCAGGTAAAAGGTATCACCAGAGCTACTCTTCATTATAGACACCAAACAGCACAACTACCAGTGATGGTCTTAGAAAGCAGAGGAACAAGTCTTGATTGGCCAGTGAGATTTCAAAAGGAAGCTGGAAGAGTTCCTCGGTTGGAAAAGGAACAAGGCAAGGTACTTCAGAAAGGGCCTGGAGAGTCCAAGGACCACAATAGGATGAAAAAGGAATATGTAGCTATCCTGCAACCTGAGGAAATGAAGACTTGAACAACAACATGGAAGAACAGCAGAAGAAACTCGAGAAGACTCTTCTGAATTACAGAATTCAAGTTGAAGCGAGTGAGCTTCACAAAGAAAAGGGAAACCTGTTGAAAGACCTTTACACACTACAAGGATCCCTCAGGTCAAAGTTTGTACCTCTGGAAAATTACGAAGAGAAACAGCAAGAATTTAACATCACTCTGAACAAACTGAAGAACCAGTTGGCAGAGAAGATGTAGTAACGTTCAAGGTTCCAGGAGGAAACCAACAGATACAAGCAGGATAAAAGCAAAAAACTGTTTTTGGGCTCGGCGCAATGTTGAACTCTTCTTCCGCCATCTTCGTCTCCGTGCTCACTTCTTTGGACAGGAGTCCTCTCCCCATTCTAGGGATCCTTTTACTCACCTCCAATATTCTCCCTCCACCTGGACCCCTCCCCCTGGTTTCTTACCTTCTCTTGATCTTTTCATTGAGATCTGACGTCTCAATTTCTCTGCTCCTCTCACCCTTTCTAACTTGTCTCTCTCTGAACTTGTTACACTCTGTTCTCTCAGGTCCAACCCTGACATTGTCATCAAACCTGCTGACAAGGGTGGTGCTGTTGTTGTCTGACGCACTGACCTCCACCTTGCAGAGGCTGAGTGTCAACTAGCAGACACTTCCTCCTACCTCCCCCTGCACCATGACCCCACCACTGAACATCAAGCCATTGTTTCCAGGACTGTTATTGACCTCATCTCCTCTGGAGGTCTTCCTTCCACAGCTTCCAACCTCATAGTCTCCCAACCTCGGATGGCCCGCTTCTACCTCCTACCCAAAATCCAGAAACAGGACTGTCCCGGCAGACCAATCATGTCAGCCTGTTCCTGTCCCACGGAACTCATTTCTTGCTATCTTGACTCCATTCTCTCTCCCCTTGTCCAGTCCCTTCCCACCTACATCCGTGATTCCTCTGGCACCTTACATCATATCAACAATTTCCAGTTCCCCGGCCCCAACCGCTTCCTCTTCACCATGGACGTCCAATCCCTCTACACCTCCATCCCCCACCAGGATGGTCTGATGGCCCTTAGCTTCTTCCTCGAACAGAGGCCCGAGCAATCCCCATCCACCACTACTCTCCTCCGTCTGGCTGAACTTGTTCTCTCACTGAACAATTTCTCCTTAAACTCCTCTCACTTCCTTCAAATAAAAGGTGTGGCTATGGGTACCCGCATGGGCCCCAGCTATGCCTGTCTCTTTATGGGGTAGGTGGAACATTCCTTGTTCCAGTCCTACTCCGGCCCCCTCCCACAACTCTTTCTCTGGTACATCGATGATTGCTTCAGTGCTGCTTCATGGTCTCGTCTGGACCTGGAAAAATTTATTAATTTTGCTTCCAATCTCCACCCCTCCATCATTTTCACATGGTCCATCTCTGACACTTCCCTTCCCTTCCTTGACCTCTCTGTCTCAATTTCTGGTGATAGACTGTCCACCAATATTCATTACAAGCCCACTAATTCCCACAGCTACCTCGACTACAGCTCCTCACACTTCGGTTCCTGTAAGGACTTGATCCCATTCTCTCAGTTTCTTCGCCTTCGTCGCATCTGTTCTAATGATGCCACTTTCAAAAACAGTTCCTCTGACATGTCTTCCTTCTTCCTTAACTGAGGTTTTCCACCCACGGATGTTGACAGGGCCCTCAACCGTGTCTGGCCCATCTCCCGCGCATCCGCCCTCACACCTTCCTCTCCCTCCCAGAAACATGATAGGGTCCCCCTTGCCCTCACTTATCACCCCACCAGCCTCCGCATTCACAGGATCATCCTCCGCCATTTCCACCAACTCCAGCATGATGCCACCACCAAACACATCTTCCCTTCACCCCCCGATCCACAGGGATTGTTACCTCTGGGACACCCTGGTCCACTCCTCCATCACCCCCTGCACCTCAACCCCCTCCCACAGCACCTTCCCATGCAACCTCAGAAGTGCAACACCTGCCCCTTTACTTCCCCTCTCCTCACTGTCCAAGGGCCCAAACACTCCTTTCAAATGAAGCAGCATTTCACTTGCACTTCCCTCAATTTAATCTACTGCATTCACTGCACCCAATGCGGTTTGCTCTACATTGGAGAGACCAAATGCAGACTGGGTGACCGCTTTGCGGAACATCTTCGGTCTGTCCGCTAGCATGACCCAGACCTCCCTGTCATTTGCCATTTCAACACTCCACCCTGCTCTCATGCTCACATGTCCATCCTTGGCCTGCTGCAATGTTCCAGTGAAGATCAACGTAAATTGGAGGAACAGCACCTCACCTTCCGACTAGGCACTTTACAGCCTTCCGGACTGAATATTGAGTTCAACAATTTTAGATCATGAACTCTCTCCTCCATCCCCATCCCCTTTCTAATCCCCCTTTTTTCCAATAATTTATATAGATTTTTCTTTTCCCACCTATTTCCATTATTTTTAAATATAATTCCATCCATTGTTTTATCTCTACCTTTTAGCCTATTTCGATCCCTTCCCCCACCCCACCCCCACTTGAGCTATCTGTACCTTGCTCGTCCTGCTTTCTACCCTTAATGTCACCTATTAGCACATTTCTTAGCTAATATCACCACCGTCAACACCTCTTTGTCCTTTTGTCTATGACATCTTTTGGTTATCTCCACCTATCACTGGCCCTCTATCCAGCTCTACCTGTCCCACCACCCTGCCCACCCCCCCCTTAAATCAGCTTATATTTTACCTCTCTTCTATTTCTCCTTAGTTCTGATGAAGAGCCATACGGACCCGAAACGTTAACTGTGTTCCTCGCCGCAGATGCTGTCAGACCATCCGAGCTTTTTTAGATATGAGAAGGGGACAGGAGAGCTGAAGAATCAGCTGATGAAGCTAAAGAGACTTTGAAAGTAAAAGTCGTAGAACTTTCCAAGATGTGAGTAGATAATGAAATCATGTGTACTCAACGACTGACCTAGGACAAGTTGAGATTTCACCTGGAGAGAAGTCTGGCCAACACTGAGGTCAAAAAGAAGGCCAAGACGAAACTCTGTGGTAGAAAGAAGACACGTAGGAAGAGGATGCAGAGTTAATGATGAGGTGCCATCTTCCAACAAGACTAAGCCTGATACTTCCCAATTTGATGGGGAAGGTGGAGAAAAGTCAAGGGAACCAAAAAGTGACTCATGATTTGTAAAGTCATGAGCGACAATTTACTGTTGGAGAAGCACTATATGTAAGGAATTTCAGTGGAGGACTGAAGTGGTTACCTGGTAAAGTAAGTTCTGTGACCGGATCATTGTCGTACCATGTGGAAGTGGAGGGCCGGATCACCCATAAGCATATGGAGCATTGAAGATGAAGGGAGACACCCAACAAAATGATGGTTCACCTGTAACCATTGCTGAACCTGTGATTCCTGTTGAAGTTGCTCAATCAAGGACAGACATGCCCGATGTCTCTATCGGAGTGGACGACACTAAACTGCCTGTGCCTAGTGAGGTACCGGATGTCAATGAGGTTCCTGCCAAAGAATTGGAAATTGTAACATTCCACACAGTTCAGGAAACCATCTGAAAGACTGAATTTGTAATTTCATGTCTTGTGTAAATATTGTAATGTCATGAGATAAATATCCTTGTAAATACAAAATGTACAGAAAAGTTAAAGGGGGAGGAATGTAGTATTAATAGATCTGATAAACTAAATTAAATTAAATCTGATAAATTATTTAAGAATAATCCTGTGGTGTAAGATCACACATGATCTGTGTAAAGCAATTCGTTAGGAGCGCGGGAGTTAGATGCACGTAAGTAGTTGCTGCTACTGCCTTGTAAATAAAGTTCAATGTTTCCACCAAGAAAGGTTGCCTGGAAAATAAACTCTATAACAGTTTATGCATCAATAAAACTTTCTGATGCAGTCGCTGCGTTCCTTAAACAGTTACAGCAGC
Organism: Carcharodon carcharias; assembly: GCF_017639515.1. Classification (NCBI taxonomy): domain Eukaryota; kingdom Metazoa; phylum Chordata; class Chondrichthyes; order Lamniformes; family Lamnidae; genus Carcharodon; species Carcharodon carcharias. The sequence goes on along the minus strand of NC_054481.1, from coordinate 15,043,068 downwards.
AATTATGGACAGAGTGGACATTTTGGCACCTGTACAGATGCATTGATAAATAAAGCAAAACTGCCTCCCCTGCACATAATTACCACACATAAACCACTAATAAGACTTCCCAGCATTCCAAGAAGCCTTGACCTTCACATGAACATTTTGCATTTCAAATTGGCGCTGCCACACAAAATTGAAAATGTATGCAAATCCACCAATCAAAATATGATGTAAGTGGCACAGGATGAAACACAAGTAACTAAGGTATTTGAGAGAGAGAGAGAGAGGCTTCAGTAAATCTAGGTAACTTCTGAATAAAGCATGAATACCCCCACCAGGCTAAGGTGAAGAACATAAGAAATTGGAGCTGGAGTAGGCCATTTGGCTCTTCAGGACTGCTTCACCATTCAACAAGATTGGGGTTGACCTTCTCCACCTTCCTGTGCTTTCCCAATATTGCTTTATTCCATTTATTCCCTATTGATCTCTGTCGTGAGTTATGCTGATAAGGTAGGGAGGAGGTGTAGAGTAATGGGCTAATAGTTATGGTAATGAGATAGTAATTTGTATCATGATGTAACAGTGATATCAGCATGTGCCAAAAACTGAGAAGATCAGACGGAATAGTCTGTACAAGAGAGGGATGTACTTACCTAGCAGCTTAGAATGTGCAAGAGTTAAATAAAGGAGTTTTTGAAGAAATCTATTGGAATTAGATCTAAATAACTCATAATTAGTGGGAAACATTACAGAACAGGCCACAAGATACCTGAAAAGAGATCCAATTAGCATTCAAAGTGGAAACCAAACTACAAATAAGGAGGGATGTATGGAGCAAAAACAGCAACATGGACCAGCTGGGCTAAATGGCCTGTCTCTGTTTTGTATGTTATATATAAAACTTCAAATGACGTCAAGGGTCACCCCATCAGAGAAGCAAGAATTATAAAGCAATTATAATGGGGGGCTTTAATTATCTGCATATAGGTTGGTAAGATAGTAATGAAGAGGGCAGGGAGGGGCAAGCACTCCTCAAGTGTGGTCAGATCATATTAGCTCACACAGTGCCAACCCAGACAAAGTATTTCAGAAGGATGCAGCATGTGTGTAGAGTCAGTGGCAGAGGGTGAAAGTCACCACACCAGAGTGCAGGAAATGGTTTCAGGGCCGGAGACATCCTCGGAGGAGGGAGGAAAGTCACAATGATGCTCCAGTTGGCAGGGGTGTGGAGCCTCAGGAGTCACCTTTTGGCACACAGTATTTAGATGTAAGCAGCAGATGTGTGGACATCTGTCAGAGTTCCCTGAGGCAGTGGGAGCTCCAGGACTGCGAGTGGAGGAGTCCATCGCCATCATGAGCTCCACATTGTCCCGGGGCCTCGACCGCATGAGCTCTGACCATGAGAGATTGGCCAATCTCATGGAGAGACACACACAGCAGCACCCGGAGTGGATGCAAGAGCAGTGTTCCAGTCAGAAAAGGGTGCAAGCCCCCCCTCAGCCTGGATCAGTCCGCTCAGAGTATGAACACTAACATCCACAGAATAGATCTGGGGCTGCGTACCCTTAAAAGGATGGTCGCGCTGTTGGCACGCCATTGCTGGAATGGACGACTGCTGCGCGCCAGCAGCCAGCTCTGTCAGCCCCATCTGAAGGCCAACTCAGGGACGTGCAGGTCTCTGAGGAGGGTGAAGGTACTGAGAGCATCTCAGCAACGTCTTCTTCCCCCACCCGCCCCAGCCAATCCACCAAAATCTAACATAACTATAACAGCGACCATCCTGTTAAGAGTCCGCAGCCCCACATCTATTCCGTGGATGTTGGCGTTCATACTCTGAGTGGACTGATCCAGGCTGAGGGAGGCTGCCCCCAGGGAGCAGTTAAGTCAGCCAAATTGCTGTAGGTCCAGAGTTACATGTAGGCCAGACCAGGTAAGGATGGCAGGTTTCCTTCCCTAAAGGGCATTAGTGAACCAGATGGGTTTTTACAACAATCGATGATAGTTTCATGGTCACCATCACTGAGGTTGCTTTCAATTCCAGATTTATTAATTGGAGTTAAATTCCACCATCTGTTGTGGCGGGATTTAAGCCCAAAGGATTATTCACTCAAAGGGTTGTGAATTTTTGGAATTCTCTACCCCAGAGCATCAGCCTCAGCCTCTGAATAACTAATGCATTACCACTACGCCAGAGTATCCCCTGCAACATCTGGCAATGAAAATATAGGGATGTCCAAAATTGCTGCACAGACAGGTACTGATACACAAGCAAAAGTTGGAATCAATCTTCTCCTCATCCAAAACATCGACTTGTGTTCTCTTGACAGATATGGCCTGGCCTGTTGAGCATGTCCAATGTATTCTGCGATTGTCTCAGATTCATAATCCTTGCAGTGCTTTGCTTTCTACAGACAAATGCTCACGGAATCAGGCATAAATTCCATTGCACTTCCCTTTTGCTCCTATTTTCGAGAGGGGCAAGATAAAACCATGAGGGAGAAAAGGATAGCAAGTTATGCTGATAGGAGTAGATGAGAAGGGATGGGAGGAAGCTTGCATGGAGCATAAATGCTGGCTAAATAGTCTATTTTTGTGCTCTACATTTTATGTGATTCTATGTCCTACGCTAAACCATCTTAATCATTGAATTTAATTATTGCATCCTCATCCAAAGATAATATGTTCTCAAATGATGAAGTGCTAAGCATGCTGATTAGCTTATTCATTTAATTATATCTCAAACCTGCCTATTAAATATATATCATTGTTAACTATTATCTGCTTCTATTTTGTTTGATTTGCTAAAGTTAAGCAATGAACGTGGCACAAAAATATGAATCTATGATCCATTTGCATTCACTTTTTCTGGAAATCGAGAGCATAAGGCTGGTTTTTTCCTTTGAGCATCAGATAACAAGGTTATAAAGCAATTTAGAATTTTGCTGCACCTGGTTCACAGAAGAAATTTTTATCCTACCTTCAGGTAAAGCACTTTCAGCAAACTAGAATATTTATCAGGATTCTTTGATGCATAATAATCCATATTAAAACCCAATGTTGATTTCTACTGTGTTACCAAACAGAAATAAAGAAGCGCATTTAGTACAAGGAGTTGTTTTAACATGAGTCCAAATCCCACCAGGGCAGTTAGTGGAAGTTTCAATCTGGAATCGAAACTGAGTCTCAGTAATGGTGACCGTGAAACTATTATCAATTGTCATTAAAAACCCATCTGGTTCACTAATGCCCTTTAGGGAAGGAAATCTGCTATCACCTGGCCTGTGACTCTAGACCCACAGCAATGTGGTTGACTCTTAACTGCCCTCTGAAATGGCCTAACAAGCCACTCAAATTCAAGGGCAATTAGGGATGGGCAACTTATTAGTGGCGCCCACATCCCATGAAAGAATAAATAAACATCTCCCAATGTCCCAAAGCACCTTAGAACCAATGAGGAGCATTTAAAATGTAATAACTGTTGTAATTGTAGTAAAGGTTACAACCAATTTGCGCAGAGCAAACTCCCACAAACAGCAAGGAGATAATGACCGGTTAATTTATATGGATTAAAGTTTATTGATCCGAACACCAGGAATAACTCCCCTGCTTGACTTCCAAGTGATGACATCAGGTATTTTATGCCCACCTAAGAGGGCAGATGATGTCTTGCTGTAACATCTCATCTGATTGTACTGCACTTTCTGAGAACTGCACTGGGACATCAGCCAAGGTTATGTGCTCAAGTTTTGGAGTGGGACCTGAGCCCATAACCATCAGACACAGAGGTGAGAGTGTCACCAATTAAGTCACAACAGACTCCTACCGAACAGTGTTAGTGTCTACATTCATCACAACAGCGTTGATTTACACAGTAATATATCTCTATATTGTATTACAATTATCCTTATTAGAGCATTTACCAAGCCAAGTAGGAAAAACCCCAGTCCTTAATAACCTACTACAGGAGAATGACTCATTTCTATATCTTAATACCTGACAAGTTGCTTTGGAGGCAACTCAATCCCACCAACCACCCCACAGAATCTCTCTCTCTTTTCCTCAAGAGCAGCAACAACAGTTGGTCATTAAATAACTGATGAGGCAGACAGACAGCAGGTACCAAGGAATTCCCATGCGTGAAATGGCAAACAGCACAACTTACCATAAAATGTGTAAGAAAATGAATATAAGGGCTACCCAAAGACAATTCAATGTAACGACTCCTCAGCCAATGTCTAATGCAGGGCTTCATGTAAAGGGCTTTAACCAAGTGAAATGGTAAATATTCTCCTGCCTAACTCTTCCTCAATAATGCTATGCGATAGGCTGGTACAGGTCCTCGTCCTCCCTTCTTACAACTAAAGGTTTCTTGTTGACTGTAATTGAGACAGCACTGGATGCTAATCAGGAGTGGCAACCCTGGCTAATTTGTCCTTACCATGCTCTAAGCATTCAAAGCACTCAATCTGTGCAATTGCCTAACTCAGCATCAACTGAGAATCTTGTACAGCTCAGCTACTCACTGCTTCAACCAACTGAGTAAGGAAAGAGTTCTCTTTCCCACATAACAAGAGCTTTATTCTTGCCCCAAGGCAAAAGAAAGTTCATAATATGCTGGGACATGAAATTAAGCTTTTCATGATCTCAGGATGACCCAAAGTGCTTTGTAGTCAATTAAATGTTTTTTTTTTCTCTCAAGTATAATCATAGTGTGCATGGGGAAATGAATTATTGAGGCTACAAAGGGACATTGATAGGTTAAGTGAGTGGGCAAAGATCTGGCAAATGAAGTATAACGTGGCAAAATGTGACATTGTCCATTTTGGCAGGAAGAATAAAAAAGGAGGACATTGACTAAATGGTGAGAGATTGCAAAGCTCTGAGATGCAGAGGGATCTTGGTGTCCTAGTGCATGAATCACAAAAGGCTAGCGTGCAGGTACAGCAGGTAACTAGGAAAGTTAATAGAATGTTATAATTTATTCTGAGGGGAATTGAATATAAAAGTAGGAAGATTATGCTTCAGTTGTACAGGGCACTGGTGTGACAACATCTGGGGTACTGTGTACAGTATTGGTAATTGCATTAGAAGCAGCTCAGAGGAGGTTTGCTAAACCAATACCAGGAATGGGCAGGTTATCTTATGAAGAAAGATTGGACATGCTAGGCTTATATCTGCTGGAGTTTAGAAGCGTAAGAGGCAACTTGTTTGAAACATATAGGCTCCTGAGGGGTCTTGACAGGGTGGATGTGCGGAGGAGGCACATCTTGTGGGAGAATCTAGAACTAGGGGTCACAGTTTAAATATAAGGGGTCGCCCATTTAAGACAGAGATGAGGAGAAACTTCTTCTCTCAGAGGGTAGTGAGTCTTTGGAACTCCCTTCCTCAAAAGACAGTGAAAGCAGAGCCTTTAAATATTTTTAAGGCAGAGGTGGATAGATTCTTGATAAACAAAGGGATGAAAGCCTATTGGGGGTAGGTGGGAGGTTACAATCAGATCAGCCATGATCTTATTGAATGGCGGAGCAGGCTTGAGGGGCCAAGTGGCCTACTCCTGCTCCAAATTCGTATGTTCGTATGTATGTACGTATATGTTCATATATATGTTCTGGCATTGGCTTCAGTCTCACAGTAACTTACTTCCTGACAGTTGGCAGCATGGGAACAATAGTATATTCAGCTCTTTGAGCTTCTTCCACCAGTCATTCAGATTGAGGCCAATCTGTACCTTAATTCCATCCATCCACCTTGGTTCTATATCCCATTGTACCCTTATCCAGCAAAAATCTATCCATCTCAAATGTAACATTTTCAATTGAGCTAGCATCGAATTCTTTTTGTGGGAGAGAATTCTACAGTCCTATTACCCTTTGTGTGAACAACAGCAATAATAACTTGCGCTTACATATCACCGTCAATGCAATAAAATGTCCCCGTGTGGAACTTTACATCGACTTATTCTGGTTCTGACATGAGAATTACAGGAAATAATGGTGAACACTTAAACATCTGGATTAATTGTCCAACTTTATTAAATTCACCCAAAATACATCAAAACATGCAATACAAACCTATAACAAAAACAGAAAATGCTGGAAAAACTCAGCAGGTCTGACAGCATTTGCGGAGAGAGAAACAGAGTTGACCTACAAACCTATGCTTTACTTTGGACGACTACTTGGCACAAATATTTGTTGGGAATTTGAAGCAAGTGAAATATCTAAAATCACCTGTGAGTCGTCAAATCCACATTGATAGCCATTCTCTAGTGACAGACCAAGTCACTCCTTCTCTATGATCGCGACCACAAAGTTTTGTTCCATTCTAGGGAGGAACAAGATGGTAAACTGAGGACACGTATAATCCAATTAGTATTTGTTTTTGGCCAATGACATGGTGAGCGGTGAGTTTGGGAAAAACCCACCCTGGAAGTGTCAATTTTCCTTAAACTTCCTTCAATCATTTCCCGTCAGCTGGGGGGCGGCTAAGGGGAAATTCCTTACTCAGCTGTGTTGGCGATTTTCCATTTGAGTTTGTGTCTTTTCTGATGTGGTCAAAACTCATTACTTCTGAAGATCTGTCGGCACATTTCAAATGCGGGTACTTCGTCTCTGAACGCGATGGCTTTGTTCAGTTTGATAACACTGTCGGGGAAAACAAGATTGTTACAGAGTGCGACAGTTCTCTAAGTTTTAACAGAAACCGGTGGTTTTCCCATTGAACCACGTCCTCAGCCTCTCAAGGCATGATGATGATTTGGTCAAGCTTCATGAAGTTAATTTTCTTTAGTAACTCCACTGCTGCCTTACACAAGGCTCTGCACAGGAGCGTTACGAAACCAAATTTGACGCTGAGACATGTAAAGAGATGTCAGGCAGATGACCCAAAGCTTGGCCAAAGAGGTAGATTTTAAGGAGTGTATTAAAAGAGAAAAGAGAGGTAAAGAGGCAGAGAGGCTTGGTGAGGGAACTCCAGAGCTTAGGGCCTAGACAGCTGAAGGCATGGCCACCAGTGGTGGAGTGATTAAGTTCAAGGCTGCTCAAGAGGCCGGAATTAGAGGAGCGCAGGTCCTTCAGAGGGTTGTGGGGCTAGAGAGGATGAGAGAGAAAGCGAGGAGTGAGGTCATGGAGGGATTGGGAAGAAGGATGAAATTTTAAAATTGAGCTGTTGCCTAATCAGGAGCCTAGTGTTAAGTCACTGAGCACAGGAGGGATGAGTGAAGAGGACTTTGTGCAAGTTAAAGCTTGGCAGTAAAGTTTTGGATGATCTCAAGTCTACAGAAAGTAGAATGTAGAGTGCATTGGAATAGTGAAGTCTGGAGGTAACAAAGGTATGGATGAAGGTTTCAACAGTGGATAAGCTAAGGCAGGGCAGAGTCTGGCCATGTTACAGAGGTGGAAATAGTTGTGAATAAATAGGTCATTATCAGGTTGGCAGGCTGGAACTGGTAGGATCACAGAATCATTACAGCATAAGGGGAGGCCATTCAGCCCATTGTGTCAGCCTGGCTCTCTGAATGAGCACTTTACCTACTGCCATTCTCCTGCCTTCTCCCCATAACCCTGTAGATTCTTTCTCTTCAAGTAATCATCTAATTCCTTCATGAATGCTTCGATTGAACCTGCCTCCACCACACTCTCAGGCAGTGAATTCCAGGCCCTAGCCTCTCGCTGCATGAAAAAGTTTTTTCTCATATCACTATTGCTTCTTTTGTTAATTACTTTAAATCTGTGCCCCCTCATTCTCGATCCATTCACAGGTGGGGACAGTTTCTCCCAATCTACTCCAGACCCCTTGTAATTTTGAACACCTGTATCAAAATCTCCTCTCAGTCTTTCTTTCTCCAATCTTACTTCATAACTGAATTCTCTCAATACTTGGGACCATTCTTGTGAACTTCTTCTGCACTCTCTCCAGTGCCTTCACATCCCTCCTAAAGTGTAGCGTACAGAACTGTGCGCAATACTCCAGCTGAGATCCAAAGTGCCTAATACAAGTTCAACATAACCTCCTTGCTCTTGTACTCTATGGGCTGAACCTTCTGGTTGGCGTGTGGGATCGAGGCCAATACGCTGACGTGTAAAACGACATGTGATGACTTTTGGCGTGCATCCCAACATCATCGTGTGTCATCTCAACATTTCATTCGGCGGGCGCGCACCAGAGGCAGCTGCGCGCCCGTCGACCTGTCAACGACCTATAAAGGCCATTAAAAAATTAATTAATCTTGTTAAGAAGGCCAAGATCGCAAGCGGCCTTCGCATTTTTCAGGAAACCTCATCCACGAGCGGGATGAGGTTTGTGTAAAATAAATGAATACATTTTCCTAACTTCACAAACATGTCCCAGCTCATGTGACACTGTCACATGAGGGGATATGTTTAGATACATTTTTACTTTATTTATTACAAAGTTTCCTGATCCATTCAATCTCCCTGAGCCAGCTCCGTGCCTCAGGGAAATTTCTGCGCTTATTCGCACGCATGCGTGAGAGAGCGCTGGCCCCAACTCTCCCTCCTCCCCCCCCATCCCCGCCCGCACAGGTAATGCTGAGCGCCACCGGCCGCGCGTTACGCTGAGCGGGCCTTAATTGGCCTGTCCACATAAAATGGCAGCGCGCAGCTGATCGTGGGTGGCGATCGGCTCCACCCACTTCCACCCAGCCCATCCGCCATAGGAAATATTCTCCCCCATGCCTCTATTAATAAAGCTTAGGATACTGCATACTTTATTAACTGCTGACTCTACCTGTCCCACCATCTTCAATGATTTGTGTACATATACACCCTGGTCCCTCTGCACCCCCTTTAGAGTAGTGCCCTTTATTCTGTGCTGGGCTGTGACCTCCAACCAGCGTCGGAAAGAGACGGGCCACAGGAATTAGAAGAAATATTAGAAGGAATAAATACACGTTCACCTGCCCCTGAAGATTTCGCTGACGCTTCCCTCCGCCGGATCTGCTTGGGACCTGCGTCAAAGGGCTCCTCATAGATCCCAGTGAAGTGCAGCTCCGGCAGATTCAAGGAGGCCACACTCCCTTTCTTTTTTGTGGCACTAGCTGCCGTAAAGCAGGTACGTTTAAAGGGCCAGTGAAATTGCCAGGCCAGGGGTGAAGTTAAGTGTCTAAGGTAAGAGGATAGGATTTGGGGAGGTTGGGGTGGTAATCAGAGGGCAGGAGGTATCGGGTGGAGGGTGTGAGGGTTTGGAGGTCAGGGAGTGCTGGGGTGGTGGGGGGGGTGAGGGGTGGGAGTTCGGGGGGGTGTTGGGGTTTGGGGATGTGGGGGTTCAGAGGTCAGGGTGTTGGGGAAGTCCCATGGGGATGGTTGGGGGTGTCTCGTGGGGGTTGGTTGGGGATGTGGGGAGAGGCCCATGGTCGGTCTGGGTGTTTACAATAGTTACCCAGAAGTTAGAAAAGGTTTAATTCTTCCAATTTTTTCTGAATAACTATTGGTATAACCCTGGCGGAAGCATCCAAAGTTTGCGATTTAAACTGCATTCTCGTATGTTTCCCAGCGCAGGGCAATTGTCCAGAGGAAGTGTGCACTCCTGGGCAATTGCCGTGCAAACCCTTATAAGGAACGTCCGAGAGAGATTCCCCAGTGCATCTTTCAGGTACCCCCCAAGTCCGACACTGGGCAGCTTGGAGGTTCCAGCCCACTGTCTCTCCATGTTCTTCCTACCATAATGTATCACCTCATATTTTTTCACATTGAACTTCATCTGCCACCTCGCTGCCCACTCCACCAACTTGTCCATGTTCTTTTGAAGTTCTACACGATCCACCTTACAGTTTACAACGTTTCCAAGTTTTGAAATTGTTCTTGGTACATCAAGGTCTAGAACTAGAACATTAATGTATATCAGGAAATGCAAGAGTCCCAATACTGACCACTGGGGAACTCCACTACAAAACTTACTCCAGCCCAAAAAATATCCATCAACCGGAACTCTCCGTTTCCTGTCACTCAACCAATTTATATCCGTGTTGCTGCTTTCCCTTTTATTCCAACTTTTCCCACAAGTCTGTTGTGTGGCACTATACCAAGCAGGGTACCACAAGGATCTGTGCTGGACCTCAGCTATCTACAAATATATCCATGACTTAGATGAGGGGATCAAGTGTAATATATCCAAGTTCGTTCATGATACAAAGTTAGGTGCAAAAGTAAAGTATGAGGAGGATGCAAAGAGGCTACAAAAAGGATTCAGATAGGTTAAGTTAGTGGGCAAAATGTGCCAGATGGAGCTTAATATGGAGAAAGAGTAAATAAGTCTTACTCCAATTGGGTAAGACCTGGATGACGCTACACCTGGAGTACTGTGTACAGTTTTGGTATCCTTACCTAACAAGGGACACACTAGCCAGAAGAAGCCCTAGCAATGAAGGTTCACTAGGCTGCTTCCTGGGATGAAGAAATTGTTCTGTGAGGAGAAATTGAGGAGATTAGAATTTAGAAGAATAAGAGATGATCTCACTGAAACATTAAAAATTCTTAAGGGTCCTGACAGGGTGGATGCTAGGGAGTCTAGAACTAATGGTCACACTCTTAGAATAAGCAGTTGGCCATTTAGGATTGAGCTGAAGAGAAATTTCCTGCTCAGAGTGTTGTGAATCCTTGGAATTCTCTACCCAAAAGAACTGTGTATGTTTAGCCAGTGAGTATGTTCAAGTCAAATAGAGACAGATGTTTGGATGCTAAGGGAAATTGAGGCATACCAGGACAAGGTGGGAAGGTATAGTTGAGGCAGGCAATCTTATTGAATGATGGAGCATGTTTGAGGGACCAAATGGCCCATTTCTGCTCCTATTTCTTGTGTCTCTTAATTTCTTACAAATGTAATTTGTGACTGTGCAAAAAGTCTTTTCAGTACTGTGGCAGGGCTGATTCCTGACTGGAAGTTCCATGAAAGATGGGAATGGGTTTGGGAGGTGACAACATGTATGAGGACTTTTGAGAGGAAAGGGTGGTTCAAGATTGGGCAATAGTTTACAAGGCCTGAGGGAGAAGGGTGATGACAGCAGATACGAAGAAGAGGGGACAGTACATGAGGTGAGTGAACTGTGAGCAATATCAGCTTACATGGGAGCTAGGTAGGGAAATTGAGCGGCCAGCAGTATAATTTCTCTTCAGAGTGGCTTAGCTCTGATTTTAAGGTTATACCTTTTTCGCCCTCGAGCCCCCCCCCCACCCCCAACCACTACACCCTATACCCACCCCCACCCACACCCCACCCCCCCACCCCCCCCCCCCCCCCCACCCCCACCAGAGGAAAAGGTTTATCTCTATCAACCCTGTCAATTCCTTTCAAGACGCTAAAAACATCAATCAAATCGTCCCTTAAACTAGACTCAAATATGTATCTCTCCTCATAATTTAACCTTTAGAGCTCTGGTAATATTCAAGTGAGTCTGTCCTGGGCAATATATCCTTTGTAAGTTACTGTGCCCAGAATTATACACACTAGCCCAAATGTGGACTAAACAGGGCTGTGTATAGCTGTAGCTAAACTTCCTCCCATTTATATTCCAGCATTATAAATATAAACGCTAATTTTCCATTAATGTTTTTGTAATCTGTCCACATGGATCCCTATCTCTTAATTTGAGGGAAAACCCCCTGTACAGGTTTAACTTAATCTCTGTCCCACTCACCTTCAATAGGCATGTTCCAGCAGCTTTTGTTGGTATAATGCCAAAGCAATTAAACTCACTACTACTGATCCTGTACTTGGAGGCACAGTTGCTACACAGAAAGTTGTCTGGCTATTTAAACTTGTTATTTCTAAATTATCCAGAGAAATAATAGGAGTATGGCTGATTGTGAATGGAAGCAAGTTGCCTCTAACAATGCCAGATGGAATTCCTTCATGACACAGTCTCTTGCTGTTATTACAAATGACAGCTACCTCAATTATTGCCTCTTTCCTCTGGCCCAGACATATGGCATGATGTGTTTCAGCCTTGTAGGCATACAGTAACTGTTCTCCTATAGCTTCACAGCACTTGCAGTGAATAAGCAAAGCCAGTGCTGTTTATCGAAGTAATAGTTTCTTTCAGGCTTAATTTACAAAAGAGAAAACAGTTCCTTTTTTAAAATATTTATTTTCCCTTTTGAGTTTTGCTTCTTATAAATTGATAACAATTAAGGATAGTTACGCGATGGAACTGTTACTTGCTCTTTTTGTGCCTTTTTTTTTAAACTGTCATCTTTCAATTCTCGCAATTGTGATATTTTGGACAGAAGAAACATTGAGCTGCCTTTGCTACATTGCTTGTGTCAGTCATGGCTCAGCTGGTAGCACTCTCACCTCAGAGTTAGAGGCCTGTAGGTTCATATCCCTCTCTAATACTTGAGTGCAAAAATCAAAGCTAAAACTCCAGTGTAGCACTAAGGATGAAATCTGGTGGACATAAAATGCCCCATGGGATAATTTGGGAGAAGAGCAGGGGAGTTAGGCCTGGTGTCCTGGCTACTATTTCTCCCTTAATCAACATCATAAATACATGGTCATTTTCATATTGCTGTTTGAGGGGGCTTGCTGCGGGCAAATTGGCTGCAGACATCCTAACAAATTACATTACAACAGTGACTACACTTCAAAAAGAACTCTTTGGCCGAGAAGTGCTTTGGCTCATCGTGTGGACATGAAAGATGCTATATACATTGAAGTCCTTTTTATAACATATAAGCCAGAAATCACCAAATGGCCCAAAAAGAAGGAGGTTTAAGACTACTGGAGGATGCTTTCTTTGTTTTATTGTCTGCACTAAATTTGTCAACAAGCTTTTTAACCTCATAATTTTGTTACGATAATGCCAAACCCCCAATTTCCCACACCATCTCCTCCTTCTGCTAATACCAAAAATGTAACCAAACCATGCAACTTTTCTGGTAAAATAAAATGCCCTTAGAACAGGTGAGAAAATATGCCCAGGTTTCACACTCCTCACTACTACCCAGTGACTTTTTTAGTATGTCTGCATGATGCAATAGTAGACACATCAACTAGAATAGCCATATAAACAAGTATAGACATTGTACTAACCCTGTAATAGTTGTAGGGGTTAATCAGGCCAATGGGAGTGCCATTGCTGAGGTCAGGACTCAATCTGTATGAAGAGATGAGAAAGGAATGAACATAACTTGGGTATTGGAAATCAATGTGAGACATGAATAAATCATGCCGTGAAAATATATCAAGAAGGAAGTGAAGGCCATGTTTGATAGAGACAGTCACACATGTAGAAAGACAAATGAACAGAGGTCGATGGTATTACACAAGGGTGTGTTAGAGCGTGTCACTTGGCATGGTGATGTATTAGGCAAACATACTCACATATTCATTAGATGTGGATAGGGTGTGCCAATGTAATGGTATCACATTAGGGAGACATAATGAACTCTAAAAACATACATTGTGTCGTATATTTTATATCTCAGATCTATGCAGAGATTACACTAGTTTCTATGTATGTAGCAGGTTTTAGTCACAGTGTTTTAAAACGTCTACTCTATGCTTCAGCTCTAGCATCCAGCTTTATCTGCAGCTTTGGTTGCTTTTCTCCAAGTCCACCTCCAGGCTTAACCAATCAAGCACAGTGAGCATCAGTGAACATTCAACCCATCAATCGCTGGGGCACAGCATCTGCAGTGTCCATCATTTACAAATTACACTGCAGCAACTCACCCAACCTCCTCGACAGCACTTTCCAAACTGCAACCTCTACCACCTGGAAGAGCAAGGAGAGCAGCTGCATGGGAATACCACCACCTGCAAGTTCCCCTCCAAGTCACACACATTCCTGGCTTGCTGTTTCTTCACTGCCACTGGGTCAAAATCCTGAATTCCCTCCCTAACAGCACTGTGGGTGTACCGACACCACATGGACTGCAAAAGTTCAAGAAGACTTCTCAAGGACAATTAGGGATGGACAATAAATGCTGACATTGCCAGTGACACTCACATCCCAGGAACAATTAAAACAAATTGTCTTTTTTAGGCTAGTGTGAGCAGCCAAAGTGTTACACTTCCTGATGAGCCTGATGCATATAAATTACTTTCAGACCCAGTCTCATTGGCACTGCATGAATTTAGATTGCTGAAAGACACAAGGAAATTATAAGGTCAAAGAAACTTTCTTTTTCTCTGTTTTGCTGAATGTTGTGCAGAAGTACATTACTAAGAAAAAAGATCTTTTTCATTCGGTATCAGCATTGAGCATTTTCCGGTAGGGGAGTACCAAAAGTAAAGTGACTTCATTTCTGTCCCAATAATTTTGATCCAAGGAAACGACCCTCTAATCTGCCAGCATTAATTTTTGGCTTCTCTGTCAACTTGTGCCAAATTTGAGCTTGTTTTATGCTGTGGATTTGCATGTCCAGTGAAAAATGGGTCAAGACTGCTCTAGCCCATTTTATGTGGGACCCTAAACTTGAGGACATGAGAATGCAAGTTTGCGGATGACACAAAGATAGGTGGGAAAGCAAATGGTGAGGGTGACACAGAGTCTACAAAGGGATATAGACAGGTTAAGTGAGTGGGCAAAAAAGTGGCAGATGGAATATAATGTGGGAAAATATGAGGTTATGCACTTTGGAAGGAAGAATAGAGGAGCAAAAGATTATTTAAATGGAGAAACACTGAAGAAAGCTGCAGCGCAGAGGGATTTGGGAGTCCTTGTGCATGAATCCCAAAAAGCTAGCACACAAGTTCAGCAGGTAATAGGGAAGGCAAATGGAATGTTGGTCTTTATTTCAAAGGGAATGGAGCATAAAAATAGGGAAGTCTTGCTAAAACTATACAAGCTACTAGCTAAACTACATTTAGAATACTGTGAACAGTTTTGGTCCCCTTATCTAAGGAAAGATATACTGGCATTGGAAACAGTCCAGAGAAGGTTCACTAGGTTGATCCCGGGTATGGGGGGATTTTCTTATGAGGAGAGGTTGAGTAGGTTGGGCCTGTACTTACTGGAGTTTAGAAGAATGAGAGACGACCTTATTGAAGCATATAAGATTCTTAGGGGGCTTGACAGGGTAGATGCTGAGAGGTTGTTTCTCCTTGTGGGAGAGTCTAGGACCAGAGGGCATAATCTCAGAGTGAGGGGTCGCTCACTTTAAACAGAGATGAGGAGGAATTTCTTCTCAGAGGGTAATTAATCTGTGGAATTCTTTACCGCAGAGGTCCATAGAAGTTAGGTCTTTGAGTATATTGAAGGCTGAGATAGACTGATTTTTAATTAGTAAGGGAATCAAGGTTTATGGGGAAAAGGCAGGAAAGTGGGGTTGAGGATTATCACATCAGCCATGATCTCATTGAATGGCAGAGCAGACTTGATGGGCCAAATGGCCTACTTCTGCTCCTATGTCTTATGGTCATTAGGCCTTGTGAATACAAACCCACTGCACCATCCAAAGGCCTTCATTGCTTGGATTTATGTTGTTGGAACTGGCAGAAGTCTTTCTGAGCCAAAATATTGTGTTCAGACCCATTGCATATGAACACAGTTATGATCTGACTGATGGGGACATTGTATTGTGAGAATTACCTTGGCAAAGACCATATAAAACTTTGCAAAGTAATTTCTCCCTTTGCTGAATTTCCTCAGGTCAATCTTCAATTGGCTCAGGGTTGCATCGCTTCATAGTTTTCTGTCAATGTTCTTTACAATCAGTCATACGCAAACCTTCCGATCGCAAATGACAGAGGGAAGTCATCACCTTCTCCAGTTCCTCCACCAGACTATCAATTTCCAGCCTTTCATAAAACATATTTGAAGTTGTCTAACAAATTCATTTCTCTTGAAATGCAACTTTGGATTCTATTGCCCTGAGATAGCTACTCTGCATCGAGAGCTTTTATTCTCTTCAAAAAACAGAAAAATAGATGGCAATTGTGAATTTTAGAGTTATCTTTCTGGTGGTCTGAACTTGCAGCTGGAATATGGATAACAACACCCTACACTAGTTCAACATTCCCAAATGATTCACAGGAGCATTATCCTCAGGGCTTTGACACAAAGCCACATAATGAGACATTAGAACAGGTCAAAACGTTTGGTCAAAGAGGTAGTTTTAAGGAGCATTTTGAAAGAGCAGAGAGAGGTAGAGATGCAGAAAGGTTGAGGGAGGGAATCCTTGAGCTTAAGGCCTGGGCAGCTGAAGGTATGGCCGCCACAGTGGAATGTTGGAAATTGGGGATGTGCAAGAGCCTCTGAATAACAGGTGCACTGTGTGCTGACCCATGTGCTGGGAAAATCCTGTATTTTCTTTTGTGCGATGTCCCTTTAAGACCAGGGTGAACTGGGGATTATTCTGAAAAAGGGTTGATTGGTTTTCTGGTTAAGGCATCATTAAGTTACAAGAAATGCCCAAGTGACCTGCAGTTGCCATCAGGATGAACAGAGAAGTAAGTAGAAAGCTAATTGCAGTAGGGTTATGTCAGCCAATGTTTTCCCTTTCATAGTTCAGAACACACGGAGAGTTAGTGTGAGAGAAAACAAGCACGGTTCATGCTGAATGGTATAGTTTTCTGTTTGCAAGTCTTTTAATGAATCCTAGTGTTGAAGCAGGTCTCAGAATAGAGCAGAGGCTGTGTCACTGTGTGTGTTATACAGTTGGAAAGAGCAGAGAGCTGGAGACAGGGAGGGCAAAGGATTATGGATTGAATAAAAAAACATTTCTGCTGTTTCAGTGTTGCCAAAGCCCATTGAGAGAGGTTGGGGAAGACAGTTGCTGAGGATTCCATGCCATCAGGATTTTGTGAGCCCAGTGAGAGAGGGTTCATGGGCATGCACCTGGTTGCTGGTAACCATGTCTGCAAAGACTGTAAAATATGGAAGACACAGCTTGGAAGTATGAAATTCAGAAGAAATCATTGCTTAATATAAAACTACCACATTGCTATTGAATTTCAAGATCGATGCATTCAAGGCTAACTCAATTTCAGTAATTAGCTGATCTTTGCTTTTGAGGTTTAAAATCATTAGAAACATTCATAATGTTCATAAGATTCATTCCTGTGTATTCATTATTCTAATTTTTAAACAAGTAAACGTACGTGCTGCAGATGCTATTCTCAATGACTCAAATGCATTTGAAGAAAGGTCTAAGTAGCTGTTAGCATATTCAATGACATATTCATGAGGTATTATCTTCTGGGGATGCGCTCTGAATCCAAAAGACAGGATGTGAAGTGATTCATTTTGTGCCAATTATTTACTCTGGATTTATTTTCACTTGTACCTTAAAATAATTGAAGAGCACAAATAAAGTAGGACAGAATACACTCCCACTCCTTCTTAACTTGTGTTACAGCATGTATCGCAGAGCATGAACTAAGCACAATCTTTTTCATATGTCTGGACAAAAGATTTTTCCTTATCCTTGACATCAACAAAGCAGCCTGCCATTGAGATTGAGGAGAAACAGGAGGAGGTATCATTGTGCGTTCTACACATGCTAATGGGTGACATGAAAACACACCCAAGACCAGACCCAAAGCCCATATAACAACAGATCATTGAATGAACTGAGAGGCAAAAAAAGATTCAAACTGGAGCATTCTCGCATATTTTGTTTGTGACCTACAGACTGCATAGGCTCAAAAGCAGATTTGGTTTTTATTTGGCATATGGCAGAGGACTGGTGGCACATAAGAAAACTGTTGTATCTCCTGTTGATTGAACAAGCCCCGTAATAATGAACAAAGTGGTTGCATTAAGCACAATGGGACAATGGGGAAAATGTTTGCTGCCCAAACAAATGTAGAGCAGATTAATTCAGACTGCATGGGAAGTCATGATTTTCTGCCAAATCCTCGATCTATATTTAATGAAAATTGAATGGAGGAATTACTGACAGCCATATCATGTATTTTCTTGACTTACTTTTAGCTTTGTTCCTTTATTTGGAACATTTAAAACATGAGAGAATAATGAAGTGAGCTGCCTTGGAAATGTCATTACTGTGTTTTCTACAAGGGCAGCTGCATTAGGCTGAATCTCCCCCTCTCTCTTTTCCTCATCTTGTCTTATGCTTGTGTATGTAACTAACAGCAAAACCAAATTTCAGCATGGTGGAACCAATGCTGCACATTGACATCCTACCAGCCCGTGATATTGCACCTTGGAGTTTTAATATATTGCATTGCCAAACTACATTAACTCAAATCTGAATACTATTTCAATAACTTTGTTTTTTAACGCTTTCCATCTGGGCACAGTTTGGCGGGAATAAGAGGCATCATTAATTTATGTAAACATCTACAGCCCGCAAATAACGATCATGTCGAAGCAAATTTTCAAATTAAATTTACTATGTTGCCATGGAAATATGCTGCAGGCCTTGTGCTGTGCACATTAAATAGTAAAGTTGCTCATTTTGTCATGCAGGCTATCCTCAGGGCGTCCTTTAAAAGGGCACCCATTGCAGCAACATCAATAAAGAAACGACCCAAAACACGAGAACTTCATCGCTCACGTATGGCATTACACACGGGATAGTTTCAGAAGCAGGTCCAATATCAGATTATCCTTTGTTGCAGGGGAGGAGGAAAGCCGGAGAGCAGGGAACACTGTGGGAGCTGGAGTTTTAACCTAAACCGTCCATCAAGAACGATAAGCAGGGTGTCAGTTTAAATAGGAGCAGGGTTCAATTTTCTTAACATTGACACGAAGGCAAATGAAATTCCAAGGAGCAGCAAAGTTGGATTGGGAGCATCAGGAACTGATGAGACAACAGAGAATTGTGTGTCTTGAGGATTGCCTCAGCACAGTAATTCAGTTCCTTCCCTACAACAGTTATAATTTGCCTTACGTGGGCAATATTTTTAATATTTAATCACCATAGGATAATATCTTTCCTATAGCATATTTTTCCCAAAGGAAAATTCTGTAATCATAATATTATAATCTTTAGGTGGTACTTCATGTCTACAGACAGGACTGTTCCAGGCGATAGATGGCCTGGAAAGCCAGGAAGATGGCAGCCCCCAAATGTAGTGACGTCTTTCTGGGGCACCTGCTGGACACAATGGAAGGCTGCCACGATGTCCCCTACCCCGGCTCTGGTCGCAGGAGGTCTACCAGAGACACCAATCTAGCCCAGGAGGTGGCAGCGGCAGTCAGTGCAACCGGAGCACAGAGGAGGTCAGCCATCCAGTGTAGAAAGAGGATGAATGCTCTCATCCATTCCACCACCTCAGCACTCTCAACTCACACACTCACAAACTCATCACACATCCACAGGGATCTCATACCTCAAGGAACAACACCACTAACTCTCACACACACCCTCACACCTTCCTCAGGCTCATATCCTCTGGAGTTCACGTCCTCATCCATCCAGGGCTCCACTCACTGCACAAACATTCCATGCAGTGGCGTGCATCCTACTCGTGCCGGAGAAGCTGTCTCACAGCAGCAGGGAGAGATCCCAGACCATGGATGGAGTGTCCCACATTAGACCCCTTACTCACTTTGAGGAGCGTGCCATCGCACTGACTGATGAGGACATGGACCATGCCTGCAGTGATGGTCATCCCTCTCTCAATGTACCTGTGAATATTCTCTCTCTTGCTTTTGGCTCTGCTGCCACACACTAATTACCTCAACTTTGGTTCACAGGGAGCTCTGCCAAGCGATCGACACCCTCAGCCAGCCAATTCCTCATCTCCATCCAGGTCCTTATCTCCAGCCAAGAGGACACCTCCTCCATTGAAGAGTTGGAAATAAGCAGCCTGGAAGTCCCATCACAGCACTTACCCACACCCTCCACCAGCAGAGAAAAACAAACCATTGTGGGACCTAGATCTAGAACAGACTGGTGGTGACCGCATGGACACGTATCCACAGCAGGAGGAGGCAGGTTCAGCTGAGCTCCCCAGCACTTGGAGGACTGCTGGGGAAGAGGCATCCGTGAGGTCTTTTTCAGATGACGATCCTCTGGATTTGGCCTTTTAACTCATCCTGGAGAGTCAGCAGAAGGCGGAGGAATATCATGTAGATCTATTGGAAACCCTCAACAGAGTGGCACACAAGTCAGAAAAGTGCGACCACCTACTCTCTGATGAAGTGACATCCACATATGCGTGTGTGGGGGGCCCCATGGGAAGGAGGGCAGACACCATGGAGATCTCCGTCCAGCAGAATGCGGAGGTGCATGCAGGTCTGCTCTCCATCGCAGTGGCCATGGGTGAGTTCCTGCAGTGGCAATGTGAGGGGGAAACAGGGCACCTCAACATCCCTCCTGATGCTCTTTTCCCTCAGTGAGTCAGGCCTTGTCCCTCGGGCACTGAAAAGGGAGGAGGAGTGGCAGCTGGACACCCCGGGTCATCCACTCAGGAATCTCAGAGGCTATCATACCACCTCTGAGTCCTCTTTGACTGTGACCCCCTCAACCTTGTCCTCTGTCACCACAGAGGGAGTAGCTGGCCAAGGTGGCCAAGGAGGACAGCCAAAGCAAACCGGGGACCTCAAGGCCTCAGCTCTTTATAGGACACACGCCGAAGTCCTCAGAGGCAACAGGGGCAAACATTGTACAGGCTGTCTCCACCCCTGCTGCAGATGTCAGGGCAGCACCTAGAAAAAGAGGTAGGCATAGAAAAGTTAAGAAATTCTGATCACAGTTGGTTGCACGGCTGAACATATTTTGTCACTTTATAATCTGAAAATATATTCACCTTCACTGAATAATGTGTAATGTTGTCATTCAGCTTCCCAGTAACACATGTCCTTTTCCCTCATCAGTGTGGATCCCACCCCCCCAGCACCACCTTCCACCTCCCCACCATCACCTACCAACCCAAACCCTTGTCATTCCAGGATGTCCAGGCGAACGTTCCCTACCTCCCAGAAAAACCTACCCTGGTTTACATTGACCTCTCTGACTTCCTCCTTCCTTCCCACCCTCAGGGTCTGTGTCTGCCTACGTGCCCCCATCAGCCACCCTCGCCGCCCCTTCTACCATTACTGGCCCACTCTCACCCTCCCATCCTACCGCTCCCTCTGACCCCCTCACATGCACCACTCCCTCCTACCACGCCCAACCTCAGTTTGCTCCCCAGGAGGCAGTCATTGATCCCACAGACCCTCTCCCTTGTATGTTCACCTGGACATACCCCTCTCCTACACCCTTCCCCACCCCTACTCCATCCTCCACCCTTACTCCCTCCTCCCTCCACTAACCTTACCCTCTCCGAACTCCCTTCTCCCCCCTGCACACCTTCCCCCTCTGATCTCCCTCCCTTCCACCTTCCTCTCCCCTTATAGCTCCCCACTTGCAGAATTCTCCCCCATTCCATCCTCCTCCTACTGACACCTTCCACCCCCACTCTCCAAACCTCACCTCCCCCCCGACAACTTTGTTCCTCCCCCCCAGCCTCACCCCCCTGACACCTTTGTCCACCAAAACAACCTCACCCCCTGACAGCTTCATCCCTCCCCTCCCAACCTCACCCTCCTGACACCTTTGTCCCCCCCAACCTCACCCCCCCCTACAAGTTCATCCCCCCCGAACCTTCCCCCCCACTGACATCTTCGACCGCCCCCCCCGCCCCTCACCACCCCCCACAGCTTTTTCTTCCCGTCACACCTAGATGTTCCTCTCCGCACCCCCCCACCCCATTGCTGATCATCTGTAGCAGTCCATGGCTTAGCCCGTGATGTTCCGAAGCAGGCCCGAAGCATCACCTGAGACCTCCCACCTTCGGAGAGCTGCTTCGCTACAGAGCCGTGTGTATGAGGATCCACCCAGCATGCGATGCACGTGTTCCTTCAGGGCCCGGTAGCTGTAGGACTCCAGCATCTTCTTCATCTCGGATGTCCGTGATCTGAGCAAGGTCCAAAAGGCAAGGCCCGACTTCTGCATGTCACGCTTGTCCAGGTGTGTTCTGGGCTAGCGTGTTTTCCTGCCGGTGTAGCAGTAAATCAGGTGTGGGTGGACAATTCCATTCAAGCCTTACTTTGCATCCCTTTAACGGGATGCAACCCGTGTTCACTCCGGCCTCCAGTGGGATTGGTGGTCCGCCATGACCTTCGGATGATCCAGCTGTGATTTCACATCAGCGTGAAACTGATTTCTGCCCCTCACGCTGAATTCTACCCCCCCCCCCACCTCCCCACCGCCCCCCACCCCCCACCCCAGCCACCATGATGCCCACCACCAACGAGACTGGATGATTCCGCCCATTATATCAATATACCTGACCTCATACAGACCGCATTATTTGAATATGTTAGGGCTGTTGAAGCTCTTTTGGGGAGATCGGCTTTAGATTTAATAGTTTGAGGCAGGACAGGATGCATTGAGTGCCAATAACTGGGCAGGGTAAGTGTGTTGATAGGATAGTGACATGAGTCTCACATTCTGCACGGAAAATGGTTTGGACACAAGATATACATGCGTCTCTGAGGCCGGGGCTTCAGAAGCTATTGAAACCTATGACATGTCAAAGCATCCCTGCTGTCATGGCCATCCATGCGATCATGTCCAGGACCTTCCACCTGAACATCGCCATGCTCTCTCACCTCATCCTCGCCCACCACATCCTCACATGAATGGCCCCTATGTGCCGTCCCCTCTCCCTCAAGGGCATCCCCTCTCTGAACAGCAAGGTTATGGAGGGCGTAACACACCACAATCATGAGGGACACACGTGATGGTGCATACTGCACTGCCCCTCCTGATCTGTCAAGGCGTCTGAAACCTCATTTTCAACAGACCAATGGTCTGCTCATTGATGGCCCTGAATGCATCCATGGCTGTCATTGTATCTCCATTCCGCGTCTGTACAGGGTGCCCTCAATGGCACCATGAGCCATCTCTTCAAGGGGTGACCCTTGTCACCCAGAAGCCATCCATCCAAGGCATCAGGGCCACTGAGGAGGTCTAGCACCTGTGAGTTAGGCAGAATGACAGAGTCGTGGCTGCTGCCTGGATACCTGATGCACGCCTGCATTATCCGACGATGATGATCACAGATCAGCAGGATGTTCAACGAGTGGAAACCCTTCTTTAAATAAAGGGGCTGGGCTGTTCAGCAGGAGCCTCTAGGAGGATTTGGGTACAATCAATGGTTCCCTGTACCCTGGGGAAGCTGCCATCACCACAAACCCTCTGGCTCATTCATGTTGGCTCTGGTCGTCCACTGTGAAAGAGCTGAAATTTCCTACCCTTTGAAACACAGCATCAGTGAAGACCTTGATGCTGTGGTGTGCAGCAAGCTGTGTTATGCCACTGAGGTCTCCACGTACTGCCTGAAGGGACCCTGTCATGAAGAAGTTGACTGCAACAGTGACCTTGACAGCTACAAAGGCCAGGTAGCCCCCAACGCAGTTGGACAAAGTCTCCCCTGCCAGCATGTCACATAGTGATGTGCTGTGGCTCTCCAGAACCTAAGCCTCCTCCTGCATTGTGTTTCACACATCTTCAATTAGCTCAGTCTCTGCCTATATACCTGAGAGGCTGCATAAGTCCTTCTATGCCTCCTTGGTTTGGCGTAGTTTGAAGGCTAGGGTGATGGTCAAGGTATAAATGGACCTCTCTGCCAGGGGAATAAGGACTCTAAATAAGATAGGTTTGAAATGAAAACTCTGTTTCTTGCAGATGACTCTCTTCACCTTCCTCTGGCTCTGGTGCAGCCCTGGCACCCTTATGCACCACCAGTGCAACGTGGACCTCCTGACTTATCTGTCAGGAAAAGATATTAATGTGTATAATGTTATTGGAATTTTTTTTTAAATAGAGGTTTAGTCTGTGTGTGTGTGTTAATTGGATTAAAGCCGGCTAGTCAGGGCACTTTTATGTATAATTTTTTTGAGATGTAAACAGGGTTAGGGGGTGAATTTGCATTTTGTTGAATAGAGCATTCAAGATTGGGAATGAAATCTTGCACCTAGCTAGGAGACACCAAGCAATGTGTTTATATTACTAATAAAATTAGTATGATGAAAGGGGTTTTATTGTCAGAAGAAGTGGAGTTCAAAGGGCCTGAAAATTTGCATTCAAATGGGATGGCTAGGTATAACCTGAGAGGGGTTTGTGTGTGCAGGTCAGAGGCATGTAAGATCCAAGCCTGTAAGCCTACAACTGTCTGCAAAAGAAACTAATCGAAAGGAACCTCATTTTGGATTCATAAGGTGAAAATGCTTTGCCTGGTGTCTGGTTAAGTCTACTGGTTATTGTTGCTTTAGTGGAGATTAATTTGGGAATTTGTTAAAAGTTATAATGGCAGTAATTTGTAGCCATGTGTATGTGTTTAATTTGTTGTAAATTAATAAATGGCTCACATAGTTTGATATAAAAAGTTCTCGAGAACTGGTGGTCTTATTCCTGAATTTAAAGCTGCAACTCAAAATATACCAATTGAAAATATAGGTTATGACAGTGGTTTAAAGTTTCCCCTGGGAACTTAAATAAATCAGCCTTTATCAACTACCGTGTCATACCAGTATCCTTCTTCCACTCACTCTCCTCCTCCATTTCATCCACTTTTCCTCCTCACTGGAGATTGTGAATCCCACAGAGACCACTGTCCCCATGCTTGGCCTAGTTTGAAGGCTAGGGTGATGGTCAAATGGACCTCTCTGCTGGGGGAATAAGGACGCTAAGTAGGATAGGTTTGAAATGAAAACTCTGCTTCTTGCATGAAGCACTTCCAGCAGGCACAGAACTCTGAACTGCTAAGCTGAAACTCAGGGCCCAGGCGAATTCTTTGAACATACCCAAGCAAGCTGCCTCATAAAAAAAAAAATGAGAAACCCATCTGGCATGAAACACACACTGTAAGCGTTTTATCACACATGCTACGTATTATTCCAGTCAATTGCCTGATAAACAAACTCAAATATCCTCTTTAATGAAATTTGAATGATGTGGATGAGCTCCCGATTTTTAGCCCCGCCCACCATCCACCTTATCCGGAACTGGCGTGATGACCTTGGGAATGTGACCCGACGTCACCAAGTCCGACATTGTGTTGGCACGTAACGCTCCCGTTTTCGGAGTCTATTATACAGCCCAATGTGTGGTTCTGTGTTAAAGAAATTAATTTGTTAATGATAGAGGATTATGTGGTACAGGTAGACAAAAATCAATTCCTCTGGTGGGAGAGTCCAGACCAGGGGGCGTAACCAGAAAACCCTGGAAATACTCAGCAGGTCTGTCAGCATCTGTGGAGAGACAGAGTTAACGTTTCCTCAGGATTGAGTTCATTCAGAGAAATGCGTTCACTATGATTCATTCATGTAAGTTGGACAAGCAAAACACCTTGCTCAAGCATCTTTGGAGCAAGAAACAAGAAGCATTCTCTTCAAATAAAAAAGCAACTCCATTCAAAAAGAAATACTAACCTTATGATTGAGAGCTCTCAGGAGAGGAGAAGGATTAGAATTAAACGCAAAATTCTGAGGTAAGAAATGAAAATGCGCCTTTGTTAATTAGATCTTGAGCTGTCAGAGATTAAATTGTTCAAATATGAATGAGACTATTTTTGAATTATGCTACAAATAATTAATAACAGTTTAATTAATTAAGAGCATGTTACGTATTTTGGAGCCAATCTTCCTTTTCTGCTAATTTAGTAAGAAAGTCATAGAGATTTCCAGCACAGAAAAAGGCCCTTCGGCCCATCGACTCTGTGCTGGTCAAACAAGCACCTAACTATTCTAAATCCATTTTCCAGCCCAGGCAACATCCTGGTAAATCTCCTCTGCACTCTCTCTAGTGCAATTACATGCTTCCTATAATGCGGATTCCAGAACAGCATGAAATACTCTAGCTGTGGCCTAACCAGCGTTTTATATAGTTCCCACATAACCTCCCTGCTCTTATATTCTATGCCTTGGCTAATAAAGGCAAGTATCCCATATGCCTTCTTAACTACCTTATCTACCTGTCTGGCTACCTTAAGGGACCGGTGGACAAGCACACCAAGGTCCCTCTGATTCCCAGTGTCCTACCATTCATCATGTATTCCCGTGCCTTGTTTGTCTTGCCCACGTGCATCACCTCACACTTATCCGGATTAAATTTTATTTGCCACTGATCAGCCCATCTGACCAGCCAGTCTATATCCTCCTGTAATCTAAGGCCATCTACTTAACACTCCGCCAGTTTTCGTGTCATCCGCAAACTTACTGATCAACCATCCTACATTCAATTTAAATTGTTTCTATATACAATAAACAGCAAGGGACCCAACACTGGCCATTGTGGAACCCCACTGGACACAGGCATCCAGTCACAAAAACACCCCTCGACCATCAACCTCGGCTTCCTGCTATTCAGCCAATTCTGGATCCACTTTGCCACCTGCCTTGGATCCCATGGGCTCTTACCTTCATTATCAGTCTCCCATGTGAGACCTTATCAAAAGCCTTGCTGAAGTCCAAGTAGACCATGTCAAATGGATTGCCCTCATCTACACACTCCTCGAAAAATTCAATCAAATTGGTCAGACATGGCCTCCCCTTAACAAAACCATGCTGACTGTCCTTGATTAAATTGTCCAACTGCCCACCCAGAATTATCAACTTTGTTCAAACCTTTACCTGGAGAATTTCAATAGAATAGGGCTGAAAGCGAGTCAGCAGCCCAATCTACACTCGGCCCAATTTTCCAATGTGGAAA
This sequence comes from Carcharodon carcharias, assembly GCF_017639515.1. Lineage (NCBI taxonomy): Eukaryota > Metazoa > Chordata > Chondrichthyes > Lamniformes > Lamnidae > Carcharodon > Carcharodon carcharias. The sequence continues at coordinate 15,016,453 of NC_054481.1, read as the reverse complement.
ATTTTCCGCTCTGGAGAGGCAGGTTATTGATTTCAATATTAGGCGGTGTGTCTCAGATTTTGGTGGCCATTTCACTTGAATAGCTCTGAACCTAACATCCCAGGGCTCAGGAGAAGGGATCTGCTTCAATCCAATCTCTGCCTGCTGTCCAGTTTCCTCATTCTCCTCCCACTCCACTCTGCTCCAAGCCCCCTCCTCATCCGACTTGCTCAGTTGCCGGAAATCACCTATGGCCTTTGACTGGAGACTTACCCACGTGGCAGCCGCCAGTCTCTCAATCTGATCAGCTGCCAGATGGAAAACAGGGTAATGAAGTCCTGCCCACTAAACTAGGCAGCCCATCCACCTTCCCAATATATTTCCAGTTTTCCCAGCTGTTGACACACAAGCCAATTCCTCCCCACCTTCCTGTAACTATTGGGTCTGAACCAGGCTTGTGCCAGGTGTCTAAAGGATGCACGTTCATTGGCTGCACCTCCCAGTCCCTGAATAAAGATATAGGGGTAGAAATTGCTCAGCAATTATGCTCATTCTTCAGCCAGAGAATGGTGTAAGACCTGGGGTTCAGGGGTCACAAATTATTCAAAATAGACAACCGAGAATTCATAAGTGATTTTAAGGTAGTTTATTATGAAGCAATAGTTTAGATATGATACTTAATCTAAATAGGCAGTAAAGACATATGACCAGTAACAGCTAAGGATGGTTTAATGGTCCCCGATCGGACAAACAGACAGGGGAAAGCAGGGGGGATGCTGATCTCCATGGCTGACGGTGGAAGTCTCCTCAGAACGGTTTACTGGTCCCCAGTCAGATAACAGATGGATGAAGCTGGTCTGTACAGCTGGAAGTGACAGTCTCTTGCATGTTTGCGAACCGCAGTTTTTTCCCTTTGTTCATTACCTCTTTGAATCGGCCGATGTATTGAGGGGTTCTTTGCCTTCTTTTAGACAAGGGCTGGAAGTGGCAGTTTCTTCTGTTTTGTTCAGTCTTCTTGAATTTGCCAAAGTGTTAGTCCAGAGCCAGCAATGTCCACGTCCAGAAGCTCTCTTCCATCCAAAGTGTTGGTTTTTCCCTCCTCGAGAATCCATTTGTATACCTTATTTCTGGGATGTTTACGTCAAACATCTATTCAATTGTCCCTTGTCAAAGGACAGATAGTCAAGGTAAATCCGTCAGAAGCCCATGAAGCCATCCTGTGGCTCATTGCTTGTTTGACCTTCCAACAGCTGGTTCACGAATGGCTCATGAGGTCAACTCCCAATCCCTATAAGGATTAGAAATACCTTGCTTCAGTGTTTGTGCTAGAGCCATGTCCTTGGCAGGGATAATGGTGCTTGCTGTCTTGTGTTTGTTAGCCTCAGAAGCTGGGTTGGGAACTTTCCTTATAGGGGAAAGAGAGAGTTATTCCTATAATATTCAATATATTTCTTAGGGTTTTATAAAATTATTGTACGGTGATTTCTTATGATGGGTATAAGGCATGCCAGTTAGCAGTGAGCAGCCTGTGCCCAATCAAATTTGTGGATCCCAATTTTTTAGGCATCTGGGTGGGTATATAAAATGGAAGCGAGGCCCAGTAAATATACGGACATGAAAAATTAAGTTGAAACATTCATAATCATTTAGAATTATTGGAAGTCCCCCATCTTCCACCGTGCATAAACCTGCACCAAGGGTTGGATTTTTGAATAATCGGAGAGACTCGGCAGACCTCTAAAAATTCCACGATTCCCTGTCCCATTTCCGGCGCTCCCAATTTTCAAGGCAAGATAAGGGTGCGGGCTGATGAGGGTTGGGAGCCCACACCCTGTACTCCTGATCGGACCAGCTCCATTGCAGGGGTTGACATCTCCTAGCCCTCTGCAATTTTTCATGGAGTCGGACCAGGTTTTCAATGAGTCACGATTCACGGCCACTCACAGGGGTCATGAACTGTCGGGCAGAATTTTCTGTGCCTGTAGGCGTCGGGTGTTATGGTGGGCGGAAGCAGACAATGTGGTGGGAAGGCCAAAGATTGGTTTCATGCTGTTGTGAAACACGCTCGCAAGCGTCCAATCTGCCCATCAATGGCGGGCCACGTTTCCTGCTGCTGCATGTTGGGAACTTCATTGTAAAACATCTGCACATCATTATAAGCCCTGCCTGCTGGAATCATCCCCCATTTCAAACTTTCCACCCACGTTGGTGGGAAAGCACACCGGTGAGGAATACGTCTTGACAAATAAGTCGAGACTTACCATCAACATCCGAGGAGCAGAAGGTGCTGGAGTCCTACAGCTACCGGACCCTGGAGGAACATGTGCATGGCATGCTGGGTGGATTCTCATGGACATGGCACCCCCACAAAGCAGCTCACGGAAAGTGGAAGGTCAACATTGAGGCTCTGCTTCATCACATCAGTGTCTTGGCCTTGGACAACCGTCAAGGGGGTGGAGAGGAAGCTCCAGCTATGAGTGGGAGAGGAAAGTGTACCAGGGTTTGGGTGGGGGGGGGTGGTGGGTGATGTTGGTGGGGGATGGAACCAATGGTGTCAGGGGGTATGAGTTGGGTGGTGGGAGGACAATTGTGTTGGGGAAGGTGAGGTTGAGATGTGGAGGGAGTATGGGGAGAGGAGGGTGTAACGAGGGAGAATGCGGCAACTGGGGAGGAAGATGTAATTGAAAGAATTCGGAGGGTGGGGAGGAGTTTAAGGAGTTCAGGAGTCCGGGGCTTATGAAGGAGTCTGGGGAGAGGAAATAGTTCACAGGGGGAAAGGAGTCTCGGGGGAGCAAGGAGTAAGGATGGAGGAAGGGGTAAGTGGGGGGATGTCCAGGTAAACATGTGGGGGAGGAGTCAATGGCTGCCTACTGGGGAGTGAAAAGGGGGTGGGCATGGTCGGAGGGAATAGTGAGAATGAGAGAGGGCAGAGTGAGCTGGGAGGGTGGGAGGATGAGGATACAACGGTAGCAATAGAAGGGACAGCGAGGGTGGTCGGAGGCGTCTCAGAGGCAGACACAAACCCTGGGTGTGAGAAGGAGGTGGTTGGGGAGGTCAGTGTGGATGGGGGTGGAATTCGCAAGAAGGAAGGGAACATCTACATTCACTGAGACATCTCCAAAAGGAAAGGGTTTTGGCTGGTAGGTGACAATGGGGAGGTGGAAGGTGATGCCAAAGGTTCAGCAGTGATGGGGGAAAAGGACATGGGTGACTGGGGAAGGGGGAGGATGGGGGAGTTAAAGACATACTTCAGTACAGCCATGTTGCCAAATCAAAAATGCAAGGAGCCTCCTGTTGGGTGGGAACAGGTGCTGCATGGGAGTGAGATCATTGGGTAGGCGGAGATACAGGTCAGCTCAGATCGATAACTGAAAGAGAACTCCAGCAGGCAGAACTGAAAATGCTCAGGACATTAAGATGGATGTGATGGATGAAGGATCCATATGCATGAGAGAGAGTTTGCACTGGGCTCTGAAAGGCCTTGCCCCACACACACACATAGACACACACACACACACACACACACACACACACACACACACACGTCCCCATCCGGAATCACTCGTAGGACAGCTGCATGCAGCTCAACAGCCATTGGAATGGGGGGTGGGGGGTGGGGGGTGGGGGTGGGGTGGTTGGGGAATGCAGGGGGAGAACTTGTGAAGCCTGTAAATAGAAATGAAAGACAACATTACAAATTATTCAGCAAAAGTGAATATAATTTCAGATTATAAAGTGACAAATTATGTTCACCCGTGCAACCACTAGTGATCAGAAATTCTTTACTTTTCTAAGCTGACCACTTCTTCCAGGTGCTACCCTGACATCCGCAGCACGGGTGGAGACAGCCTGTGCAATGGGTTGGCCCTGTTGCCTCTGTTAACTTCGGAATGGGTCCTCTGGAGAGCTGAGGTCTTGGTTGATTTGGCTGTCCTCCTGTGGGCCAGCTGCTCACTCTGCAGTGATGGAGTTCAAGGCTGAGGAGGCCACAGGCAAAGGGGACTTGGTGGGAGAGGACGGAATCTGAGATCCCTGAATGGATGACCCAGGGGTGTCCAGCTGCCGCTCCTTTGGGTGCCCGAGGGCCCCAGCCTGTCTCATTGAGGGGAAGGAGCACCTGGAGGAACATTGAGGTGCCTCATTTCCCTCTCGCGTTGCCAGGCATTTAACCATGGCTACCGCGATGGAGTGCAGGTCTCCACACATCTCCACGTTTTGGTGGACCAGGATCTCCATGGCATCCACCATCCTTTTTATGGTATTCATGTGGGCACAACTTAATCAGAGGGCAGGCAGACACAGTCTCCAATTCACATACCACATTGTTGAGGGCTTCCAGTAGCTCTGCATGGTGTTCCCCCACCTTCTGCCGACCCTCCACAATGTGTTGGAAGGCCGAATCCAGAGGTTCATCATCTATCTCGGACCTCACAGGTGCCTCTTCCCCAGCAGACCTCTTCCTGCTGGGGAGCTTGGCTCAACTTGCCTCCTCCTGCTGCAGACATGTGTCTGTGCGGTGACCATTAGATTGTGAATCTGAGCTTCCTCTAGATCTAGGTCCCACCAAGGCGAGTGTCTCTGCACTGGTGCAGGGTGTGGGTAAGCACTGTGATGGGTCTTCCAGGCTGCTTGTTTCCACCTGTTCAATGTAGGTGTCCTCTTGGCTGGAGGTGAGGACCTGGATGGAGCTGAGGGACTGGCTGGCTGAGGGTCTCGGTCGATTGGCAAAGCTCCCTGTGAACCAAAGTAGAGATAATTAGTGCATGGCAGCAGAGGCAAAAGCAGGAGAGAGAGCACTCATGTTTGTACTGAGGGAGGGATGATGTGGTGCAAGATCCTCAAGAGGGTTAAAAACAAAAAAACTGCGGATGCTGGAAATCCAAAACAAAAACAGAATTACCTGGAAAAACTCAGCAGGTCTGGCAGCATCGGCGGAGAAGAAAAGAGTTGACGTTTCGAGTCCTCATGACCCTTCGACAGAACTGTCGAAGGGTCATGAGGACTCGAAACGTCAACTCTTTTCTTCTCCGCCGATGCTGCCAGACCTGCTGAGTTTTTCCAGGTAATTCTATCCTCAAGAGGGTGTTCACCGCCAACTTCACTGTCACTGCAGGCATGGCCCATGTCCTTGCCGGTCAATGCAATGGCATGCTCCTCAAAGTGAGTGAAGGGCCAAATGTGGGCCACTCCACTCCCGGTCTGGGACCTCTCCCTGCTGATGTGAGCCAGCTTCTCCTGCATGACAACAGATGGAGATAGTGTAAGCAGGACACAGGGCACTGCGTGGAATGTTTGTGTGGTGTGCAGAGCCATGGACAGGATGAGGATGTGAGCTCCAGAGGATATGAGCCTGATGGAGATGTGAAGGTGTGTGTGAGAGTTAGTGGTGTTGTCTCTTGAGGTTTGAGATCCCTGTGGATGTGTGATGTGTTTGTGAGTGTGTGAGATGAGAGTGATGAGAAGAGTGAGTTATCCTGGCGAAATGGATGAGGCCATTTATCCTCTTGCAGCAAAGGGTGGCTGTCCTCTTTTGCAGGGCTGACCACCACTGACCACCACTGCCACCACCTCCCATGCAGGACTGGTGACCTTACTTGCTGGCCTTTGCCCAGAGCAGTGGTAGAGAACATCACTGCATGCCTCCATTGCATCCAAAAGGTGTTCCAGGCACACATCACTGAATCAGCGGGCTGCGGTCTTCTTGCCTTTCAGGGCCATGTCTTCTGTGCAGCAGCCCTGGGCTAGAAGCACTGAGAGGTGTGCACGTGACTACACCTTAAATATGGCGCCCAGCATGAGGAAGTGGTGAGATGACGGTATGGTGGACGAATCAGAGGCTACCCGCCATTGAAAAGGTGTGTTTGCTGGGAATGCATGATTAAAGAGGCAGGATTGGGATGATATGGCCCGAAAATCCATCATTGCGGCCAGCAGGCAAAACGTCCTTTTTCCCAGCAGCTACCACACTTAATGCAAATTGGGATCATTCCGCCCATTGTCCGAACGATGGAACATTTTGAAAGGTAAGTTCAAAAGGTCTTACCCATGTCCCCATGCCTACTTATGCCCCTCCACCCACCCCCAATGACCACTCATGCCCCATGCCAACCTATGTTCTTCCACCCATCCTCAGTAGCTCCTCATATGCTCCATGCCAACCTATGGCACTTAAATGCCCATTTTCCAAGTATACACTCTCTACAGAACCAATGAACCCTATGATAACAATGCCATGTGCAAAATAGCTTTAAAAAAGTCATTCATTCATAACTTTCTGATAAAAAAGAATGCATAATCAGGTTTGGCTGAGAGTCCAGTCATCATTAGTCTGTTGAAACAACTGTGCCCAAGGAAAACATTGCTTGATTGATGGCTTTCTTTCTTAGATCTATTTCTCAATTGCTTAATATTTGTTTACTCAAAATAAAAAGATGTCAATATCTTGCAGTTTCTGCTATTGATACTTTAAATTGCTGGTTGATTGACACTTTTATAGGGATGTAGTAAAAGAAGTTTCTTGTAAAGAGGTTATGAATGAGCGACTGTTTTTAACAATCTAATACTGTTCTCACTCCTATATATCAAAGCTTTTAAATCTCTTCAAGTGATTAATCTCTTAAAAAATAAACAAACTTTTATTCAGACCCCACATCAAAGACAATCCTAATCCTTTAATAATCTCTTTAAGCTATCAAACTGTGAATTTGGAAGCCCCTGTTGAGATTATTATAGCTTTTGAAGCTCAGCCAAACATCCATAATGACATAATGATACTCCTTGGGGAAATGTCAACAAAGAGCTCTATTGAAATTGTTTGACCAGATGCTACTGTTTTTTCTATGCCTGTCAATCAAAGCAGCCCAGCAGAGTGTTTTTTTTTTTAAACTCTCACTGACAGCTGCAGCCTTTTTTTGGTTTAAAGAGCAGGGTGTTTTTTTTTTTAAAAAAGCTTCTGATCATGGCTGTCATACAGACTTTTTTCACTCTTCAAGAGCAATTATGTATACTCTATCAATTCTTGACTCCCACACCATGGGTTAAGACCCTTGTAACAGCCTAAACAAGCTCTGTTTGAACCCAGTGCTGAGTTCAAGTGGCCCTGCTGAGTTTGGGTTTCTCTACTGTGTGAATCATACCCCATTGCCTGTCCCCTACCAGCAAATATTGGATCTGTTGGGAATGGGGACAGATTTTTCCTCATCCAGGTACCGCCTGCCATTTTTAAAGGTCCACGGAGTCTTCCCAACTCTGCAACTTATTTCAGATTTCCAGGATCAGTAAGTAGTAATTTGCTTTTATGTTGAAGTAATTTTGAAGCCTGGTTCCCTGTTGTAAATCAATCATACAAATAATGCTTGGCAAGTTATTAGCTCACCTACCCTTGACTAAAAGCAACGTAACTTTTTGCTTAATTCTATGTGATTGGATCAGTTAGGAAGATGCTGGAGCAAGGCTTGAATGTTCATTCAGATAGAGTAGGAAGAAGTGACTTGGTTGATTTCAATGATGAATAACATGTATGAAATTCAATATACCTCAGATCATTTCACTAATTAGGAGATTTCGTCTTGTAATTACAAAGCCATTGGTGGGAATTTAAAATTCTCATATTAGTTTATCAGATTGTACTTTTTAATTTGTTTCCTGCTTGAGATTGATAAACTTGCAGCTGGGAATTTTAATCATAATATGTGGGCAGTAAGAAACGTGCAAGCACAGGTTAAACAACTCTCCTTGACTTGATGTTTACCAGATTTTCATTTTATTAATGAGGCTTGAATAAATTAGATTATCTAGCGAGAAAACTGGACTACTGCTAGTGGCACTATATTCCCATTTAAAATTTATATTCCAATCTCAAGTCTCTCTCTGCTTTACATTTCTGTATCATTCATGCTAGATAAACACAGATTCAGCTCAAAGCTCTTCAGCCTCGTCATTCACACGGTGAAGACAGTCAAACGCTTGAAAGAAATTGTTGGTGTCGCAGAATCAACATTCTGATTGTTGGTCAGAATAATTGCACCCAGTCTCCTGTATTATTAGGTCATCACTACTTACCCACTTAATGACGCAGCAACACCTACCTTGAGCATTTATATAGCACCTTTAATGTGTTAATACTTACCAAGATGTTTCACAAGCAAAATTTATCAAACAAAATTTGGTGCTGAGCCTGGAGACATTGGAGTCGATTTTACTGCAGGCTTCAAGATCCTGATGTCAGGACCAGGACTGGGTGCTGACCACACGCCTGCTGGCAATGTTAACAGAGGCGGCCTCCTAACTGGCCACCTCCAGGCTGCCTTTCCAAGTGAGAGCAGCAGGTGGGCTACTGATGCTGCCGGCCCAATCAAAATTAAAAAAAAACTCAGGGACTCACCGCCAGAGGGGAACCCACCCCCCTCCCCCGGCTCTTGGGGTTTCGAGGCTGCCTCCTGTGCTCGCTACAGCCTCCTGGGCCATGGAGCCTCTAGCAGAGCCATTGGCCCCCTGGGAAGCCGCAAGACACCTGCCTCCTTTTAACTGGTTGCCTCCCAGGTTGCAAGGGGCCGCCCTAACCTTGGCGAAGTGACAGTATCTCCAGGAAATGGCTCCTAATTGGGCATTTGACTATGCAAACCGCTACCCACCTTCTTGAACCAGGCAACTGATCCACATCGGGCCGTACCACTGGGAAAATGCCCTGGTGGCGGTGGGTCTGTGTTTGGGAGTTGTCCCGACGTGGATCCTCTGGTTTTACCGCCTCTCCCCCTCCCCCTTCCCAGCCCACCACCCATGGGCTGGCAAAATTCTGCCCACTGGACAGGTGAAAAGCATTAGGCTTAAAAGGAGGCGAGAGAGGCAGAGGGATGGAAAGGTTTAGAGCGGGAATGCCAGAACTCAAAGCCTCAGCAGCTGAAGGCATGACTGCCAATGGTGGAGCCATGAAAATCGGGGATGCACCAGAGGCCAGACATGGAGAAGCTCAGAGATCTCTGAGTGCTCTAGGGCTGGAAGGGATCACGAAGATAGGGAGGTGGGGAGACTCTGGAGGGATTTGAAAATAAGGTTGAGAATTAAATATTTGCTCTTAATGTGGAAGAATAAATTAGTGAAACTCCAAGCCTTCAATATTTCCAGCACAAATGGTCCTATACCAATAAAATTCCTCTCACAAACACATGACCCACAACAGCTTCTTGAGACACATATGTCAATATAAGTGGTTGAAAATGTGATCCCAAAGTCACACCTGCACCACACTTACCTGAAAATAAAATTGACAGTTTTTAGTTCCAACAAATGGTCAAGTTGGTTGAGCTGAAATAGAGAAAACCTGAGATGATCATCATTTGAATATTTCTGGGGCCTTTATGAAGCTTTGCAAAGTTTGCATACACTTGGCATTGCTTGGCAGCACATTGAATACCTCAGTAATATTGTAGGCACCAGGCTTAAGAAGCATTCTCGGCCCCAGGTCTCAGAAGAATTGTAGGCCCAATGTTCCAGAAACACTATAGCCCAAGATCCCAGGAACATTGTAGGCCTCAGGCTTCAGGATCCTGTAGGCCTCAGGTTTCAGAAGCATTGTAGGCCTGCAAGCCCTGGAAACATTGTAGATACTGAGCCCCAGAAATGGGCCTCAATGATTTACACCTGATAATAAAGGATCCCAAGAAATAAACATCAGCTCCACATGAACAGAAACAGAAAGATATGCAGAAGAATTACAGATAGTGTAAATGGCAATTGCAGCTACAGGCTGTAGACTTGGTCTAGTCTGACTTTTGAAATTACTTCCTGAGGACAAGAATGTCCAAGACAATCTCAACTTCTCTGAATAATGATTTTGGTTAATTCATGTAAAACAATCATATTTCATTCACCTTCTAAATTAATAATTTGTTTCAAATCATTGCAGATATACGACAATGTGTTACGGTCCTGGACAAAACCTGCAATTTTGTTAGGGTCTGTTGGGGACCATTAACATTTTTATTAAAGTAGATGAAATCTGAAATCCCTGTTACTTGCTAAGAGAATAAAACACAAGGTTCCATGATTCTAAACAGAAGAAATTTTACTATACAAGAGTCAACAAATCAAACCTTCAATACTTTCTATCTTATATTCTATCATTTAGAATTAACATGAGATAAACATGAATTAACAGACAAACGATGGTCAAACACGTCATAAACTTCACATTGTCTGGCAGAACAACCAAGACAAATCCATGAATTTCCTCAACAACCCATCCTGACATCAGAAATCACTGTGAGTCACAACAATTCTTTAAAACTCTGTCTTCCTCAAGAGATTTTTCAGCTCCTCCCTTTTAAGGATATAGCTTCTGATTTCCTTCAGCAGCCACTCCAACTCAACAGCTGCACATCTCCCAGCTGCTCAATCTCTTCTCCTGAGACTGCATCCCATTAGATTGCCAAGGCTGCACCCCAGCACCAATTTCCAGCATGATCCCGGATCTATAGCCGGGAGCAGAACACCACTTCTCCTGGGCTTTCCTGAGCCCCATCTCACAGCTGCACTGAGTGACAACTGCACCTGGGACTCCCCGATCACCAACTCTCCCCAAGCTTCTCTGAGCCCCAGCAGCACGCGGAACTAATGCCAGCACTTCAGTTGCTGCCTTTTCAGCTCCAAACTGAAAACCGTCATGTGGGCTTATTCTCACACCACGCACAAGTCCCGTAGTCATTGTTCCATGCCACAGTACCAGGCAGCACACTACCCAATCCCTGCCACTGTCAAATGAACATCAGAAAATTACCATGCACAGCCTGTCTCCCTGCCGTTCTCTGCACTTGCGTCAATGTCAGCCCTCATCTCCACGGCAATGCACCATGAAAGCACAGACGACAGGAGGCGCTGTTCCTGTTGATTCCCCACTGTGTTCTCTGCGCGTGCGCCAGGCCCCTGAATACATATGGATTTCCTCACAAGTGACAGAACTAATATTGATTTACTGGTACACTTAATATATTTCTTAAAATTGCAAGATGAGTTCATATTTGTTTCTCTACAAGAAAGCTGGACACTTGTCATGTATTCCATGGCTGTAAACACAAATATGAAGACAAAACAGAGTTATTAGAAATAGTCTGGGAGGGAATCGCAGAGCTTAGGGCCGAGGCAGTTGAAGGCACGGCCACCAAAAGTGACGTGATAACAATCAAAGATGCACAAGAGGCCAGAGTTGGAGAAGTGCAGAGATCTCAATGGGCTGTAATGCTGGCCGGGCTAATGCAGTAACCCTTCACACATCATTACATGTTTCGACTGTTTGCTTTCTTGATTCGTTGTAAAATTTCTTCTGTTTAAAATCATGAATCTTGCGCTTTACTTTCTTTGTAGTTAACAAGGATTTCAAATTTCGTTTACTTTAACAAAAAAGTTAATGGTTCCAGCCGGATCCTAACAAATTTGCCGGTCTCGTCCGGGATCGTAACTCATTGCCATATCTTTGCTATGATTTGAAACAAATTATTAATTTGGATAGTGAATGAAATATGCTGGCATTAAATGGTGAGGTGAGAGTGGCTGCCCTTGACTTCAAGGTAGCATTTGACCGAGTGTGGCATCAAGGAGCCCTAGCAAAACTAGAGACAGTAGGAATCAGGGAGAAAACTGTCCCCTGGTTGGAGTCATACCTAGCACAAAGGAAAATGGCTGTGGTTGTTGGAGGTCAATCATCTCAGTTCCAGGACATCACTGCAGGAGTTCCTCAGGGTAACAATGACCTTCCCTCCATCATAAGGTCAGAAATGGGGATGTTATCTGATGATTGCACAATATTCAACAACATTCAAGACTCCTTAGATACTGAAGCAGTTAATGTCCAAATGCAGCAAGACTTAGACAATATCCAGGCTTCGGCTGACAAATGGCAAGTAACATTCATGCCACACATGTGTCAAGCAATGACCATTTCCAACAAGAGAAAATCTAACCACTGTCTCTTGACATTCAATGGCATGACCATCACTGAATCCCCCACTATCAACATCTTGGGGGTTACCCTTGACCAGGAACTGAACTGGACGAGCCATATAAATATTGTGGCTACAAGAGCAGGTCAGAGACTAGGAATCCTGCAGTGAGTAACTCACCTCCTGACTTCTCAATGCCTGTCCGCCATCTACAAGGCACAAGTCAGGAGTGTGATGGAGTATTGCCCACTTGCATGGCTGAGTCCAGCTCCAATAATACTCAAGAAGCTTGACACTGTTCAGGACAAAGCAGGCCTCTTGATTGGCATCACATCCACAAACGTTCACTCCCTTCACCACTGACGCACAGTAGGAGCAGTGTGTCCCATCTACAAGATACACTGCAGGAACTCACTAAGGCTCCTTAGGCAGCACCTTCCAAACCCACGACCACTACCATCTAGAAGGAGAAGTCAGCAGATAGATGGGAACACTGGCACCAGGAGGTTCCCCTCCAAGTCACTCACCATCCTGACTTGGAAATATATCGCCCTTCCTTCACTGTCACTGCGACAAAATCCTGGAACTCCCTCCCTAACAGCACTGTGGGTGTACCTGCACCACATGGACTGCAGCGGTTCAAGAAGGCAGCTCACCACCACCTTCTTAAGGGCAATTAGCGTTGGGAAATAAATGCTGGCCTAGCTAGCGAAGCCCACATCCTGTGAAATGAATTCAAAAATCATTATTCAGAGACATTGAGAATGGCTTGGACATACTTGTCCTCCGAAAATAATGTCAAAAGTTGGACTAGGCCAAGTCTCCAGCCTATGGGCAGTTGTATTTGACTGGACCGTGCCTGATCTAGATGGAGTGACAAATATGAAATAGGAAATTAATCTAGTTTTCCCAAATCTGATAGTAGTGCTTAAAACCATAAGATAAAGAGGAAAAATCTAATTTCTTAGGAGCAGTGAGTTTGGAACTATAGAGCATAAACTTGAGTTCATCAACATAATAGGACATCCCCAATCTTCCTTATTGTCTCAAGTCATAGGAACAGCAAAACAGGTCTGTGCCATTCAGCCCATTGTGCCTGCTCTCCCATTCAACTAGATCATGGCTGATCATCTAGCTCAACATCATTTTCCCACACTATCCCCATATTCCTTGATGTCATCTAGGAGTCTATCTAACCCTGTGTTGAACATGCTCAATGGCTCAGCTTCTACAGACCTCTGAGGTCGAGAATTCTAAAGCTTCAATACCCTCTGAGTGAAGAAATTCCTCCTTACCTCAGTGCTAAATAGCGTTCTCCTTATACTGGGACTGTGTTCCTGGTTCTGTACTACTAGATCAAAAATAGCCTGTTCCCGAACTGGTTCCTCAAGGTACTGCTCCACAAAGCCATCTAGCACACATTCCAGCAACTGGTCTTCCACAGCATTAGGGCTCATTATATTTACCCAGTCAAGGTGTAGATTGAAGTCTCCCATGATTACTGTGAGCCCCTTATTACAGGCATCTCTAATTTCTTGATTTATACCATCTCCTACATCACCACTACCATTGGTGGCCTATGAACAACTTTTACCAATACTTGCTGCCCCTTCCTGTTTCTTAGCTCCACCCAAACAGATTCTGCACCTTGTTCTTCCAATCTAAGATCTTCTGTCACGTAACAGCCCATTTGAGTGTGAAAGCAGAATTTAATATGATGTCATATCAATATAACTGTTCCCAGCTTTCCTACAATTCCTTGTTTGGAACTCTCCAATCAGGTCTCTTCCCTCCAGAACAATTGTAACCAAAGTTACAACTGATGCCGTGGGTGGGATTTTTAGGTCATCGTTTGGGCGCGATCGGCAGGCCAGGGAACGGATTGCCGCCCGCGATAGGCCCCCGACCGGGGTGAGGGCAGGAGGAGGGCAGGGGCTGACATAAGCACAGGTACAGGGGGAGCGCGGAATGAAAGCTCCCTAAAGGCAGAGTGCTGCCTCAGGGAGCTGAAGACTTCAAAACAATTAATTAAAGGTTTTAAAATCCGGAAAAAATATCCACTCATCATAATCAGTCATCTGAACATGTACATAATGAAAATTCTGTCCAGACATTTTTATTTTTATTAATTTAATAGTGGAAACCTCATCTCGCACTTGGATGAGGTTTCATGGAAAATGCAAAGTCTGCCTGGCCAATTTGCCTGTCCACCAACTGTAAGGTTGGACAGACCATACAAAAATCGGAGACAATTGGAACTTTAACAACTTTAATTGTCTTCTTAATTGACTGAAATATTGCAGGAGCGCAGAATGACATTGGGACGCTCGCTCGATGTCATCTCGCGTGATTTCTCATCCGGTTGTGTCGGGCGAGCACCCACACGCTAACCTAAAAATCCTGCCCTATGTGTAACAAGGATTATGGTGCACTATTCTTCCTGTAGCCTTCAAAATGGTTAATCACATAATCTTTCTACGTTGGTTAGATCGGTGGCTCTGTCCTAACTTGGTTTCAGTTTTACCTATCTAACTGGAACTACAGCATCTCTAGAAATGGCTTCTCTTCCTGTGCCTGCATTGTTACCTCTGGAGATTCTCAATGATCGATCTATCCTGGCTCCTTCTCCTTCCACATGATATCGATTAGTGATGTGATCCACAACATAGGGTCAGCTGCTACACTTAGACTGAAGACACACAGCTCTATCTATCACCACCTCTTCTAACCCCTGCAAAGCCGCTCTGCTGTCAGAGAGTTCCTAGGCCATCAAGTCTTGGCGAAGCCCCAGTGACCACCAGATAAACATTGAGAAGGCCAAAACATTTGCCTTCAGCCTCCATCACAAATTCTATATCCTTGCCAGCAAATCCATCCCTCCCCACAGCCATCACCTCAGGTAAAACCACTCATGTTATAACCATGCCTCTAACTCAAAAGGTTGTGGGTTTGAGGCCCGCTTCATAGATTTGAGCACAAAGGTTAAGAATGATACTCCAGTACAGCTCTGAGGGAGTGCTGCACTCTCAGAGGCACTGTCTTTCAGGTGAGATTTTAAACTGAGTGCCTTCCCTTTATTTATATTTGTTCATGGGATGTAGTTCTTGCCTTTGATGCTCAAGGCTAATTGCCCTTGAGAAGGTGGTGGTGAGCTGCCTTCATGAGCCACTGCAGTCCATGTTGTGTAGGTTACACCTACAGTGCTGTTAAGGAGGGAGTTGCAGGATTTTGACCCAGCAACAGTAAAGGAACAGTGGTACAGTTCCAAGACAAGATGGTGTGTAACTCAGAGAGGAATTTGGAGGCAGTGGTGTTCAGATGTGCCTGCTACCCTAGTGTTTCAAGGTGGTAGAGGTCAAGTGTTTGGATGATGTTGTTGAAGGAGCCTTGGTGAGTTACCATAGTACGTGAACATAAATATAGCATAAACTGGGTTGAACCTACATTCCAGTCAGTTCCAACAGTATGTGGCACACTCTGCTGTCACTGTGTGCCAGTGGTGGACGGAGACAATGTTTAGGGTCGTGGATGAGGTGCCAACCACATGGGCTGCTTTGCCCTGGATGGTATGAAGTTTCTTGAGTGTTGTTGGAGCTGCACTCATCCAGGCAAGTGGAGGGTATTCCTTCACACTCCTGGCTTTTGCCTTGTTGATGGTGGACAATAAGGAGGTGAGTTACTCTCCACAGAATTCCCAGCCTCTCAGGCAGATGTAAAAGATCTCATGAAAGAGAGCAGGGGAGTTCGGCCACATGGGCTGGCCAATATTTATCGCTGATGTCACTAATCAGGTTATGTGGTAATTATTCCATTGTTGTTTTAGAACCTTGCTCTGTGCAAATTGGCTGCTGCCCTTCCATCATTACAGCAGTGACTGCCTACACTCCAATAAAGCACATCATTGGCTCTAAAGCACTCTGGGACATCCTGAGGAGATGAAAAGCATTATGTAAATGCAAATATATTTATTTTGTTATAAAATTTTATATGGGCTGCTTTATCATGGTCTATAAAACACTCCTGCGTAAGAACTCTAGCCTTTTTGACACTCTGCTGTAAAGTTCAGTTAAATAATTTCTTTCAAATGTTTGAATACACAATCTGGTTGCTGCATGAGTGATCAATTACTGAATTAGCATCGCTGAGTGAGTGTTGTCAAGAGGAGTTTTACTGATGATATGAGAGGCTTTGTCATTTAGCCATGCTGCTGTGATTAGTTGGGTGATGATTTATTATCAGCTGAAATGACGGTGTACAAAAGGACATGATGTAAACAAAGAAACCTATAAAGGAGATCAAAAAGATAGCATTAAGCAGGCAGTGACTACAAGGGCATTTTTATATGTAGAGTTCTTGTATGCAGACAGACTCAACAGGAGAGAGCATAATGCTCATTTTGTCATATAGTGAGGAATAATTCAGCGCATATGATTGATCTCTGAAGGTTTTTCCCATGACAGCAGTGAATTCTGCTTCTGCCAGGAGTCAAAATATAGATACACAAACTAATTTTCTATTTATGAATTATGTATGTGACATTGGTTGGAACTGACTAGAATGTAGGTTCAACCCAGTTTATGTTATATTTATGTTCATGTTCTGCAAATTTGAAAAAACTAAACAGAGTTGTAGAAACTAAAATGGCATCTCACTGCATTAACAAAGGCTACCACATTTCTCTCATGCAGAGTTACATAAAGTGACCGCATTGAGAACACAGAAGCAGGCTACTCGACTCAACTGATCATTGCCTGTGTTACTACTCCACAAATACCTCTTCCCACCTCACTTCATCTCACTCTATAAACATATCCTTCTGTTCCTTTCTCCTTCATGTACACATATAGCTTTCCCTTAAATACATTTTTCCAAATGCCAAGCCACAATATATTACGCCTCAAGTCACTCTGCAGACAATCCAGTCACCACACAATGTCGCTTATGGTTTAAGGGATATCTGATGGGTAATTCCACTTGTTGCTTTCTGGAGGCAGAGCAGGACGAGGAATAAATTTACAGTGCGGATTCTTTTGACTTTCTCTGCTGGTTAAAAAAGGGGCATCTCAGTTTCCTGGGCTACCCCGCACTTTGGGCAATTATGCCCTATTATCATATTGCACAGGCAATATGGACAAGGCTAAGCTTATTTCCAGCAAAAAGAGATTTCCCATTATTTGCCCTGTTGTCTGCTGGTAACTCTACCTGACCTTATTGTTAAAATGTCAATGGGGATAATGTAATTTTCCCTAAAGTTCACATCAGCCAGACTTTCTGATATGTATTATTTTAATAACAGCATTAATCTTTCATAATCACGTATATAATGCCAATGGGAAATTCTGGACCTGTAATGTTGAATAATTCCTCAGTGTGGACAATGTAGGTTCATTTTTTTAAAAATTCATTCACGGCATGTGAGCTTCACTGGCTGGGCCAGCATTTATTGCCCATCCCTAGTTGCCCTTGAGAAGGTGGTGGTGAGCTGCCTTCTTGAACTGCTGCAGTCCATGTGGTGTAGGTACAACCACAGTGCTGTTAGGAAGGGAGTTCCAGGATTTTGACCCAGCGACAGTGAAGGAACAGCGATATGTTTCCAAGTCAGGATGGTGAGTGACTTGGAGGGGAATTTCCCAGGTGGTGATATTCCCATCTATCTGCTGCCCTTGTCCTTCTAGATGGTAGCAGTCGTGTGTTTGGAAGGTGCTGTCGAAGGAGCCTTGGTGAGTTCCTGCAGTGCATCTTGTATATGGTACACACTGCTGCTACTGTGCGTCAGTGGTGGAGGGAGGGAATGTTTGCCAATCAAGCAGGCTGCTTTGTCCTGAACAGTGTCAAGCTTCCTGAGTGTTGTGGGAGCTGCACTCATCCAGGCATGTGGAGAGTATTCCATCACACTCCTGACTTGTGCCTTGTAGAGTGTGGACAGGCTTTGGGGAGTCAAGAGGTGAGTTATTCGTTGTAGGATTCCTAGCCTCTGACCTGCTCTTGTAGCCATAATATTTATATGGCTAGGCCAGTTCAGTTTCTGGTCAATGGTAATGCTCAGGATGTTGATTGTGGGGGATTCAGCGATGGTAATGCCATTGAACGTCAAGGGGAAATGGTTAGATTCTCTCTTGTTGGAGATGGTCATTGCCTGGCACTTGTATGGTGTGAATGTTACTTGCCATTTGTCAGCCCAAGCCTGGATATTGTCTAGGTCTTGCTGCATTTCGACATGGACTGCTTCAGTATCTGAGAAGTTGATAATGGTGCTGAATATCCCCACTTCTGACCTTATGACGGAAGAAAGTTCATTGATGATGCAGCTGAAGATGGTTGGGCCTAGGATACTACCCTGAAGAACTCCTGCAGTGATGTTCTGGAACTAAGATGACTGACCTTTGACAACCACAAACATCTTCCTTTGTGCTAGGTATGAAGCCAACCAGCGGAGTGTTTTCCCTCTGATTCCTATTGACTCCAGTTTTTCTAGGGCTCCTTTATGCCACACTCAGTCAAATGCTGCATTGATGTCGAGGGCAGTCACTCTCACCTCACCTCAGGAGTTTAACTCTTTTGACCATGTTTGAACCAAGGCTGTAATGAGGTCAGAAGCTGAGTGGCCCTAGCGGAACCCAAACTGAGCGTCAGTGAGCAGGTTATTGCTTAGCAAGTTTTCTTGATAGCACTGTTGATGACCCCTTCCACTACTTTACTGATGATGGAGAGTAGACTGATGGGTCGGTAATTGGCTGGTTTGGATTTGCCCTGCTTTGTGTGTACAGGACATACCTGGGCATTTTTCCACATAGTCAGGTCGATGCCAGTGTTATAGCTGTACTGGAACGTCTTGGCTAGGGGCATGGCAAGTTCTGGAGCACAAGCCTTCAGTACTATTGCCGGAATATTGTCAGGCCCCATAGCATTTGCAGTAGCCAGTGCCTTCAGCCATTTCTTGATATCATGTGGAGTGAATTGAATTGGCTGAAGTCTGGCATCTGTGATGCTGGGGACCCCCGGGGAAGGCCAAGATGGATCATTCACTCGGCACTTCTGGCTGAAGATTGTTGCGAATGCTTCAGCCTTATCTTTTGCACTGGTGTGCTGGGCTCCCCCATCATTGAGGTTGGGGATATTTGTAGGGCCTCCTCCTCCAGTGAGTGGTTTAATTGCCACCATCATTCATGACTGGATGTGGCAGGACTGCAGAGCTTAGATCTGATCTGTTGGTTGTGGTATTGCTTAGCTCTATCACTTGCTGCTTATGCTGTTTGGCATGCAAGTAGTCCTGTGTAATAGCTTCACCAGGTTGACACCTCATTTTTAGGTGTGCCTGGTGCTGCTCCTGGCATGCCCTCCTGCACTCTTCATTGAACCAGGGTTGATCCCCTGGCTTGATGGTAATGGTAGAGTGGGGGATATGTCAGGCCATGAGGTTACAGATTGTGCTCAAGTACAATTCTGCTGCTGATGGCCCACAGCGGCTCACGGATGCCCAGTCTTGAGTTGCTAGACCTGTTCGAAATCTATCCCATTTAGCACGGTGGTGGTGCAACACAACATGATATGAAGGCGGGACTTCGTCTCCACAACAATTGTGCAGTGGTCAGTCCTACTGATACTGTCATGGACGGACAGATGCATCTGCAGCAGGCAGATTAGTGAGGACGATGTCGAGTACGTTTTTCCCTCTTGTTGGTTCCCTCACCACCTGTCTAGCAGTTACGTCCTTTAGGACTTGGCTAGTTCAGTCAGTAGTGGTGCTACTGAGCTGCTCTTGGTGATGGACATTGAAGTCCCCCACCCAGATTACATTCTGTACCCTTTCCACCCTCAGTGTTTCCTCCAAGTGATGTTCAACATGGAGGAGCACTGATTGATCAGTTGAGGGAGGGTGGTATGTGGTAATCAACAGGAGGTTTACTTGCCCATGTTTGAACTGATGCCATGAGACTTCATGGGGTCCGGAGTTGATGTTGAGGACTCCCAGGGCAACTCCCACCTGACTATACCACTGTGTTGCCACCTCTGCTGGGTCTGTCCTGCCAGTGGGACAGGACATACCCAGGGATGGTGATGGTGGTGTCTGGGACATTATCTGTAAGATATGCTTCTGTGAGGATGACTATATCAGGATGTTGTTTGACTAGTCTGTGAGACAACTCTCCCAATGTTGGCACCAGCCCCCAGATGTTAGTAAGGACTTTGCAGGGCCGACAGGGCTGAGTTTGCCGTTGCCGTTTCTGGTGCCTAAGTCGATGCCAGGTGGTCCGTCCGTTTTCATTCTTTTTTTGTGATTTTGTAGCAGTTTGTTACAACTGAGTGGCGGCTAGGCCATTTCAGAGGGCATTTAAGAGTCAACCACATTGGCGTGGGTCTAGGAGTCACATCAGACCAGATGACAGCAGATTTCCTGCTGAAACCAGATGGGTTTTTACAACAATTGACAGAATTTTATTGAATTCACATTTCACCATCTGCTGTGGTGGGATTCGAACCCAAGTCCCCGGAGCATTACCCTGGGTGGCTGGATTACGAGTCCATCTACACCAACGCCTCCCTGACAATGACATTCAAGGGTGAGGTAGACAGATTTTTAATCATTAAGGGAATTGGGGAAAAGGCGGGAAAGTGGAGTTGAGGATTATCAGATCTTCCATGAGCTCACTGAATGGCGGAGCAGACTCGATGGGCCAAATGGCCTACTTATGCTCCTTCGTCTTATGGCCTTAAATGTGAGCAATGGAAATTGACTGGAAAATATAATTGAAAGCTGATGACATTCTCAAGCGCAGGAGAAAGCTTGTCTAGAAGTGGGCGTAAATATCCTGCTATATCCTCACAACAGCGCTTCACTTCTGCCTGGAGTGTTCCATCTTCAGCTGCATTGTGGAGTGCCAGACACAGTATAATATGTTCATGCCAATCCCATAGTTTTGGAACAAATGGCATATTGGCTGGGGTGCTGTGCTTCTTCAGATGTCAGCCTGCCCATTCAGTGGGGTGGCTATCGAGAGCTGGCAAGTGCAGGAGTTTAAACACCCAGCCACCGTCTCTACACAATAAGTAAAATATATATATATTTAAGGCAGCTGCTGCCACTTAACATAATGGAGCAAAGCATAGTTATTATGCAAATGTGTTGAGCATAAAGGGTAATCTTTGCATAATTGTTCTTTCAATTGTTTTTCAATGTTAGACTGCTTTTATTTTCCTGCCCCCAGAGAGCAGGTGGTGGGTGCAATTATGGATCAATAAAAAAATCTCCGGCACTTGCCATGTTGTCACCACCATCCCTGGCCTTCAAAGGGAATGGTGTTATTTAAAAATAATTCCCATGATAAATCAGGCAAGTGCCACTTCTCTCTCATTTACTGTGTCCTGCTTCTTTAAGTTCTGATATAGAGGCAAGCTGCTCATGGTGTTTCTCCCTCCACTAAAGGTATTAGCCTAGAAATTCAGATTGTGGTGTATTATTGCAGGCCAGAAAATTCACATCAGACCTTCCAATGGGTTACAAAAGTAACATTCTCCACCTTGCTCGCCTGCTGGCCTTTCTGTCCATGGTCTGCTACAGTGCTCCAGTGGAGCTCAATGCGAGCTCAAGGAACAGCATCTTATCTCTTGAGTCACAGCCTTCTGGCCTCAATCTCAAGTTCAACAACTCTAGATCAAAACCTCCGCCTGCATCTTGTTCTATGGCTTTACTTTTTTTCTTTTTGTTTTGTTTTGCTAGGTTTGTTGTATATTGTTATATTATCTGTAGATGTCTCTGAAGGGCTAGCAACTAATTATCCAGGAACTAATGGTTATGCATAAGTGTTCCAGGGGGGCACATTTCACTGCTGCACTACAGGCTGATGTGACGTGTAACAGAACCAGTTCTAGCCAGTCCTTCTAGTGTACAAGTTAAAGATAAAGAGTTCAGATCTTTCCAAGTTTAAGGTGCGGTTATTACCAACATCTGGGAACCACAAGACAAGAACATGTAGCACAGCTGGTCTTGTCTTGTTTCTTTCTCTCCCTTCAGGTTGCATTCGGAAGGCTGCACAACAGCCATTCATGCCCCAACTGGACATTAACTTTTGTTAATGTTTTATACCTG
This sequence comes from Carcharodon carcharias, assembly GCF_017639515.1. NCBI lineage: Eukaryota > Metazoa > Chordata > Chondrichthyes > Lamniformes > Lamnidae > Carcharodon > Carcharodon carcharias. The sequence continues at coordinate 14,994,454 of NC_054481.1, read as the reverse complement.
TTACCACACCCTTTGGCTGTTGCATTGTGAAAACTTCAACTCATCCTGCCATCCACCTGATCACAGCCCTTCCCCTTTCGTTCTTCCCCGCCGACTCCATTTTCTGCTGCCTTACAAACTCTTAGATTTTTATCTTGCTTTGGTTCTGGCGAAAGGTCATCGGCCAGAAACACGGGCCAGAATTTTTTGGTCGCCGGACGGGGCGCGAGATGATGTTGGGCGAGCCCGCCGACAATTAAGAGGCCAGTTAAGGTAATCAAAGGTACAACTGCCTCCGGTTTTTCACGGTCCATCCAGATGGCGGCCGGGAGAATCAGCCAGGGGAACTTCGCACTTTTCACGAAACCTCATCCAAGGACGAGGTAAGGTTTCCATTATTAAATGCAAGAAAAATAAAAACCTGTGGACAGCATTTTTATCATGTATTTGTTCAGGTGACTGATTGTGATGCCTGCTTACTTTTTTCCTGATTTTAAAAAACTTTATTTAATGCTCTCAGGCCTTCAGCTCCCTGAGGCAGCTTTCTGCCCTTCAGGGCACTTTCTCTCAGTGCGGGCCCCTGGCAGCGCTGACGCCAGTGCCCGTCCTCCTCTCACTCCCACCTTCCCCACCCCGGCCGTGCTGACGTCAGTGCCCACCCTCCTCTCGCTCCCACCCCCACCCCCGGCAGCCCTGACGTCAGTGCCCACCCTCCTCCCCGCCCCCCCCCACCCCCAGTAGCGCTGACGCCAGTGCCCGCCCTCCTCCCGTCCCCACCCCCGGCAGCGCTGACGTCAGTGCCCACCCTCCTCTCGCCCCCACCCCCGGCAGCGCTGACGTCAGTGCCCACCCTCCTCTCGCCCCCACCCCCGGCAGCGCTGACGTCAGTGCCCACCCTCCTCTCGCCCCCGCCACTGGCAGCGCTGACATCAGTGCCCACCCTCCTCTCACCCTCCACCCCCGGCAGCGCTGACATCAGTGCCCACCCTCCTCTCGCCCCCACCCCCGGCAGCGCTGACATCAGTGCCCACCCTCCTCTCACCCCCCACCCCCGGCAGCGCTGACGTCAGTGCCCACCCTCCTCTCACCCCCCACCCCCGGCAGCGCTGACGTCAGTGCCCACCCTCCTCTCGCTCCCACCCTCCCCAGCAGCGCTGACGCCAGTGCCCACCCTCCTCTCGCTCCCACCCTCCCCGGCAGTGCTGAGCTCCTCAGCGTGCGTTTCACTCTGGCTGACCGTCAATTGGCCAGTCAGAGTGAAATCGAGCTGGGGGGGGGTGGGCCGATCGCGGTTCCCCGGCCGATCCTGGACTCGCTGATTGCGCCCACCCACCGACCTAAAAAGTCTGCTCTTTATCTTCACAGATGCTGCCTGTCCTGCTGGGTATTCTCAGCATTTTCTGTGTTATTTTGTTTTATTTCCAACATGTTAACTTGCTATGATCCAAAATTTTGAAAATGTTACCAAAAAGAAGAATTTAATACCTGGCTCCATTTAAACTTCAATCCATTATTTGTTGGCATTTGTGTGTTTCACAAAATTATGGACTCATGCAGCACAGGAAGAGGCCATTTAGCCCAACATGCCTGTGCTGGCGTTTTGCACTAGCCAATTCTGTTTCTCTTCTGTTTCTTCCCGAAGGATATATCACAGTGACTGAAAGGACACAAGACAGAGCAAGCGGGATGATTGAGGTGCTGAAGGGATTGGATTGGGACGAGTGGCTCCGTAAAATGGGCATGATTTCACAGGAAAAGAGAAGGCTGAGGACCATGTGATCCGTTACATTAGAACTGCCAATAAAGCCACAACCATTTGGACGGCCACTGCTGTGGGGGAATTTTTATGCAAAATGTCATTTTCATCTCTCAAGGAAACCTACTCAACAGTTTTCTAACACAGTTATAGCAGTTTTGTTATATCTTCTGTGTCCTTGCTTACATCCAGCTGGTCAAGCAATGTTAATCCATGAATTATAGTCCCCTCTTTCTACCCAGTGACAGTGTAAAATCCTCACAGAACAGGCATGTTCCTTCTGCATCTGTCTGGTAAGTAGGTTACTGTGCAGAGGTAGACAGAAGTAGTCCTACAAATGATTCAGTGTAACGACTCAGGGTTCTGAGACTCAAAATTAATGCTGAAGATTTAAGATTAAGGGGAATAAAAGTGATTCAATAGCCTGGATATATTCTTGCTGGCATTAGGTATACTGGTGGATTTTTTGATAGACCTTTGCCTGCCACTAACAGTTACCAATGCCTGGTTGAGGAACCTAGCATTGGGAAGTGGGGGAGGGGGGTGCCGAGAGCCAGTTCCCTGCCCCCTCATGATCCTGACCCTGTGACCCTCCACCCTCACTCACATATGGCCTGGGGCCCCTCAATGCCACAGGGCCTCCGGTTGGTGCATTCTGAGCAGCTAACATCACTCCTGCAAATCACATCAGCCATCCTCTGATTGGCCAACGGCTCTCAGGGGGTGGGATTTCCGCCACTGGGGTCCTTGATCCTGGGGAAGGCACACTGATGGCCACTTAAGTGCCTGAGAAGCACTTAGTATGGCAGGACTTCCCCAAAGGAGGTGAAGCGAGGCTCTCCAGTTGGGGTGGGGAGGGGGTCAAGAGGGGTGGAAGCCACCGTTGCCTGAATTAAATATTGCCCCTGGGGTGGGATTTTCTTTCTGAGGCTGAGATTCTGATGTTGAAATCAAATCCAGGCCCAGACCTTTACACCATGTTGGCAGCATTCAACTGACACGATTTTGGAAGGATTGTACAATTAGTGGCCAGAGGGCAAGTTCTCGAAGATGGAGGGCCAATGGGAGGCCTTCCAGTACTTTAGGGGCTGCAGCCTGTCATTTCAGGTAAAGGAGAGAGAGAGAGAGAGAGGGTGCCTCCATCTTGAGGCGCCCTCTCAACGCATTTAACAAAACTGATGAGAAGAAATGGCCCCTGTTGCCAGGCCATCATTGTGGAGGGAAAACCCCTCTTAAGGGCAGCAAGTGGACGCAGCTGTACAAAGTAAATATGGCAGCTGAAGGAGGGAGTCTCAAAGTGATCCTGGTCCAAAGTGAGGCTGCCTCCAGGCACCTGCTGTGGTCACTGTGCCTCTGATAATGGCATTAATTAACCTCTTAACCAAGTTAAAAAGCTACCGGCTGCGATTGAACTGGCCTCCAGGAAAATGGCCAAGAGTTGGGACTTGCGTGGGAAATGGACACAGCAGTTGGCATCAGGAAATTCCGTGGCTGCCTGCCTATCTGTCTCTGCCCCCACATTGGCACCAAAATCCTATCACTGTTTTCAGTATCAGTCAATACAATGCTGACATTGTCCCTCATTCAGAAGGATTTGAGCTCTGGCGGTGATGCGGAGGAGAGGAACTGCTGTCGTTTGAAAATTTCCATTGTTACAGTTTGTTCCCTGCTTACCTATCTGATTGTAATTTTAATCCTCGCTGTCACTACTGCTACCTCTCTATTGAACACAGTTGTAACAAGGGGGAAAGTTCAGAGCCACTCAACCAGCAAAAATAAGGCCACACCACCATGGAAATGGTGGGTAATGACATATTCCCTCATTCTCAATGACCATCTACGTCTGTCAGATGAGATATTAAATAGAGGCTCCATCTCACCTCTTTGGCAGATGTTGAAGCATTATTTTGAAGAACAGCAAGGGACTTCTCCCCTATTTATCCCTCTAACGCATTCTGACAAAACAGACTACCTGGTCATTATAACATTGTGGTTTGCTGTGCATAAATTGGCTGCTGTGTCTCCTACAGCACAGCAGTGACTATTACCACAGTGGCTGTGAAAAGCTTTGGGACATTCTGTGGCCATTAAGTCATGAAAGGCATGATGTGTATTCTATGTATGAAAAACATTGTATATATAGGTATGGTGATGTAAATAAGATTTTTTTTTAATTCATTCACGGGATTTAGGCCTCTACTTGCCCTTGAGAAGGTGGTGGTGAGCTGCCTTCTTGAGCTGCTGCAGTCCATGTGGTGTAGGTACACCCACTGTGCTGTTAGGGACAGAGTTCCAGGATTTTGATCCGGCGACAGTGAAGGAAGGGTGATATATTTCAAAGTCAGGATGGTGAGTGACTTGGAGGGGAACTTCTAGGTGGTGGTGTTCCCATCTATCTGCTGCCCTTGTCCTTCTAGATGGTATTGGTTGTGGGTTTGGAAGGCGCTGCCAAAGGAGCCTTGGTGAATTCTTGCATTGCATCTTGTAGATGGTACACACTGTGCGTTGGTGGTGGAGGGAGTGAATGTTTGTGGAAGGAATGCCAATCAAGCGGGCTGTTTTGTCCTATCAAGCTTCTTGAGTGTTGTGGAAGTTGCACTGTCCAGGCAAGTGGGGAATATTCCATCACACTCCTGACTTGTGCCTTGTTAATGGTGGACAGACTTTGAGGAGTCAGAAGGTGTGTTACTCGTCACACGATTCCTAGCCTCTGACCTGCTCTTGTAGCCACAGTATTTATATGGCTAGTCCAGTTCATTTTCTGGTCAATGGCAATCCCCAGGATGTTGGTAGTGGGGGATTCAGTGATGGTAATGCCATTGAACATCAAAAGGGGATGGTTGGATTCTCTCTTGTTGCAGAAGGTCATTGCCTGGCACTTGTGTGGCACGAATGTCACTTGCCACTTGTCAGCCCAAGCCTGGATATTGTCCAGGGCTTGCTGCATTAGAACATGGACTGCTTCAGTATCTGAGGAGTTGCGAATGATGCTGAATATTGTGCAATCATAAGCGACATCCCCACTTCTGATCTTATGATGGAAGGAAGGTCATTGATGAAGCAGTTAAAGATGGTTGGGCCTAGGACACTACCCTGAGGAACTCCTGCTGTGATGTCCTGGAGCTGAGATGACTGACCTCCAACAACAACAACCATCTTTCTTTGTGCTAGGTATGATTTGGGAGATGTTGAGGAGAGATTCTGATCTCTAGGGAAGAAAAGCTGATCCTTTAACAAAGAGGGTAATTGAGCACAATTTAAAAGTTGGATATGCACATGAAGTGCCACAATCTACGTGGCTACTGACCAAGAGCTAGAAAGTGGGATTCGGTTGAATAGCTCTTTACAGCCAGCACACACATGATGGCTTGAATATCCCTCTCCTGTGCTGCAAATATCTATGATTTTATGATTCTATGAATAAATTTGTTTTACGTTTATAGGATCAGTCTAGTGTTTGTTCTACTGCGCTCAAGGGAGATCAGGTGAGGCCATATGATACAATCAATAAGCAGAAATATAACACAATATTTTCTGCTACATATTCAGCATGTAGAGCCAATAAGGATCATAGAGAATTAAGGCTTGATTTGGAAGGAATCGTGACATTAAGCAGAAACAAAATATCCTTAAACGTATTTATGTTACTTGCCTCAACTTTGACAACACATTCCAAGGCCCTGACCCCTACCACCTAGAAGAACGAGGGGAGCAGATGAACCACCAGTTGTAAGTTCCCCTCCAGGTCACACGCCATACTGACTTGGAAATATATCGTCGTTCTTTTTTCATCACTGGTTCAAAATCCTGCTTAACAGCATTGTGGGTGTCTCCCTACACCACACAGACTGCAGCGGTTCAAGAAGGCAGCTTAACACAACCCGATCTTAAGGACAACTAGGGATGGGCAATAAATGCTGGCCTTCAGCATTGCCCATATCCCATGAATGAGTAAAAGAAAATATTTCATGTGGTAACAAGTTCCACATTCTAACTGCTCTCCAGGTTATTAAGTTTCTCTTGAATTTTTCATTGGATTCATAAGCAATTATCGTACATGAGTGACCGGCCCCTAGTTCTGAACTCCCCCATAAGTGGAAACATCTTTCTTACATCTACCTGATCAAAGCTTTGCAGAATCTTAAAGACCTCTACAAGGTCATCTCAGCCATTCTCTTAATTTCAGAGGTTACCTCCTGCTTCAGAGTTCCTCTGGTCCATGTTGCTATTTTGTGGAGCTATATATAAAAATGTGCTCAAGATAAAAGGCATGCTAGAAAGTTTAGGCCTTCCTTCAGATGAAAAAAACTTTTCAAATCTACTTCCATCAACCTACATATGAGCAGCAGAGACCATGTTACCATGATACTTCACGAGTTAAAGCATCTGTCAGGAGAAAATAGGATATATGAGATGTCCCTTTGTGACCAGGTTCGTCCTAGTTTTATTGCCTGTCCCAGAATTGTGTCAGGGCAGTTTCATCTCCTGGATTGTTCTGTTCCTGAGTCCTAAGAAACTTTCATACAGCACAAGTTTCACTTTCTCTTGGGGCCGCTGTCTGAACTTGACCAAAGGCAGCAATGCGAGACAGCTCTGCCTTCTGTATATAAAAAAAAACCAAACACCCGCTCCAGTCACTCACAAATGGGCAGGCACAACAGCATGTTGTTCTCATTCTTCTAGGTGGTAGAGGTCAGGGCTTTGGAAAATATTGTCAACTTTGAGGCTAGTAACATAAATGCATTTAAGGATATTTTGTTCCTGTTTAAAATCATAGATTCCTTCCAAATCGAGCCTTAATTCTCTATGACCCTTCTTGGCTCCACTGGCTGAACATGTAGCTGGACAGGATTTAGCAGAAAATACTGGATTATATTCCTGCTGACTGATTGTATCACATGCCCTCACCCGATCCCCCTTGACTTGATAGCAGTAGAGCAAACACTAGACTGGTGCTTAGGTTATAAAGTGAAAACAGATTTATTCATAGAGTCATAATATCATAGCTATTTGCAGCTCTGCAGGAGGATATTCAAACCATCATGTGTATGCTGGCTGAAAGAGTTATTCAACTGAATCCCATTTTCCGGCTCTTGGTCTGTAGCCACGTAGGTTGCTGCTCTTGAAGTGCATATCCAAGTGCTTTTAAATGCAAGAGAGTTTCTGCTTCTTATACCCTTTCAAGCAATGAGTTCCAGACCCCACCACCCTCTGGGTGGAAAAAAATTCTCCTCAATGCCCCTCTAACCCTTCTGCCATTTACTTTAAAGCTGTGCCCAATGGTTATTGACCTCTCTGCTAAGGGAAAAGGAATCTTCCTCTGAAGAAGAGTCATACGGACTCGAAGCATTAACTCGGTTTTTCTTTCCACAGATGCTGTTAGGCCTGATGAGTTTTTCAAGCATTTTTTGATTTTGCTTCCCATCCTCGATCGAGGTGTCTCATGAATTCATTCACCTTAATTACATCTACCTTCAACCTCCTTTGTTCCAAAGCAAACAGCCCCAACCTATCCAATCTTTCGTCACAGCTTAAATTCTCCATTCCTGGCAGCATCCTTGTAAATCTCCTCCTTTGTGCAATCTCATCCTTTCTATAATATAGTGGCCAGGACTGTTTCATTCATGGGATAGGGGCAATGCTGAAGGCCAGCAATGATTGCCAATCCCTAGCTGCCCTTAAGAGGGTCATGTTAAGCTGCCTTCCTGCAGTCTGTGTGGTGCAGGGAGACACCCACAATGCTGTGGCCAGGACTGTGCACTGTGCTCCAGCTAGCTAACTGGTGTTTTATTTAGTCCTGGCACAATCTCTCAGCTCCAAAATCCCTTGCTTTGGCTAATAAAGAAAAGTATTCCATATGCCTTCCCAACCACCTTATCTACTACTTTGCTACTTTGAGGGATCTATGGTCATGCACTCCTAGACCTCTACACTACTCAGTATGAACATGCCACTTTTAAAAAAAACTATTCATTCACGTGATGTGGGCTTTGCTGGAATTTATTGCCCATCCCAAGTTGCCCTTGAGATTGATTGTGTATTCCCTTGTGTTATTTGACCTCCCCAAACAATGTACTGACCAACACAGTGGGTTAAAAGAAAAAAAACGAGAAGTTTGCAGATTTTCAGTGTTTTTAGGCTTAACTATCCCTCCTCAGAATATGGAAAGATGACAAGTTGTTGCATCTGCCACTCTAATCTGCAATGCAACCTGGACCAGGCACGAGAACAACATTTACATGTTTGTTGCTGCCTGTCCAACAGCTCTCACTGGCTTATTCATCTTGGCCTCTGATAGACTTTTCTCAGTTTGTCTTATTCAACTTGAAGAATCGTTTGAAAAATGAATGGGAACTGACAAAATTTAAGCAACAACTCAAAGTTAATACCCACAATCTGTTTTGGGCAACATTGTTTGAGGGAGGAATTATCTTCATGATCCCTGCAGTACTACTCCTTCATCTCAGGCAGAGCTTAGTTGAATGTACTGTCTTTTGGATGAGACGTCTGCCTGCTCAGATCAACTTCAAAAATCCTAAGGAGTCCTGTCTGTGGAACGTTCTCTCCTTCTCGCCTTATGTATGAAAATACAGACGTATGAACAATGAGCAGGAGTAGGCCATTCAGCCCCTCAAGCCTGCTCTGCTATTTAATAAGATCATGACTGATCTGATAGTAACTCAAAATCTGCATCCCACCTACCACCAATAACCTATCACCCACCCTGCTTACCAAGAAACGATCCACTTCTGCCTTAAAAATATTCAAAGACTCTGCTTCCACAACCTTTTCAAGATGAGAGTTCCAAAGACTCACGACCCTCTGAGTGAAAAGATTTCACCTCATTTCTGTTTTAAATGGGTGACACCTTATTTTTAAACAGTGACCCCAAGTTCTAGATTCTCCCACAAGAGGAAACATCCTCTCTACATCCACCCTGTTAAAACCCCTCAGGATCTTTCTGCTTCAATCAAGTTGCCTCTTAATCTTCTAAACTCCAGCGGATACAAGCCTAGTCTGTCCAACCTTTCCTCATAAGACAACCCACCCATTCCAGGTATTAGTCTGGTAAACCTTCTCTGAACTGCTTCCAACACATTTACATCTTTCCTTAAATAAGGTGGCCAATACTGTACGCAGTACGCCAGATGTGGTCTCACCAGTGCCCTGTACAAGTGAAGCATAGCCTCCCTAATTTTGCATTCAATTCCCCTCACAATAAATGATAACATTCTATTAGCTTTCCTAATTACTTGCTGTACCTGCATACTTCCCTTTTGTCATTCTTACACTAGGGCACCCAGATCCCTCTGCACCTCAAAGCTCTGAAATCTCTCACCATTTATATAATATGCTTCTCTATTATTCTACTAGCCAAAATGGACAATTTCACATTTTCCCACATTATACTCCATCTGCCAGATCTTTGCCCACTCATTTAACCTAACTATATCTGTTTGTAGCCTCCCCATGTCCTCTTCACAATGTATGTTCTTACCTATCTTTGTATCATCAAAAAATTTTGGTAACCATCTCTTCAATTCCTTCATCCAAGTCATTTATGTAAATTGTAAACAGTTGAGGTCCCAGCACTGATCCCTGTGGCACACCGCTCATTACATCCTGCCAACCTGAAAAACACCCATTTATGCCTGCTCTCCGCTTCCTGTTAGCCAGCCAATCTTCTATGCATGTCAATGTGTTACCCCCCACACCATGAACTTTTATTTTCTTTGATGTGGCACCTTATCAAATGCCCTCTGGAAATCTAAGTACAGTATGTCCACCAGTTCCCCTTTATCCACAGCACATGTTACTTACTCAAAGAACCCCAGTAAGTTGGAAAAACGCAATTTCCCTTTCACAAAACCATGTTGACTCTGCCTGATGACCTTGAGCTTATCCAAGTTCCCTGCTATAACTTCTTTAATAATAGCTTCTAACATTTTCCTTACGACTGATGTTAAGCTAACTGGCCTGTAGTTTCCCGCTTTCTGTCTCCCTCCCTTTTTGAATAATGGAGTTACATTTGTTATCTTCCAGTCTAATGGGACCTACCCTGAATCTAGGAAGTTTTGGAAAATTAAACCCAATGCATCAACTATCTCACTAGACACTTCTTTTAAGACTCTAGGATGAAGTCCATCAGGACTCTGGCTCTTGTCAGCCTGCAGCTCCAACAATTTACTCAGTATCACTTCTCTGGCGACGGTAATTTTCCTGACTTCCTTCCACACTTCCATTTCCTGGTTTGCAGCTGCTTCTGGAATGTTACTTGTATCCTCTATGGTTAAAACTGATGCAAAATACCTGTTCAATTCATCTGCCATCTCCTTGTTTTCCATTATCAATTCTCCAGACTCACTTTCTATAGGACCCATGTTCACTTTGTTAACTTTTTTCTTTTTAAAATATTTATTAACAACTCTTACTGTCTGTTTTTATATTTCTGGCTAGCTTTCTCTCATACTCTAATTTTTCCCTCCTTATTAGTCTTTTAATCATTCTTTGCTGTTCCTTATATTCTGTCCAATCTTCTAGCCTTCCAACTATCTTTGCACAATTAACATCCTCAATTGTCCAAAGATTGGTAATCATGGCTTGCCACACCTCCCCTCTGTAGCAGTCATTTTCAATTGGGCATAGCCTATGCCCAGGGGGCCAGTTAGCTCAGCTGGCTAGAGTGTGCTACAGAATGATACAAACAGCATGGGTTTCAATCCCTGTACCACCTATGGTAATTCATGAAGGCCTTGCCCCATGCTTGTGGAGTGGTGCCCCTCAATCTACAAAAGTAGCTAAAATGTCCCTCTCTAATGGAGATGCCTTTGGGACTATGGCTAGATGATGAGTCCATGCCTAGTAGCCAGTCCTTGATATTAGCACTCACATGATTCTCTGCCTTTCTGGTGCCCTTTTCCCTTCAATGTAACCCTCTTTATGTTGACCAGCTCATGGTCACTGGATCCCCAAGCCACATGTCCAAATAACAGCCACTTTCTTTTGGCAACGCTTTTCAGCGAACTTGATCTTTGTTCCATCCCATCCAAAACTATTTCATTGTTTATTCTGTTTTGCCAAATGATCTTCACCATTCTTCCGTAACACCACAATTTAAAGGCATTGATTCTATCTCTTGATTCTTTCCAGTTTGTCCACACCTCATAGCCATATGTTGTGGTCTTCAGTAATCTTTTCTGTTTTGAGATCGTTTAGGTTCCTTTCCAAAAGTTTGTTCATATCCAAGGATACATTTTTACCCATTACAATTCTTCTTTTGATTTCATTTAAGCATTTTCCGTCCACAGTTAAACAAGTGCTAAGATAAGTTTGACTTTTAACTTGCTCTAGTTCTTGTCTCTGCAAGCACATGGTGATTTTTGTTCCTGGCTTTTTTTTTCCAAAGATCATGACTTTTCTCATTTTTGCATTAAACTCCATCCCATTTTAATTACAAACTCTATGACTCCCATCTCTCATGGGTTACAATTCTTCATCACTGTTAGCAATCATTACAGTGCAAACAGAGCACCCGAAACTTGTGATAGTCTCTCCATTCGCTTTGGGACAGTGCAGTGCGTAAATTGGTTTCATGTTTGTCACCATAACACTCATGACTGCCATTGAAAAGTAATCCCCCTCTTCCCATGTTACATGGGGATCACCACTATGCTGTTTGATCTCCCTTCGTTTCAACCATCCTTTTTGGATTTGGCAGGTAGTTTTACAGCAGGGTACCCTTCCTGCTGCTAACCCTCCCCATTTATCTGGGCTGGGGACTGGGTACCAATAAACATTGGCTTGTCTCTGCCAGTGGCTGGTTTCTTCTGTCGCCAACAATTCCAAGAGTGGGTCTTGAACCCAAAGCTTCTGACAAAGGCAGGGGCATGACTGACTGAGCCACAAGATGTACAGCAATGCAATAATCCATTGGCTGTAAAAGACTTTGGGAGTATGGGGCATACTGATGATGTAATAAAGTGCTCCATATATACAAAGGAGATCATTCTGACATTGGGTGATAATATAAAGTATGTGATAGCAAATTGGCAGACCCTTCTTACATCTCTGCCAGTTTTCATTTCCATTGAAGCCAACTCTCAAGTTACAACAATTATGATCTGTCACTGCCCCAGGTTAATGATTTCAAAAGGTAAAACATAAAACATAGAATCATTCTCTCTCTTTTTTTTGCTTGGAATATCTATGGAAAATGATTTAATACAAAACACGTAAAAAGTTGATAGACTGTTATTGGTCGACATGAGGGTGAGCAGCTGATGGGGCATGAATGGCTGGGTGTGAAATCCAACAGTTAAATTAAGACAAAGTGCCATGCAGCAGTGTCCCATGACACTGTGTCTGGCTAAAGGGAATTACCTTGTCTCAAAGCAATGAGCATTAGTTTATTATATATCAAATGGCTAAAAATGAAGTGACCGCAGTCACAGAGCTTTGAACCTATTTCCTCTTTATTACAAGGGTTATTCCAGAGACAATGAACACTGAGATTAGATAGTGGCAACCTGCTTCACACTCCATTGAATTTAAACACATCTATAAAAAATGCATCTATTAGTCACAGTGGACTTGAACAATGATGGTGCTCCGGTTCTGTTATGTTTCCTTTTTCTACATTGTCTTGAGATACTGTGCTGTCCTTTTGCAGGATGTCCACTGTTTCTGAACTGAACTCTATTTAATGCCAGGCCCTTTCCTTGGTGACCCATGACTTACATTACTGTCCCAAAGTCAGAAATTTGGTCTTGATAAACTCCACCATCCTTTGAACTGAATGTTCCAATAACCTGTGCGCTTGACTCCCAAAACACTGCTAATAAGGAGCGAGAACAAAAGATTTCCCTCTTATTGGATGATATAGGTGAATGACATAGATGACTTTAATGGAAATAAAAATTGGCAGAATTGTACATCAGGTAGTTGTATCAATATCACTCAATTTAGACTACCAAGGCGAAAATGACCTTCGTTGTTTATTTTACTGCATCTAACCTACCAGAAGCTTAGTCTTAACCAGGGCAGATCTTTAGAGCTATCCTCCAGGATGTAACATTTCTGTGGGTCTCTGGTATATAAGATGATCCATAGTGTATTATAGGAAAAGCTGTAAAAAACAGCGATATAATTTATGCTAGAAGGCATTGAACTCTACATTTATCCAGGACCCATCTCAAATTCAATTGTTTGTGTGGCAGAGAAAAGCATAAACACAATTTAATGCAGTGAAGTGTGAAGAGATTCATATTGGTGGAAAGAAGCAGGAGAGACAATATAAAATAAAGGATAAAATTCTAAAGGGAGTGCAAGAGCAGAGGGGCCTGGGTTGAGACATTGAAGGTTGGGAGAGCAGTTAATAAAACATATAGGATCCCTGGCTTTATTAATATGGAGTACAAGATCAAGGAGGTTATGTTAAACTTGCATAAAACACTGGTTTGGTCTCAACTGAAGTGTTGTGTCCAGCTCTGGGCATCACACTTTAGGGAGGATGTGAAGGCATTAGAAAGAGTGCAGAAAATTGAGGCTTTCAAGAGGGAATTGGATTATTATCTGAAAAGAGAGAATGTGCAGGGCTATGTGGAGAAGGTGAGAAATGGCACTCGGTGAGTTGCTTTTTCAGAGAACCAATAGAGACACAACAGGCTGAATGGCCTCCTTTGTGCTGTAACAATCCTGTGATTCTGTGAAGTGTAGGAAGGGGACAGAGATGGTGCTGGTGATGGTGTCACTGTGCCAAACGGACTACATGCAGGAATGGAGGACATTAAAGGTGGAATCATCCCAGATTTGAACAAAGTGCAGTCGTGGGTGGGAGAAAGGGCGTTTTACCCGTCTGACATGATGGCAGCTTTTCACACCGTATGTCCCATTCCCACCTCATAATTCTACAGCCACAGGAAACATGTTGTCTCGCTGGCAGGCAGCCTCTGCTTTGCCCATTAAGCCATTGCCTTGTCGCTTCCTCATGCAGGGCACCATATTTAAGCTGCAGCTGCACCCACACTTCTCAATGCTTGCAGCCCAAGGCTGCCCCGGTGAAGATATGGCCCCAAAAGCCAAGAAGAGTGCAGCTCCCTGACTGAGTGACGAATACCTGGGATCCCCTCTGGATGCTGTGGAGGCCCACCATGATGTCCTTTACCCTTACTCTGGCCACAGGGGGCCCATCAGTATCACCAGTCTGGCTTGGGAGGTGGTGACAGAGGTGGTCAGTGCCAATGCTGCATAGAAGAGGTCAGCCATCCAGTGCAGAAAACAGATGAATGATTTCATCCATGCTGCCAGGGTAAGGCAACCATCTGATCACTCTAAACTCACATGCTCACAAGCTGGCATCTCACTTACTGCCAGCTCAAGGGACATCACCACTCACTCTCTCACACACACCCTCGCATCTCCATCTGGCCTCATCTCCTCTGGAGACTGCCTCCTCAGCCCTCACCCTCTTGAGGTCACTTACACAGATTAACATGTGCCCCCCACACACACCCTGGGATACCTCCCTTCCCCAGTACAATTCTCATCCTGCAGCCTCTTCCCCTGCCTGAGGCCACTTCTCCTCCTTCCCCAAGCAAGCCCTAGCCCTGCAACCGTTGAAAAGCTACCCCCGTCTTACAAGTGGCCTAGTAGGTAGAGACCTGCCCGTGAGCCCCCCTAAACGTGATGTGGTGCTACCTGCGAAGCCTGGCGCTGATGAGCATGAGCGCTGCTCGAAGTGGGTAGGCAAACAAGCCTCGAAGTCTCGAGCGAAGTGCAGCTCGCCAGGTGCATGTGACTCAGGTACAGTCGTAAAACACTTTGGCATGGCGCCGGACAATCCAGTGTGGTGGTGGGGGGTGGGGGGGCGGTGGGGGGATGAATCCGGCCAGCAGGGCTTATAATGAGTTGCTGAAGTATTGAAATTAGGTTTCCAATGTGCCGCTGCAGGAAACGTGGCCCGTTAGCCTTCTTGCCCTTTTGCCCCCACCCTCTCGCCTGCCAAGATGCCCGTTGCCAACAGGGCCGGAAAATTCCAGTCTAAGTACATCCACATATATTATATTATTATATTTATTATATTGTATACATATATTATACAATAATTATACACATATATTATATTTACTATAGTATATTAGACATTCAGCTAACACTTTCAATGGATTTGCAATTTCCAGTTGTACAGCAGAAAAATCCATTTTATTTTTAACCTTATCATTGATCTAATTTTAGAAAGAGTCAAGTTAACAAAATGGAGGTCACTTTAATCATTCCTTCAAAATCAACACAAGCAAACATAAGTATGCTGTTCATTTCACACAATTACATCTTCAACTCATTCAAATCAGCGAACCGTTCTACCTTCACTGGAAACTTGAACAGAGGACAAGCTTTCATTTCATTTTATGTAACAGATGTTTCTGTTTGAATTTGCCAGGTCAGCTTCAGTTAAAGGGAACATGCCATCAGTTTTAGGGGCTGTTAAACTCCCCCGGAAAGTTTGGAAAACTCTGGCAGAAATGCGAGTTCAAATTGTAGGATCAGTTTGCGGCAAACTGTTCTCAGATTTTCAGTTTTCAGGAGGAAAGATGGATAACTCCACTGACCGGCTCCGATGGCTACACTGGGCTTGGTTGCCTATGCTGTTGTAGAGTGATAGCACCTTTAACCGTTCCAGTTCAGGGCCCAGCTGTTGGGATTGATGTTGCCTCAAATTCAAGGGTTTTGGACACACAGCAACCCACCACCTTTAGTGGAAGGTGCGTATATAGGATGTGAGTTGAGAAGATTAAGGGACGATCTAAATGAGGTGCTTAAGCATTTTGTTTAAAAATTTGATAAGATAGAAATCGAGAAACTGTTTTCTCTTCTGCTGGGGGAGTCCAGGACAAGAGGGTATATCCTTAAAATTACAGCCAGACTATTGAAGGGTGATGTCAGAAAGCACTGAAAGGTAGCGGAACTCTGGATCTGTATTCTCCCAAATGGCTATTAAGGTTAGGTCAGTAAAAAATTGCAAAATAGAAATTGTTAGATTTTTGGTAGGCAAGGGTGAGGGTTGAGGAACCAAGGTGGGTAGATAAGAGTTAAGATCAGATCAGCTATGGGCTAATTAAATGACAGAATGGGCCTACTCCTCTGTTCCTATACTGGATCAAGTTTTGGCAGGATGATGGATTACTTTAAATTGAAGGACATTGCCTGAGAAGTCAGCATTGGCTTGCATGGTCCTATGGTAGTGTTTGCTAATGGAGCAGGAATTAAGACAGTGGCAATCTTTTCCTATTCATGTTGGTAGTGGCACTGTAGGATGGGAACGTAGGACCAATCTGTAACCCCTATAGGCCTTCAGTGATCCTGCCAACCTGGAAAATTATACAGCCCTCTTAAATTGCTAGCAATGGTGGTGGTGTAGTCACTGCATTTAGTAATCCAGGGTAATGCTCTGGGGTCCTGGGTTCAAATCCCACACTGGTAGTTGGTGAAATTTAAATTCAATTGCCCTTACTGGGTCTAGGCCTACATGTGTCTCCAGACCCACAACAATGCAAGCCACTCAGTTCTCAAGGGCAATTAGGGATGAGCAATAAATGCTGGCCTAGCCATGTCCCCATTCCATGAACAAATTAAAAAACAAGCTATCCAGGGAAAGAGATGTAATTACCACTCTTGTGTTCCATGGCTTCTTTGTCATTTGCTGGCCTAGTCAACGATGCCACATCCCATGAACGTATAAAAGAAAATGAATATCTCCTACCTGACCTTGTCTTTTCCTCTACCTGCCCTTCTCTGCTTTTTCAACAGCAGAAGACACGTCACATTTCTACCTGTCTCCAGGTCCAAAGAAGAATCACATTGGACTCGAAACATTAACTCTTTCTCTCGCCGCAGATGCTGCCGGACCTGCTGAGTTTTTCTAGCACTTTCTGTTTCGATTTCAGATTTCCAGCATCTGCAGCATTTTGCTTTTCTTAAAGAGATGTAATTGTTTGCTCAAGCATAAAAGCAACCATCATTTTCTTTAGATATTGTGCTTTGTGGGTTATCTGACATGGTCAATGGTGCCTGAAGCACCTTGGGGAGATGTGAAGCTGCTGAAGTCAAAGGTTGTTCTGAATTTTGCAGCTGCTGGCAGTGGTAACCCTATGAACAAGTTGCTGTAACAGCAGCCATCCTGTGAACTGTAGACTGCACAAGTGCCACCATATCAAAGTCTGTGGACATAAACTTGTAAATGTGGCTGAGTTCAGAGGTCAAGCACCTTTAGTGCCGTCTAATCTGCCTTGAATCCCTTTTCTTCACCCTCTGGAAAAAAGCACAACCACAGTAGAATTTACAGAAAAAACCATTCTGTCACCATTATAAAGATTGGGAAAACATAGGAGCGGTTCAAAGGTACCTCAACCGCTAACCAAAAGAAAAGGATAAAAAGAGACAGGTATTTATATGACACCTTTCATGAATGCAGGACCCTTCAAAAGCGCTTTAAGCTAATGGAGTACTTTTGAAATGTCTGTCCTGTTGTATTTTAGAAAATGTGGCAGCCAGACAATGCATGCAGCAAGCTCCCACAAACAGCAACAAAATGATGATCAGATAATCCATTTTTAATGTTGTTGGCTGAGGGATAAATATTGAGCAGGACATCAGGGAGAACTTCCCTGCTCCTCTTCAAGTAATGGCGTGGGCTTTTTTCTAAACGTCCATATGAGAGGGCAGACGGGATCTCAGTTTAACATTTCATCCAGACCACGTTAGCTGCAACAGTGCTGCGCCCCCTCAGCACTGGACTGGAGTGTCAGCCTAAATTTTGTGCTCCAGTCTCTGGAGTGGGACTTGAACCCAAAGCCTTGGAGGTAAGAATGCTACTAACTGTGACACAAAGAAGAGGAAGCAAAAAGAAGAGAATAAAAAAATGTGTAAGTTTTCCTTTCAGTTTCAGTAAAGCATCTTTGAAAATAACTCTATCAACAGCTGAGGCTGTAGCAATGCTGGATGCCCATTTCATAGAGGGAGCAATGATAATTCAGTGTGATCATTCGGAGATTGTGTGAAGGACACTGATACATCGTTTGGAATTCACTTACATAGTGAAATTGGCAGATGTAGCAGACGAAAATATCAGTGGAAAATTGCATGAGATGCTAAATGGATGGAGAATTTGTGTAATTGCTTTTCACTCCAATCTCCTGACCATTTTCCCCTATTTACACTTTTGGACACCACTGATTAGACATTTTAGGAATTTGTCTACGAAAAATCAACCAATGCCAATTTTCAATTGCTAACGGCTCAGAAGTTGCTCTGGTGGCTGGAAATAGTTCATTGAACTGCTAATATATTCAGGTTGGCAGGGCATGAAGTAGACAGTTGAACTCTTTCTGAATACTCAGCTGTTATGAAAGGAGGAAAGCTCTAGGGAAAACCCATAAAAGTTCGTAACATGTAGGCGTCAACACCTCACAATTTGTACGATCTGTTCAGTTCTTTTTAGATGGAGCGCAGCAGGACATTTGTTATGTTACTGTGCTAATAATCCAAGGAATTTGAGGTCAAATCTCACCAACGCAATTTGCGATATAAAAAAAAGACTTGAAATAAAAAGCTGACATCAGTAAAAGTGACCATCAAGTTGTCAGATTGTAGTAAAAGCCCATCTAGTTCATAAACGTTCTTTAGGGAAGGCAACCTACCGTCTTTGTCCAGTCTGATTAATAGGTAACTCCCGTCCCACACCAATATGGTTGACTCTTAACCCTCTGAAGAAGTGTAGCAAGCCATTGACTTGTATCAAACCGCTACAAAAAATAACTCGATGGACCCCAGTGCACTGACTGCAGTGGCTCCAGAAGGAGGCGCACCATCATCTTCTCATCGTGCAGGTCAATGCACAGTTAACCTGGCAGCAGTCATGACCAGAGATAGCCTCATCTGTCATTGATATGATCATATAGCAAGACCATGCGAGATGGCAAGGTCAAGGGAATAGCCATGAATATGAGTGAAAAATGGGAATAAGCTGCAACATATTAATCTTGCTGTTGTAACACAGAAGGTTTTGGTGTTGTGGGGGATGGATGAGGGAGTTGGAGTAAATATTTTAATATGTTCATTAGTAACACAGAAGTCATGGGTCAGTCTAGCTTTTGTTTAATATAGTTTTTATTTATTGTTTCATGGGAGGTGGGCATTGTTGGTGAGGCCAGCCTGTTGCTCATCTCTAATGCCCCTTGAGAAGGTGGTGGTGGAGAGCTGCCTTCTTGAACCGCTGCAGTCTATCTGATGTAAGTACACCCAGAGTGCTGTTAGGAAGGGGGTTCCACGATTTTGACCCAGCGACAGTGGAGGAACGGCGATATAGTTCCAAGTCAGGATGGTGTGTGGCTTGGAGGGGAACTTGCTGCATGTTGTTATATCACAAATGCTAGAATCATCTCTTTGAACTATTTATCTTGCCTGATGGAGGTGATTAATTGAGAACAGACATCCCAAGAGAGGTGAAATAGCTGTTCAGTGATATTATTTTTATTTAAAATGTGTATCAATGTCTGATCATAGCATTTATCTAGTAACATCATGTATGACAGAAATGGAGAGCTTTAAAATGCAGGGCAGAATTTGCATTCACTAAATTGCTGGTGATATATCAGGTCAATGCACCTTGAGATATAATTTGTAACTACATATCATGCAAATCTAATAATTTACACTCAATGTTCCCATTTAGGACACATAAATAGACTTTCTCACAACTCAGATGCCATGCTTATTAAACAGGAATAATAGCTGGTTATTTACTGGGTTTGGCTACACAGGAGGGGTGATTCGAATGGGAAACCCACAAGTCTGGGTTTTCCTGCACACTGTGGAGTTTTAACTCCTTTTGGCTGGAACAGGTTTCCCACGTGGATGTCGGCCTGATTTGGGTAGGAGCAGTCCAGCGCAAGCCACATGACCAGGTAGGCCTGATCCACATCTCCGGGTAGAAGGAGTGGGGGAGGGGTCCAAAATCCCGGAGTAACGAACACAACAAGCTGTGAGGGGTGCCTCCACCCCCGCTGAAGTTGTGCATGTGGTACAGCACGTAGAAGCAGCAGGAAGTGTAAGTTGAAGAAATTGTAATCTGCTAAATACACATGGGTGTTTGACAAAATGTTATGCTATCAAGCTCCCCTTTATTAATAATAATTTAATAATCAGATTTATTAATAAGCACCACTTCTGCATCCTCACTGTTTTCATATCCCGAGGTCCAGCTCCAGCTCGCCCTCTCACTTGTTGCACGATTAATGTCAATACATGACAGGGCCTGTTTTGAAAAAAAAAATTCTTTCATGAGAAGTGGACATCACTGGCAAGACCAGCTTTTGTTGCCCATCCCTAATTGCCCTTGAACTGAGTGGCTTGCTAGGCCATTTCAGAGGGCAGTTAAGAATCATCCAAATTGTTGTAGGTCTGGAGTCACATGTAGGCCAGACCAGGTAAGGATGGCAGGTTTCCTTCCCTGAAGGACATTAGTGAACCAGATGGGTTTTTACAACAATCGATGGTCACCATTACTGAGATTAGCTTTCAAATCCAGCTTTTATGAATTGAGTTTTAAATTCCACCAGCTGCCATTGTGCCATTTGAATCCATTTACCCAGAGCATTAGCCTGGGCCTTGGCTTGATTAGTTCAATGACATTACCTCCGTGCCACCATTTACCCCCTTTGGGTGGATGTACAATAGGTGGATGATTGGTTGGAGGACTGTTTATGCAAAGGTTAAGAGGGCAGAGGGTGGTTGATGCTGGTAGTCGAAGCAGACCACAGGATTTCATTTGTGAAGTTCCACACAGTGTAGAGCATCTTTGGCAGCAATGGAGGTGGCTGGTCTAATGATGTGTGGCCATCTTCGCCCTCCTCTTCCTCCTTATCTAAAGATGAGTAACCAACTCCTATGCCCACCTCCGCATAAACCTCTCTCCTGTGGATCTAACCCTTTTGCAGGTGCTGATTGCAACACAGCACATCGTTGGAGCTGTGGGTGGTGACCCCCCCTCCTGATGTACTATCAAACCCAAACTATGGCAGCTCTATTTCTGGTCCTCTCAATTTGAAATTCTCAAAGGTTGAGTAAAGCTGTAATGCACAAGCCAAACACTTGCCAGAGGGAACTGATACAGTAGCTGCAATAAGTGAGCTATTACTCAGCAGGGACAATGACAAGTTTAAATACCCACTTGAACTGCTGCTCATACTCGCCTCCATTTCCCTTGTCACTTCACTGAGACCCAGGAGGCCCGCGCTACTGGAATAAAATTTGGAGCCAAGTTAAAAACAATTTAAAAACATCGCATTAGCATTGCCTAATGGCACTTCAGGTAAACTTGGAAGTCGGCATATTGGGGCTGATTTGCACTTGCACTCAAAAAATCCAAAATTTGTACTCTCCATCCGTTCCCAACCTACACATTCTTGGGGGTTAAAATTCCCCCCAGTAACGCTTTCACACCAACTTCCCAATTCCCTCAGCCTTCAACCACGGCTCCTTAGATAGCACCTTCCAAACCTACGACCTCTACCATCTAGAAGGACAAGGGCAGATAGATGGGAATACCACCACCATCTCCAAGTTACTCATCATCCTGACTTGGAAATATATCGCTGTTCCTTCACTGTCACTGGGCCAAAATCGTGGAACTCCCTCCCTAACAGCACTGTGGTGTGCCTACACCACGAGGACTGTAGCGGTTCAAAAAGGCAAATCACCACCACCTTCTCAAGGGCAATTAAGGATGAACAATAAATGCTGTCCTAGCCAGCAATGCCCACATCCCGTCCATGAATTTTTAAAAGTTCCAAAGTATTAAGCAAAACAGAAAAAAGCCAAATGAATCTTCAAGTCATTCATCATTACTTGAAGCTAATAGAGAGTCTGAAAACCAACTTGCTTTAACATTATAAACATTAATAACTACATTGGTCCTTGAAGCAAAGCCAAAGTAGCAATCTGGCTTTTGTCAAAGAAGAACTAGCTAATGAAAACCAATATATGGTAATGACTACTAATGCAAGGAATAATGATAGCAAGATAATAAATTTCTGCACTTTTACACATGCTCTGCACACAGTTCACTTGAAGCAGACCAATCCGCTGTTGGTTGTGGTGTTTCACTTCACTCAGGGAGCCTGAGTTGCAGTGTCTATGTGCATTTTTAAAAAATTAATTCACGGGATGTGGGCTTAGCTGGCCTCACTTACAGGAAGGGAGTGCATGCTGTAGTCTGGAGCTATGGATATTGATGGTAGAGGCTCCAACTTTCTTCCCATCGCATGGCTGACCAGGAATCTCTCCTCCTCTTACCCCCTGCCATTGGCATGTGTTGGAAGGATTTGCAGGTTGAATACTCAGCCAGTTTGGGCATGTTATGTACACATCTTCCTTGGCCATCAAGCCCTGGGGTGGGACTCGAACCCACAGCTTCTGCTCAGAGGTAGGGACTTTACCCACTACCCCACAAGACCTCTCAATTATTTGTTACCTTCGATTATACAGCGAGGGGTCATTGGCGGCCCTGCAATTTGAATCACTCCTCGGAACAGCTGACTACACTTTCCAGTGAGTATAGAAAAAGAATGATCACGCCAACTCTGAACTCACTTAAAAATATCACGAATCAAATTATTCTTCATACTTTGAAACCAAGTAGCAGCCAATTCTTAAATGAACCTGCCTGCTGAGAACGGGGCAGGGAGTGGGTCAGATGCCCAACGTTACACTTGATTGAAGGGTAAGAGTGCAAATCAGACATCTGACCTTGTTATGTCTTGAGTGTGGGGTCTAGATGGGGTTTTTTAGGGTTTGCCAGTTGGCCTAAGAATGCTACCATAGACTGTTATTCGCAAAAATCATTCTCGTTTATTTACAGATTTATACACATCTCAGTACTCTACATGAGGTAGGTGCTTCTACTTCCCACCAGGTCTCAGTTACTTAATCATGTGACATTGCATCATAGTTACATCAGTTTCAGGTGCTCTTGATGTTAACCCTTTACTCCACGGATCTGCTATTGTTCAGTGGGGTAGTCCAAAATCAGAGTTCAACTCTGTGGACAAAGTTATATCAAGACAAATGAAAGCATTTTCTTCCATACAAAAATGTATTTTTAAATAAATTAATCCAATCAACAGGGAGGCACCTATCAAGCTCCATTTCTTTCAAGTCAGTTTTAGTTACATTTTCCTGGTTTTGAATGGTAACCATGTACAAGCAACACACTTATTGTTCATCGTTGTCTAATTTCTGACACTTGCACATCGACTGAAAGGAACTCCAGCAAGTGGTAGTAACGTATCTGTGGGTGGCAACAAATTCCTCATGAGATGCAAAGAATGTGTAGGCTCCAAAATCCAATTGTCTGGATGCCATTTAGTGTGGGCGAGAGTTCTTTGTGAGTTTTCTGAAATAGCAAACGCGCAATTGCTACTGGTTCTTGTTTTTGCCTTAACCGGTCAGTCGGTAAAGCTCACTGGATTATATAAACTCAGTCAATGGTGGTTTATACTCACTTAGAGTCACACCTGGGTATTATATCTATCCCCTATGAGACTTCTGGTGTAGAAGTTTTCGTGGCTTACCGAGCAAGTTTCAACACTTTATGCGTGTGTCAGCACTTTCTAGAACATAACAATTAGCACCTGCTTAATTAGGGTGGAGGAGCATTCATTTTCTTCTGTTAGTATGCCTGCTTCCTATTATATTGCTGACTGGTTTCTTGTCCGTGTCCCATTTTGAAGTTGAGAGTATTACAATTCCCTATTGTTAGTACAGTCAGTTGAATTACTGATACGCTCTTTCTATTCTTAGCCTTTAAAGGAAGATAAATTCTCTTTAGTTTACCTCATGATCCATTTTATTTTAAGTGGAGCATATGCAAAATTTTTATCCCTTGCTTTGCGTAGGAATTCTAGGCAATGCTTTTGAGACCCTTGTAGTCATGATTAATAATTACTCATGTTGTTATGTTGCTCTTTAAGGGTGTTTACAGTGGCCCTGTGACACTTACAGTAATTAA
The DNA here is from genome assembly GCF_017639515.1 of Carcharodon carcharias. Lineage (NCBI taxonomy): Eukaryota > Metazoa > Chordata > Chondrichthyes > Lamniformes > Lamnidae > Carcharodon > Carcharodon carcharias. The sequence goes on along the minus strand of NC_054481.1, from coordinate 14,970,656 downwards.
GGGCGAAAGCAGACAAGTTACCACAGAGATAACATTCTTTGATGGCTGGCCTGTTTTATTTCATAGGGTTGAGCATTGTCAAGTTTTAGCATTTCCTTCAAAAATACAAAATCTCTTGATCTATTTCTTGATCTACTCAAGACAGTAACAATCCCAACATTTTTCTTTGGGACTCTGATGTTGTGCTATTATTCAACCTGAACAATAAAGAGCTGCACAGAACTTACAAAACAGAAATAGGCCATTTGGCCCAATCAGCCTGTGATGGAGTTTATCCTCCACTTGAGCAGTCATTCCTGCCTCGTTCCCCTTTCATCAATCACCAATTCTTAAACATGGACATGGCAGGGGTGGGGATTATAACCTGTCCTGCTCTAGTGACATGGGATAGGTGCACTGTTAAAATAGCTGTGCAAAGACTTACAGCCCCATTTGTGCTTGATTTCCTCCCAACGCTAACTTAATTGAACCCTTTATGTAGGTGGCACATGCAAATCGGTCTCTAATGCTGTCATTGGGACCTGAATGGCATTTTAACAGCCTACAGACTGAGGTGCCTGGTTGGGAGGTAAATGAAGACCCTGTGGTAAAACTTTCCATAGTGGGGCCAGGAAGAATAGGAGCTCTGGGCCCCATGTGGAACATCTGGATCTCTGCTGCCTTGGACTTCCTGTTCCTTATCCTCCTAATTCCCGCATTTTACTTTGGTGCTGGTAAGTGGCCTATGGACCTCACATGTTTGACCTGGCCGAACCCGCCTCTTTCTGCTGATTTTGGACAGGCAGCTGATCAACGGAATGTGAAATAGCCAAGGTTTCAAAGTGATGACATTGGGCAACTATGAGGTTTCTCTATCCTTCCCAGCCCCTTGCCCACCTCACTTCCAACTTAAGCAACTGGAGGCTTGAGCACACAGTTTAGGCTGACAGTCCCGTGCAGTGCTGAGGGAGTGGTGCACTGTCAGAGGTGCCATCTTTTGGGTGCGATGTAAGTCAAAGCCCTGTCATCCTTCTCGGGTGGACAGCAAAGATCACATGGCGCCATTTTGAAGAAGAGGAGGAAAGTTTGTCCCATACACTGGCTAGTATTTATTCCTCAACCAACATCACTGAAACAGATGCCCTGACCATTATCTCAGTGATGTTTGTGAGACTGTGCTGTGTGCAAATTACCACCTATGTTCTCCGATATTGCAAAATGACTCCAATTTAAGAGTACCTCACTGCCTGTAAATGTTTTGGGACATCCTGAGGTAGTGAAATGCGCTGCTGAAATGCAAGTTTTTCCCTTATTTTCAAAATGCGGATCAATTTTGCTCTTGTGGTTGGACCCTGATCCAGTTCCTCTCAGATTAGAGGATCTCCTATGATATGGTGGGAGGTAGTCTTCCACAGGAGATTGTAGAGTAACTGATAATGATACTGATGTAACTAATGCTGTAAATATGATGTAACATCACATGACTAAGAGACTGGGATCTGGAGGGATGCAGAAGTACAACGTGGTGCAAATTACTGAGGTTTATATGGATCTGTAAATAAACAAGAATGTTTTTTATGAATAACAATCTATGGTAGCATTCTAAAGATAACATAGAAACCCTAAAGAAATCCTGACTAGACCCCAAACTCTCAACAAAGCATGGTGGCAGCGGACAGAGCATAAAGACCCAGAAAAAATTCCAGAGAAGACTGCAGGCCTGAAAAACTTACAAATCCTTGGAAAAAGGATAAGAAGAAAAAAAATTGAAGACTCACCTGAGAATGGAGCATCATGAGTATGCACTGATCACAATCTACAAAGCAAACTACGGAAGCAGCAATAGATCCACAGCTTAGCATAATCTACATTGCCAGCCCCAGAATCATTTCAAAGTGCTGAAGGCTTGCAACAGGCTCAACACTGGGACAATTGGAAGAAGAGATTCTCCAGATACAGGATAGCTTCAGGGTTTGCATAAGAAAGACCAGGGGGAGTAGGTCAGCACTTTACTCTATGCATTAGGGGCCATAGCAGACATTGCAAGACAGAAATTGATTATGCTTAAAACTCATATGAGGATTTTCTTCAGGCATTCAATTTGTACTTCAGTGTTTGAAAAAAATTTGACCAAACTTGACAGAAATCAACAAGCCATTATGATAGTTGTTGAGACAAGGTATACAGTTGTTCTGCAATATGGACCAGCAAAATGCTTTTGACGAGATCAAAAATTTCCATATTTCACCAGAAATTCTAATGCAGAGTTGTCAACAATAGTAGCAGTGGACATAGCATCTACAGGCTTGGGTGCAATGCTGTCTCAAGTTCAAAAATATGGACAAAGAAAAGCAGTTTATTAGACCTCAAGATCTCTCATGGACATGAAGAGGTATGTAACCATTGAGAAAGAAGCATTAACAGCCATATGGGCATGCAAGAAGTTCTCTGATTATGTCATGGGATTTTTGGTTTAAAATTGAAATTGACCGCAGACCTTTTGTTGCTCTTCTTAACTTAAAGGAAATTGCAAAAATGCTGCCAAGAATTCAATGTTTGAGCCTGAGATACATGAGATACAGTTCAGTTACTGAGTATGTTCAAGGGGAGTACCAGACAACAGTAATTGCATTAAAAAGAATACCAGTGGAAGAGGTCAAACTGGAAGGTTTAAATATTATTGAGGAAGTGGAAGCATATACTTTGCTCATTACTAAATACTTATCACCCAATGAGAAGAGATTACAAGAAATTAAGCAAGCACAACAGCAGGATGATGAGTGCATCAAAATAAAAGTGTATTGCCAGAACAGATGGCTGGAGTATACTCCTAACAACCCATTACTTCACCAATATTTCAAGCAGAACAAATATCTCTGTTAATCAACGATTTCTTAGCTTTTGATGACAGACTAGTCATCCCTAAAACACTTTGACTTGACATTCTTCAGCAAATCCATCAAGGCCACTTGGGAATAGCAAAATGCAGAGAAAGAGCCCAACAGTCAGTGTGGTGGCCAGCCTTCAGTCACTCCATTGAAGAGTTAATTGCAAATTGCCTTACATGTGCGGTGCGTAGCCAGTGGCAGAATGAACCAGTTGCACCATCTACATTTCCTATGAGGAGCACCTGGGAATGGATTAATTCAAGTTCAAAGGCAAAGTTTTCATCACCGCCATTGATTACTACTCCAGATGGTTGGAAGTGAGTAGACTGCAAAGCACCACAGCGGAGGCAGTCATTACATCACTAAGAAGATTCTTTGTGACACATGACATCTCAGGCGTTGGGGTGTCACACAGCAGTCCTCAGTTTGCCATTGAGCTGTTCCTTAACTTTGTGCAGGAATATGTTTTCATGCATGTGACTAGTTTGCCTAGATACCCTCAGTCAAAGGAAGAAGCAGAAAGAGGAGTTTGAACAATCAACGAATGGATGAGAAAAAGGATATTATTAACTTAGCCTTTCTTAACTACAGAACATCACAAAACAACTTCTGGCCATCAGAACTATTGATGGGAAGATGGCTGTGAAAACAACCTCCAGCTCTACAACAGACACTACAACCTAACGTTACCTCAGATCATTGTGAGAAAGTTGGGAAACATGAGGAGCAACAAAGAGGCAATCAAGCTTGTAAATCAACCTCAGACACAGAACACAAGACTTGAAAGTGCTACAACACCAGGGAGGGAGTGTGGATATGAGATCAACAGAAAGAAGGCATTGTAATAGTAAAAGCTTCACAGCCGAGATCTTATAGATTTGAGATGGACCAGGGAAATATCAGAAGGAACCGAACCAAAGAGCCTTGATATCATGGAGCTATATCACCGTTCCTTCACTTTCACTGGGTCAAGATCCTGGAACTGCCCCCCCCTAACAGCACTGTGGGTGTACCTACACCACATGGACTGCAGCGGTTCAGGAAGGCAGCTCACCACCACCTTCTCAAGGGCAATTAGGGATGGGCAATAAATGCTGGCCTAGCCAGTGAAGCTCACATCCCATGAATGAATAAAAGGAAATTGGGAAGGAGACCCATGGAACCTTGGCCATGCTATTTAGATCCAGATGGAGATAAGGAACCAGAATCAAGTAGAAACTCTACAGTCAACCAGTTGGAAGTCACTTCTATTGAATGTCCTCAACCTCGAAATGAAGTTGGGTCCAGACCTAAGAGATTGGTCTGAAACTTTGAGGGGAGATGTAGGAGTATGCATATAGTTGAGAGAAAGACATGGGGAGTACATTAAGAGTAAAGGGTTAACATCAGGATTACCTGATACTGATGTAACTATGATGCAGTGTCACATGACTAAGAGACTGAGACCTGGTAGGAAGCAGAAGAATTGCCACGTGTAGAGCACTGAGATGTATGTAGATCGGTAAATCAATGAGAATGGTTTTTACGAGTAACAGTCTATGGTAGTAATCTTAGGGTAATCTTAGGTAAACCCTAAAAAAAAACCCCATCTGGACTCTGAAACCAAGATGAAACAGAAATGGTTTTCTATAAATTTGAAAAGATGATCAGGAGCCAGAGTGCTAGATCTTTTCAGTTGTGATTGAATGGGAGATAAAAAGGTATTGATTTCAGTCATTGGACAGAGATCAGGAATAATCAGCCAGAATAAATTTCCCCAAGGGCTTCACTTTCTGCCCAGTGTATGTGAATAGGTGGAATTCGAGCTCATTTAAGTGCTGGAAACGGCTGTGAAATAAATATTTCATATATCACACAATTGTCTGGTTATCAAAACTAACCCAATGCCAGTGGGTTCTCACTGTGCGTTAAACATATTTTCAACAAGAAGAATGATATATTTTCAAGATTTGCTTCACTTGGTGTCACTCAAGGGAGTTTTGAAACCAAAGGAAAGTTGAAGTATGAACCTGGCACCAATCACTGAGAAGCTGCATTCTCTTGAAGATAAGTGACAGATTGAAACATTGCCCCAACCAACATTGAAAGACCTCTGATGTTTCTGAATTCAGGGACGATTATAACAATTCTGTGCAGACCACAAAGCAAATATCGACAATCCACATCAGGTTCCTCCCCAGTAAAACTCGCCATCTTCCTTGGTTTCAGATCTTGGACGCAAACTGTGCTGAAACTCAGCCATTTGTCCTTATGTCTTAGGTCACCCTTTCCACTCTGCCAGGAGGGGTCTGCTGTTCTGGCTGCTCCTGCACATTCTTCATGTCCTTGCTCTCCTCTCCCGTACGGACACCCCCCTGGTGTTCCCTCTTTCCATCTGGTGACGGCTTGTTGTGGGGTGGATTGGTCCTTGATGGAGGGTTGTCTATACAGGAATCCTCCTTTGCTCCATTGAGGTTCTTATGTAGGATGTGTTGCGTGCTCTGCTCATGTGCAACAGCCATTTCAATTAATTCAGGGACTCACAGCTCACATGCAACTACTGCAGCCTGAAAGAGCCTGCTTTCCATGCCCATCTGGCTGTTGAGCCTAAAAGGGGCTGTTTGTTAATGATATGTCAATTGTAATATTAAGGTTAAGTACAAAAAATGTTGAAGGACATTGATTAAGTATCTTGAGCACATGTAAAGAAAGACTACACCCAGTGCAGAGTGGGGCAAGGGGGGAGGAGGACCTACTCGTAAGCCTGCTTCTGGGCCTGGCCAAAGTGGCCATGAACAGGTCCAGGCAGCAGGTGGTCAAGGGGGTCGTCCAACCTGACTGTCTGCCCCTCTACTGTGGCTATGTTTGCGGCTGGGTGGCCATGGAGAGGGAGCATGCAGTGTCCACTGGTATGCTCAAGGAATTCTGCAATTGGTGGGCACCACAGGGGCTGAGGTGCATCACCGCCTCCCGAAATAACAATTTAATTTGATTTTGTGAGTTTCCTTTGACATTTTGGTTTACTAACAGTGCCTCATCAGGTGCTGTTTACCCTCTCTCATTGATTGGTTTTTAGTTTCATTTATTGATTTTTGTTTCTCAAAAATAAGCTATAAATCGGGGATCCTTATTTGTTAATTTGATTTATTAATCATTTGTTTCATTCAAAAGCGAATATCAAGAAAGACTACACTCGGTGCGGAGAGGGGTGGCCAGGGAGGTGCTCCTCGTAAGCCTGCTCCTGGACCTAGCCAAGTTGACCATCAACAGGTTCAGGCAGTGGGCGGTCAAGGGGGTTGACCGACCCGACTATCTGCCCCTCTCCGCGGCTATGTTTGCAGCTGGGTGTCCCAGGAAAGGGAGCACGCAGTGCCAACTGCTTTGTTTGAGGCTTTCCGCTATCAGTGAGCACTGCAGGAGCCGAGGTGCATCATCAGCCATGGGAGCACCATTTTAATTCAGTTAGCTAAATTTCCTTCTCAAGTTTTATTTTTGTTACAGTGCCGCATCAATGCTTGTCACCCCTTTTTATCAGTTTATTTTTATTGATTTATTGGTTTACAAAAAGAACATATAAAGAAAGACTTCTGGGTGTTTGTAGGTAGGAGGCTGAGGTATGTAATGCTGCATTCTGTAAATAAACCTACTGTCAAGAAAAGGATGTGTGTCTAGTTTCATACTTCACCATCTGGCTTGGAACGCTGCTCCTCAACATCTGGCCGCACGCCTGTCCCACATTAATGATCATCAGCCACCTGGTGCAGAAAGAGTCGGGAGAAAGTCAGAAGACCTCCTCACGAGTCTACTTCTGGGCCTGGACAAGGTGACCATCGATAGTTCCAGTCAGCGCTTGGTTGAGGGAGACTGTTGGTTCTGACTGCTTACCTCTTCCCTGGCTGCTTCCATGCCCAAGAGCCCCTGCAGAAGGAGAACACCATGTTTGCAAATACACTTGAGGTCTTCCATGACTCGCAACTAGGACTGGAGTGTATAGTTGACCCGGCCAATATTATTATAACTTGAGAATTCCAGTTTTAATTTACCAATGCAAATTGGCTATTTTCGTTGGTGCCCCTTTAAAAAAACTGGTGGGGAACATCTCTTGACTCAATTCTGACCAGTCACTCCCACAGACAAATCAAAATGGGAAGACTTATGCCACCTTATGCCACTGATGTGTGGCATTGTTATCCATTAGTTACAGCTGCAAAAAGTGCCTGGGGCTTCTTTTCCTAATTTAGATCCCACTTTGTTACTTAAAGAACACTTCTTGCAATTTGAGGTTAGGAAATTGCATCAACCGGTCTTAGGTGTCAAAAAAAATGTTTAAAATTCATTGTTAAATGTGCTTCACTAATTAAGATTTAGCAAAGTACATCATACTCATCAATCTTCCAAAAAATGTACTTTTTAATGGTACAAGACTCACTTCCACTAATCCACTGTTTTATTCTCTTTTTCTTGGTCTTTTGGGTCCATGTTACGACCCCATTAACACCAGGATGTGGCCTTTTTTCATTCATTCGTGGGATGTGGGCGTCACTGGCTAGGCCAGCATTTATCGCTCATCCCTACTTGCCCTTGAGAAGGCAATGGTGAGCTGCCTTCTTGGACCACTGCGCCCTTCCTGCTGCAAAAGCCATCCACCATCTTTGTGAGACAGATTTTAGTGAGGCAGAAGGGAGTGGGTTCAAATCCCACACTAGCAGCTTAAACGGGAAACCTAGACTGATGCTTCAGTGCAGTACTGAAGGAGTGCTGCAATGACGAAGCTGCCCTCTTTGAATGAGGCCTCCCCAGTGTCTGGTCCATTATTTATCCCTCAACTTGCATCACTAAAAAGCTGATTATCTGATTATTATATCAATGCTATTGGTGGTGGCGTGCTGTGCGTTAAATGGCTGCCTTGTTTCCTACATACCACAGTGAATATTGTTACGATCCCAGCTGAAATTATGACTGGACAAGTCAGATCCCAGGCAGGAACTGGCTTGGTAGATCCTAACTTTTTTTTTAGAATCCATGGAAGCAAGTTACTGAACAAATTCACAGGAGTCTGCTGATGAATTTTTAACAAAAAGAATAAAACATTTATTAAACAAGAAAAATGAACTATGTTACGCCAAACAAAAAGGTTGGAAATATCTCAAACACAAATACAAACACAAGAAGATCATTCACATATTCATGATTCCTTCACCCCAATTATAACTTTTCAGGTGCATACAAATTCAGAAAGATAAAACAATTTACCATATCTACCTTATACTCTAATGTTCAGCATAAGTATACAATACATGTAGACCAACTGGTGAACTGTGGCCAGACACATCACACTCCAAAGTAGGTGACAGATGTGACCAAAGCAGATTCTATGGATTTCTCAACAACCCAGCCAGATGCTTGCCACACCATGAGCCAACCAGTCTCGCTGAAACTCTGTCTTTCTCACCAGGGTTTCCAATCTCCACAGTTGAAGAGCACGCCTTGGAATTCTCTCCATTAGTCGATCCCACTTGAATGGCCTCAGCAAGGATCCACCTTCAGGATTTCAATCACACCCTCTGAGATTCCTTTCCTCTGGAACTCCGAGTACACTCACGCTTCACCTTCCAAACACACTTTCAGATCTTCAGCCATGCCAGGCAGAACACCACTACTCCAAAAGGGTGCCTTTGCTCTTACGGCCCGCAGCACGGAGTTGCCAACTTTGGCTGGCTCCTCAGATCTTCTGGGCTTTTCTTCAGCCCACTTTGCTTCAAATCTGCTCCACGCAGCTCTTTCTTTAACTAGGAGTCTGCTCCTTCCTCTCAACTTTACTTAACATGATCTGTTTCTGATCTCTGCCCTTGTCCCTTAACTGGTACCTTCTTCTGGGATCTGTTTTCGCCTCATCCCCTGGCTTAGGGCCTTCTTCTTTGTTTGGGACCTTCTCCTTTTCCCCTTCTCCGTGTCCTGCTCCCTGGGACACCTTCTCTGCAATGGCACGCCCCCTTCACGTCACCTGACCTGTGGCTCCACGCTCTTTCACTTTTCTTCCCGCCCTCCTTTTCTCCTGCACATGCGCACGGGACCACCTCCTGGTCGAAGGAGCTGAAGAAACGAACTGCGCGTGTGCGCAGGGCCGGTTTCCGGCCTGAAGCCAAGAGAGAAAAAAAAACACCCAACTGTGCACGTGCGACCCTTCCCTGGCCGGCGCGTGCGCAGGAAGACCCGACCTGCGAAAGAAAACAAACGGCGCCAAGGCAGCCGTTTCTCAGCCGGCGCGCGCGCACAGAAGGCCCGAGTCCCGCCTGGAATTGTCGTTCCCAAACTGCGATTTCGATTTAAACTCAAGGCAAGTATTTTTTTTTTCTTTTTTGGGGGCTTCCTAACAACATACTCCCAAAATTCTTCCTCATTGGCTGTAAAGCACCTTGGGGTGGCCTACGATGTGAAAGGTGCTATACAAATAGTGCTGGTTCTTTCTTTTCACTTTTGGCTCACCCCCTTCCATGTGGTACTGAGTGGCTGTGGCCTCGTGAAACGTGCTCTGCCCCGTGAATGAAAGGTTGAGCAAGTCTCCTGCCCCCTGACCCCTTTAATCACATTTTGATTTAAAGTTTGTAAGTTTCCTTTAAACGTTGTTGTTGGTTTTCTCAGCTGACCTGAATTAGGGGCTGTGCCTGATTTATCCCAATTTTGTTAATTTGGTTTTATTGGTTTTAACTCGAAAGAGTTACATGTTAAAAGTCCTGAGGGAAGTTGGCCCTGGACAATATTCTTCCTTCAACTACCACCAAAGGCAAACAAATGAATGGGACATTTATCACATTGGCATTTGTAGGTTGGAAAGATCTCAATGCAAACACAAGAAGATGATTCAAATATTCACGATTCCTTCACCCCAACCATAACGTTTCAGGCGCATACGAATTCAGAAAGGTAAAACAATTTACCATATCTACCTTATACTCTAATGTTCAGCATAAGTACACAATACAATTAGACCAACTGGTGAACTGTGGTCAGACACGTCACACTCCAAAGTAGGTGACAGATGTGACCAAAACAGATTCTATGGATTTCTCAACAACCCAGCCAGATGCTTGCCACACTATGAGCCAACCAGTCTCGCTGAAACTCTGTCTTTCTCACCAGGGTTTCCAATCTCCACAGTTGAAGAGCACGCCTTGGAACTCTCTCCATTAGTCGATCCCACTTGAATGGCCTCAGCAAGGATCCACCTTCAGGATTTCAATCACGCCCTCTGAGATTCCTTTCCTCTGGATCTCCGAGTACACTCACGCTTCACCTTCCAAACACACTTTGTGCAACCTGGCTGCCACCACCACCTGCATAATAACAATCACTCTAGCAACAAAAAACTGGGCTTACATTGCGCCCGTAAGTGCCCGAAGATGCTTCACAGAAGCTTCAGCAGACAAAACAGCACATCACTGCGGCATTAAAAAAAAAGTCTTTCCTCCGTAATCCTCTGAAGATAACTTCAATTATTAATTAGACGGCCTGTAAATTCGCTTGAAAGCTAAAATTCAACCATATGTTCCCAGCAAGAAATTTGTTCAAATGTGTGAACATTCCCACTCCTGCTGTGAGTGGGAAGCAGTGTTGTGGGTAGAGTTCAGGCTTCAGGGATAAGAAATTGTGCTTCTTCTCCAGGCCATTCATCCTGAGATTGATCCGACCCATCAGAGAAAGTTTATATATACTTCTTTTGAACAAAGTGTATCAGAAATATTGGGGCCATTATTGACTTGAGAGCATAAAGGTGCCTTTGATAGTTACAGACCGCGATGACCCTCATGGCTGAATGTAATGCCCCCTTCATTGAGAGAGTGGCGGCTCTCATAGAGAGGCAGCTCCAGGAACAGAATGAGGGGCTCTTGGGGATGCGCTCGGACCTACAAGCCCTCACACAGGCAATGACCTCAGGTCGTCAGTGCCAGTGTGGGAGATGAATGAGACACCCAGTATCCCAGCTAGGTGCCCGTCCATCAATAGAGATCAGGGAGGCCCAGAGCGACCTCACATTGGCGCACGAGATGCCTGTCATCTCTGCGGACTCCTGTCAGGGTGATCTGGATGATGACAGCAGCTCCTTCACCCCTTTGCCAGTGACCATGGCATCTAATGAGGCTGCGATAACTGGGGAGATGCCAGCCATGGAACTGGCCGCTCCCTCCCAGGCAGGGGCAGCACAGGCTCCACTGGCCAGAGGACGACCACAAGGTCATCAAGGCCAACAAGACAGCAGAGTCAGCAGGCTGCCCCCAGTGCCAGCGAGGGGGGACACCTAGATGTAGCACTTGCGATTGTAAGTTAAAGGCACCATGAGCACAAGAGGGGCAGTTCACAGATGAGTTTCTGTTCATTTATGTTTGGTTTTTATGTCTGCTGGTGTGGACATCAACACCAGTAATGGTAATATCATTATGCTTTCAGTCTGACAATAACATTAAATTTGCTTTGGTTCTGATGGCCTGAGTATGCTTCACCTTTTTCCTTTCTGGTGCAGGGTACGCCAGTATGTAATGCAGGATGTGAGTGGCTGGATACTTTATTGCACAGCCATGAGAGGACTTTGGGTGCAAATGAAAGGGTCATTTCAGACATCTGGGATGGGGGCAACAGCCCTGTCATGAGGTGGAAGCAGATCTTTGGTAACCTAGCTGAAGGAGCGTTGGATCAAGGCATCCCTGCTGTTCCTGCTTCCCTGGAGGTTACTGAGGTCTGCCTCCACACCCTCAGCTTTCTCCTCATCGTTCTCTTCTGTCTCACTACTGGATTCATCATCTGTGGCCTGTGGAGCTGCCTCAAGATCCTCTTCCTCCAATAGATCCCCTCTTGCCAGTGCCATATTGTGGAGAGTGCAGCATGCATCCACTCTCAGTGACACCCGCTCTGGTGGGTATTGTAACACACCCCCTGAATGGTCCAGGCATTGGAAGCACATCTTCAGAAGACCTATGGCCCTCTCTATCACTGCTCTTGTGGAGGCTTGACTCCTATTGTAACGCTGCTCTGCCTCTGTTCTTGGATGGTGAAGAGACATCATAAGCCACCTTTTGAGGGGATAGCCCATGTCACCCAGCAGCCATCCACCCAGTTGGGCTGGAGCACTGAAGAGCCTCGGCACCTGGGAGTGTCTGAGGATGTAGGCGTCGTGGGAGCTGCCTGGGTACCTTGCACAGACTTGCAGAATCTGCATCCTATGATCACACAGTATCTGCACATTTATGGAGTGGAATCTCTTCCTGTTGACGAAGGCACCCGTCTCACCCACTGGCTCCTTGATGGCCACATGTGTACACTCGACTGCACCCTGGACGTGGGAGAGCCCAGCAAACACTGCAAAGCCTCTGGCTCGCTCAGCCTGGCTGGCCTCATCCATATGGTAAAGAATAAAGGTCAGTACCCACCTGAACAGAGCTTCTGTCGCCAGCTTGACACAACTGTGGACGTGATCATGTAGATCCCCCACCGAGCCCTGAGAGCCAGAGGCATAGAAGTTGAGGGCCACTGTGATCTTCAGAGCCACTGGCATGGGGTGTCCACCCACACAGTCAGAGCTGATCTTAGGCCCAATCATCTGACAAATTGAGGTCACGGTCTCCCTTGAGAGGTGGAGCCTCCTTCAGCATTGCACCTCAGACGTATTGAGGTAGCTGCATTGCCACCTGGCAGAAGGATAGTGGTATCTTCTGTGGCCTCTTCCATCTTGGATTTCCTGCTTGCCCTGCGTCCCTTGTGTATGCACCTCTCCTCCCACAGGTACCTCCCCTGGAAGCTGCATTGGGACACCTAAACTCCTTTCTGTCTTCTGCCCCTCCCTTCCTCCTCAGAGGACATACCACCAGTGGAGACCACAATCCGCATTGCAAGGAACCTACCTTTTTATTTCTGTTGGACTGTGAATTAAAATTACAATGGCTGCAGTTTAAAGGACATGTCTACTGGAACAGTGTGAGGGATATATAAAATGTTGCTGTGCTGGAACACCTCATGTCATCAGCAAAGAACTGAAAGGAATTTGGAAGACATCGATCAAAATCAACACATCGAATCCTGTGCTGTGGAATTGGTGCTATTGAACTGTTTTATCCCACCCTTAAAATTGATGCTCTTGTGTGTCTTATGTGTCTTCAGGGATTCAAGAAGGGGTAGAGTTTAGGTTAGAGTTGGAAATTAGCAGTTCATATTTCTTTTGCCACTGGTTAAAGACAATTTGTTCAATAAACAGTTATTGACTTATTAAGTTTACAAACCTGGTGCTTGTATTCTGTTAACCTAAATTAAATTAAACAATTCGGTGGGTTGGCCAAACTTTTTTCACATTTATCGTGGCTCGGGGAGCAGAGCACTAACTCCGGTAAGTTCTGACACCATTACCAAGGTAAGGGAAGGCTGTCTGATACCTGGAAAGGTCCACATGGTCTGAATCTTCCAGGGGTCTTGGAGACACCAAGGAGTCCTGAAATGAAGCCTGGAAATGCAAACAATGAAGCCCCAAACAGAGATGAAGCTGCCAAGTACCAATAAGCAACCAGCAATCTCCAAAACTGCTCACCACTTACGCTGACAATGCTGCTGACCCTTTTTATCCCGCCCTTGGATGAGGTTTAGCGAATTGTCAGCTGCCTGTCTGCCCGTTTTGCCCATGCAGCAAGTGCGACGTCACATGGGCAACGTGAAATCTAGCTTAATTGCCTTTTTAATGGCCTTAACTGGCCTCGTAGTTGACGGCAGGCGTGGCTCCGACACCCATGTGTGTCCGCCGACCAAAATATCGCGCGAGTGCGCAATGACGTCAAGACTCCCGTCTGACATCATCACACACTATCCCTCCTGCTCGGCGAATAATTCGGCCCTCTATGTGTGACACCATTGGATGCAGAGAAAGCTCCTTTTTTAATATATTGCTGATATTTTAATTGATACCCTGATTAAGGAGTAGACAAGTGGAAAAGCAAAATCATAACGTTCTGGACTTAAATCATTTTGTGTTCAATGAGAGCCAAGCCGATAAATAAAAGTTAGCGGTCATGAGTACACTGCCTGGAAAGCTGGAGTCTTTCCACCTGAAAGATGTCACTAAACCCGCCACCAATCTGTGACTCAATAAAAACCAAAAAAAACCCCAAAATGCTGCAGAGGCTGGAAATCTGAAGAAAAAGAGCTACAAAGTGCTGGAAACATTCAGCCGGCCTGGCTTCATCTGCAAGGAAAGAGATTAATGTTTAAGGTATAGCCCTTCACTGGAGGATTACACAGATCAGCTTGTGGAAAGGAAACAGTGAAGTGAAAAGGAGATGGAAAGAACTCATGAAGACAAGAGGAAGGTAAGGTGGGAGGTGGAGAACAGGAGATGGTGAACTGTGAGACACAGAGTGTGAGACGAAGGCAGACCTGATCAGCAAAATTAGAGAAATAAGACAGGTACAAGAGCAAATCTGGTTGGTTAAAGCTGGTTATCGCAGTCGGAAATTGCGTGTTTGAAATCCTTTCTAACTGCACTTGGATCCAGTGGGCCAGGAGCGGACAAAGGTATGTCAAAATCAGATTGAGGCCACCAACCAGCCACCTACCAAAACCAACCCCTCCCCCATCCAGGAAGCACTGGGGCACCGGATCTACTTTGCCAGTACCCTACTATCAGAGAGAAAGTGGAAGCCGCGTCAAAATAAGTCCAGACATCTTTAATGTGCCTGTTAAATAGAGCTGCTGTTTCTGGGGTTGCCACTGAGCTTCACTGGGACAGTGTCCTTGCCGGTGTTTATCCATCAATCAGCATCACTAAAGATGATTATCTAGTCATCCTCATATGGCCGTTTGGCTGTGCACAATTTGGCTGTCATGTTTCGTTCATTCAAGAGGACGCTTTGCGCCTCTGAACCAGAAGCTCCTGGACTTGTTGGCTGCAGAAGGACCTTTCATGATGCAGCCAAGCAGGTTGATAATCAAAGTGCTAACCCTTCCAATACCCCCATGGCAGAAGGTAAGAGTGAGAGAGATTCCTGGTCAGCCATTACTGACAAAACATTTTGCCAGCGCATCGGTATATGGCAGAGATCCCTCCAGCAATAGGCATGAGGGCATGAGGAGGGGTGCCTCCTAAACTGAACACAACTGAAGAAAAGGTTTCCTACACTACAGCAGCGACTACACTTTAAAAGTGCTTCATTGCCTGTAAAGCTCTTTGGGCATCCTGAGGCCATGAAAGGGGCTATATAAATGCACATTCTTTCTTTTCTTTAAGTATGCCTCAGTATTAATCTTCCTAGATCTGCTGCAGGGATAGTGTCTATATGTCACACAAGTGGTGCACGTTGACTGTACATGAGGTATGTAGGCCAGGATTTCCCGATCGGCGAGCAGGGGGCAGGGTCTGCTCGCCGACGCATAAAATGAGGCGGGATGATGTTGGGCGGAACTCCCGACGTCACCGCGCCCCATTTAAATTTTCAGGTGGGCGGGGGCTCTGCCGAATCAGCTGTGCACCCACCGACCTGTCAATGGCCAATTGAGGCCATTGATAAAGTAATTGATGTAATTAGTGGACCTGCCCGTCCAACCTTAAAGTTGGCGGCCAGGCCGGGAGCCCTGGCGGGCATTGGTAAAGCATGAAACCTCGTCCACGGGCGGGATGAGGTTTCATGAATGTTTTTAACTGAAATTGACGGACACGTCCCAACTCATGTGACAGTGTCACATGAGGGGACATGTCAGGGAAATTTTTTTTTTTCTGTTTTGAATTTTTTTTATTGTAGAGCCGATCTACCTGAGGCAGCACCAAGCCTCAGGGAGATGAGTGCGCTCTTTCATGCACTTGCGCAAAAGAGCGCACTCTCGGCTGAGGGAATTCCTCTCCCCCATCTGCACAGGGAGTGCATAGCCCTTAAATGGCCCGCCCACAGAAAATGGCGGCGTGCCCCCAATCGGGGGCGCCGATCGGAGACGCGCCTCCACGCGCCCGCTCTTGAACACCCCCCC
This sequence comes from Carcharodon carcharias, assembly GCF_017639515.1. NCBI lineage: Eukaryota > Metazoa > Chordata > Chondrichthyes > Lamniformes > Lamnidae > Carcharodon > Carcharodon carcharias. The sequence goes on along the minus strand of NC_054481.1, from coordinate 14,954,817 downwards.
TCCCACCGACGGGGGAAAAATCCTGCCCATAGGTGCACCAACAGTGACACACTTCATGTTACCTGTGCCACATACACCTCCTGTAAATTTGAGAACTTGATGCAGTCACCAGCTTCACCGTCAGGAGGTGCATCAGTTCCAAACGCTATTCATCCTGACCTTGGCAAATGTCACAAAAGTAAAAAGCAGAGCAGTGATAAACGTTTAGCGAAAATTTGATCCGCACGTTTCTTTCCAGCCATTTGAGCAAGTAGCAGAGCTGGGCTGCCATCCTTGTCTGATCTGTCAGATTAAAGCTGTGTTAATAAGGACAGGCTGCCCCAGCAGTTGAAATGTCGGTGAGCACAAGCTGGTCTAGGTAAGAATTTATTCAAACCATTCAATAATTAAGCTGCGAAATAGGCCCAGATGTACCGTTCAGGAGTCAGAAGGCACGGGGCTGGATCTTGATCTTGACTGTCATGGGGGGCGGTGGTAATAGGGTTTTACACAGAATCATACACTGAATGTGTAAGACAATGACAAGCCATTTGGCCCATCTGGTGTTTATGCTGTACACAAGCCTCGTCCCTCCCCTCTTTTATTTAACTATCTACACAGAAGGAGGTTGTTCATCCCAACCTGCCACTCCTGGCTCTTTGAAAGTGATAGCCAAATAGGATCCTCTTTCCCCTCTGTCATGCAATTTTTACTACTGACTTCAATGGAAATAAAAACTAAAAGAGAAATAAAACTCCACCAACGTCAGTGTTACCTTATCACACCCAGTCAAGACTTCCCACATTGTGTCCCAGCATTAGCAAGTTCGTTCTGCACATTCAAAGGCTCGCAAAGACTTCACCCTTAACATTTTATAAACAAATTTGAAAAAAAGAACCCAGATGCACTGTTGTATGTGTATCATTTCGTAGCAGACAAGTGATGCAGAAAAGTACAGATGCTCCTCGAAGGCATGTGCTAAACCCACAGACCCTCCATTCATTTACCACATCTGTTCGCGGTTGAGGCTCCAGTGGAGGACTGCCACTCAGTTGAAAAACACATTAAAATGGAGCTCAGATATGTCTCTTAATGGCTGCCCCAAGGCAATGCAAGCAGATCTGGAAAATAAAATCACCCACCTTTGACAAACTTAGATTGGGATGTTCCAAGTTCCAATTATCACTTTTGCATGGGTGAGCCATTAAGATTCTGAACCGAGTAGTCATGAAGTAATTGTGGATCATAATGATGAGATTTTAACTGAAATGGTTCAGCATTTTTGCCAATTATAAGTGGAATATAAATTATATAATGGTAATAATGTGTAAATCAAGCATATTTTATATTACATTAACTTTAACCCTTCAGACCACAAGTAGCTGTTATTGTGACATTGATATTTGAAATAATGAATTGCCTTGGGAGCGATTAATTAAGATCACTATTGTCTGGCATGAAGGAATGAACAAAGCATCATTTCAGACTCAATTCTCAACTGCGCGGTGCTGATCAGTTGGTCAGATGGTTGCAGAAGGGGTGGGGGGCGGAGGGGAGCTTTGGCTGGCCAGAGGCCTTTGGTCAGAACTGAGGCAAACTGACCAACAAGCAGGTGAATCATGAGATGGGGTTACGAGAGATACTAGTGGGAAATTAGATGCAGGAGTTCACAGAGAGCCTGTCTGGAGACGCTGGGCTGAATGGCCTCCTTCGGTGCTGTAAGATTTTATAATTCTAGGTACATAGGAAGCGGAGTAGATGATTCAGCCCCTCGATCCTGTTCCATCACTCCTGAATTAAAGTCAAGCGTAACTACTAGCCTTGGTATACAAGAACAAATTGTTTATTTCGGGCCTTGTTTCTTTGACCTTCTTGGATCCATTTTAATTATTGTCTGAATCCAACATCTAAACTGGGACTGGTTATATGTGGCTGTGCTACTGCAAAGAAAGGTTCCAGTTATTTCAGTCCTTTATCAGTGTGGGAGGTCTTCCCACTGAGTACTCACCATTCTCCAATTGCCCTCATTCTGTCCTCCCTCTCTCTCCCCTGTGTTTTACTCGTGAGGCGTTTCAAACTATTCAGATCCGTGGCAGTACTGTCAAAAGCTTGGCTTCACTAATTATGTATCTGCAGCTCCCGCTGAATTCTCAAGAATAATTACTTTTCGATGTTCCTCCTGTATTGGAGTTTATCTGCAATGACAGATGAAAGGGCCGGTCTTTGCTTTCTCTGTGCTTGCTGTTGCTTAGTCATCCATTAGCTTTCTAATCAGGCCTGTCAAAAATGTGATGGATTTTGTGGCTTCCTAGCCAAGATCAGTTTGGGGCCTCTTCACCAAGGGAAAAGAGAAAACAACTCACCAATACGGATGGAGCCTCTCCTTCTGCTGCCTATTTAAGCTGGCTCAACACTTTAGAGATACAGTTAAAAATATTACATAGAATTTTCAGCAGAACTGGCATATGTTGGTGTTTATACTCCACATGAACCTCCTCCTGCCCTTTCATCTTCTAACCAGATTGGCATAACCTATTCCTTTCTTTCTCAAGTACTTATCAACCTTCCCTTCAATTTTATTGTTGCGACCAGACCCCCCAAGTTTTTGATAAGATCCAGTTAAGGACCAATCAATTTTTGTTTAAAATAGACAAAGTTTGAGATTCAATACACTTGCTTGGGGAATAAATCCACAAGATTCCACAGGTTTTGAACAAAGAAAAATAAACTTTACCATCAAAGGTCAGAAAGATGAAGCAATTTACAATATCTATCTTATACTCTAACATTCACGGTTAATATGAGGTACAAGTGAATTAACAGGCAAACTGTGGACGAACACACCAGACTGCACAATAAATGGCAAATGTGACCAAGATAGATCCACAGGTTTCTCAGCATCACACTCAGGTGACATTAAACATTGTGAGTCAACCCAACTTGTTGAAACCCTTGGCTGCATCCTACCTATGCCGGGCGGGCTGGGCGGGAGTGGGTGAGGGCGGGCAAGGACCCGATCGCCACCATTTTACGTGGGTGGGTCAATTAAGGCTCTCCCAGCCTAATGCGCGTTCCATAGCGCTCAGCGCTACCTGTGCAGGCGGGGGGAGGAGGGAGAGTCAGGACCTGTGCTCTTTTGTGCATGTGCGCAAAAGAGCACAGAAATCTCCCTGAGGCACAGAGCTGCCCCAGCGAGGTTAAGTTGCTAAAAGAATTTTGCTTTCAATGAAATAATAAATTATTTAAACATGTCTCCTCATGTGACCGTGTCACATGAGCTGGGACATGTTTGTCAAGTTCACCAACTTTATTTATTAATTTTATGAAACTTCAGCAAACCTCATCCCGCCCGTGGATGAGGTTTCCTGGAAAACACGAAGGCCGCTTGGGCTCTTCGCCTGCCCACTGACCTTAAGGTTGGACGGGCAGCGTTGTTAATAAGCTTGATTACTTTTTTAATGGCCTTAATAGGCCGTTGACAGGTCGGCAGGCGCACGCCCACCAAACGAAAAATCTAAATGATGTGCGGTGATGTCAGGGCACACGTCCGACATCATCTCATGTCATTTTGCCTCTGACAGCTTCTGAATTCCCTCAAAGCTGCTCCAACTTGGACTGCCTCAATGACTGCACACCTCCCAGGGTTTTAATCTCATATCCTGAGTCTGTGTTCCCTTGGAATTCCAAGTCTGCCCTCCATCCTCTACTTACTGGCACAATTTCAGCTCTTTAATAGCCAGCTGGCTTCACTGAACAGTTACAGTCCTTTGATTTCTCCATGCTCCAACCTCCCCAGCTACACCAAGCTATAAATGGCTCCCATGACTTATTCTCTTTCCAGCATGGAGCCGGTGACCTACTGCCATCTTCTCCACTCCCCAGGACTTCTCCTGAGCCCTAACTGCACAGAGCCAGCTAACAGCAACACCTTTGCTGCCTGGAACCTGCTAACCAGTAATACCCTTCCCCTGCTGTGGAACACTCACTTCCCTGGCAAACACACAGGTAAATCGAAACCCTTGAACTGTCTTAAGCTCCATCCACTTCAATGACAATGTAGCCTTCCAGGGCTCACTGAATGCTTTAAAATTAATTGTAGCCCTAACTCCCAAAACAAAAGATCTCTCTACGCTGCATTTCTTTGCAAGCAGTGTAGACATCTTGTCTCCATTTCTCCAGCTGAGTAAGCCCACCTGCTGTTTTACCTTTCTAGCTGTTAACCCCTTACGTCAACATGGCGCAACCTTTTAAGTGTAATAGCCTTCAACCTGCTTTCGTTGCATTTATCCCATTTTCTACAGTTAACTTCCCTGAACTAAATTTTGCTTCAAAAATATTATTATGAGCCATGATCCAGGTATTTATAATCTATGCAGATTGTTTCAACTGTTCACTTTGGTATTCCCTTCTAACCATCTTCTGGATAAATGAATTCCCTGTTGGATGTATTAATGACCACCTTATATTTATGACCTCTGTTTTTGGTCTCCCCCACAAATAGAAACATTGGTAAGGATTTAATGCCCTGCCCCCTCTAGAAGTGAGCTTGGAGGCAGGAGCCATTTGAAGGGGTGGGAGGGTGTGGGGTGAATACCCCGCTGCTTTCCTTACTCTCCCTGATCAAGCTCCTGTGGGAAGAGTAGGGGCTGGCCTTCTTGTCCATAGACACTTAAGAGCCTTATCCCACCGCCACTGGTATTCAACCAGTGGCAGGTGGTGAAGTCACCATGCAGGAAGACCACCCAACAAACCTTATCAGAGCTGCCGGCAGCCTAGTTGAGGGGGGGGAGGGGATGGTGGTGATGGGTGGTGACAGGGGGTGGGGGTACCTTATTCTCAGGCACCCTGTGCCCACCTGAGGGACCCTGCATTGGGATGGGTGGGGGGGGAGGGGAAGGGGGCCCACAGAAAGCCAGCACCCCCCGCCCTGGCTTTTGAAATCCCCTTCCCACCTCACACAGGAACATAGGAAGTAAGAGCAGAAGTAGGCCAGTCGGCCCCTTGAACCTGCTCCGCTATTCAACTAAATCATTGTTGATCTTCTACCTCAATGCCATTTTTCTTCATTGTCCCAATATCCCTTGATATCTGAAATATCTAGAAATCTATCAATCTTTTTTGTGAATATACTCAATGACTGAGCCTCCACTGCCCTCTGGGATAGAGAATCCCAAAGATACACCACCCTTTGAGTGAAGGCATTCCTCCTCATCTCAGTCCTAAATGGCCTACCCCTTATTCTAAGACTGTGTCCCCTGGTTCCAGGCTCCCCAGTCAGGGGTTAGATCATTCTTGCATCAATCCTGTTGAGCCCTGTAATAATTTTGTATGCTTCAATGTGATCACCTCTCATTCTTCTAAACTCTAGAATAGATAGGCCCAGTCTCCTCAATCTCTCTTCATAGGACAATCCTTCCATCCCACGGATCACCCATTGCACTCTCTCTATGGCAACCATACCCTTCCTTAGGTAAGGAGATCAAAGCTGTACACAATACATCAGGTGCAGTCTCACGAAGACTCTGTACAACTGCAACAAGACTACTTTACTCCTGTACTCAAATCCTCTTGCAATAAAGGCCATCATACCATCTGCTTCCAAAATGCTCGCTGCACCTGCATGTTAGTTTTCAGTGGCTCATGAACAAAGGCACCCAGGTCCCTTAGGACATTAACACTTCCCAATCACTCACCATTTAAGAAATACTCTGCATTTCTGTTTTCCCGACCAAAGTGAATAACTTCACATTCCTCCACATTATATTCCATCAACCATGCTCTCACCCACTCACTTAGCCTGTCTAAATCCCCTTGAAGCCTCATTGCATCCTCCTCACAACTCACATTCCTATCTAGTTTTGTGTCATCAGCAAACTTGGAAATATTACATTTGCTCCCTACCTCCAGATCATTGATATAGATTGTGAATAGCTGGGCACCAAAACACTAATCCTGGCACTTTACACGTAATGTGATCCATGTGAACTTGAAAGAGATCCTGACTAACAGCCCGAGAGGAAGTCATTAAAAATAGTATCATCCGAATGGGATACGAAATGCAGTGAGCACTTGAGACGTCTCCGCGACATTAACTGACCAGTAACCACGCTTGGCATCAAGCTTCAAGAAGAATCTTGCACCCGCAAATCTCAGATTTAACTCTTCTAATGTAGGTATTTTGTAAGAGCAATGTTTCAAAGATGCATTTAAACATCGTGGATTGAGGCATATTCTCAATGGTCTGTCCTTCTTTATGACACATGTAATTAAGTTGCACCAATCTGTGTGCTCTTGTACTCTTCAAATGATTCCAGCTTTCTCCATTTTGTGTAGTTCAACCTTCAATGTGTCTTGTATGTGGATGCTGGACTTATGTGGTGGATCAATTGATGGACTTACATTCTCCTGCAAGTATAATGTTGCAGCTCCCTTGAAACTGCCAATTTTGTCAGACCATTCTGGATATTTCAATGCCAAGTCATGAACTGAGGCAATAGAAGTAGTTTCTGAGGTTGACCTGTCTTGTGATGTCTGACTGATTCCATGGATTGTTACCAGTGTGAGGTCATGACATGCCAGTGGAGCTGCAATTGCTGGGCCTTCAGTTTCCATGATGTAGAACATCTGTGACACCCAGTAGTATTGATTGTACTTGCACTCCGGGACTATGGATCCTGCACAGGGAATAAGTGAACCGTTGTACACTGAAAAGTTTCACAGCATTAGGTTTTGCAATGGCCTTCGATGTCTGTGTATGCATGTTTTTTAGGATTTGCAAAAGTAGTATGTTGGCACTTGCCCCTGTGTAAACCTTGGCCAATAACTAGTAGTTACCAACTTTCTTAGGGGAAAATAATGCAAATCTCGGCAAACAGCCTGATGGCATTTACATTTTCCAGGAGATTGATGGTGTGAAACGTGTTCACTACCCTTTGTCTCATCATGCACATCATTGTCATTTTGTGGCCTGTCAATCCCCTCATGTATGTGTTTCTGATGGGATACCCAATGGTCATTCATACTGTTTGGAGATACCCATTGTGTGTGGTCTGTTTGGATTAATGCACAGCTCTTTGTAGCTGCATCAGCCTTTGCTCTAGTGCCCTGCTGCTGCCAATGGTCCTTTCTGCCACATGCCTTGCAGAATTGGTGAAAAGCTGGGCATTCTCTTGGTACATACAGAAGGCCACACCCTCCACATGTCTTGCCAGATTTGGGCATTCTAGTGATTGGGGTTGTACTTAGCATCCGTTAGCTTAGTCAGCCTGTGAGGATTGCTTTGTATTTGTGTCCATCCTTGAGTAGCTCTTCGATGCGATACATTTTGGGCTTAGCCAGCAGATCATTCTGGGATGCTTCCATGGGAGCAGATGTGATCACCACTCCAACAAATTCTGTCTGCTCACTCTGCTTGCAGAATCACAGTGCAAACCTTTTTCTCTGTATCTACTGACAAAGTCGTCTATGGATTCTGTTGTCGAAATGACATGAACTCCAGTCGATGAATACAGAAGTTTAGCCTGATTCTGAACCAGTCTTCCAATGTAGCCCATACCTCATGGGGATCCCTTAGCTCTTCTGCTGTAAATCCTGGTGTGTTCAACCTGTGTAGGCCTTCATTCCCATTTGCAAGGTGAATTTTTATGGCTTGCTTGTCTGGTTCAGACACACCTGAATCAAGAAACCATAGCTCTGTACACGGTTTAAACATCTTGAATTTGGACAGTAGGTCAGCTGTATCCTAATTCAAACTGGGGGATCTTGTGGACATTTTGACAATATCCCTTTGACCTTCCTTCTACTGTAGTACCTGGGATGAGTGTCACTCTAGCCGCTTTCTCATGCTTTCCTGAAGCTTCATCCACAAAGTCAAGATGTGGTGGGAATGCGCCAATGAGTAATGGGGTGTTTACTTTATCTTTAATTTATAAAATGAAGGGAGAAACTCTAAAGGAGGTGTAGGAACAGAGGGGCCTCGGAGTATATGTACATACGTCATTGAAGATGGTATAGCATGTTGAGAGAACAGTTAAAGCATATTGTATCTTAGGCTTTATTAATAGGGGCATTGAGGACAAGAGTAAGGAGGTCATGCTAAATTTGCGTAAGACACTAGGCAGGCCTCATCTGGAGTACTGCATGCAGTTCTGGGCACCATACTTGAAGGAGGATGTGAAGGCATTGGAGAGAGTACAGGGGAGATTCACAAGAATGATTCCAAGGCTAAAGAACTGTAGCTGTGTGGATACATTGAAGATGTTGGGACCTCTCGGATGGCTGAGAGGAGACTGATGGAGGTAGTCAAGACCCTGAGGGGTATGGACAGCGTAAATAGTGAAAAACTGTTCCCACTCAAGAGAGCATCAAGAACTAGAGGGAACAGATTCAAAACAATTGGCAAAAGGAGTAAAAGTGTGTGAGGATTTTTTTTTCACCCAGAGAATGGTTGGAGTCTGGAACGAACTTCCTGAAAGGGTGGTGGAGGCAGGTCCAATCGAGGTATTCAAAATAGAATTGGATTGCCATCTCAAAAGAAAGAATGTGCAAGTTTTATGGGGATAAGGCAGGGCAGTGAGTCTAAGTTGAATGTTCTTTCATGGAGCCAGTGCAGACTCAATGGGCCAAATGGCCTCCTTGGGCACTGTAAAGCTTCTGCGAAGCCACCCGTTATAATCGCAACCTTCTCTGGCCCAATTTTTATGACTTTTTGTTTTGGTTTTTTTTGACTGTGCCTTGCTCCCTGGATCCAGTCCACAGCCCAGTCACTCGCCATTCCTGACTGAGGTAACCCGGTGCTGGTCCTCTCCATGCGCTGTCCCACTCAATAAACTGACAGGCAATGTGCCAGCAATCTCACCACGAGGGATCCACCTGCTTACCAGCTCTTTATTTGAGCACTAGCTTGGTGCTGCTTCTCCAAAGCTCCCCTTTGTTGCAGTCTGATCAAAACATCGAGTGTGTTCTCATGCCATGTAGCACGATCTAAGGCAGTTCATCGTGCGGTACCCAGACTTAATCTTGTTGCCTCCTGTCTTACTACCACTGATTGTGGTATTATAATGAAAAAATCACCAATCACTCATAAGGGATTGGGTAAACATATTGTGGGTTTGGTTATTAAGGCTAGGCACATGAGAAGAGCCTTTCATTGTTGTAAAGCTTGTAGCATTAGTAGCTGTGTGTGTGTGTGTGTGTGTGTGTGTGCTCTGCTCAAAGCAAAAGAGCAACTAAGACTGCATCACATGACACATTTCCCTTCCAGTGATGTCATGCTGCAATCCCATAAAGGCACATTACAACAATGGTAAGTTTGTTTCCTATGTACAGAGCATAAGAAAGCATGAAACTATCTACGATGTTCTTCCCAATGAGTTATCAAGAATTTGCCCCTGATTATAGGAACAAATTATGAAACACCTCCACAATAGTCAACAGCAATGAAAGAAAACTCTTAAGGTATCAGGACATATAAATTACCCATCGACTGGGAGTTAAAAGGCATGGTTTTTCCCTTGTCACTTTTGCTGCGATTTTCTCTTAGTCATCCCTCCTCTTGGCTTTTCCCATGTTCCATGGAGTTATCACAATGCTGGTTGATTACTTCAGTGTCAACCATCATTCTTCAGATTTGGTAGGTGGTTTCACAGTCAGATGCACTTCCTGCCACTAACCTTTCCTGTTGATCCAGGGCTGGGAAGCAGAGTATGGCTGAGCAGAACTCTCTCCTGCAATAGGCATGTTGGAAGGATTAACAGGTTAGCAGTCACGTTGTTTGGCTATGTTGTGAACACACCTTCTTTGACCATCAAATCCTGGAATGGGATTCAAACTCTGAGCTTCTGGCTCAGAGACAGGGATACCACCAGTGTGCCACAGGACCTGCTATGTCACGCCTCCTCTCCTAATTGTGTGAATTCCTTCCAAGTAGCTCCGTATGAGCCTGAGCAGCAAGTGTTGGACAGTTATATCACCACAAGTGCCCAAGCCTGCCTCCACTTGATATCTGCAAGTGTGCACTACCCCAGTCGGATTCACTGAATAAAAGTTTGGAACAGAATGCCTGCTCTTCACTATGCCAGGAAAGACAAGGTCAACTATTGCAACCATATCTGATGCCCTGCTGAACTAAGCTCATGCAGTGCAGAGCACGAATGAAAGCTGGGATCCTTCCATTGAATAAACCTATTCAGCCATCCGGGCAATTGAAAAGCAAACTTAACATAAATGGAAATTTAAAATGTGATCACAAGATATGAGATGAAAAGTTTTTCTGCACAGTAACTGATACATGAAGTAATTTCCAATAAAAGTAGTCAGTGCTATAATGATTGATTCCATTAAAAGGGAATTGGATGAATAATTGATCTGTGAATTTGATTAAAGTTATGGATGTAGACGTGGATGAAACATTCATTTTTCTGGAGCACTCCGCTTCAGTTCCTTTAAGGACAATGGGAGCAATGTAAATCAGGATTGAATAATGGGACCTGTAATGTTAATCTAACATCCTGGATTGTCTGCCCAGATTAAGCTGATGAGGGAGAACATTTGTAATTTGTTTTCTTAGAAATTGTACTTCTGTGAGTACTCTGCACCTCCTGGTAATTAAATCCTTGAAGAAAAATCCATGACAATACAGATTGTGCCAGTCTGTTAGAGGAATTGGGTTTGGTTCACTCATGGCCTTTTGAAGCTAAGAATCTTTAATGAGTAAAAAAATACTTTGCTGCCCTTATTGCCTTGAAGGTGGGAAGTCACGCCAGTGAAAGTAAAAGTTTCAGACACATTTTCGCACTTTCACACTTGCGAGAAACAGATAGCAGCACTGAATCACTGGTGTGATTTCTAATGCGTCTTCCCTTGTAAACCTTTTTGAAACACCACTCAGATCTTCAGGGATAAATTCATTGGTGGCTGTTTCAAGCACAAAGTGCTCGGATGCATGGAGAATTAATCTACAACATCCAACTTGAAAGAAAAATCAAACAGTTTTGATGAAGGGCTCCCGACACGCAATGCCTGTCTTATGTTCCATCGGTAAATTGAAAAATGCCTGCTTTATGTCTGACGAAAAGAATTACACTGTATAAATGTTGCCTACATGCTGAGGTTTACACTAACTTCAAGCTGTATAGCACCAGTTAATGTCGTGGACTGCTTTTCCATTGTTGGTGGGGGAGTGGGGTTTGGATAAACCAAATGAGACTAGACTGATGTTTCACGTTGACTGAAAGATCATTGAGATTAAAGGTGGCTTTTAACCATTCCCCATTAGATGAGAACAGGTTGAGAAAGCAGTTAAGATTGATTAGCACCACTCTGTTCCTGCAAATATCAATCCTGCTTACTTTGGCTGGGGAGAGGACTCATCCTTTATCATTGGGTTAATTGAGTGTCAATAGGTTCTTGACTCTCCACAGTATCAATAGGTTCTTGATGATGTTAAATTCTGTTTCCAGTCTGACAATAGCAAACCTGCAGTTGGTCTGCAGGGACAGTAGGTCCATCAGTTCAGGCGTAAAACCTCCTTTTGTGAGACCACAAAGGATAAGACTCTCCTCCAGGACCTATAGGGAATATTATCATCCCACTTACCCTTTTAATTCCCATTTAAAATGCTCAAGTGTGGATGATTGTTTTATAGAGTTGATTTTCAAGAAAGCAACACAGAGATGACCTTGGTTTCTAAGTGTGCAGGCACTTTATTTACAGAGTTTTATACAAAGTTTTAAAATGTCTCTGCAGTCGCAAACTGTCTGCTAACTCATGCTAACAGCTCAGGCATCCAGGCCTTTCTTTGGTGTCTGTATTCTTTGCTCTGAGTCAACATCCAAGCTTAATCAATCAAGCACAGTGAGCATAGGTCAGTTACCAGACTCACATAACCAAGCACAGAACAATTGAACACTACAATTGGTAATACAATAGGTCAGCATGCACAGCGCTAAAGAATAGTGGGTTCACACTTGTAATTTCGGCAACAATAACTTGCATTTATATAGCACCTTTAATGTAGATAAACATACCAAGGCATTTCACAGGAGCTTACTGCTATAAAAATTGGTAATGAGCCAAAGGAGAAGATATCAGAATGAGTGAAAAAAATAACTTGATCAAAGAGGTAGGTTTTAAGGAGAGCCAGAAAGGAGGAGGAGGGGAGTTTGTGTTGTTTAGGAAATGAATTCCTGGGCTTAGGGCCAAGATGGCTGAAGACACAGCTCATAATGGTGGGTTGAAGAGAGTAGGGAATATGAGAGTGAACAGAATTGGAGAGATATAGGATTTTTGGTGGCTTGTATGGCTAGAAAAAGTTACAGAGATGAGGGATGGATATGCTCTGGAGGACACAAAGCTAAGGTGTTAACTAAGATGTTAGTTAACTGGTAACGTAGATCAGTGAGCACAAGGTTGATGAGTGAGCAAGACTGGGTGGCAGAGTTTTGGATGAGCTCAAATTTATGGAAGGTGGAAGATTGGAGGCTAGCCATGAGGTCATTGGAAGAATCAAACTCCAGAGGTAACAAAGCAATAATTTCAGCAGTAGATCCACTGAGGTGGGGCAGAGAGGGGTAAAACTACAGATGTGAAAGTCTTTGTGACATAGACGGTATGGGGTTGGAAACTCAGCTTAAGCCAATTTGGATGCTGAGGTCTCAAATAGTGTGGTTCAGCCTAAAATAATGACCAGGAAGGGATATAGATTTAATGGAAAGGGACAGGAGTGTGCAGAAAGCTCCTATTCTATGACATGAAGTCAAGGGATTTGGCAACTTTGGGCAAGGGAAAGAAGGAGGAATTGTGGGGAGCCCTACCAAGTAGAATGGTCAATGGAGAGTATTGTACTTCAGAGTGCTGGTTTCCCAGCACTAACCAGATCAGCATGGCACAACCAACTGCAAAGCAAAACTCTGGCTGCTTTGTCCCAACATGTGCTATGACCCTCAACCTCCAACTTTGATACTTTCAGTTCTAACACCGCCTGTCCCTAATCCCTTCTCCGGGTGAATACGACAGGTTAATGCCAACCAGCATTGGAATGTGGGCACTTAAATGCTGTGGACTCACGCCCAATGGACTTGTTTAAGACGGTAGCAAATTGATTTTGTGTGCAACTCATGAATTAATGTGAGACAGATTTAAATCTGGTTCCCAGAATGGAAGAGCAGCATGAAGCCCAGTCTCCCAGTTAGATAGTCTTTGTCAGTGGCTTGTATTACAAACCTTAAAGGAAAAGTGCTGTGCCATTTGATTAGTTTTTTTTGACTTAGCATCAAGTGGAGTGAGAGTAAACTAGAAAATAAATCACCCCAAGCCCTTTTGCTTCTCCTATTGACCAGCTGAGGTCTCACATAATTCTTTCAATCTGCAGGGGAGAATTCCATTCCAATGCTTATGCTTTTTGTGGAAATAATGAACAGAAGAAATCTTCACAAAAGCATGTATGATTCACTGATTGTAACAACCAGAGAGTGGCTCAACTCTGTAGTATTGGAGGAACGTTTATCTCCAGACTAGAATAAAAATTAGCTCGAATGTCATATTGTATTGAATCTTAAATGCTTGTGCACTGTATTGCATAGTTTTACAGCCAACAAATATAGTGGGAGTGCATTTTGCTTCTAAATTCATAATATCACCATAAAGTAGCTCTGTGGGTTGAGCTATTACAGTGTGAGAGAAACAGTGTGGTCATTTACAGGGAGCAAGTGCAAGAGGCTGGGGCCTTTAACAATGAGAGAGTGAGAGGAGAGTGACCTTTAACAGTGAGACAGTGTGAGGAGTGTGACCTTTAGCAGTGAGAGATTGTGAGGAGTGTGACCTTTAGCAGTGAGAGAGTGTGAGGAGTGTGACCTTTAGCAGTGAGAGAGTGTGAGGAGTGTGACCTTTAACAGTGAGGAGTGTGACCTTTAACAGTGAGAGAGTGTGAGGAGTGTGGCCTTTAACAGCGAGAGAATGTGAGAAGGGTATGAGACCAATAAAGAGTGTGGAGAGCAGCTGTTTTGTGAGTAGGATTGGTGAGTATTTCTAGTCTTTAAAGTAAAAGTAAGGTCTTTAGTTTGTGTTTTGGTCTCTAGTCTTCTTTTTCTCTTTTTGTTAAAGATAGATTGTTAAGTATAAGATCAATGCTAGTGTGTATCTAAAATAATTATAAAGTGTAAAGGGTGGGGATATTAGAGCAATTAATTATGAAATTGAGAAAAATACGATGTCAATGGCAGGACGGGTGATGTGTTGCTGCTGCAGCATGTGGGATCTGCTGGACACCAAGGTGATTCAGAGCGAATACATCTGTACCAAGTGTTTGTAGCTCGAGGAACTTCGGATCCGAGTTGAGAGCTGGAGTCCATTGTTCCACATCAGGGAGGGGAAAGTTACCTGGACACTTTGTTCCAGGAGGCAGTCACACCTCTCAGATTAGCTAATTCAAATTTGGTCTGTGACCAGGGACAGGAAGGTGTGACTGTAGGTGAAGCAGGTGTTGGGGACCCAGGGGAAAGCGTTCAATGAGCCTCGGCCCCTGCAACTGTCCAACAGTTTCAAGGTTCTTGCAAGCTGTGTGGACAAGGGTGGGGACTTCAGCGAGGATGAGCGAACTGACCACAGCACTGTGGTACAGGGAGCCATTCAAGTGGGGGGAGCAATGGGAATGTAGTAGTGGTAGGGGACAGTATAATTAGGGGGATAGATACTGTTCCCTGCAGCCATGAGTGTGAGTCCCGAAGGCTATGTTGGCTGCCTGGTGCCAGGGTCAAGGATATCTCCTCAAGGATAGAGGGGAATTTGGAGTGGGAGGGGAGGGATCCAGTTGGTGCCAACAACATTGATAGGACTGAAAAGGAGGATCTGCTGAAAGAATTTGAACAGTTAGGAGCTAAACTAAAAAGCAGAACCTCCAATGTAGTAATCACGGGATTGCTACCTCAGGCACAGGCAAACTGGCATAGGGTAAATAAAGTCCAGGAGTTAAATGTATGGCTCAGAGATGCCTCAGTGGGAGGAATAGGTTTCAGTTCATGGGGCACTGGCACCAGTACTGGGGTAGAAGGGAGCTGTACCGGTGGGACAAGCTTCACTTGCACCATGTTGGGACCAGTGTCCTGGCAAATCAAATAACTAAGGTTGTAGAGAGGTGTTTAAGCTAAATAGAGAGGTGAGGGGAGGGTTCTGGAGAGGGGATACGTAGGCTTACAAAGCAAAAGGATATGGCAGCATTGCAGTGCAGCTATTTAGGTGATGATACCCAGAGTATGGCAGGAGTGTGACAGGAGTGTACAAACATTAAAAAAAGCAGCAAATAGGGTCAAAGGGGAACAAAATGGTAAAAAGGCAAAATTAATGGCCCTTTACTTAAATGCATGTAGTATTCGGAAGAAAATAAATGAATTAACAGCACAAATAGAGGTTAATGGGCATGTCTTATAGCCATTACGGAGACATGGGACAGGATTTCCCCGCCCCGTCGGGGGTGAAGTTGAAATGCGGGCCTCCGATTGGCGCCCCCAATCACCATTTTATATGGGTGGGCGTGATATCCGCAGGGAAGCACTATGCGCTCCCTGTGCGGTGGGAGGGAGGAATCCCTAAACCTGAGAGTGCACTCTTTCATGCATGCACATGAAAGAGTGCACTCATCTCCCTGAGGCTGAGTGCTGCTTCAGGGAGATCGACTGTACTGTCAAAAATCTGAAAAATAGAAAAAAAAATTCCCTGACATGTCCCCTCATGTGACACTGTCACATGAGTTGAGACATGACCATAATTTCTTTAGAGACGTTAATAAAAAATTTCAAAACCTACATGAAACCTCATCGCACTGGGAACTAAATATTCATGGGTATATGACTTTTCGAAAGGACAGGCAGGAATGAAACAGTGGTGGGTTAACTTTATAAATACGTGATGGAATAAGTACGATGGCAAGAAAGGATCTTGGATAGGAAGATGTAGAATCTGTATGCGTAGAGGTAAGAAATAACAAGGGGAAGAAGACACTGGTGGGAGTAGTCCACTGACAGTAGCTATACTGTAGGATAGAGGATAAATTGGGAGATAAAGAGGGCACATAAAAAAGGCAATACATTAATCATGGATGATTTCAATATTCATGTAGATTGGGAAAATTACATTGGCAGAGGTAGACACAAGCAATAATTCATAGAGTGTATTTGGGACAGTTTCTTAGAGCAATATGTTGTGAATCCAACCAGGAATCAGGCTATTTTGTATCTGGCAATGTGCAATGAGGCAGGTTTAATATATGATCTCAGAGTAAAAGATCCCCAAGGAAACAGTGACCATAATATGGTAGAATTTAGCATTCAGTTTGAGAGTGAGAAACTTGGGTCAGAAACAACTGTGCTAAACTTAAATATGGGTAATTACAATGGAACGTGGGTAGAGTTGGCTGGAGTGGACTGGGAAAGGAGTTTAGGAGTAAAGACAGCTGATGAACAAAGACAGACATTTAAGAAAATATTTCATGACTCTCAACAAAAATATATCCCAGTGAGGAAGAAGGGTTCAAGGAAGGGGATAAACCAATCATGGTTAACCAAGGAAGTTAAAGATTGTATCAAATTGAAAGCAAAAACATACAATGTGGCAAAGATTAGTGGTAAACCATAGGATTGGGAAAGTTTTAAAAATCAATTAAAGGTGACTAAAAATAATAAAGAGGGAGAAAATAAACTTTGAGGGTAAACCAGTAAGTATTATAAAAATGGACAGGAAGTGCTTCTTTAAACATATTAAAAAGGAAGGGAGAGGTCAAAATGAACATAGGGCCCTTAGAGAAGAGGCTGTGGAAATAATAATGGGGAGCCAGGAAATGGTAGAGGAGTTGAATAAATACTTTGCTTCAGACTTCACGGTAGAAGATACTGATAGCATTCCAAAAATACAAAATAATCAAGGGGCAAAAGGTGGGAGGAAATAAATATAATAACTCTCACTAGAGAAAACTTACTACAGAAATTAATGGGGCTAAAGGCCGATAAGTCCCCTGGATCTGGTGGTTTGCATCCTAGGATATTAAAAGAAGTAACTACAGAGATAGTGGATGCACGGCTAGTAATCTTCCAAGAATCCTTAGATTCAGGAAAAGTCCCAGAGGATTGGAGAATGGCCAATGTAACACCATTATTCAAAAAGGGAGGGAGACAAAAAGCAGGTAACTGTAGGCCATTTAACTTAACATTGGCCATTGGGAAAATGTTGGAGTCTATTATAAAGGATGTAAAAGCAGAGCATTTAGAGATACATAATATAATCAAGCAGAGTCAGCATGGCTTCATGAAGGGGAAATCATGCCTAACAAATTTATTAGAATTCTTTGAGCATGTAACAAGCAGGATAGATAAAGGGGAACCAGTAGATGTAATATATTTGGATTTCTAAAAGGTGTTCGATAAGGCACCACACATAAGGCTACTTAATAAGATAAGAGCCCATGATGTTGGGGGTAGTGTATTAGCATGGATAGAGAATTAGTTAACTAATAGAAGACAGAGAGTTGGGATAAGGGGGGCATTTTCAGGATGGCAACCTGTAACTAGTAGAGTGCCACAGGGATCAGTGCTGGGCCCTCAATTATTTACAATATATATTAATGACTTAGATGAGGGAAGTGAATGTACTATTGCCAAGTTTGCAGATGACACAAATATAGGTGGGAAGGCAATTGATGAGGATGACACAAGGAGTCTACAAAGGGATATAGACAGTTTAAGTGAATGGGCAAAAAAGTAGCAGATAGAATATAATGTGGGAAAATGCGAACCTTGGCAGGAAGAATAGAGGAGCTGAATATTAGTTAAATGGAGAAAGACTGCTGAAGCTACAGCACAGAGGGATTTGGGACTCCTTGTGCATGAATCCCAAAAGGCAAGTTCAACAGGTAATAGAAAAGGCAAATGGAATGTTGGCCTTTATTTCAAAGGGAATGGAGTATAAAAATAGGGAAGTCTTACTAAAACTATACAAGGCACTAGTTAGGCCACACCTAGAATAGGCATGAACAATGTGGGTCTGCTTATCTAAGGAAAGATATACTGGCATTGGAGGCAGTCCAGAGAAGGTTCACTAGGTTGATCCCAGGTATGGAGGGGTTTTCTTATGAGGAGAGGTTGAGTATGTTGGGCCTGTACTCATTGGAGTTTAGAAGAATGACTGGTGACCTTATTGAAACATATAAGATTATTATGGGGCTTGACAGGGTAGATGCTGAGAGGTTGTTTCCCCTTGTGGGAGAGTCTAGGACCAGAGCGCATAATCTCAGAGTAAGGGGATCACCCACTTAAGACAGAAATGAAGAGGAATTTCTTCTCTCAGAGGGTAGTGAATCTGTGGAATTCTCTACCGCTGAGGGCTTTAGAGGCTGGGTCGTTAAATATATTCAATGCTGAGGTAGACAGGTTTTTAATCAGTAAGGGAATCAAGGATTATGAGGAAAAGGCAGGAAAGTGGAGTTGAGGATTATCAGATCAGCCATGATCACATTGAATGGTAGAGCAGACTTGATGGGCTGAATGGCCTAACTCTGCTCTTAGGTCTTATGGTCTTATCGCCTTATAAAGTGGCTAAAATTATGAAGTTACTTTACACACCTTCCAATCATTGGTAACTAGGATTTACACAAGTTGATCCAGTGCCATTCTATACCAATCACTGTTCCAAAGCTGATGCTGGCTATGGGGTCTGTCAGTTAAGTTACTAAGTTTAAGCATTTGGAGTGGAGTGAGGACCTTTGTTAATTAAAAGTGGAAAAATGCCTATGATTGCACAAATGAGCAATCACTAATTATGTCACAGCACATATGGTTTGAACCAAACAATGTTTCATTGGGAATGAGAGTTGACAGGATTGCAGTGAACTGAAGGTTTTTTAAGGAAGAAATGTCACAACATTGTCTCGAACTTTATACTCATACAAGTTTTCTCCCAACAGACCTACACTCTCTGCATTCTCACCAAGACAGTCTCACCTGAGTTCCTCAGGGTAGTATCCTTGGCCCAACCATCTTCAGCTGCTTCATCAATGGCCTTCCTTCCATCTTAAGGTCAGAAGTGGGGATGTTCATTGATGACTGCAGTATTTTCAGCACCTTTTATGACTCCACAGATACTGAAGCAGTCCATGTCCAAATGCAGCAAGACCTTGACAATATCCAGGCTTGGGCTGACAAATGGCAAGTAACATTCGTGCCACACAAGTATCAGGCAATGACCATCTCCAACAAGAGAGAATCCAAACATCGTCCCCTGATGTTCAATGGTATTACCATCACCGAATTCCCCACTATCAACATACTGGGGGTTACCATTGACCAGGAAACTGAACTAGCCTAGCCATACAAATACTGTGGCTACAAGAACAGGTCAGAGGCTAGGAATCATATGATGAGTAACTCACCTCCTGAGTCCCCAAAGTCTATCCAACATCTACAAGGCACAAGTCAGGAATGTGAAGGAATACTTCCCACGTGCCTGGATGAGTGCAGCTCCCACAACGCTCAAGAAGCTTGACGCCATGCAGGGCAAACAAACATTCATTCCCTCCACCACCGACGCACAGTAGCAGCAGTGTGTACCATCTACAAGATGCACTGCAGGAATTCACCAAGGCTCCTTAGACAGCTTCTTCCAAACCCATGACCACTACCATCTAGAAGGACAAGGGCAGCAGATAGATGGGAACACCACCACCTGGAATTTCCCTCCAAGCCACTTACCATCCTGACTTGGAAATATATCGTTGTTCCTTCACTGCAGCTGGGTCAAAATTCTGGAACTCCCTCCATAACAGCACTGTGGGTGTACCTACACCACATGAACTGCAGCAGTTCAAGAAGGCAGCTCACCACCACCTTCTCAAGGCAATTAGGGATGGGCAATAAATGCTGGCCTAGCCAGTGAAGCCCACATCCCATGAATGAATAAAAAAAAAGAGATAACTATATTGATTTGCGAATGCCTGCTAATTCAATGGCAGGTATACACCGCATGCAATATTGGTTAGAGTACCTTTCAAACACCCTCTACCAATTGCTTTCCAAGCAACAGCCAAACCAGCAGCCTTTGAAGGGGCCATTGGATGCTGCTTGAAACCGGAGCTTCTAGCTCAGAGGCAGGGACACCACCCATTGCACCACAAGACCACCACACACTCTAAATATTAACTCCAATTCACAAGAAGATCATTTACTGCACATTTCTCACCAATGACACCAGCCCCTTTTATGGATTATTTTAAAAAGATTGCAATTTCGCTCTAAATTTGATTAAATTATTGAGAATGTTAAACCATTACTTGGACCCAATTCAAACTGAGTTGAATCTGCCCAAAGCTTTCTCATGCAGGCCCCTCAACAACTGACAGAGAGAGACGAGACTTTTACTACATCACTTTACATTTCCAAGTCTGGTCCAGGAAATAAGCATCTGCTTCATAAAACTTATGAGTGAAAGTCACTCCAACAGTATCGTAGCTGTAAATGCAGGTGATTCCTTTGTACAAGCTGAAAGGAACAATATTACAAGTTGAAGCAAAACTAATTATTTTGCTTATCAATGTTATAACTCCCAAAGCGTGAAAGAATATTTAATCTTAGCTCTACTTAATTACAATGAGCAGTTGGCCTCATTATTTAAACCAATTTGTTCTGGTTAACTGGATTAACTTTCTACTCCATTTTCAAGCATTCAGATATTGCAATGGTCAAAACACCCACAATCCTGCAGAAGCTTGGAGACGCAAGCATACTTTCACATTTTTCAGCTGCTATTCTGCTTCCTAAACCCCCATCGTGACAGGTAGGAGGAGCACGCTCAGAACAAGCTCAAAGTGTGCTGCCAGTCAAAGTGCTGTGGACAAAAATAAACGCCCACGGCCCATGCCTGAAACAGGTGTCAGGCCGCTGAAAAATTCAGATCAGGGGCTAAGCGCTTGTCTGAGGCTCCCTCTGTGATGTTGGGTAGTCCTGAACTCAGCCAGCACCGGGTTTGAAAAATGCCAGGTAGCCTCCCAGGCAGTCCTGGACCAACAAGGTGTTTGAGATATCCTTACTTTAATGTGGAAGCCAGGATGAGCCCCATTTCAATGTTAATTAACCTTCTAATTTCAGCTGATTCTGCTTGTTCGCTGCCCTTTGAGCAGACTCCAAACATTTGAGCTAATAGGAACGTTTTGAAAAGTTTTGAATTAATTCTTTTTTTTTAGCTTTACCAAGCTCTACTGCATCCCAATCTAACTGCAGGATACTTCCGTACATCTTTCTTTTCCAAACAGGCAGAATTTTATTCCAGAGTCGCCACTTGCACCCAAAGCGAAGACTCCACCGTACCTTCTTCTTAAAATTTATTGTGGATCTGCCTCCACTTCTGTTACTGGGAGGGCATTTAATGTCCCAACAACCCTCGGTCTCAAAAAAGGTCTCCTAGGGTGGGATTTTCTGGCCCCGTGGGCATTGTCGCAAGCGGGGTGGGGAAATTTGGGGAGCCGTTGACTTCTAATGGCTCTCCAAATTTTCCCACCCCACCCGCGGCAACGCCACCAATGGCAGGGCCGGAAAATCCCACTCCCAGCTTTCCCTCTCCTTGTACATTCACGCCTTCCTTTCGCCAGCCCACTGGTCAATGGGAATAATTTCTCCCCATTTACCGAATCAAAAGCTTCCCTTTGGAAAACCACTGTTGGAATTGGAAGTTTCTCACCGGGATCACTGGGGTTCTGTTCTGAGGCTGGCATGTGGGTACCAGTTGTCGTCCACAGGAACACAAGACATCAATTAAAGAACAAAACACATTTGTTTTGATTGATGTCAGAAATAGTTTCTACTAACTCTTTTCCACCCACTTCCATAATGAACCGAGAATGACGAAGCCCATTTTTATCTCTGGCTATCCACAGGAATTTAGTTAAAGGGGGAGGGGCAGCCAAAAGCAAAATAAGGATCATGCCAACACTGGGTATTTCTGAACTACCCTTAAAATGAGCCAACTTGTGACATGAATATAGGCCAATGTTTGCCCTAATATGTTGGTTGCGAGGGACGGTGGAAAACACGCCAACATCTCCATATATGTTTCAATACCATAGTTCAGTTCTTTTTATTATTCGTTCCTGGGATGCGGGTGTCACTGCTTAGGACAGCATTTATTGCCCTTTCCTAATTGCCCTTGAGAAGGCGGTGGTGAGCTACCTCCTTGAACCACTGCAATCCTCGTGTTATAGGAACAGCCAGAGTGCTGTGAGAAAGGGAGTTCGAAGACTTTGACCCTGCGACAGTGAAGGAACGTACCAGTTGCAGTGAGTTTTAAATATTTCATAGAATTGCATAGGATTGACAGCTCAGAAGCAGCAGCAACAGGCCCGCACGGGTGTTAATGCTGCACAAGCCTCCTCCTGCCCTGCCTCATCTAACCTTATCAGCAGATTCTTCTATCTCTTCCTGCCTCATGTACCCACAGCACATGGACTGCAGCAGCTCAAGGAAACTGTTCACCACCACCTTCTCAAGGTCAGCTGGAGATGAATAGCAAACGGTGGCCTCGCCAACGATACCCGCATCCCATTGAAAGAAGAATAAAAATGCATCAATCATGAGTTCCGCATTCTGACCATTCCGAGCACCGAAGCTTCTGCTCAATTCCCGATTGGACTTCTTCGTGATCATCTCAAATTTATTGGCAGAAAAGGATCTCTCGATTAATTTTTTTTTAAACTTTCTCAAATCATTTGGCCCAGATGACAGGATACTTTACTGGAAGCCAATTTAGATTAATGCTTGTACTAAGCTTGCCACAAAAACACTTGTGGGGCACTACAACAACAATCCAGATGTATATAGCGCCTGCAATTTAATAAAACATCCCACGGGCACATCAGACAAAATGTGACTGAAGCCATATAAGAAGATATTCGTATAGCTGACCAAAAGCTTGGTGACAGAGGTAGGTTTTCAGGAGCAACTTAAAGGAGGAGAGAGAGGATGAGAGGCAGAGAGGCTCGGGGGGGTGGCGGGGTGCGGGGTGGTGGGGAATTTCAGAATAAGCAAGGGCAACGAATTATTTGCCTACCTACACTGATGTGGAGGATGAGCTGAAGCTTGAATATTCCGAAGCACTCATATGCAGGCAATCAGATAGGCTTTCATCTTACAGCTGCTGCTCCATTTCCTTTGACTGAGAAGTGCTAACAGGGCTGTATGAGAGGTGGCCTAACTTCAAGCCAATACATCACTGAAGCTGTAGCTGCTTGACACAAACACAAAAAAATCAATAACGTCATTTATACTGCTACATTCAAGATCTAGCTGGCACAGGGCCATTATAGTGCTCTCCGGGGGATGGCTTGACAAAGATGCAGGAACCAGGTGAGGAATTAGCTGAGGAGCTAAAACTCTGGGAACTGCAATCACTAAACTACCTATTGATCCACTGTTTTGACCCAGCAGTTGGTAAAGCTGAGTTATTTAAAGATCCCAGAGGGAAACTTTAAACAACTGTCATAACCTATATTTTTAAGTGGTTATGTTTGAGATGCAACTCTAAATTCAGGAATCAGACCACCAGTTCTCAAGAGGTTTTATATTAAACTAAATGAAATATATTATTAATTTACACAAGTTAAATATATACACTTGACTACAAATTACTACTATTATAACTTTTAACAAATTCCTAAACTAATCTCCATTAAGGCAACAGTAACCCATAGACTTAACCAGACACCAGGCAAAGCAATTTCACCTTACAAATTCAAAATGAGGTTTCTCTCACTTTGGTTCCTGTGGAGACAGTTGTAGGCTTACAGCTGCTTTGATCTTACATTGCCTCTGCCCTGCACACACAAGACTGCTGTCGGTTATTTCCAGCACATCTCATTGAACGTAAGTTGTCATTGTATCACCAGCCTCTTTGAACTCCACCTCTTCTAACAATAAAACCCCTTTCATAGTACCAATTTTATTAGTAATATAAACATATTGCTTGGTCTCTGCTAGCTAGGTGCCCGATTTCACCCCACTTTTTGAATGCTGTATTTAAAAAAATGTAAATGCACTCTCTTACATCTCAAAACTAGTACACATCAAGCCAGACTAGTTGGCTTTAATCCAATTAAGATACATCCACAGACTAAACCTCTATTTTAGAAGAAAATACTTTTTGATAATATTATACGCATGCCTTCGTGTCCATGCACAGCCTCATAAAATCATGCAGAACCTATACCAGAATGAGTGGTGGCACAAACATGGAAGAGCCATTGTAAACAGAACAGAATTCATTATGCCATGAGTTTATAATTTGGGGAGAGGTGACAGATTCACTCAGTTGCTTCCAATCTGCTCTAATTTATCCAACTAAATGACCATTAACATTGGTGCAGTCAAGTTGTCTAATACCTGCACAAATATCATTGAAAAGCATAATGGAAAGTCCCCAGATTGAGCAGCTAAAATAGTGCACCATATCACACCTTATTTTTGTCATTTTTTGGCTTTCCTTCCAGTTCTCAGGACCTGATTGATCCTGCGACTCTCCTGGTTCACCTGCTCTTCCCTAGCGTTCTGCTTTGAACGTTACGATTCTGAACATGGATATTGTTTTCTCCAAAAACACTGCCAAGCTCTGCCTCCCCCACCCAGAACGTGGCACAATCCTACAGTTAAACAAATCTTAATCAGTAATTCATTAAAATATATTGAGATATCATTAAAAAAAAGACAAATAAATCAATTAATCATGTGCCCGGCAATGAAAAAAATCACCGTATCTTAGGCTGAGGCTTTCGATAAAGATGTAGGGCTGGATTTTTGCTGAGCTGGGATGATGAAGGAGCCCTATACAGATGGCAGCTGGGACCCAACTCTACCCGACCCCATCCCCTGAGTTTCTGATTTTCGGGGGTGCCTTTTAAGGGTGCAGGCTGGTACAGGTTACCGGCCTGCACCCTGCATCCCCAACTTGGCCAGCTCCATTGCGGGACTAGGCATGTCCTCGTCCTCCGCAATTTTCATGGAGCGGGGCTAGCATTCAGAAGAGGCCTGGATCACAGCTCCTCAGCGGTATCATGAACCATAATCTGTGTGAGAGGACCTTATAAAAGTTATGTTCGAAAGGTCCTCCTCATGCCCTCCCATGCCAAGGTATGCCCTGACAAACAACCTCTATAGCCTCTATTGCCCCCATGCTAGGCTTTGGTATCTCCATTACCTGGAAAAACTCAGCAGGTCTGGCAGCATCGGCAGAGAAGAAAAGAGTTGATGTTTCGAGTCCTCATGACCCTTCTAATGGTCACGAGGACTCGAAACGTCAACTCTTCTGCGCCGATGCTGCCAGATCTGCTGAGTTTTTCCTGGTAATTCTGTTTTTGTTTTGGATTTCCAGCATCCGCAGTTTTTTGTTTTTATCTTTGGTATCTCCATGCCTATTCACCCACCATCTGTAGAAGCAATGAACACTATAGTGACAGTGAGATGTGTAAAGAAAACTTTAAAATGAACAGCCATTCATTGGTAGCTTTCTACTTAAAAATACTCTTTTTTACAGGCATGGATGTGACGGGAGTGTGTGAGTGGTTGACGAGTGTGTGGGATGAAGGGTGGAGGGCCTTTCTGTTTCTATTATACCTGGGGCACCAAGGTGGGCCTTTTAAACATCCCACCTCTGCACTTGGCGGCTCCTGTGGCTGCCTCCGAGATTTTTCTCAGGTGGGCTGACCAAACAGCGCTCAGCACCTGCCCCCCCGCCATCCCCCACATTGAAAACCTCGCCCTTGGGGGCACTTTCTCCTGCAGTGGGCAGGCCGACCTGGGCATTTCCCAATCCCCACTACCCTCCTCAAAGATGAAAATGTGGCCTGCAATATCAGTTCCGCAAAAGCCAAACGGGGAACCCCCCGGGAACAACATAATTCGGACAGCTTTATTCAGAGTGTTTTAACCTCCACCACTTGGTGATGTGTAGGAGCAGATTGGCTGCGTATTGTAGAAGCTGATCATTGGACAATTCATTAAAACCACCATGGTTCACTCTGTCAGCTACTGCATAGGTAATAGGAACAAAAATCTATAGGGCAGGATTTTGCCGTGGGTGAGCAGGGGGTGGGGCCTGCTCACTGACGTGTAAAATGACGCGGGATGATGTCGAGTGGAACCCCTGATGTCATCCTGGCCCATTTAAATTTTCAGGAAGGTGGGGGCTCAGCAAAATCCGCTGCAGGCCCGCCAACCTGTCAATGGCCAATTGAGGCCATTGACAGGATCAATTATACAATTAAAGGACCTGCCTGTCCAACGTTAAGGTTGGTGGGCAGGCCAGGAGCCCCGGTGGCTAATAGAGAAAACATGAAACCTCATCCACCAGTGGGATGAGGTTTCATGCAGGTTTTTTAAAAGGTTAATAAACTTATTATGTAAATTATGAACGTGTCCCATCTCATGTGACATTGTCACATGAAGGGGACATGTTAGGGAATTTTTTTTTTCTACTTTTAACATTAGTAAAAGTGTCAGCGATCTCCCTGAGGCGGCGCTTAGCCTCAGGGAGATGTGCGCATGCATGAAAAAGCACACTCTTGCTTTTGGGGAATCCACCCTCCCCCCCCCCACCGCCCGCACAGGGAGCGCATAGCGCTTCCCGCCGGACGTCACACTGGGTGGGCCTTAATTGACCCACCCACTTAAAATGACGGCGGGGCCCGCTTCTCCGGCGGGGATCGGCTCCCCACCCACCAGAGATTGGGTAAGGCCCACCAGCCCGACAGGCAGAAAATCCTGCCCATAATGTTTTGATTGACTGTTCCACCTGAATATTTAACTACTAAATCAACGGCTAAGCATTTGTCTACCTTCAGCCTTGGGTCTCTCTACATGGCTGTAACATTGGTGCCGCTGGAACAGCTTCCTCAATAGTTGTCTCGGTAGACAAATCATTTTCAAACAGCCAGGGGCATCTAACTGGCTCTCATTTAAAAAAATTAGCCATGTAATAAAATGCACATTCTAATCAAAGTTGATTTTTTTTTTAAATTGGTCTCTGATGAAATGTACTTTCTTCACAATTGCTGCTGATTAGTGAATTCATTTCAGAGATCTCATTCATATACACGTGTTTGAAGGTGACTGGACAAGTTGATGAAGCTGTTAAAAAAGCTCGGGATTCTTGACTTTATAAACAGGGCTACAAAGCACAAAATCAAGAAAGTCACATGAAACTTTTAGAGGCCATTGGTCAGAGATAATGGGCCGTAACCTGCGAGCTCCCCAGTGTCAGATTTTGGGGAGGGTACCACAAAGGTGCGCTGGGGAATCCCTCTCGGACGTTCTCAGCTAAGGGTTTGCACTACAATTGCCCAGAAGTGCACACTTTCTTTGGACAATTGCCCAGCGCTGGGAACCACCCAAAAATGTGGTTTAAATCGCAACCTTCGGATGGTTCCACCAGGGTTATACCAATAGTTACCCAGAAAATGTTAGAATAATTAAACCTCTTCTAGTTTCCGTGTCACTATTGTAAAGGCTCAGACCGATCCCGCCCCATGGGAATCCCCCCCTGCCGATGCCCCATGGGATTCCCCACCTGCATGGGGCTCCTCACCTAATGCCTCCACCTCCCCAGCAGGCCCAACTCTTAACACCCCCCGACTCGACCCCCACCCCGCCTGACCCATACCCCCCGAAATTCCAACCCGCCCCACCCCCAGCCGCCCGAAGGCCGACCACACACTCCTGATGCCCGACACCACCCAGCCCCCTAACCACCCCCCCCAAAATGTCCAGCCTGCCTCAATCCTCCCGATGTCTGAAACCCCCTCCCAACCCTCCCAAACGTCCAGCCGGCTGCACTTCCTCCCGATGTCCAGTTGCGCCCACAACATCCTGATGTCTGACCCCCTCCCCACATCCCCACCTAACCTCCGAACACCCCCACTGACAAATCCTTCTCACTTACCTTAGGCACTTACCTTCTCCCTGGACTGTCAGTTACAATGGGATCTTTAAACTTACCTGCTTTACGGCAGCTGGTGCTGTAAAAAAGGGATGTGTCCTCCTTCAATTCAATGGAGCTGTCTTTGGCGCTGGACTTCGGAGACAGCTACGCTGCCTGGATCTCGCCTGGCCTGTTTCGGAAGGTCGGGCGAGACAGGCATGGAAGGAATTTGGCGTCGGGAAGTGGGCATGGAGTGGCAATCCGATATCCGATGCTGATTGCCACTCCGAGGAAGTTACAGTCTGATGGCCTTCAACCCTTTGTACAAGATGCCATCTTGGTTGACCACTTCATCTCTTTATGCCCGATACAGCAACAGGTCTGTCCTTACGTTTGGTTGGGGGTGGTGGGGGGGGGTGGGGGGGGGGGGGGGGGGGGGGGGGCGGATGCTGTTGGCCGAATGGCTGGTGTGAATCAGGTTGGTATCAACAGCATGAGGCAGAATTTTGCCCTTGGCGGGCGGGCAGGCATGGCCGCCCGCGATCGGACTCCGACAGCGATTTCATGCTGGCTGACCAATTAACGGCTGCCCCAGGGAGCTGAAGGCCAGAATCCTTCGCTCCTGTGCGGGCATGTGCCTGACATGCTCAAGCGTAAAATGACGTGCAGTATTTCAGTCAGCGGGCACACGCACGCACGGGAGTTGGCAGCGCCCCCGCCAACAATTAAGCGGCCTAGTAAGGCCCTTCATCAAAAAATTGATTGGAATTTTCCACTGTCTTTTCAACAGTTCGGTTGGCGGGTGGGCGAAGAGCCCAAGTGGCCTTTGCATCTCTGGCAAAACCTCGTCCATGGGCGGGATCAGGTTTTGAACAGTGATTTAAAACAAAACTTTTTACTCTCCTATTTAGAGTCACACAAGGGAACATGTTTTTACTGTTTTAAAAACCTTTTTTTTTATTGATAAAAATGTTCAGCTTCCTGAGGCAGCTCTATGCCTCAGGGAGCTTTTACAGCACCCACCCCCCCCACCCCCATCCTGTTCATTGGCCAGCCAGTGTGAAATCACGGTTATGACCTCCTTGCCCTACCCTTGTTGGAGGTTGTGGCACTCGCGGCAACTTTGGGCAGGGAACTCAAAAAGAAGACCCTGTTGTTCAGTTCGTCTACATTGAACACCTCAAACCCTTCTCTGTGGCTCTCTAAGCTTGCTGTCTGTTCATACCTCTCAAATCCCCCTATTAAGCACTTTGACAACTTTCTTCTCTCTTCCATAGATGCGTTTCCATACAAATCTCTAACATTACTCAACATGTCTACTCCTGAAACCACTATTTAGACAGACTTTGCAGACATGCTGACTCTTGCAAATATATCGCGAGAGATGCAATTTCTCAATAAAATCTAGCCTTAGGAATTTAGGGGAATTTAGGGGCTAGTGGCTGTTAGCTGTCAACTGTTAATTGTATTGGCTGTGTGAGAAAGATCCGGAATTCTAGGCTGGGAGAAGATGCAGTTTGAATCAGCCATCCATTCAAGCCAGACTGCAAAAAGCAGTCATGTTCTGAAGTTTTGGATTTCCACAGCACAGTGGGAGTGGGTTAAGGTGGTCATGTGGTATGCCTTTATTAAAGCTATTGCCTTGGGTAATATTACTGGATTTTTATGGTCAAACATCTATACGGGAGTGTAGCCTAGAAGGTATTTACTTTTGGGTCTGACCAAGTAGGGAGTCTTTTGGGGTAGTATTTTGCAAGACTACTTTTAACTGTGCATCCGTAATTTTGTATACTTAAGTGTTCTTTTATTCTTGTTAAAAAATCTTTTATGTTTCATTTTTAAAATCCCAAAATTGTTACTGGTCTTCTTGCTGCTGAGATCAGTATGTTTTCTTCTCATTTTCAGAATACAAAAAAAGAATATGGCCTGTAAGCCAAGTTTCCCTCTGGGGTTTGGTTTGCGCAACGATTAACACCGGCTGTGATCATAACAATGGAAGCAAAGCCTCCTGCGGATAGATGGGGAGTGAGCCATAGGTTCACGAGATATCAAGACTGTAGTTGATGGACTGAGCACAGCCATGTGGGTGACCCGGGATTGAGGGGAGATAGCAGCCAGGGGTTCAATTCTCTGTGGGATGGGGCTTGCTGGTTGCTTAATATATAAACACCTGCTAATCTGCTGCACAAACTGCAATTGCACCAAGCTCTTTATGAGAAATCAAAATTCACAGCTTTCTTTAGGGGTACATCTGAGATCCCTCACCACAACCTAGTCAGAATTGACTATAATTGAATATAAAAGCAGAAAAGGAGAGGGAACTGTCATTGATAAATAAGCCTTACTGAGGCCAATTTCAACACGTGATAAGGTAGGTAACCCAGATATATTGGAAAGAAAAGATGGTAAATAAAACAGCACACAAAACATTGGAAATGTTTAAATATAATAGATCAGAGACCAAAGCTTCATAGAATTTATATTTACAACTGACAGATATATCCAAGTGCATTGGTCAATAAAACACAGATAAATATATTTATAAGCAGCACAAACACAGGTACAATTAAATACCTATAAACTAATAAACAGTCTACTTGATTGGCACCACATCCACAAACATTCATTCCCTCCACCACCGACGCACAGTAGCAGCAGTGTGTACCATCTACAAGATGCACTGCAGGGATTCACCAAGGCTGCTTAGACAGCACCTTCCAAACCCAAGACCACTACAATCTAGAAGGACAAGGGCAGCAGATAGATGGGAACACCTCCACCTGGCAGTTCCCCTCCAAGTCACTCACCATCCTGACTTGGAAATATGTCGCCGTTCCTTCACTGTCGCTGGGTCAAAATCCTGGAACTCCCTTCCTAACAGCATTGTGGGTGTACCTACACCACATGGGCTGCAGCGATTCAAGAAGGCAGCTCACCACCACCTTCTCAAGGGCAACTAGGGATGGGCAATAAATGCTGGCCCAGCCAGTGACACCCACATCCGTGAATGAATAAAAAAAAACAAATTATGTATAACACAGAGCTATACCTGCAATGATAACTAACACCTAAGTGTTCACAAAGCCATTAAAAATTACAGCACAATTCATTTAAACGTGCAAGAGGTACTATTGATCGAACTTACAGGCTGATACACATAAATGCATTAATATGATGATGTGCCCTCTCCTCTCCCTGCCAAGCTTCCAGCAGCTGTGAGGCCCACGTTCCACATCTGGAGCCTTTTTTCTGCAGGCTCGTTGGCCTCTGAAAAGGGGAATGTGACACTGGACTCCTGTGCCTCAAATAGGGCCATGACGTAGGATTTTTCAGAAGGTTTTTGTTAAGTAGTTCCAGATGCATCAATATAGTTATTTGTAAATATTTCTGACCTGTTAGAGATTAAGTAAAATACTATTGAGTTTTGTAAACCAAGAGTGGGAATTTCCGGCCCCGCCAGCAGCGAGCATTGTCACGGGTGGGACGGGAAAATTTGGAGAGCCACCAAAAGTCTTCCCATCATGCCCACGACAGTGGCTGCCGCTGCGGGACTGGGGAATCCTGGCCCAACTGTTAATCTATATTGGAGCACGTTTGAAAAGAATTGCAACTCATGATTTTTAGACTAAACCTCTTGAATTTTTGTGAGCTTGTCTCATGATTTTTGAGACGGTGGAGTTGACATTACTGCCAGCTACAAATGTAACTCCTGCTTCAAAGACTGTCCGCTGTATCAGCCTGTAAGTTCGATCAATAGTACCTCTGTAGACTTCTTAAGTGTCAAGAGCAGTTACTTTTTTAAACAGCCAGAGCCATTTAATCACAGTAGAAAAGATGAAAGCACAGGCTGACAGGACATTTGCTAACAATGTTTCGCAGCATTAGGGTACTTTCTTCATTGGATAAGTACTGTAATACGTGTAAACAATCACACAATGCTGGACAATGTAAAGGCCAACTTACCCTAAAAGGACAAAGCTCTATGATGAATTGCTGCATTAAAAACTCATTTACGTTACAATACAGCACCTAATAGTGCCATCTGAGGGTGTGAAAACATTTATTCTTACCTTTCAGAATGTTCCAGACCTCTCAGAAGGCTCTCCCGTTTCTTCATGAACTCTCAAACCTGGAGCGCTTTCAATAGGTTTCCAAAACCCTGCATCACCAGATGGAAATAACGTGCCGCAGAAACTCTGATTCTCCATTTAAAATGGGGAACCCGACCTCAGCGGGTAAGGGTGTGCGTTTTGTACAATCATCGTTCCCAGCCCATAAAAAGGCCAGAGGAAAATGTCTTGGGGGCGGTATTGTGGAGGAGAATCAGGTTACCTCCAAAAAAAAAGTGTGGCCATTTGCGCACTAGAACGCAACACCGTATCCAGGCGGAAATTCACCCCATGGTCTCAACTGAGTTGCTGTTGGACTGTGTTTGGCCAGGTGGTTAACAGTGATGTTGAGTGTCTTGGGCTACAGGAAGATATAGGCGAGATGGTCAAACGGGAGGATAAGTGGCAGATGGAATTAAACCCTGAAAAGTGTGAGATGATACACTTTGGAAGGAATAATTTGACAAAGAAGTATTCAATGAACGGCATGACACTAGGAAGTTCTGAGGAACAAAGGGACCTTGCTGTGTGTGCCCATAGATCTCTGACGGCAGAGGGGCACGTTATGGGGTGGTGACAAAGGCATATAGCACACTTGCCTTTATCAATTGAGGCAAAGATAACAAAAGTAGGGAGGTCATGTTGAAGTTGTATAGAACCTTGGTGAGGCCACAGCTGGAGTACTGTGTGCAGTTCTGGTCATCACATTATAGGAAGGATGTGATTGCACTGGAGGGGGTGCAGAGGAGATTCACCAGGATTTTGCCTGGGATGAAACATTTAAGTTATGAGAAGAGGTTGGATAGACTTGGGTTGTTTTCGTTGGAGCAGAGAAGACTGAGGGCCGACCTGATCGAGGTGTACAAGATTATGAGGGGAATGGACAGGGTGGATAGGGAGCAGCTGTTCCCCTTAGTTGAAGGGTCAGTCACAAGGGAACATAAGCTCAAGGTAAGGGGCAGGAGGTTTAGGGGGGATGTGAGGAAAAACCTTTTTACCCAGAGGGTGGTGACAGTCTAGAATGCGCTGCCTGAGAGGGTGGTGGAGGCGGGTTGCCTCACATCCTTTAAAAAGTACCTGGATGAGCACTTGGCACGTAATAACATTCAAGTCTGTGGGCCAAGTGCTGGTAAATGGAATTAGGTAAGTAGTTCGGGCGTTTCTCATGTGTTGGTGCAGACTCGATGGGCCAAAGAGCCTCTTCTGCATTGTGATCCTGTGATTCTGTCTGATTCAGAGCATAAACATCATGTGGCATTTCACTTTGGGGGCATGACTGATCTCTGGAAAATTTACCCTAGTGTGATTGTAACGAGTCCAGACGTCAATGTTGTAGTTATTCAGACTCGATGGGCTGAAGGGCCTCTTCTGCACTGTGATTCTGTGTGGCACAATGGGTGAGTATAAAGTTTTATGAACAGCCTGGGTTTAAATCTAACCTAAGCTGATGGAGTAACCTTTCAGCTCTCTGTTATATGAACAGACACAACTGACAGGCAGGCGAAGACTAGCTGGTCCACCAAGTCTTGTTGCATTATTGCTAAGCAGTTCCTCCCTTTCTTTCTCCTCCACTTCACCCCCTCTATAATCTCTCTGAGAGAGGCAAGTTACTAGAGATAAAACCCAAGACTTTAAGGGGGAAAACATACTCTGGGAAATTCCTCCCGCCCCCACCCTCCACCACCCCTTTGGCCATCCTGTATAAGAATCCTATGTGTGTTGAATTTGGGAAGTCAGATTCTAGTGCCCAATAGGCATATGCCCACAATGGCAACACTGGCACTAAATTGCCAGTTCTACTTAGGGGTGGCTGATGCAATATGTAACCGACTGCTAATGGGGTTCAGGCTGTGTGTTAGAGTCAACATCTCCCAAAATGCCAAAAAGAAGGAGGAATAAAAAACAATCGCAAAATGTACAAGTTTATATCAAGGATAACATAGGGAGCAAGGCAAGCTTTACTGGGAGAATGAAGAATCTTTAATGTAACCTCACGCCACTGCAGTCAATTGTGGAATTCACAAAAATATTTCTCATGGGGCAGGCTTTTAAGCTCCAAAATGATCTTGCAAAAATGCACCACTGAGCACTTTCAGCAGAAGCAATCTATTTCTGTCAGTGTAAGACCAGGATTGAAATGGTGCTACTACACAGTAACTATGCTCAGGAGATAGGTACAAGTTGGCCAGGCACTGAAATAATTGGGCATTTCAACAATCAGATAGTGCAACACAGACCAGGTGATAGCGTTTGATGGTGGATAGGAACTGATGAAGCTCGAAATAGTACTGAGTGAGGCAGGGTCTATGGTTCATTCCAGCTGTCAGAGGAATTTGGATGCAGAATGTTAGAAACCAATTATTCTTTAGGAGTAGTAGCAACTGCCCTTTGGTAAGGAAAGAAAGATGAAAGGCTTGTGCTTATGTAACGTCTTTTACTATCTCAGAACGTCCCAAAGCACTTGACAGCCAATGAGATGTAGTCACTGTTATAATGTAGGAAAATACAGCTGCCAATTTGAGCACAGTTAAATCCCACAGATAGCAATGAGACACGTGATCAATAATCTGCTTTTACTGGTGTCAGCTAAGGAGTAAATATCAGCCAATGTAGAGATCTCTTCTGCTCTTTTTCAAATCATGTTTGTGATGACTGTCACTTTACGATCAGCTCAATTGAGTAGGGAGTCACATAATTTTTTCCCCCGTGCTAGCCACACATTGGTTGAACAAATCACGTGATCCCTACTCAGTTGAACTGATTTTAAAGTGACAGTTATTGCAGTGCTGTTGTAACATTTATAGCTGTGTGAGAGGTAAATAAGGGACACCAGTTTAGGACCTCATCCAGAAGACACACCTCTGGGATTATAACACACTCTCTGCATTGATGTGTCAACCTGGATTATTAGCTGGAGTCTCTAGAGTGGGACTTGAACCCACAACCTTCTAATTCAAAGGTGAGTACTAGCAATTGAGCCAAGGCTGCCACCAATCTTGCTGCAATACTTGTATATAACGCGTGATAGCAAGGCAAAGGCTTAGTGGTTACTGTCATAAATAAGAAAGAGCACAGCTAAAATAATGTAGATGCTGGAAGTCAGAAATAAAAATAGAAAATGCTGGAAATGCTCAGCAGGTCAGGCAGTATTTGTAGAGAGAGAAACAGTTAACTCAGCTCGATGATCTTTTATCAGAACTTCACAAGCATTGGATCCTGGTCACCAGTTTGTTGGGACTTATGGATCCGGGTTGCTTGCTTGTTTTGGGATAGCCGAGATGGTACAATAGGCAGATTAGGTCAGCAGGCACTTCTTAGGTGGAACACATTCTGTTTATTTACAAAGGTATTCTGCAGCTACACTTGTGTGCTTTCAGCTCAAACTCTGTCTCCACACTACAGAGTCTAACTATAGACTACTGATTACTGAGGTAGCCCATGCTACTCCTCTATTGGATACTAAGATCATGAGATCTCCCATGATAAC
This sequence comes from Carcharodon carcharias, assembly GCF_017639515.1. NCBI lineage: Eukaryota > Metazoa > Chordata > Chondrichthyes > Lamniformes > Lamnidae > Carcharodon > Carcharodon carcharias. The sequence continues at coordinate 14,919,309 of NC_054481.1, read as the reverse complement.
ATTCTTCTTAAAGGTATATTACACATCAGATTAACACATCAGATTTCCTCCCCCTTTACTCAGAAATACTTTTTACATTTACAATTACAATTTTCTCAAAATATCAATTTATTTACACAGATAAGTAATTTACAAATTCAGTTTTTCTAGTGGTTTCCTTATGCATTGTAGAATGTCTCAGTTCTGCAACTTCAGATGCTTTGTCAGGGACCTCCTTTTCTGGAGCTTTCTGAACATCAGGTTCTGCAATGGGCATCTGCAAATGTGCTTCCTCAATTCTTGCAGGTACAGCCAACCCTTCGGACACATCTGTACTTGGTTGAGTTCTTTCAACAGAAAACGTTGACTCTGTTGTGAGCACTGGTGGAATTATTTCTTAGTGATTTGTTTCTCTCCTTCTTGTATGATCCACATATCTCCATATGACTCGGTCTTCCAACTTCACATGGTAAGAAAGAGGTCCTGTCACTACTTATTTCACCCAATAACTACTTTGGCCCTTCTCCAAATTTCTTCATGTATACTGTCTCTTCTATGATAAACTTGCTGTCACAACTATGCCAGTCATGTCTAGTTTTCTGAACTTCCACCCCTAAATATGGCATGATTAAACTCAATCTCATCCTGAGACGGCGTTTCATCAATAATTAAACAGGTGTCACATCTGTTCTTGTGTGAGGAGGTGGTCCTGTAATGGAAAAGAAAGCATGCTAGCTATGATTGCTATGGAATCTCCAGTTAATTTCTTTGTGTCAGACTTGAATGTTTGAGCTGCCCTTACAGCCAGTCCATTTGAGGAAGGATGGTACGGTGAAGTTTTTATATAAGTGATACCGTTGAGGCTGATAAGCCGTTGAAACTTAACACTTGTAAATGCCGTACCATTATCAGATACAACTACTTCTGGTGGTCTGTTAATGGCAAAATTTTGACGTAACTTCTCAATTGTAGCAGAAGACATTGTTGACTTCATCTCATATATGTCCAGCCATTTTGAGTGAGCATCAACAATGAGCAGAAGCATTGACTATGTGGGATCTTTCATGGGAACAATGTATAATCATACCCAAGCCTTCCTGGTCATTCTCAAGGGCGTAACGAAGCTGCTGGAGGTAACTTTTGCACTTGCTGATACTGCATACAACTTTTCACTGAGCTCTCTATTTCTCTATCCATTGGAGGCCACCATAGATAGCTGCATGCTATGGTCTTCATTCAGGAAACTCCTGGATGTGCACTAGGTATTTTAATTAACAATGGCTTTCTTCCTTTTGGAGGAACAATCACTCATGCTCCCCACAATAAGATACCATCCTGGCTGGTTATTTCATGCCTTCTGTTAAAATATGTTTTCATTTTTTCGGATTCCTGCTCGTGACCAACCATGAAGAACTTGTTTGTGTGCTTTGGATAAGACTGGGTTTTGACTTGTCCATTCTCTGATCTGTCTAGCACATATCGGTGATGAATCTAAGAACTTCAACAACATAATGAGCTCTTGAGGAACTGGGACATCCTCATCATTTTCTTGCAAGGCCAAATGACTAAGTGCATCAGCGTTTGCAATTTAACTTCCAGGTATGTGGATAAAAGTATATTCATATGCTGCCAGGATCAACACCCATTTCTGTATTCTTGCTGAGGCTATGGGTGGTATAGCCTTATCCTCACTGAACAATCCTAGCAATGGCTGAAACAAAAGTAAAATAGCAGCCATGTATGTACTGGTCAAATTTCTTGACACCAAAGATGAGCGACAGGCCTTCTTTTTCTATCTGTGAGTATCCCTTTTCCACTGTGCTGAGTTCTTGATACACATTCTATAGGCCTTTCTGTGCCATCGTCCATTCAATGGGAGAGCACTGCTCCCACTCTATAGGGAGATGCATCACATGTCAACACCAAATCTTTCCTTTGGTCATGATGTACTAATAGATTGGACGAGTGCAACAATTTTTTTATCTTTATGAAAGCTTCTTTCTGTGGTGTTTTCCAAGACCAACATTGTTTTTTCTTGAGTTGGTAATGTAGGGGTGCCAGTTCTGTCAACAAATTAGGTAAGAAATGCCCATAATAATTGATAATCCCTAGGAATGATCTGAGCTCAGAGGTGTTCTTTGGGGCAGTTGTCTCTCTTATGGCTCTCACTTTCTTCTCAACTGGGTAGAAGCCCTGTGAATCTACCCGGTGACGCAAATAGATTACCTCCTTCACTTGGAACTTACACTTTTCTTTTTTTTTAATGTACTCCAAGCTGCAAGAAACATTTTAAGACGTCTTCTAAGTTTGCCAAATGCTCCTTTTCATTGAGTCCAGTCACCAGAACATCATCTAAATAAACTACAACGTGGGGCGGTCCCTGCAGTAAACTTTCCATTGTTCTTTGGAATATGACGCAAGCTGAGGAGACGCTGAAAGGTAAACAGGTATATTGGTACAACCCTTTGTGTGTACTAATTGTGAAAAATTCCCAGGAGGCCTTCTCTAACTCAAATTGTTGATAAGCATGACACATATCAAGCTTTGTGTAGGTGGTTCCACCTACCAGCTTAACATAATGGTCTTCAATTTTTGGTATGGGGTGTTTGTCCAGCTTAGCCACTTTATTCACTGTCAATTTGTCAATAGCCAGTGCTATCTCTAGCATCTTCTTAACATTCAAATTTGTTTCAGACAATAATCTCTTCTGAATCCTTTCCTCATTTACACCACACACTAAATGATTTCTGAGGATGTCATTTAAAGATGTACCAAATTTGCAATATTAATTGTTTCAAACTTGATACATAACGAGCAACTGTCTCCCCCAGGGCTCCATTTCTTGAGTTAAATTTGAACCGTTGCATTGTTACCGAAGGCTTTGGCTGGCACTGACCTTTTATGAGATCCACCAGTTCCTCAAAACTTTTCAAATTGGGGCACTGGGTGCCATCAGACCTTGAATCAATTTGTAGGTTTTACTCCCACATGTGGATAAGAGGATTGCTCGCCTCTTCTCTTCCCCCGCAATGTCATTCACATGGAAAAATATTTAAAAAATAATGAGACCAATCATGGCCATTCGAAAGGATCAATTCTTATGAACTGCGGCATTCTGCGAGGTGATTACTTTGATGATTAGAATGGAAATTCTACTTACAATTAGCGTGCGAGGTACAGCGCGATTTCATTTCTCTTGATTTCTTTCATTAACTTGTTTTATTCACGAAGCCAGATTATTGCATCTCCACTGTTTTCCTGGCCTTTTTTTTGCTTTTTCCTTGTCACCAATTTGTTGGATCACGGTCACCAGTTTGTTGGGACGTATGAATCAAAGTTGCACACTTGTTTTGGGGTGGCCGAGTTGGTACAATAGACAGAGTTGATCAGCAGGCACTTCTTAAACACATTCTGTTTATTTACAAAAATATTCTGCAGCTACACTTGTGTGCTTACAACTCAAACTCTGTCTCCATGCTACAGACTCTAACTATAGACTACTGACTAATGAGGTAGATCGTGCTACTCCTCTATTGGATACTCAGGTCATGTGATCTTCCATTGTAACATTCTTCTTAAAGATATATTACACATCAGATTATCACAACAAGTTAAGAACAGCCCCAAGGAAATGCAGATTAAAGCAAAAAAACTGCTGATGCTGGAAATCCAAAACAAAAACAAAAATACCTGGAAAAACTCAGCAAGTCTGGCAGCATCTGCAGAGAGGAACACAGTCAATGTTTCGAGTCCGAGTGACCCTTCAACAGAACTAAGTAAAAATAGAAGAGAGGTGAAATATAAGCTGGTTTAAGGTGGGGTGGGGAGGGTGGGAGGTGGGACAAGTAGAGCCAGTGATAGGTGGAGATAAACCAAAAGATGTCACAGACAAAAGGACAAAGAGGTGTTGAAGGTGGTGATATTATCTAAGGAATGTGCTAATTAAGGGTAGAAAGCAGGACAAGCAAGGTACAGATAGCCCTAGTGGGGGTGTGGTGGGGTGAAGGAATCAAAAAAGGCTAAAAGGTAGAGATAAAACAATGGATGGAAATACATTTAAAAGTAATGGAAATAGATGGGAAAAGAAAAATTTTTATAAATTATTAGAAAAAAGGGGGGAATCGGAAAGGGGGTGGGGATGTAGGAGAGAGATCATGATCTAACATTGTTGAACTCAATATTCAGTCCAGAAGGCTGTAAAGTGCCTAGTCGGAAGATGAGGTGCTGTTCCTCCAGTTTACGTTGAGCTTCACTGGAACAATGCAGCAGGCCAAGGATGGACATATGGGCATGAGAGCAGGGTAGTTTGTTGAAATGGCAAGCGATAGGGAGGTCTGGATAATGCTTGCCAACAGACCGAAGGTGTTCTGCAAAGCGGTCACCCAGTCTGCATTTGGTCTCTCCAATGTAGAGGAAACTGCATTGGGAGCAACAAATGCAGTAGACTAAATTGAGGGAAGTGCAAGTGAAATGCTGCTTCACTTGAAAGGAGTGTTTGGGCCCTTGGACGGTGAGGAGAGGGGAAGGAAAGGGGCAGGTGTTGCAGCTGCTGCGGTTGCATGGGAAGGTGTTGTAGGAGGGGGTTGAGGTGTAGAGGGTGATGGAGGAGTGGACCAGGGTGTCCTAGAGGGAATGATCCCTGCGGAATGCCACCGGGGGGGGTGAGGGATGATGTGTTTGGTGGTGGCATCATGCTGGAGTTAGCAAAAATGGCAGAGGATGATCCTTTGAATGCGGAGGCTGGTGGGTTGATAAGTGAAGACAAGGGGGACCCTATCATGGTTCTGGGAGGGAGAGGAAGGTGTGAGGGCAGATGCGCGGGAGGTGAGCCGGACATGGTTGAGGGCCCTGTCAACCACCGTGGGTGGAAAACCTCGGCTAAGGAAGAAGGAAGACATGTCAGAGCAACTGTTTTTGAAAGTGGCGTCATCAGAACAGATGCGACGGAGGTGAAGGAACTGAGAGAATGGGATGGAGTCCTTACAGGAAGCAGGGTGTGAGGAGCTGTAGTCGAGGTAGCTGTGGGAGTCGGTAGGCTTGTAATGGATATTGGTGGACAGTCTAACACCAGAAATTGAGACAGAGAGGTCAAGGAAGGGAAGGGAAGTGTCAGAGATGGACCATGTGAAAATGATGGAGGGGTGGAAATTGGAAACAAAATTAATAAATTTTTCCAAGTCCCGACGAGAGCATGAAGCAGCACCGAAGTAATCATCGATGTACCGGAGAAAGAGTTGTGGGAGGGGGGCCAGGAAACGCAGGCCTGTGCTGTTATACTGAAAGACTACTGAGACATGGGTTTACCAAAACATTATAAATATTCCCAATATTCAATCACTGGAAGATTGTGGCAAAAATTGCAGGGATTGTCCATAAATTTTGTACAAGAGATTCCAGGCTATTGTGGGCTTGACATGATGATTATGGGCCAGAACTTTCATGGAGTGGCAATCCCAGTCTGATTGAGGCTACCATACATACATGCTACCAACAGAGGGAGTCTGCTAGGAAGTGAATAATAAATAAAGAAGGATCCATGTTTACCAGCTCGTACAGTTCTAATTCCAAGTGTCACTGGCTAAATGTACAACTGTTTCTATCCCAAGTACTTCACACATTTTAAAGGGAGCCTGGCCTGTTCTCTGTGTGGTAAGTTCCTGGTTGCTGTGCAACCCTGTACCCATGTATTTTAAAGATAACATTGGCCAGAATGACTCAGAGGTGCTCTCTAAAAACCTCTACCTTTGGTTCATAATGGATACTCTCCTTTTTCCGAGTCCCTTCCCCTTCCCCTCCTCCCCATTCTTCCTCCCGCTTATTTATCCAGGCGCTAATTTCTGCTCTCCTCAGCATGCTTTCTCAGTCAGTCCCAGCTTAGGTTCTTCTTTGCTATTCCCCCACCCCCACCCACACCCCACCATCTCCCACTTGATCATTCTTAAAAACTGGACAATAACATTGAGTTTTCTTCAGTTTCTTATGAGAGATTCACCGCTGCCAACTGCGCCTTCTGTTTCCATCTATTTTTGCAGCCACGACTGCTCATTCGGGAATGAGCCAGTCAAATTTACTAATATAGAAAACGATGCGCTGCTGTCATGAAAAAGCTGCATTGTCTTGAAAGGAAACAGCCAAATGCTCACTGTGACTGGGCAAACCATAATCACACTCATGGACACTGATTATTTCTGCTGGGATTATGGGAATCAAGAGCCACAGAGGATTCATGTGGAATATTACACAAGCCACGGTTGATTTTCCAAAGCTCAAACAGTTAACAATGTCGAACAGTTGCACGTCACAAAAGAAGCGAAATTACTTGTATTAAAGGAGATAAATGCTGTGCCTCCTCCGGGTATCACCATAACTGCAATAATAAGCAGACAAGAGGAGATCATCAGGAGACCAATGTTCGTTAGCTTTCTTTAATTGTGCATTTTTATTGCATTGGTTTGAGTTTTAAAAGTACATCCAGTGGGAGATGTGCACACACATATGACAAACGAATGGCACTCCTTCTACTTGTGAATGTGTTGTATTAATGCTTCAGTAATATTTATTGCTTTGCTTTGTTTGGATTTTCTAAGAGATGTTTCCTGTGTTGAAGATCATAGAATCATAGAATTAAACAGCGAAAAGGTGGCCATTTGGGCCATTGTGTCTGTGCCAGCTCTTTGAATGAGCTATCCAATTATTTCCACTCCCCCACTTGCCTGCAACATTTTTTCTCTTTGAACCATCTGTCCAATTTCCATTCAAAAGTTACCATTGAGTCTGCTTCCACCACTCTTTCAGGCAGCACATTCCAAGTCATAACAAATCGTTGTGTAACAATCTTTTACCTCATTTCGCCTGTGGTTCTTCTTCCAATTACCTTAACTTGTGGTTACCAATCTGGAAATACTTTCTCCTTACTGAATCTATCAAACCTCCCCTAAATCATGGAAGTCTTTTCCTTGATGGCTCTGATTTGCTAGCCCCTTCCTAAAATTAAAAACATTGAGGGAGTGATTGCAGTCAAACTCGGTGACTAAAACAACGCAAACTAGATAAAATTTGCAGTCGCACGGGCTCTTTCTGGCTTTTTAACCAGTCCTTGCACTTATGATTTCAGCTACCTGATTGCTAATTGGCTTCTACTACACAGCATCCACACCACACACAACACCAGTGCAGCACCTCTTTAATCATGGGCAGAATTTCCCGGAAACCATGCAGGAGCGGGCCCCGCATGCCAATGCGTAAAATGACGCGGGGGTGATGTCGGGCGTGCGTCCCGATGTCACCCCGCGTCATTTAGATATTCAGTTCGGCGGGCGCGTAGCCAAATCCGAATTGTCAAAGGCCTATTAAGGCCTGTTAATTACCTAATTGGAGGTCGTTGTCAGGGCTGCCCATCTACAGTTGGCGAGCAGGCCAGGAGCCCACTGGGCTTCCGAACAAACATGAGGCCTCATCCACGGGCAGGATGAGGTTTCATGAGGGTTTTAAAAATGTTTATTAAGTTTTAACGTTCAAGTAATTGACATGTGCCAGCTCAAGCGACAGTGTCACATGAGGGGACGTGTCAATAACATTTTCCTTCACTGTTCACAGTTTTTTCAAAGTTGAAGCGATCTCCCTGAGGCAGCACTTTGCCTCAGGGAGATCTGTGGGCTCTTCCGTGCAATAATTGTCCCGCCCACTTAAAATGGCGGCGCACCACCAACCGGAGACGCCAGTCTGGAACCCGCCCACCCGCAAATGCGCCCGCACAACACCGCCCCCACCCCGACAGGCAGAAAATTCAGCCCCGTGAAAAATGTCCCGAGGCACTTTGTGGAGATGTAGAGAAAAGAATCATTGGATGGTGAAGAGAAGAAATGAAGATTCCAAAGAGGGTGACAGAAAACTTGGGGCAGGATTTTCTGGCCCCATGCGCCACCAGGAAGGTCCGGTCCCGTTGAAAGGCAATGGACTTCTGGCTGGGCCGCTGCATTCCCTACGGCGGGTCCCGCCACAATAAGACCAGAAAATCCCCACCTTGGTCAAAGAGAGGGAGTTCAAGGAGGACCTTCAAAAAGAGGGAGGTAGAGCAGGAGAGAGGTCTAGTGAACACCAGAGTGCAGAGCCTATGCGGCTGCAGGCACAGACATCAATGGCGGCCTGATGGAAGGAACGAATGCATTGGTTGCTAGGGCCGGATTTTACATTTCTTGACTTTGGAGAAGAAGGGGAGTTGGAATGGCTCGCCTGTTAGTGAGGACAGAGGTTTCGAGGAGGGGGGTGATGCCGGTGGTTTTGAAAAGGAGGGGGATAGTGCTTGAGGATGGGTAATAATTTACAATGTCAGTCAACATGGAGGCCAGGAAGGGACATTAGATACTGAGCAGCTTAATGAGTGTGCCGTTAAAAGAGTAGAATAGAGGACCCCTGAATGAGAAACATCTGTTTCCATTGGACTTGAGGCAGCAAAGATATGTTTCCAGAGGCACAGCAGGGAATGGGAGACTGTAAAGACTTTTGTAGGAATGATGACATTGAAGCTGGGGCTGCTAGAGTACAGCACAGCTGTTGTGGCTAATGGAAAACCAAAGGATGGGAATTTGAGAATTCATTTGTATGTGTCTTGGGGCAAAGTTCCTTCCATAGATGAAGGCAGAAGCAAGTGAGTCTGAAAAAGGATAGAGGCATGTGCTGGAAAGAGGCACAAAGCGGTAGTAGAGAAACCCTATCCAAAGTTAATGACAGACCACACACTTAGCAGTAAGTCATCAATAATTATTTGCTATTCTGTGTAATATAATGCTGCAAAACTCCATACAACTCCTACAACTTTGCTGAGCACCTGTACCAAACAGTTTGGAAACAGTCCCTGTAGCAACACATTTATACACATGCGCACACACACACACAATCACATATATTATATATACATGCAAAATATATATACAAAAAAGCATCAAACCTAATGTTTTGCAGTGGCCAATTAAAATATGGAAATATGAAATCCACTTTAAGTGAACTAAAGACCAAGCTCAGACCCAACATATCAGTAATGAGCTACTAAGGTTAACAATTTCATTTAACATTTCGTTATGATCCCTATAGAGACCAATAACTTTTAAAAAGAGATTGAATTTCCCAGTGACTAACCCAAAAGAGCTCATGACAAGATTTCATGTTTTAAGACTTTTACTGTAACAAACCAGCTAAAATCAACAGAAACTAAACATTATCTAAAAGACATTTAATACTTTAAACTACAGTTCCAGGGAGCAGAGTCAGAGGGCGGAGTTCCAGGGCGGTGAGTATAAAAACCTTACCTCGGGGATTCGCGGCCTAGTTCCAGGGAGCAGAGTTGGAGGGGGAGTTCCAGAGCGGTGAGTATAAAAACCTTACCTCGGGGATTCGCGGCCTAGTTCCAGGGAGCAGAGTCAGAGGGTGGACCTCAGGTCTTAAAAAAAAAATTCAAAGTGGCATCACGGTAAATCTATGACCTGATTGGCTGGTGGGGAATCTACACTGAATTTGAAATTAAAACATTGTTAAACCAATTAAGCCAAATAAATTAATCACTTAATTAATAAGTAGAGGGTATCTAGACCAGAAGCAGGGGATTACTGTTCTTAGAATTTAGCATTTGTAGTAGAAATCTAGCCCTAGGAAACGTATAGTTAATAAGAAGTCAATAAGCAGTTATTAGATTTAAATAAATTTATTAAATAGTTCTAGAAATGACAGTTGCTGGGGCGAAGTGCTTCACCTGTGGAATGTGGGGAATCTGTGACGCTTCAAGTGTCCCGGACAACTACATCTGCAGGAAGTGTACCCAATTGCAGCTTCTCACAGACCGCATGGATTGGTTGGAGCAGCAGTTGGATGCACTTAGGAACATTCAGGTGGCTGAAAGCATCATAGACAGGAGTTTTGCAGACGTGGTCACACCCAAGGTACAGACATATAGATGGGTGACCACTAGAAGGGGCAGGCAGTCAGTGCAGAAATACCCTGTGGCTGTCCCCCTCTCTAACAGGTATACCATTCTGGAAACTGCTGGGGGGGTGATGGCCTATCAGGGGAAAACAATAGCAGTAGCCAGAGCAGTGGCACCACGGCTGGCTCTGGTGTTCAGCAGTGGGGGGGTGGGGGGGTCAAAGCACAGAAGAGCAATTGTCATAGGGGACTCTATAGTCAGGGGCTCAGATGCTGTGGTCGTGAAAGAGACACCAGGATGGTATGTTTTCTATGATGTTATTACTGTTACAGAGACTTGGTTGAAGGATGGACAGGATTGGCAGATAAACATTCCAGGATTTAAATGTTTCAGGCAGGATAGAGAAGGATGTAGAAGAGGTGGGGGAGTTGCACTGCTGGTTAAGGAGAATATCACAGCTGTACGACAGGAGGACACCTCGGAGGGCTCATGCAGCGAAGCAATATGGGTAGAGCTCCGGAATAGGAAGGGTGCAGTCACAATGTTGGGGGTTTACTATAGGCCTCCCAATTGCCGGCGGGAGATTGAGGAACAGTTATGTAGGCAGATTTTGGAAAGATGTAAAAGCAATAGAGTTGATGTGATGGGTGATTTTAACTTTCCCTATATTGACAGGAATAACTTAGTGCTAGGGGTTTGGATGGTGCAGAATTTGTAAGGTGCATTCAGGAGGGCTTCCTGAGACAATATGTAGATAGTCCAACTAGGGAAGGGGCAATACTGGACCTGGTATTAGGGAATGAACTGGTATTAGGTGGTCGAAGTTTCAATAGGGGAGCATTTTGGGAAAAGTGACCATAATTCAGTAAGTTTCAAAGTACCGATGGATAAGGATAACAGGAGTCCTCGGGTTAAGGTGTTTAATTGGGGGAAGGCTAATTATAACAATATTAGGCAGGAACTAAGGAATCTAGACTGGAGGCGGATGTTTGAGGGCAAATCAACAACTGACATGTGGGGGGCTTTCAAACTTCAGTTAATAAGAATTCAGAACTGGCATGTTCCTGCTAGGATGAAGGATAAGTATGGCAAGTTTCAGGAACCTTGGATAATGAAGGATATTGTGAGATTAGTCAAAAAGAAAAGGGAAGCATTCGTAAGGGCTAGAAGGCTGGGAACAGATGAAGCCCGTGGAGAATATAAAGAAAGTAGGAAGACACTTAAGCAAGGAGTCAGGAGGGCTAAAAGGGGTCATGAAAAGTCACTGGAAACCAGGATTAAGGAAAATCCCAAGGCCTTTTATACATATATAAAAAGCAAGAGGGTAGCCAGGGAAAGGGTGGGCCTATTCAGGGACAGAGGTGGGAATCTGTGTGTGGAACCAGAAGAAATGGGAAAGATACTAAATTAGTACTTCTCATCAGTATTCACCAAAGAGAAGGACTTAGCGGTCGATTTGTCTAGGGAAGTGTGTGTAGATAGCCTGGATCATGTTGAGATCAAAAAAGAGGAGGTGTTAGGCATCTTGAAGAATATTAAGGTGGATAAGACCCCAGGGCCAGATGGGATCTACCCCAGAGTACTGAGGGAGGCAAGGGAAGAGATTGCTGGGGCCTTGATAGAAATCTTTGTATCTTCACTGGCTATGGGTGAGGTCCCAGAGGACTGGAGAATGGCCAATGTTGTTCCATTGTTGAAGAAGGGTAGCAGGGACAATCCAGGAAATTACAGGCCGGTGAGCCTTACGTCAGTGGTAGGGAAATTATGGGAGAAGATTCTTCGTGACAGGATTTACTACCATTTGGAAGCAAATGGGTTTATTAGTGAGAGGCAGTATGGTTTTATGAAGGGGTCTCACTAACCTGATCGAGGTTTTTGAGGAAGTGACAAAGATAATCGACGATGGAAGGGCAGTGGATGTTATCTACATGGATTTCAGTAAGGCCTTTGACAAGGTCCCTCATGGTAGACTGGTACAGAAGGTAAAGTCGCACGGGATCAGAGGTGAGCTGGCAAGATGGATACAGAATTGGCTTGGTCATAGAAGACAGAGGGTAGCAGTGGAAGGGTGCTTTTCTGAATGGAGAGCTGTGACTAGTGGTGTTCCACAGGGATCAGTGCTGGGACCTTTGCTGTTTGTAGTATACATAAATATTTAGAGGAAAATGTAACTGGGCTAATTAGTAAGTTTGCAGATGACACTAAGGTTGGAGGAGTTGCAGATAGTGCAGAGGATTGTCAAAGGATACAACGGGATATAGATCAGTTGGAGACTTGGGCGAAGAAATGGCAGACGGAGTTTAATCTGGACAAATGCGAGGTAATGCATTTTGGTAGGAATTATACAGTAATGGCCGAACCCTTAAATGCATCGACGGGCAGAGGGATCTGGGTGTACAGGTCCACAGGTCACAGAAAGTGGCAATGCAGGTGGATTAGGTAGCCAGGAAGGCATATGGCATGCTTGCCTTCATCGGCAGGGGTATTGAGTATAAAAGCTGGGAAGTCATGCTGCAGCTGTATAGAACCTTGGTTAGGCCACACCTGGAATATTGCATGCAATTCTGGTCACCACATTACCAGAAGGATATGGAGGCTGGAGAGGGTGCAGAGGAGGTTTACCAGGATGCTGCCTGGTCTGGAGGTTATTAGCCAAGAGGAGAGGTTGGAGAAACTCGGATTGTTCTCACTAGAGCGACGGAGATTGAGGGGCGACTTGATAGAAGTTTACAAAATTATGAGTGGCATGGACAGAGTAGATAGTCAGAAGCTTTTTCCCAGGGTGGAAGAGTCAATTACTAGGGGACATAGATTTAAGTTGAGAAGAGAAAAACAAGGTGATCAGCCCTGACCTTTCTTCTGACAGCAGCCCCAAACCCTTCTACCTTGTCCTTTTTATGATGATTCTTACAGGAATATCATAAACACATTTCTTAAAAACACCCTGCTGGATGGTCAGTGCTTAGCACCTTTCAATCCTATTAGCCTGTTACATGCCCTGGTCCAGACAGACTCCCTCAATGCTGATGTTATTTCCATCACCAAAAACAATGGACGACACCCAGGTGAGATATCTTTGGCTCCAAAGTGATGGGAATGTCGATGTTTTTCCTCCTTCCTCAATAGGAGTGAATGTTGCTGTATAATGGCCATCGTGGGGGCCTTTATGTTAATGGAATTCCTATTTTCTTAATTGGGTTATGTGATGGCAGCTGTCTCGTACCATTGTATATGATTCAGTCCTTTAACCACTGAGGCAGAAGCAGTTACTTTGCACCACTGTTGTGATCATGCTCTCCTTTCCAGTTGCTTAATAGTGTCAGCTCTTGTTGCAACATTTAGAATTAACCCCTTACAAATAGCCTGCCTCTGTGTATTATGTGTTGAGGTTTGGCTTTTATTTACAGTGCTTGTGTCTGTAGTCTTTGGGGTTTTTCATAAAGTCCAGTTGGAAGGGATTCTGATCCCACAGTCCCCATGGCAACCAGGTCACATGGGCCTTCACCAGGCAATGCTCAGTACAACTTCACAATTCCAGGACATTCTGTTTTACCTTAAATTCAAATAAACAGCTTAAATCATAAGCATCTTATAACATTTAGCATTAGGTTGTAATCGTTTTGTAAGGATGAAGTCAAATGTTGGCAGTGTAATTGATATCTTATTTCCCTGAAAGAAAGAGTAACATTTCCCTGAATATCCATAGATTTACAGGTGTCAGGAAGGTGATAATAATTGTTATAATGATATTGGAATTTGTTGTGTATATGTCTATGTGTTTGTAATTTAATTGAATTAAAGGCAGCTGGTCTGAAGGTTTTTGATATATTAGAAGATAAGCTTGATTTGAAATGTTAAGTAGGTAAACATAGGGGTAAAGGGAACATTTGCATTTTATAATAAACTAGACTTGTTTGATTTCAGAGGGGTGAAATGTGTCACCTAGCCAGGTGAAGTTCAGAAAGTGTGTTTATTTTTCCCAAAGATTACTGGTAAAATTAGTACTATGAGATATTTTTATTATCAGAGAGGTAAAGTCCAAAGACATAGTGAAACAATGGGAATTTGCATTCAAAGGGGAAAATATGTAAAAAGGAGCAAAGGATGTATGTAAAGGGAAGCATTCTAAGATCTAACAAGTATGAAACACTTTCAGCATCTATGCCTCAAGCTGCAACAACCTGAAGTTAAGAAAACTTACTTTGAATTGGATTGTTCATGGTAAGATGTTTCTTTGCCTGGGTCTTTTAAAATCTATGTGTCTTTCTATTGCCTTAACAAAAGTTTAACTGGAAGTTAGGTTAATTAGGAAATTTAGAAGCTATCATAGGAGTAATGTGTAGATCTATGAATGTATTTAAAATAATTTCTATTAAAAATGTTTAATTTAGTTTTGTAATACCTATAAAATTTGGTGGTCTTATTACTATTGAATTCAAGACATCTCAAAATTTATATAAATTGCAGAACAAGTTGTGGCAGTTGTTTCAAATTTCCCTCTGGGGTTTGAGCAGCTCAGCATTTACCATCGGCTATGGCATAACAACAGGCTAACTATTCTTTAAATATTATTGATGTTATTTTTGGTGGCTTAGATCTTATTAGTTGATCTTTTGTTTGACAGATCAATTTATAAGAGCATTGAAACATTTATAAAATAAAGTCAAGGGTATTCATAAAATAATAAAACATGAACTTTCTTAAATGTGTCACTGATAATGGTTTACATCTAAGTTGTAGAAATCCACTACCCCCATTGTGTAGTCAATTGCACTAATGTTTCTATTGTTATTAATGCCAACTTTCCCTGAAAGTGATGTATACACAGTGAAGATGCATGAATTAAAGACATTTGCACAGCTGAGCAAGTTAGGGTTGAAAGGAAAAGTGTTCTTTTATTCTTTGAGCTGGCCAAGTTAAGGGGGTTAAAATTAGTTTTCAGCTATAGTCTTCAAGTGTTGAATTGTTTAGTGTTTGACTATGTGTGTCTGGTATCTGTTTTCTATGTATGATTAATTAAATCTGGGCATGGTGACTGAAAAAGAGAAACGTAACTGTAGTTAAGCAGCTGTAAGCATAAGAGCAGACATTTTAAAGCACTGAATGAAACTGCTGTTAAGACTGCTCAGACATGTAACTTGGAGTGTATCATCTCTGCATATTTCTGAAGCACAAAACACATCATAAGACCATAAGACATTTGGTCTTAGTAAGACCAGCAGTAGCAAGATCAGCAGTAAAGCTGCGCATTGGCAATCTGTTTTATACCTTGCCTCATTATTTTTTGACACAGTTGAGGTTGCCAATTCACTACTGCCCATTTGGCATCAGAGGGGAAGATGGTAGTGTAGTGGTAATGTCACTGCAATAGTAATCCAGAGACCTAGACTAATCACTGGGAGTATGGGTTCAAATCCTACCGTGGCAGCTGGTGGCATTTGAATTCAATGAATAAATCCAGTATATAAAGCTAGTCTCAGTAATGATGACCATGAAGCTATCATTGATTGTTGTAGAAACCATTTGGTTCATGCCTGTCCTTTAGGGAAGGAAATCTGTTGGTCTGGCCTACATGTGAGTCCAGACCCATAGTAATGTGGTTGACTCTTAACTGCCCTCTGAAATAGCCTAGCAAGCTGCTCAGTTCAAGGGCACTTAGGATGGGCAACAAATGTTGGCCTTGCCAGTGATGCCCACCTCACACAAAAGAATAAATAAAAATATTGGCAAAGACCAATTTCACTTCCAAAGTCCAGTAAATCAGTTTCCTAAAGCCATGGCCTTTTGACAATATTTATGACTTAAAACACAAAGCTTTTTGTGAGCCACCATAGCTTGACTTGAAGGGTTAAATAGTTGCCTTCAAAAAAACTTTCTTGCTAAAGAAACTGCTCCTCATTAATGTATGTTTTGCCTCCCTCTCAGGAGATATCATGGCTATGTGAGGGTGGGGGAGGGGAGATTGGGGGTCAGAGAAGGGGGTAGGGGAGGGACAATGTGTTCAGTCAGGATGCTCCATCGATCATGGAGTGAGGTAGGCTTGAAGAACAGCTAATCTCTTTGTGCCTGCCAATTTTGTACCATGTTAATATTCTCTGCAGTTTGTTGGATCAGTAACAAGTTGGATCTTCTGTGCGTCTCCAAGCTCCATCCAAGCTTTGTCCTGGAGTTCAGTTGTTATTCCACATCAGTTCATGAAGTAATTTGATCACGTTGTTTTTCCCCAGTTGAGTGGGCTTCAGTTCAAGGGGGAAAAGGCAGCAAAATCCAATCTAAAGCCAGCCTTTTTATTCTGATCCTATAGAGACCACAGCGTGTAAAACAGTTGGAATTGTCACATAATCCATCAGGATTTTTTTCCAAAGGTTTGAGCTAGATTGCTATCACTGCTTGGCACATGACTGGGATCCTGAGAGTCCTTTTCACACACAAAACTGAGCTAGAGAGATTACAGCCAGCCCACTGATCCTCATAAAGGAAAATCTCTGAAAGTCTTTGCACGCAAGGAAACTTCACAGCAAGGCACAGTGCATTAGGAAAACGCTTTGAACACTGGTGTGCTTTCTTTGGGTTTTCTCCTATTTCTGCTGTGTGGGAGTTTGATTACTGTACTAGAACTATAATATTAGGCTCATTTAAAAGAGTGAAAACGCTAATTTATTAACCCTGCCTGATTGTAGCCTAAATAATGAAGATTCATTTACCCTAATTGTCTCGGCTAATCGGAAATTCTTGACAGCTGATGACAAAACATTGGCTCTTCACTGCAAACCACCTCATTAAGTGCTTATGGTTTCCAGTTTTTTTTTTAAGTTTCAACAATAGAGGCAGCAAGGTTAATGGCTGATGCAAACTGTGCTGCTCTGGGGCTTTCTTGAGCTTAGCTTGGTTTTTTGATCAAGTCTTGCAACGTTGGCCTCCCATCAGGCAACAAATGGGAGCAGACACGTCTCCATGTGAGAGTCTTTGTCGGAGGCCTGCTAAGTTCTTACAGCTGGGCCTCCCCGGAGTGCTGCTGGTCAACCACCTGTCCATGCTGGGCAGAGATGTAACAGCTTGTTAGCATTCAACCTCCTTCCTTCAGTCCACAATGTTTCAGGTAAGCATAAAGCTTTTTGTAGCATGGTGCACAAAACAGAATTCATGGATATTTAGGCTGGGGGATCAGCTTAATCAAGATCAAAGACGGACTTTGCGTTGAAGGGTCATGAGGTCTCGAAACGTCAACTTTGCTCTTCTCCGCCGATGCTGCCAGACCTGCTGAGTTTTTCCAGGCATTTCTGTTTTTGTTTACGGACTTTTCAGTTTCTGGATCTCTGAAAAACTATTGAAAACTATGTTCTACATCGTATATTACTGATCCCAAAGATGTGACATTCTTCTCTTCGATGTAAATGTACCAATCATACACAAAGACTGGTGAAACAATAAAAGTGTGAGATTATTATATACACCCCTGACCTCAACCATTGCTGTTAACAGGCTGGCTACAAATCATGGGACTAATACATTGGCCGGGATTTCATGTGCCCGCTGGTGTCGGGCGTGTTTGGTGACAAACCTGTAAAAAGTGACCATTTCCCTGCAGCTGAGACAGTTCAGGCGCAGCCATATTGATATGATTGGAGTCGGGTTTCTAGCTTCTCTGCCCATCCAAGCAACACAGAGGCATCAAAGTGCCACCAAGTGTTCCAGAGATTTTCACCACCACCCCCCACCCCCCATCCCACCCCGGCACAGGCCACATTTTAGTATTTTAGTATTTTAGTAGACTGCAGAACAGTTGGACGGCTGCACACGTACAATCTCCTTGCTAAAGCTGGCCATGGAGACACTCACAGCCCCCTTGCAATGTCAGTATCTTAGTTTGGACCAGTCTCCCCCATGGTTCAAGCTAACAGTGCAGCCTTGCAGTGTGGGTTAGGAGAATGCCTGTGCCTGAGATGAGGGCACAACATGCAGGCCAGTGGGCAAAGCTGCTGCCAATTGGTCAGGTGGATTGGGGTGGGGGTGGGTGAGGTTTCGGGCAGCCATGCAGAGCACTAAACTCTGGTCATTCAAGTGGTGACCAGCACTTTCCAGGAAGTGTTAACGGGCCGTCACACTTAATCAGGACAGGTTTTTAGTACACCCACGCTAACGATGTATCTCTCTCCTTCATCCTGTAGGAGGAGTACTTCAGGATCATGGAGCCTGGTGAACTAGCTGTGTGCCTGATGGTCTACAGAGAGCAAAGACGATGGGGGAGAGAGTGATAGAGGCTCCTGGCTGTGCAGAGGGAGGAGCAGCACCCCCAGGAAGAAGGGGCAGCTAGGTCTCCAGCATACACCACCCAAGAGCCACAGCGAGTCATCACTGGTTGGTGCCTTGCGACACCCAGGATCTATAGACGCCGCCTTTCATTCTGGTAGATGACCGAAGTGTTGCTGACAACTGTGCATGTCTAGGGACCTGGTCATTCACACCTGCCAGTTACTCCAGGACTTGGCACCAAGGGAACATGAAGTGCATCCACTGCCAGTGGCCTTGAAAGTGACAGCGGTGCTCAATTTCTATGCCAGTGGCTCCTTCCAGGGCTCCACAGGTGACCCATGTGGGATTTCACAATCTGCCACCCACAAATGCATCCATGAGGTCACGGATACCATCTTTGCGAGGGCACACAACTTAGTGCATTTCACCCAGGACCAGGACAGCCAGGATACAAGAGCGATAGGATTCACCCAGATCTCAGGTGCAGGGTGCCATCGACTGCACTCATGTGGCGCTCAGATCTCCATAGCAACACACGGTGAACAACATCAACCGCAAGAGCTTCCGTTTGCTAAATGTGCAGCTGGTGTGTGAGCACCAGAAACGCATCCTGCAGGTGTGCACACGGTTTACAGGCAGTGTGCACAACGCCTACATCCTCAGTCAGTCACAGATCTCTAAAGTGCTCCAGGGTCCACAGAGGCTGCAGGGATGGTTCCTCGGGAACAAGAGCTACCCACAGAGGCCGTGGCTGATGACACCCATGCAGCAGCCTCAGACTGCAGCAGAGTGATGCTATAATGAGGCTCATGCTGCAGCTCACAACTTGGTGGAGCAAACCATCAGGATGCTGAAGATGGGGTTCTTGTGCCTCGATCAGTCTGGTGGAGCCCTGCAATACAGTCCATAGCGGGTGTCACACATCATTGTTGTCTGCTATGCCCTTTACAACCTGGTGCTCCAACGGGGAGACAAACAGGCTGAGGAGGAAATGGAGGAGCTGGAGCTCTCCTCTGATGAGAAGGACGCTGACAGGGATGAGGCTGAGGAGTTGTTCGGAGGCGACAATGACAGAGATGAGGCCCTCGCACTGGCTAGACAAGGCAGGCACACTAGGGAGGCCCTCGTAGCTGCTAGATTTGTGGAGGATGATGACGACATGCTGTGAGGTGACCCCATAGATCCTCACATTGCATTTGTGAACGTTTGACTTCATTTTGGCTTATGGCAGCACTAATATCCTCTGTGAGAATGCTCCTGTCATGGAGATGCAGTGAAGGCCCTAATAGTCACTCGATCACAGGAGGATGATGACGACATAGAGTGAGGACACTCCATAGATCTTCACATAGCCTCTGAGGAAGGCTGACTCCTGATTGGCCAAGGGCAGCTCACTTGCACCCTGTGACTTGGGTCATACCATAGAGACGCAGCCATGAAACTTTACAAGCATCTGATGCTCTGTCTGCCTTCAGCACCTGAGACCTTCAGGAGCGCAGCATCACTGATCACAGATGCTGAAGAGATGGGGGCCAGCCCCCCCACCTTAAAGGTGCTGAGAACACATGGAGAGAATGATGGAACTCTGTGACGCCTGCCACTACATTCTGGCAGCAATGATAAGCACCATCAAGATGCAGGCATTAGTAATGCGTACAGGGAGTGAGAGGCTGGACCATCACTTTGGTCTGAAGGCTGCACAGAGAACAGGGAAGAGGCCCTGGACTGAGACACCTGCTTTTATCTTGTGCAGAAAGGTTTCGCATCTGAGTGACACAAACACTGCTCATCAGAACAAGGAGCCACAGGCAGGGAGACATTCTTGAGAGTTTATTGACAATAGTGAACGGTGTGTACAAGTGAATAACACCCGTGCCCAGTGTGGTGATCTGAGGTGCAATACACCTTTAAGTGAGTGTGAGCAGATTGACCATGTGACTGTATTACCCAAGTGCTGTGTAGCGTGGACTACAATGTTAGTCAGCCGCAAGGCGTACACCTTCAGGATGCGTTTCTGGTGGAGGCATACTAGCTGCACATTCAGCAAGTGGAAGCCCTTGCGGTTGCAGTTTAGAATAGGAACTGGTTGGAGAAGCATAAATTGTGTTAGTGTTCTGTTGCTTGTGTAAATAAACAGCAAGTGCTTCATCTTATATTGGTCTCTGTGCCTACAATATATTGTTTGCCAACTCACTCACCGGTAGATAGGCGTGCAACCATGTTTGCTGAGCAAAGCGACCTGACAGTAGGAACATAACAAGTGGCGATGAGGAAAAACACAAGCAGCCGATGACACCAAGGAAAGCTGCGAAAATTCCACTGAAGTAAATCAGTCATACCTTGCAAGGCAATTGTAAGTACAGCCTTCATCATATTCGTTGAAGTTATCTCCCTCCAGTATGCCACAGTTTGACCGTATCGAACCGTCTGATCAGACCACCGATGACTGGCCACATTATGTTTAATGCCTCGTGTTCTTCCTTTTGGCCAATGACATGTCAGGGGAGGAGAAGAGGCGAGCGATTCCCTAATTGACATGTGGCAGTAAAACATACGGCCTAAATTGTTGACTAACATATCCCAATGCCCCAGATTCCAAAAGCTTTGATGAGTTGGTAAATCTTGTAAAAAGCCACCTTCAGCCGAAATCCTCGGTAACAACGCAACATTTTAAATTTAATTCAAGGTGCCGCACCCCTAGAGATAGTCACTTGCAATGGAGCAGCCTTAAACCAATTGACAGAGCACTGTGAGTTTGGGATGTCAATTAATAACACGTTAAGAGACCGATTAATATGTGAGATTAATGAAGAAGCCATTCAAAAAAGGCTGTTGTCAGAAACGAATTTAGACTTCATCAAGGCGCTGGAGTTGGTGCTCGCAATGGAGACACAGTCAGGGATTCAGAAACAATCAAGGGAGCACAAAATGGCGCCGTCCTTCACATCGGGAAGGAAGCACTGGTTAGAAACAACGCAGAAGAGGCTCCGCAGAAAGGTGGGAAACAGCCACCATTAACAGACCAGAAAAAATCAATGGTTTAACAGAGAAAACCCACAATAATAATGGCAGAAGTGAAACCAAGCAGCCTGCAAGCGAACAACAATTTAAAAGAATCGAGTGTTTCTACAGCCATCATAATGGGCACATTATGTGATATTGTAAAGACAGATTCAGACAAAACTTTAAGCAGAAAGGTAGAAATCATACATCCACATAACAGAGGAACCAGAAGAAACATTCAGATATTTACTCGCTACACAACTTAAAAATGGGTAAAACAGAGCTAATCTATGTGACAGTGGAAGTCAAAGGGAAACCCATTGAAATGGAGGTGGAAACAGGAGCATCCACGACAGTTCTAGGGGAACAAACATTCAAATATCTGAATGGAGGAGACCACTCATTAAATCAGGAAAATTCAGATGCTAAATTAAAAACGTATATTGGTGAGGACATGCAAGTAAGAAATATATACAAGGTTCCAGTACAGTATGCAAATCAGTCTGTTAATCTACCCCTAATAGCAGGCCTCAGAAAGAATTGGTTACGAGAGATTAAACCTGAGAGACTACTGAGATCTCAATCAGAAGCAGGAAACTTTTCTGTTTGGAAAAAGGAGTATGTAAAGACTCAACAAAAGGAACTCGGAGAGATGATACTTCAGGACAGAGCTCGAGTTGAAGTCAGTAACCTCCAAGAAGAAAATGAAAACCTGCTGAAGGACTTTTGCATATTGCAAGATTCCCTCAGATCCCAATTTGTACACTAAAAAGATATGAGAATGAACAGAAAGAATTCAGCATATCTCTGACTGATAAATTAGCCGAGAAAACACAATAATGCTTAATTCTCCAGGAAACAACTAACAAATATAAAAAGAAATGGAAGAGCTGAAGAATCAGCTCTGTGAAAGCCAATAAGCTTTAAAAATAGAGGCGCCTGAGTTTTCAAAGGAGCTGACAGATGAGGAATTGCTGGAAGACTCAATCACTGAGTTCACTCAAATTGAGCTTATACCTGAGCCTAGCCTGGCTTCAGCACCTGAGCCCTTCAGGAGCACAGCATCACTGATCACAGATGCTGAAGAAGGCTGAGATTAAAGTCAGCGCTGGCAAGAAGACAACCCATCAAAAGAAGATACGTAGGAAGAAAAAGCAGAATTACTAACAAGGCCCTTACATTTTTATTTTATTTTTATACAACAGGAAGCTGACCATGCCGTGTTGAATTTAGCCTTGCCCCACAACCTGATTTTGAGAACCTTCCTGATGATTGACCTTCATATTGTTGAACTTGGAGGGGAGGGGCAGCAGGAGTGCATGTGATTGGGCCTGAAAGAGGGTGAAAGCATTCCCGTTGGAGTCTACACCACATGTGAAAGGAACTCCACTTGGTTTGGAAGTACCTGTAGGATCCGTTGAGCCTGAGAGATTCGAAGAAACAAACTTACAGGTTCCTACTGGAGATCCTAGTGGACAGACGACTCCTGAGAGGGAGGCCTTGGATAAATCATCCAAAGTCATAGAACTACAACGTTCGACACGTTTGTAGAACCCTCCAGAGAGACTGAATTTGTAAGTAGTTTATTTATGTTACTAGTTGATAGATTGTAAAGATTGTAAATTGTACTTTCAAGTAAAGGGGAGGAATGTGGTAATCAGAGGTGTAATACATAAGAGAATGTGAGCAAATTTACCATGTGACGGTATCACCCAATTGCTGTGTAGTGCAGGCTACAATGTTAATCAGTAGTTTAGAATAGGGTCTGGTTGGAGAAGCACACATTGTGCTAGTGTTCTGTGACTTGTGTGAATAAACAGATTGTGCTTCATCTTACATTGGTCTCTGCGTCTGCAGCATATTGCTTGCCAACTCACTCACCGGTAGATAGGCGTGCAACCGTGTTTACCAACTCACTCGCTGGTAGATAGGCGTGCAACCGTGTTTACCAACTCACTCGCTGGTAGATAGGCGTGCAACCGTGTTTACCAACTCACTCACTGGTAGATAGGCGTGCAACCGTGTTTACCAACTCACTCACCGGTAGAAAGACGTGCAACCGTGTTTACCAACTCACTCAGCCATAGATAGGCGTGCAACGTGTTTACCAAGTCACTCAGCCATAGATAGGCGTGCAACTGTGTTTACCAACTCACTCACCAGTAGATAGGCATGCAACCTTGTTTACCAACTCACTCACCGGTAGATAGGCGTGCAACCGTGTTTACCAATCCACTCACTGGTAGATAGGCGTGCAACCATGTTTACCAACTCACTCACCTGTAGATAGGCGTGCAACCGTGTTTACCAACTCACTCACCTGTAGATAGATGTGCAACCGTGTTTACCAACTCACTCACCTGTAGATAGGTGTGCAACCGTGTTTACCAACTCACTCAGCCATAGATAGGCGTGCAACGTGTTTACCAAGTCACTCAGCCATAGATAGGCGTGCAACTGTGTTTACCAACTCACTCACCAGTAGATAGGCGTGCAACCTTGTTTACCAACTCACTCACCGGTAGATAGGCGTGCAACCGTGTTTACCAATCCACTCACTGGTAGATAGGCGTGCAACCATGTTTACCAACTCACTCACCTGTAGATAGGCGTGCAACCGTGTTTACCAACTCACTCACCTGTAGATAGATGTGCAACCGTGTTTACCAACTCACTCACCTGTAGATAGGTGTGCAACCGTGTTTACCAACTCACTCACCTGTAGATAGGCATGCAACCGTGTTTACCAACTCACTCACCTGTAGATAGGTGTGTAACCGTGTTTACCAACTCACCTGTAGATAGGCGTGCAACCGTGTTTACCAACTCACTCGCTGGTAGATAGGCGTGCAACCGTGTTTACCAACTCACTCGCTGGTAGATAGGCATGCAACCGTGTTTACCAACTCACCGGTAGGTAGGCGTGCAACCGTGTTTACCAACTCACTCACCGGTAGATAGGCGTGCAACCGTGTTTACCAACTCACTCACCGGTAGATAGGCGTGCAACCGTGTTTACCAACTCACTCACCGTCAGATAGGCGTGCAATTGTGTTTACGAGCAAAGTAACCCGACAGTAGGAACATAACACCCAGGCTGTGCAACTACATCGGGCTGAATTTTCTGGCTGATGTCACGTGCGGCATCGTGATATTTCGGTCTGCGGGTGTGCTATGCAGTGTGACTCACGCCCGCCATTAATTAAAGGCCTTGTTAAGGCCCTTAACTCGGCGATTGAGGCCGATTTTGAGGGGCCTGTGCGAACTTCGGCTCGGCGCATGGGCCCAACGGGCAGGCGGGTAGGGGATTTTTTAACAAACCTCATCCAGTGGCGGGATGAGGTTTGATTTGGGATTTAAAAATGTTTACTAAAGTTTTTGTGTACTTCATTAACATGTCCCATCTCATGTGACATTTTCACATGAGGGAGACATGTTAATGATTTTTTATTGTTCTATTTTTAATCTTTTTAAAAGTGTCAGCAATCTCCCTGAGGCAGCACTTAGCCTCAGGAAGATGTGTGCTCTGTCGCGCGCATGCGTGAAAGAGCACACTCTCGCAGTTGGGGAATCCAACCACCCCTACCGCGCCCGCTGTCAGGCATTACACTGGGTGGGCCTTAATTGGCCCGCCCACTTAAAATGGCGGCAGGGCCCCTTTTGGTGGCAGCAATCGGCTCCCCACCCGTCAAGGCCAAATTCAGCCCATCTCCTTAGTTTTCCTAACCCTGTCGCTATGTCTTGGTGTTCCCCGGATATCCACAGCGGAGGTGGAGGCAGCCTGCTGACTGTGACGCCCTGTCTGTGATGACATTGACAGGTCTCCTTTGGAGGGCTGAGACTTGGAGGGTCCCGGCATGCTTTGGGATCCTGCTGTCTGGCAGTGGCATCCTCCTCGGCCTGTGGAGCTGAATCTGCGGAGGTCACAGGAAGAGAGCGTTTGGATGAGCCAGTCAATCCCAGAGTTAGCGGGATGGATGGCCCCAAGGTGTGCATCTGCTGATCCTCCTCCCTATAGGCATCTGGGGGCCCCAGGCTGACTCTTTAAAGAGAAGGGGTAGCTGGAGTGAGATCGATCTGCCCGGCACCTCTCTCGTATACAAACAGTTGGAGGCCAACTATAGCATAAGCGATGGAGTTAAGCCTGTGCAGCAGTGCAGGACCAATGTCCTGGACCAAGGTCTCCATGGCAGCCACCATCCTACCAGCGTTGATCTCGAGCGTTGGCATGCTGGCGCTATCACCTCAGAGTGAAGGTAGACGGATTCCTCCATCCTGCCTTGTGATCTGAGGATTGCAGCGGACATCCCTTCCTGATGTTCCTGAACTTGCCTTTGCAGCTCCAGCAACTGTGACATGACTGAGTCCAGGGGCTCACCATCTGACTGGCACTCAGCAAATCTCTGGCCTCCAGCAGTCCTTCAAGTCACGGAAACCTGGGAAGTCCCTGCCTGAAATCAAGGTCCTCAGAAAGTGCAATATGCTCACCAGATTGTGATCCCGAGGCTACTCTAGAACTAGGTCCCACCGAAGTGTGTGTCTCTGCTGGTGGAGGGTGTGGGAGAGCGCTGTGACGGGACTTCAGGACGGTACCTTCAGATTCCTCTTCAGAGGTTTCTTTGTAGCTTGAATGGAGGCCCTGTGTCAAGGGCTTTGTCGGCTGTTTCCCAGATGTGCCTTTGAAGACAGAATATTCATGTAAACAGTTGTAGGCGTCTACTCCAAAGCTACATTGCCTAAACAAGAGTCTCTGATGTAACTGTTCCTAACAGGTTTTATTAACTATAACCTTTCTATACTGCAGTTAATGGATTCCTCTACGTATGTGTATTATCCAATCCCCCAAAGTTACATTTAATCACCCTTGACTGACATTAGTTGCTCTTCTGTTCCTTTGCGCAGAGGAGAGATAATTAGTGCATGGCAGTGGCCTGTCAAACAGGACACATCACTCACAGCATGGTTATCTGATGGATGTTACACTGCTGGATCCTCACTTGGTAGAGCAGCGCCGATCTCACCATCAGCACAGGACTGGTCCAGGATGTTGCCAGCCAGTTTTCAAAGTCTGTGAGGACCTTGATTTCAGGCATTCCTCCACCGGTCTGCAACCTCTCTCTCTTGTTGTGCGCCAGTTTGTCCTGCATGGATAGAGATGGAGAGAGTGTAAGCAGGACAACTGCCAGGCCAGATGATAAATATGCCTGGCCTGTGAGGGTGCTGAGTGGTCCCATGGATGGGATGAGGATAATGACGGTGAGTGTGAGAGAGCAAATGGTGACGTCCCTTGAACTGGCAGCGAGTGAGGGCCCTGTGGATGTGTGATGGGTTTGTGAGTGTGTGAGTTGAGAGTGATGAGAAGAGTGACTTACCCTGGCGGAACGGAGGAGATCATTCATCCTCTTGTGGCACTGGGAGCCCTCCTCCTTTGAAGGGTATTGGCACTGACCACCGCTGCCACCGCCTCCAAGCCTGCTTGGTCACGCCGCTGCCTATTCTGCGGCTAGAGAGGGTGTAGAAAACATCCTGGTGGGCCTCTGCGGCATCCAAAAGGCATTCAAGTGATGTGTCGCTGAAGCTGGGGGCTGCAGTCTTTTTGCCTTTTGTGACATCTTCCCTGCAGCAGTTGTGGGCTGGAAGCGCTGAGATGTGTGCGTGTGGCTGGACTTTAAATCTGGCACCCGGCATGATGAAGCAGTGAGGTGATGGTGAGCCTGCCAAGAAACCACGTGTTTCCTGGGAATGCATAAATAATGTGGCGGGATTGGGACGATACACCGTGAAAACACGCCATCGCGGCCAGCGAGTAAAAGGTCATTTTACCCGCCTGCTACTGCACTCAGTGCAAATCAGGGGCGATACACCAACCATATCCTGTCTTGAGGTGGTAATGATTGACAGCTGTTTAGGATATACTGCCTTAAAGATGCATACCATCATATCACAATAAAAGGTATGTGTCATAGATAAGATCTCGTGATGTATCTATGCCCAAATCTTTGAAGACAGAATATTGATGTAAACAGTTGTAGGCGTCTACATCAAAGTTACATGGCCTAAACATAAGTCTCTGATGTTACTGTTCCTAACCTCTCTGAAGAACAGGTTTTATTAACTATAACCTTTCTATACTGCAGTTAATGGATTCCTCTATGTATGTATATTACCCAATCCTCAAAGTTACATTTAATCACCCGTGGCTGACATTATTTGCTCTTGTGTTCCTTTGCACATGCACTTTACATGTCAGAAGACAAGCAATGCAGTCCACTCACAAATAGTTCAAAATTATTCTGTTTATATTGGAAAATTGATTTTGCTATGGTACAAAGGATTTGGACTATTAATCTTTTAACTCTCCATGCAGTTAAACGCGGCTCACTGGTATCTGTAGATGCCTGTTAGCTGCAAGGTAAGTTCAGGGGAGTGGTGCATGTGCCTCATGGCTGGGGAACGCTGGGGTCAGTAGACCCGGGTTGCGGATCCCACTGCAGAGAAATGAGCACCAGGATTTGGACAGACGCTCAAGTGCATTGCTGACGCCCTGCAGCATTGCTTGTTCTTATCTTCCATGCAACATCGATCTTCAGGGGGACAATGCTGTATGAAGAAACCAGGTGATGATGCAATGATGGAGGCTTCCAGTCACAAGCAGTTTTACTGGTTAGTGTCCAGGGTTTGTCAGCTGGATTTTTGGGAAGTTCATTTCCGTGGTCGTCTGGTCCTATTAGGCTGGTCGTCATGGAGTGATTATTTTCATAAATTCTGGGCAGTTAAGTCTTGCTAAAACTATGCGAGGCACTAGTTAGACCACACCTAGAATACTGGGAACAGTTTTAGTCCCCTTATCTAAGGGAAGATATACTGGCATTGGAGGCAGTCCAGAGAAGGTTCACTAGGTTGATCCCGGGTATGGAGGGATTTTCTTATGAGGAGATGTTCAGCAGGTTGGGTCTGTGTTCAATGGAGTTTAGAAGAATGAAAGGTGACCTTATTGAAACATATAAGATTCTCTAGGACCAGGGGGCATAATCTCAGAGTAAGGGGGTGCCCATTTATGACAGAGATGAGGAATTTAATCTCTCAGAGGATAGTGAATCTGTGGAATTCTTTACTGCAGAGGGCTGTAGAGGCTGGGACATTAAGTATATTCAAGGCTGAGATAGGAGATTTTTAATCAGTAAGGGGATCAAGGGTTATGGGGAAAAGGCAGGAAAGTGCAGTTAATGATTATCAGATCAGCCATGATCTCATTAAATGGTGGAGTAGACTCGATGGGCCAAATTACATACTCCTGCTCCTACATCTATTGGTCTTATGGTCTTATTATTTCCTGGGAAGTGCATGTCACACCCACTTTTCTCACGTGGCCTACCATTTCAGCTGGTATCTCACTGTTTATGAGTCGCGCAAATAAGTTTGCAATCAGGGAGCAGCAAGAAAGGAGGGAGAACTCATGGTACCAAAGCAGAGCAAGATCCAGGTCAGGTGAGGGAGATTGTGGCTGAGGGAGAGAGCGTGGAGGTTAGGGTGGAGGAAATTGTGGGGTAATTGTAGATTGGAGAGGTGGTGGGGGCCATTGATCACGGAGGAAGCTGGTTATCGTTGGGAGGGTCCGTGATTGCAGGACCAGCCAGAAGCTTATCAATGGCTGCAGGGCTAGGGCTTCATTGGAGAAGGGGGGAGAAGTGGCCTCAGGCAAGGGAAGAGGCCACAGGGCAAGGGCAGTACTGGGGAAAGGGAGTATCCCAGGGTGTGTGTGGGGACACATATTGATCTGTGCAAGTTGCCTCAGGATGGTGAGGGCTGAGGAGGCAGTGTCCAGAGGAGATGAGGCCAGATGGAGATGTGAGGACGTGTGCGAGAGAGTGGTGATGTCCCTTGAGATGCCAGTGAATGTGTGATAGCCTTGTGAATGTGTACATTTACGGTTATAAGATGGTTGTCTTACCCTGGCGGCATGGATGAGATCATTCACCTGTTTTCTGCACTGGATGGCAGAGCTGTTGTGTGTAGCATTGGCGCTGACCACCTCTGCCACGGCCTCCCGAGCTGGAGTGGTGAGACTGATGGGCCTCCTGTGGCCAGAGTGGGGGGGATGTTGGGGTTGAGGAAATTGCGACGGGCCTCCACAGTGTACAGAAGGTGTTCCAGAGACGCGTCACTGAACTGGGGAGGGGGGGTTGTTGGGGGGTTTTTGGGGGGGGGAGTTGGGGGTGGTGGTGGTGACTGTACTCTTAATGGCTCTGGGGCCATGTCTTCAGCGGTGCCCTCCTGGGCTGCAAGCGTTGTGAAGTGTGCGCGGCAGCTGCGCTTTAAATATGGCGTCTCGTGCGAGGAAACGGTGGGGCGGCGACAGCTACCGATTCGCCCGCCAGCGAGAGGGCGTGTTCCCCCTGGCTGCATAATTAATGAGGCAGGAACGGGGACAGTATGGTGTGAAAAGCCGCCACTGTGACCAGCAGATAAAACGGCTTTTTGTTCGCGCCCACTACAGCACCTTGTGCAAAGCCGGGACGATCCCGCTCTGTTTCGCTCCACAGAAGCTGCCTGACCTTCTGAGTTTTCCCAGTTATTTTTTTTCTTTCAGATTTCCAGCATCTGCAGTATTTTGCTTTCGTTTTAGGGGGGGAGCGATTGCCAGTGTGGTCAATGCCAGGGGTGAAGCCCCGAGAACCTGGATACAGTGCCGCAAGGAATTAAATGCCCTCACACGAGTGATCGAGGTCAGTGAATACATTTTCAAATGCCATATCCTACCAGCTATGCCAGTAGCCTCAGACACTACTGAATTCAACAAACCCCCATCACTCACTCACCAACAGCCGCTAGCATTTAGGACACATACCTGCCATTCATATCCCTCACCTCATCTTCACACACTAAGCACTGTTGTAAGCCCCTTCGTCACAACTCACAGATTGCACACGCTAACCACGACAGTCACACAAGACAAACATTGCACGGCACTAACTAACGCACCTCCCTCTCTCTTGCAGGACAGGATGCTGCACGAGAGGCAGCAGGAGCTAATCAGGGGCATTCAAGCGGATCAGCCAATCCCCTTAGAGGAGATACAGTTGGGTCATTATAGTAATGCCCGGTGCTGATACTGTGGGCAGCAGTGGGGCTGAAACATCCAAGATGGCCGTACCTAATCCTCCTCACATCCCACTCCCCCGTCATCCTGCCCTCTCTTCCGATTCAGACACTCCAGATGGTGTAAGTGTACACCATTTAATTTTCCCCTATCTCCCCACATCGCAGCCTCACCCTTTCTCCTTCTTAATACCCAAAAAGTGGCACCTGGCCAGACCGTGCAGGAACAGCAAGAAAAAGAAACGATGACGAAGACAGCGCAGTATCGCCTGATGTCACACTCACACCCACCGGTTCAGATTCTGACACTACAGGTAACTTAAGGACAGCAGGGGCTAAGATACTGAGCAGCCAAGTGCCAGCTCACTGGAGGGTGAGGGTTACATACAGGTTTTGCTGCAAAGGGTTCGGGCGAGCACTTTAATGGAACACTGAGCAGAAAAAGACCAATGAGTACGCACACTGAAATGCTTGGTGCATTGGGAAGCCTGCCAAAGAGCCTGTGGTCAGTTCAAAGGAAAATGCTGCAGATGCTGAGAATCTGAAATAAAAAGCAGAAAATGCTGGAAAAGCTCAGCAGGTCTGGCAGCACCTGTGGAGAGAGAAACAGAGTCAATGCTTCGAGTCTGTATGACCCTTCTTCAGAGCTGAAAAAGAATCATACAAACTCATAACGTTAGCTCTATTTCTCTCTCCACCGATGCTGCCAGACCTGGTGAGCTTTTCCAGCATTTTCTGTTTTTATTTAAGCCTGTGGTCATTGTCAAGGATCATATGGAAGAGTCCGGCACCAACTTGTTAGAGGGCTCCACGCAGAGCTTGGCACCCAGTGTGGAAGTGGTGCCAAGTTCCTCCAGCACACTTGTGGACTCAATCAAGATGCATTGTCTCACGGCTGATATATGGGTTTTTATTGTAGTACATGCAGTTTCCACCAGAAGTCTGAGTACTGCAGTGGAAGTTCAGACTGCAGTCCTACAGCTCAGTGACGTTAGGGTTACCAACTCCATTTACACATATTCCTGGAGGTTCAATCCCATGGTCTCCAGCTTCCAACCACCCTTCCCCCCACTATCCCGTCAAACAGCCTTTCCCTATCTCCAATATATTTATAACTTGAGTACTGCTGGACAAAAGAGACACACTGTCGAAGCTCTTTGTCTTGCACTCATCAGGACAGACACAAGGATGACAAATTTCAAAGGTGGGGGGGCAACAATTTGTACTGCATGAGAAAAGGATGCTGATTGGTTGTCGGTCAACTCTGATATTCAAATATGTGTTCACAGGGACCTGTCCCCTGCAGGCAAAAGCAACATTTACATACATTGCACCTTTTTTGAATTAAACAAAAGCATGGGGGACAAAAGTTTCCTGGCGCATTCTCCAAGACAATGCTTTGACCAATTGGCACCCTTCTTTGAAATTTGCTATTCTTGCACCTGTCCTGATGAGTTCAAGATGGAAAGCTTTGTCAGCATGTCTCTTTTATCAAGTCCTGTACTACCAAGTGACTAGTTTTATAACTGTTGAATGAATGTTTCTAAAGAAAAAGAACAAAACACACTTTTTAAAAATAATAATGATTTTCCTCCTGGTTGCTTACAGCACTGTCTTGGAAACCATGCCTTATCCCTGTAGACAATCCTGGAGGATTGACAATCTTAACTAATGCTCCTTTTTGGAAACGTTATGACTTAATAACAAAATAATTATTCATTGAACCAATTCTTCAGACAGATACGTTACTAAAACAAACGAATATAGGAATACAGGGGCTGATTTTCCGAGTTGAGGTTGCACATACCACTTTTCCTCTTTCTTCTCACAGCGATCAAGACCTGATCAACCAACAGCCTGAAGTCATTACACCCGCCCTTGCATTCCAGTGTTTAGAAATACCCTATATTTATGCCTCAATCCACACTACTTAGCTCTGCCTCTGTTGTGTGTCACCGGTAAAAGCAAATCTTTTCTAAAGCTCTCCTTTCATCACAAAACTAGTGATCATAAATGTAAGATGTGTGGCATCACAGCTCACCAAAGGAGTCCACGTTGCTGTGGCAACATGCACTTCTACATGAATGCTATAGTCTGGAGCTATGGTTAGTGATGGTAGAGGCTCCAACATTCTTTCTATCACATGTCTGACCAGGACTCTCTCTCCTACTCTTACCTCCTGGCATTGGTGTGTGTTGGAAGGATTTACAAGGTGGCCCTCAATCTGCTTGGCTGCATTGTGAACACACATTCCTTGGCCATCAAGTCCTGGGTTGGGACTTAAACCCAGAGCTTTGGCTTCAGAGGCAGGGACTCTACCCACTGCACCACAAGACCTCCAGAAAGTTTATGATAGTCACTAATAAGGAATTCAAGAGAAACTTCTTTACCCCAAGAGTAGTTACAATTTGGAAACTGTTACCGGAGGGGGTACAGTATAGACACATTGAGAGGAAGCTACTTAAACACAAGAAACAGAAGGATTGGATGAAGTTTGTTGGGAGAGGGTCATGTGTAGCATAAATATTGATGTAGACCAGTTGTTAATTTTACATAATTCTATTCATTTCCCTCTGTCTATTGCATTTTACTCATAACTGAAATTACATAAGATGATTTTCTTTTCCCACCAGATGTAATGTGTGGAACACTTGAAATGTGTGCTGTAAATATTGCAGCACTGTGTGACTGAGTATTCCCTACAGAGAAACTGAAATCTCAGGCCAGATGTGCGAGACTGGTCGACCCTGTCCATATAATCAATCTTACCAAACCACGCAGCTCAAGCCATAGTAAACACAACTCGACTGAAAGGTGGGACCAGATATTAGAAAGAAGGCATGATGGATTGAGAGGCAGGGAGATCAAGGAACCAGACTTGCCAGGATTCTTTTATTCTTCTTGCTAGTACAACAATTCCATCAAGGTTGCAACATTAGCAATGGAACCTTCAGGGAATAGATTTACCTAATTAAGGCAAAAAATGAGATTCAACAGAGCATTATACGCTGCTTGAAACTGGCCTGCGCATTCCCGTTCCCCCACCTGACGCTGTCTGCCTCCTGCTTCAAGCAGGAATGGCTGCCTGCCGTCCTGATACATTCAAAAATAAATCATTTCTATCTGCAGGCACTGAAGGGCCCTAACAAACAGCCTGTTCAAATTCTTTGATTACATTCAAGAAATCCCTTTGGATCAAACACATTTCACAGTGCTTCTCTAACACAATAAAGAGTAGCTGCACTCAGCAACATCTGCTCATCAGCTCATTTCCCACCTGCACACTGGAGTGTCAGCAGGGTAAGAATCCTCTTTCAGCTTTTAAACCCTCAAGCTCTCCTGTTATCGCTGGAGATGCTAAGACTGCAATTTACAAACTAAACTTTGTTCAAAATGGTTTTATCACAAGATTAATTACAGATGAGGACAACCACTTGGCCCATTTATGTTTGTCAATTCAGAAAGGTGTCCCCACCCCACGGCACCTCCACCCCCCCATCACCGTTCCCTCCACCCCCGCCGGCCCAAAACACAGCATCGAACTATTTCCAAGGCTTTTTAGCTATATTACCTGACCAGACTATACACTACCTGACCAATTCAGGTGAAGGGCTACCTCCCAGCATTGATTAGGACAACTCTACCAACATGTCACGAATGTTTGGCCAAAATAAAATATCCCTATCAATCCAGAAAGATATGGAGCAGGGATGCAGTTGTGTGCATGGAGATCTCTCATACCATAATAAAAACACATGTATTTATATAACAGGTCACACAGCAACTGTGTAGAGATGAATTCTGATGAAAGGTCATTGACCTGAAATGGTAGCTGTTTCTCTCTCCACAGATACTGCCCAAAGTGCTGTGTATTTTATGTTTTTATTTCAGATTTCCAGCATCTGCTTCCAGAATTTTGCTTTTGTATTAAGTAGTATCTTTAACATAATAAGACGCCCTAAAGTGCTTCAAAGAGGCATTATGAGACAAAACACCCATCCGCATAAGGAGACATTAGGACAGATGACCAAAAGCCAGCTCCAAGAGGTAGATTTTAAGCAATGTAGGAAAGAGAGGTGCAGAGTTTTAGGGGAAAAATTCAGAACTTTGGGCCTAGGCAGATAAGGCATAGTCACCAATAGCAGAGCAATTAAAATCAGGGATACTCCAGAATTAGAGGAATGCAGAAGAGTGTGGGGGGCTGGAGGAGATTACAAAGATAGGGAGTGGGGAGGAGGCCATGGAGGGTTTTGCAAACAAATCCATCTATGTTTACAGATTAATCCTAAAACTCCTATTCAGCAGCATTGGCATTTACGTAGCTTATTCCCTGGATATAGATGTCCATTTTAACGGTCGGAGTTGCTCAGGTTAACTCTAGTCTGTTTCACATTATCATTCAAACAGGTATGCAACTAAAGTTAATTAATCCTCTCTACCTCATCCAGAATCAGGAACTTTCCCTTCACTTCCACCATTCGCAGTCATATCAGTAAACTAATTTGAATGCAACAGCATATGTTATGCATGTTGCTGTCAAATATTTACCATTGACCTGTTCACAAATGCTAGCCAAATGCTTACTAACACCACTTACGAGAGGCCATTTCTTAGTTCAATCAGCCCAGGGTTCAAAGATCTGGTGGAAAAATGATTGACAGGAATGATTGCAGTTTGGCATCTGGTCAGGCCATCTCTCATCAAGGCGATGGAAGGGTATGGCAATCGGAAGAAATCAATAAGTCAAGGCTGAAGGGAACTTGATATGGAAAAAAAAAATAACACAATGAATGTAAAAACAAATGCTCTGGACTTCACTCCTGACAAGGAAGATGCAGTTTATTTTGTCATTAACCAGATCGGTTGGTAGCAAAATGGCACATTTCATCCTTAGTTCTGACAACTTGATGTCCACAATGCTGAAAAGCTGTAAAGCTTTTATTTGTCATCAATTTGATTGTTAAAGTGTTTAAACAAGGCTTTCCCTATATTTACATTGTGGCTTTTCCCGCTCTAGAGGGATTTGGGGAGTGATTACAGCCTCTCTTGAAAGGGCATTCCATGATTCGGGATGACAATTAAATAACTTCAAGTGCCATGTGAATAATGGTGCGCTGTGGGAGTGCTAGCAAGTCTCTGCTAATATGGTCACAGCATGAGATAGTGAAACACAATTGTCAAGCAAAAAGCAATGGAGATGGAACTTATTTTCATGATTATCCATTAAAGCAATTGCCTAGGCATTTTATTTTTTTTAAATCCCTAATTCTTAGTTCCTACAATAGAAAACATGAAACAAAAACAAAATTGTATTTTTCTCCAGTCAGCTTTTGCTCAGGCCTGCAGGTTCCATTACCCCTCTTTGAAGGGGAGAGAGAGGGAGATTGTGAGAGACAGCTGTTGCTGGTAGTGCGCCAGTGGTGGTGAATCCTTTTACAGGTCCAGCTTGGTCCTTCTCCAGTGTCTCTTCTTGGAGTTGCACCTGATCTTTTTCTCGGTTTTCACATGGGACCACTGTGGAATCGGGTGATCCTGCTTCATCTCTTTGGCAAGGAATCATTTTATTGTGCAGCACCTGCTTATCAGGTACAGTGCGGAAGCCTAAGGACCCAGCCGGAAGTGTGCCAGCCGCTATGTTGAGAGAGATCGCACAAGAGGCGTCTTGTACACATGCCTGAAGCACGGATTAGGCCCTCAGCAACCATGCAGCCTAACAGCTCGTTTGAGGTCACCACTCCAATTAACTCAACATGGCCTGTGCCCACAGCCAAGCTTCCCCCATCACCCCACTAACTCATGAAGCCATAATTCTTGGATTATTCTTCTTATAATCAAGAAAGGATCATTGCATCCAAAGACTTGACCAATAACAGTTAAATTCCCTTGGTGCATATCAGTCAGAGCCCATTGTTTATTGACAAGCCAGTTGGATTAAAGGACCATGTTTTTTAACTTGGTATCACGAGTTTGGCTCATGTAAATAATTCTCTGGTTTTCCCTTGTGTTCCGCTAATGTGGTGCTTGAGGTTCGAGGAGCCAGGAATTTGGGCAGCAGCTGCTAACTGTGAGTGCCTGGCTGCTGGTGGAGCACTGGCAGCGTTTAATTGGAGGAGGGGGGTGGAGAGGAGAGGGGGATAATAAAGTGGAAATGAGGAGGGAGGAGGGCTGGAGTATGGAATGGGTGGCCAATCCCCTATCACTTATTTTGCACTCCCTGTCAAAGTTGAGCTCTATCAGTGGACGTAAGAAGGAAAGGGCTTACATTGATACAGCACCTTTCTCAACCTCAGGGTACCGCATAAGCATTTTACAGCCAAAAAAGTGAGTTTGATGTGTAGTCAATATTGTAATGTGGAAAACCCAGCATGCACCCCCAGCAGGTAAGAAGTCTGAAAATGACCTCTTTCAGAAAACAGAAAAACACATTTATCTCATTAAAACTCATTGCTCTTAAACTTCCTGTTCACTTATGGAATCCATTCACCATGATGTGTAACAAATCATCCCCTGAAAATATGTAAGTTAAAATTGTACTGCCTTTAATAATGCATAATAAATTTAATAGGCACCTAATGTAGGTAATTTATCTTTTCTAGTCACATCTTTCTGCTAGTGTTCATTTGAAATGAGGTATGAACCCATTTTATGCTCACACTAACTCTTTCATGATCAGGAGAAAATTGACCTGAAGGAATCTTCTGATTGCGCTCTATTTCGCAACCAGTTCATTATTAGCACATGCAGATATAACAGGTGTCTATTTAAATCACTAACCTAATGTTTAATGGATTTTTTAAAAATTCCACTGAACCTGTCCTGCAGGTCCTGCTCGCCATGCTTCCTGCAGACTCGGATTCATGGAGTCCGGCACTATCCATGCAGGTCCTATATGACGATGGAAGTGAGGTGGATGAGGGTATTAGAGGAGACTTCCACCAGCATCCTAACCTACATACTTAGTCTTCCTACAGCAAGTCACTTTCCTATTGGTGTAAACTTGTAACAATAAAAATTTATTTTTTTTTATTATTTCACAGGACGTGGGTGCTGCTGGATTGACCAGCATTTTTATTGCTTATCCCTAATTGCCCCTTGAGAAGGTGGTGGTGAGCTGCCTTCTTGAACTGCTGCAGTCCCTGTGGTGTAGATACACCCACAGTGTTGTTAGGAAGGGAGTTCCAGGATTTTGACCCAGCAACAGTGAAGGAATGGTGATATATTTCCAAGTCAGGATGGTGAGTGGCTTGGAGTGGAACTTGCAGGTGATGGTGTTCCCATCTATCTGCTGCCCTTGTCCTCCTAGATGGTAGAGGGTCGCAGATTTGGAAGGTGCTGTCGAAGGATCCTTGGTGAGTTCCTGCAGGCGCATCTTGTTGACGGTGCACACTTCCACTACTGTGCATGGGTGGTGGAGCGAGTGGATCAGACACCATCATCGTCCTTTTTTTTTGTTTATTTTTGCCAGACAATGAAAGCTTCTACAATCGCTCCTCTGAGCAGCCATATGTGGCTCTGGAGGCCAGTTCTTGTAAGACCTTTGACCTCCAGACTCCTGCTTCTCACCAGAAAAATGGGATGCCTGTGGTTGAAAATTGGAGGGAGAGGCACCTCAACCTGCTCATTGATACCCCAATGGGTGCCTGATTTAATTTTCAGGCAGGCTTCTAAGTGGACGAGCGGCCGGCCTGCCTGAATCATTCGGGGAGTTGCTTATATTTGCAAATGATGCCAGTTGTTGGACTTTGATTGCAATTTTCGGCTACAGTTGTAACAATTGATGAGCAGGCAAATCAAAGATCCTTAAAGGATTCACTGGAAGCATGCTCAGAAATTGGCCCAGAAAAGTTAAAAAAAAATTCTTGGTGGGCCCAGGAAGAACACTAAATAGTGAAAATAAAGCCTTCATTCTCTGCTGGCCCAGTCAAGGTCCTCATCACAATCAACATTGCCCCATCCCCCAGCCCAACAACCTTTGCCTCCAACTCCTAGATCCAGGTTGCAGCTACATCAGCATGGTTCCTGTCCTCCAGTTACTGGTGAGCTACAGCTCACTTGGCAGCCACAACTTCCGGTGGCATGCCAACGATGTCTGAGTCATACGATGGCTTGGGGTCAATGGCTGGGCAGAGCAGCTGCTCCCTCAGCATTGCACCTTTTGTTTTGGCCGCCACATGAAAATCATCCACTTCTTGTCCCAAGGTGCATGGGAAAATGCACCAATGACCTGCACCCGGCCAAGGTTGGCACTTATATCCAATCCTCTCCCTGTTGGATTTATTCTTTCATGAGATGTGGGAACCACTGGCAAGACCAGCATTTGCTGCCCATCCCTAATTGCCCTTGATTTGAGTGGCTAGGTCATTTCAGAGGGCAGTTAAGAGTCAACCATGTTGCTGTGTGTCTGGAGTCACATGTAGGCCGGACCAGGTAAGGACAGCAGATTTCCTTCCCTAAGGGGACATCAGTGACCCTGCTGGCTTTTTGCATCAATCAACAATGGTTTTATGGACACTATTACTGAGACTATCTTTTAATTCCAGAGTTATTAATTGAATTTAAGTTCCACCAGCTGCTGTGGTGGGATTTGAACCTGTGTCCCCAGAGCCTGGGCCTCTGGATTACTAGCCCAGTGATGTTACCACTATGCCACCACCTCCCCTCATCACATTTCCATTGGTGTCCAAGTCGGTGATGCTTCTCGTGTAACTGAGTTCCATCGTCTTGGGCAGAACTACAAATGCTTTCTCCCAGTTTTCCATTGATACTTTGCGGAGTTTCAGCCCCAACTTTAATCATCTGTTCAGCACTTCCCTAAACCAGAGTGGTTGTGTAAATCACTACACAAGCTCATTTGCAATTCTTTATGTAACTGGTGACATGCCAATGGTACCCAAGTCATACAATGGGTTGGCGCCAATGGCTGGGCATGGTGGCCATTCCGTCCTCTGGTCAGGTGAGAATGCTCAGGGAATCAGAGCATGGAGACTCTCCACTGATTCTAGCCTTCTCCCAGCATTTGTAATGGCCACACTCAACAATGAGAAGCACCCTTGTGAATTTTATACAGGCAACTGAGCGACTTTTCAACAATGTATGGATATTATGGGTTTGTTTTAGAAGGTTTTCTCTATAACTACAGGGGAATTACTCAAAAATGGATTCAAGAGATCAATTTTGTGAATGAAACACTGGGGGACATCTATTTTTCACTCACCAAATTACAGATATGGCATGCTTCAGTGATGTCCTTTGAGTCGATTTTCTGGAGTTTCCCTTTAATCGCCGGCAAATTACTTTAGTCTATGGTTACCTTAAAAGTCAGTTTGTATATTACATGCATCCATTATCTCCAGCCCGTACTCAATGCTGAAGAGAGACACACTTCCAGCAGTTGCTGACAAGCCTTTTAACCTGTTCAGAGGCAATTGCTATCAACAAAAGTAAACCTAGATCAGAAAGTAAACCTAGGGTTTGTTGTAGATTCTGTGCAATGAACCGGACGGTGAGTTAACAGCTTGTCTTTTCACTGATAATTTGAGGCTCTTAAACAGCAGAGGAGCTTTTAAGAATGCCCTTTTCCCCTGATTAACATTTAGAAAAAGCATGGAAGCGGCTCTGTGAGGTCCTGCACCACTTTGTAAATGTGCCAGGTGGCTTATTCTAATTTCAGGTGTACGGCCAGTGATTTCCCAGCCCTTAATCTCCATGAAAAAAAATCACATGCGAAGCAGCTGGGAGTTCCCAATTCATCACTCCCCCTGTGCCCAATTCCCTGGCACAGGCCCCCAAACATTACAGCAGGGGCAGGATTTTACCCTTGACAGGGGGGTGCTCTGCCGGGGGAGGCGGGGGCAGTTGGGAAGCCGACTGCTGCCCGTGATCGGCAGCGCAACGCGATTTTATGCGGGCGGGCCCAGCATGAGACGCGGCCTGTGAATGGGCGCAAATGGACGGGGGCGGGGACAGGGACAGGGGTGGGGGCTTAATGTCGGCCAGGTCCAATGGCAACCCAATGGCCAATTCAAATGTGGCCTCGGCAGCCCCTCTTCCAGGGAAGGACATAGATGCCGCAGCAGGTGGGCACGGCAGGTGGGAGGGCAGTTCAGCCGGGCAGTCAGCCCCACATTTCTCAGATGGGTGTCTAAGGAAAGACGAGGGCACCATGATGCACATCTCTGTCTCATCAGGGTGCCAGGCATGCACACTGACAGTCTAAAGACTTCAACTAAGGACATGTCCTTCTTTTCCTTTTTAGGCTCACCAGCAGCCCCTCGATGTGAGGAGCCTAAAGGCCCACCCCGATCCCTGAGGACCAGCATGCTGAGCACACACCAGTGTCACACCCTCTTTGTCAAGCAGGCACCAGCGCAGATACCAGCATTTCGGAGGGCATAAGCTCGGCATCCAGTATCTCGGTGTACATTGGTGAGGGCACTTTACACTCGCTTGAGGTGCAGGCGGAGGCAGAGAATGCTCAGGGCGCTGGCATTTGGAGGACTGCTGGAGACCAGGACAATGCTCAGTCGATGGATGATGGTGAGCCTCTGGAGTGGTCCATGAGGCAGCAGATGCTGGATGTCCAGCAGGGTTTGTGGGAGGATCCAGCGGAGATTCATGAGGGAATGAGTGCCATGGTGTCTGTTGTGGAGGAGTCCATGAGGAGACTAAGCACTCTGTTGACCCTCATGGCTGAGCACAGAGCCTCCTCCATGGAGTGGTGACTCTCATGAAGAGGCTCCTCCAGGGACTCAGTCAGGGATTCCTGGGGATGCGTCAGACCTACAAATCCTCACACCAGCAGTGATGTCAGTATGGGAGATTTATTGGGTACCCAGTATCCCAGCTAGGTGCCTGTCCATCAATGGTGAGCAAGGAGATCCAGAGCGACCTCATTTTAGTGCACGAGCTGCCTGTCTTCTCTGCGGGCTCCTCTCAGAGCGCTCCGGATGATGGCAGCAGCTCCTTCGCCCCTCTGCCAGTGACCATGGCATCTGATGAGGCTGTGGTGAATTGGGAGATGCCAGCCGTGGCACTGACCACTCCCTCCCAGGCGGGGCCAGCACAGGCTCCACGGGTCAGAGGATGCCCGCCAAGGTGAACAAGGCCAACAAGACAGCAGAGTCAACAGGCTGTCTCCAATGCCAGTGCCAGCGAGGTGGGAACACCTAGATGAAGCATTCGCAAAGCAAAAACTTAAAGCACTTTAAACACAACATGGCCTGATCACAGGTGATACTTGTTCCCCGCCCCCCATTTTCTGCTTTTTTTTAATGATGTGATTTAAAACAAAGGTCAATGTTATTTTCTGCTATGTTTGTCAGTCAGAAGAAAACTGCAACTGGCCTCTGGAGGTTTCATTTGTTCTGTAGGTGCGGGGTAAGCCACGATGTTATGATGGACGTGTGACTCGTTAAACTTTATTGCACTGGCACATAGTGTATGTTTTTGACCAAGGAACTGTTCCTGTCAGGTGTCGAGTATGGAGCCTGCAGCCCTGGTATGTGGTGATGGTTCTAATTTGGTAGCCTAGCTGAAGGAGCGTTGGACCAAAGCTTCCTGGGCATCCCTGCCACCCTGGAGGTTACCCAGATCTGCGACTATGCCCTCAGTGTTCTCCTGAGTGTGCTTGTCCTCAGACTCACTACTGGACTCATCGTCTGTGGCCTGTGGAGCTGCGTCAAGATCCTCTTCCTCTAGTGGCTCCCCACTTGCCAGTGCCAGATTGTGGAGAGTGCAGCATGCAACCACTGTCAGTGACACCCACTCTGGGGGGCGGGGTATTGTATTGCTCCCCCTGAACAGTCCAGGCATCGGAAGCGCATCTTGAGAAGACCTATGGCCCTCTCTATCACCGCCCTTGTGCAGGCATGACTCCTGTTGTAATGCTGCTTGGCCTCTGTTCTTGGATGGCGGAGAGACATCATGAGCCACCTTCTTTGGGGATAACCCTTGTCACCCCGCAGCCATCCATCCAGCCAGGCTGGAGCATTGAAGAGCCCCAGCACCTGGGAGTGTCTGAGGATGTAGGCATCATGGGAGCTGCCTGGGTACCTTGCACAGACTTGCAGAATCTGCATCCT
The DNA here is from genome assembly GCF_017639515.1 of Carcharodon carcharias. Classification (NCBI taxonomy): domain Eukaryota; kingdom Metazoa; phylum Chordata; class Chondrichthyes; order Lamniformes; family Lamnidae; genus Carcharodon; species Carcharodon carcharias. The sequence goes on along the minus strand of NC_054481.1, from coordinate 14,876,979 downwards.
GTGGTCACACACTATCTGCACGTTCATGGAGTGGAAGACCTTCCTGTTGACGAAGGCACCCGGCTGACCCGCTGGTGCCTTGATGGCCACATGTGTGCAGCCGATTGCACCCTGAACGCAGGGGAAACCAGCAATCGCTGCAAAGCCTCTGGTTCACTTAGTCTGACTGGCCTTGTCCATATGGTAATGAGTGAAAGTCAACACCCACCTGAACAGAGCTTCTGTCACCAGTTTGATGCAACTGTGGACAGCTGATTGGGAGACTCCACACAGATCCCCCACTGAGCCCTTGGAAATTGCTAGAAGCATAGACATTGAGGGTCACTGAGATCTTCAGAGCCACTGGCATACAGTGTCCAGCCACACAGTCAGAGCTGATCTCAGGGCCTATCACCTGACAAATGGAGGTCACTGTCTCCCTTGAGAGACAGAGCCTCCTTTTGCACTGCACCTCGGACATATTGAGGTAGCTGCAGCACTGCCTCTAAACCCTGGCAGCAGGATAGTGGCGTCTTCTGTGGCCCCTTCCACCTTGGACTGCCTGCTGGCCCTGCCCCCCTTGTACCTACGTCTCTCCTCTCACAGGTTGCTCCCCTGGAAGCTGCAATGGGACCCCTGGGCTCCTCTCCCTTCTGGCCCCTCCCTTCCACCTCAGAGGAGGTGCCTCCAGTGGAGAGCACAATCCCCATTCCCAAGGTAAGGGAAGGCTGCCTGATACCTGGAAGGGCCCATGCAATGTGAATCCTCTGGGGGCCTGGAAAACAGCACTGAGTCCTGAACTGAAACCTAGAAACGCTCTGAATGCAGCGCTGAAGCAAAATGAAGCTGTCCTGTTCACAGGAGCAATCAGCAGCAAGTGATATCCAAAACTGCTCACTATTCAATTTGTCAAGCCCACTGACTCCTCTTATCCCTGCCGTGGATGAGGTTTTGCTAACTGTGGCCTGCCCGTTTTGCCCATGCGACGGCCTAAAAATCACATGGGCTACGCAAACTCAGAGTCAATTAGTCTCTCAAGGGCCTTAACTGGACACTAAATTAATGGCGGGCGCGCCTCCATCTTCAGGTGTGTGCACCTGCCTAACCAAATCTCGCGAGAGTGCGCGTTGACCTCAGGAGGCTGGTCCAAGGTCAACGAGCTTTATTTCACGCATGGGCATGTCGGGCATGTGCCCACACACCAAGGGTAAAATTCTGTTCCAGCTGTTCGAAAAAGCACTGGAAATTGTACAAACCAGTCAAAGAGATTCTGATTTATGGGTAATGAAATAAAATGACACTTATTAATTTTGATTCCATTTGGTCTCCAAAGGTTAATATGTGTTTACCTTTTCAGTCTATGGGCAGAATCGTCCCTGATTTGCACTGAGTGCGGTAGTGGGCGGGAAAGAAGACGTTGGAGAGGTTCTCACGCCGTATCGTCCCAATCACATTCGCAGGAAACACGCTGTTTCCATGGCGGGCGGGCTCTCGTTCACCCACCACGCTGTCACCTCGCCCCTTCACCACGCCAGGCACCACATTTCAAATGCACCTCTCAGTGCCTCCAGCCCAGGACTGCTGCACGGAAGACAGGATTGGCCCCCAAAGACAAAAAGTCTGCACCCACCCCACCACATGCCCCCCGCCCACCCCCAACCCCCACACTGGTTTAATAACACGACTCTCGAGCACCTTTTGCACACCGTGGAAGTCCGCCGTGATGTCCCCTACCCCCCGCTCTGGCTGCAGGATGGGCAGTAGCATCATAATCCAGCGTGGGAGGTGGTGGCAGCGGTGGTCAGTGCCGACGCCCTGCAAAAGAGGGCAGCCACCCAGTGCCACTACAGGGTGAATGGTCTCATCTGTTCCACCAAGGTAACTCACTCTTCTCATCACTCTCAACTCACACACTCCCAAACCCATCACACATCCGCAGGGATCTCACACCTCAAGAGACAACACCACTAACTCTCACACACACCCTCACATCTCCATCAGGCTCATACCCTCTCAACCTCGTGTCCTCATCCTGTCCATGGCTCCGCTCACCACACAAACATTCCACACAGTGCCATGTGTGCTGCTCGCACTCTCTCCATCTGTTTCTAGGCCGGAGAAGCTGGCTCACATCAGTAGGGAGAGGCCCCCGACCAGGGGTGGACATTAGACCCCTCACTCACTTTGAGGAGTGTGTCATCGCGCTGACTGGCGAGGACATGGACCTTGCCTGCGGTGATGGTGAGAACGGTGGTGAACACCCTCATGAGGATCTTAGACCCCATCATCCCTCTCTCAACACAAATGAGAATGCTCTCTCTCCTGCTTTTGACTTTGCTACCATGCACTAATCTTCTCTCCTTTTGTTCACAGGGAGCTCTGCCAAGCGAGCAATGCCCTCAGCCAGCCAGTTCCTCAACGTTGTTTGTGTGGTGATCCGGCCAATAGGACACCTCCTCCATTGAAGACCTGGAAATAAGCAGCCTGGAAGACCCGTCACAGCGTTTACCCATGCCCTCCACCAGCGCAGAGAGACACACACTTCAGCGGGACCTAGATCTAGAGCAGGCTCAGGTTCACAATCTGGTGGTCACCACACGGACATTTGTCCACAGCAGGAAGAGGCAGGTTCAGCTGAGCTCCCCGGCACTCGGGGGACTCTTGTGGAAGAGGCATCTGTGAGGTCCAAGTTAGATGACGATCCTCGGGATTCGGCCTTCCAACTCACAGTGGGGAGTCAGCAGAAGGCAGGGGAACATCACGCAGAGCTGTTGGAAAACCTCAACAGGGTGGCACACAAGTCAGAAGAATGCGTCCGGCTGCTCTTTGATGAAGTACCCACATGTGTGCGTATGGAGGTCTCATGGGGAGGATGGCAGCCATGGAGACCCTGGTCCAGTAGAACACAGAGATGTGTGCAATTCTGCACTCCTTCACAGGTGAGTTCCTGCAGTGGCAACACGAGAGGGAAACGAGGCACCTCCACGTCCCTCCAGGTGCTCCTTACCTTCAAGGAGTCAGGCCCGGACCCTAGGGCACCCGAAGAGAGGAGGAGCAGCAGCTGGACACCCCTGGGTCATCCACTCAGGAGTCTCAGGGGCTATCCCCTCCCGCCGAGTCCCCTTTGCCTGTGACCCCCCCTCAACCTCATCTCTGTCTCCACAGAGGGAGCTGCTGGCCCATGAGTGATTTTACAGGGAGATGTGTGTGAGTGGCAGAGCTTTTCGGAGCCTCGTGCAAGCTCTCTCCCACGCACACGGATCCTTCCTGTATCACACTCACCTCAATGTCCTGAGCATTTTCTGCTGGGGTTCGCTTTCAGTTGCCCATCTGAGCTGACCTGTATCTCCGCCCACCCAATGATCCCACTCGCATGCAGCATCTGATCTCGCCCACCGTGACACTCAGTTCACTTTTGATTTCATCAGCAAGGTGGTGATACAGTTTTTCATTTGTTCCTCCATCCTTTCCCCTCCCCAAGTCACCCATTTCCTTTCCCCGATCTCTGTCGACCCTCCAGCATCACCTCCCACCTCCCCTCCATGACCTACCAGCCACAACCCTTTACCTTCTGGGATGTCCAGGTGAATGTGCACCTTCCCTTCCTTCCCAAAAATCCCACCGCCATCCACATTAACCTCCCTGACCTCCTTCTTCCCACCCCCAGGGTCTGTGTCTGCGCCCAAGACCCAACCACCCACCCTCGCCGTCCCTTCTACTGTTACCGTCGAATCCTCACCCTCCCACTGTGCAGCCTCACTCTGCCCTCGGTCATTCTCACCATTCCCTCACGCCATGCCTACCCTCACTTCACTCTCCAGGAGGCAGGCATGATCTCATCAGGGTCCTCCCTCGCACGTTCACCTGGACATTCCCCGCTCTGGACTCCTTCCACTCTTGGAACCCCATCCCCATGGAACACCTTCCGCCCGGAACCCATGCCCCTCTTGGAACCCCTTCCCCCTTGGAACTCCTTCCCTCCTCCCCAAACTCCTCTCCTGCTTAGTCCTTCCCCCCTTCTGATTCCTTCCTCCAACCTTCCTCCCTCCAGACTCCCTCCCCCCTTTGCACTCCTTCCTCCACTGGACTCCCTCCCCTTTCTGTATTCCTTCCCCCCACCCCCCCCCCACCACCACACTCCTTCCCTTACACCTTCCATGCCCCCTTAAACCCACATCCCCGGCTGCCATCTTCTCCCAAATTAACCCCTCCTCTCCCGTACTCCCTCCCCCACTTCCAACCTCCCCCACTTTGACACCTTCATTTCCCCCCTCTCTCAACTTCACCCCCTCTCCCAGTCAAGCCTAGACTTTCACCTCCCACCCTGCACCCCCCGGCATATCTTCATTTCCCCAAACACAGCTGGACCTTCCTCTCCACCCCCTCGACCATCATCCGTTGTGAGCAAATCCTCAACGGTGACTTCCCAACTGCCGTGAACTGCTTCTCGGCAGAGCCATGTCCGTGAGAATCCACCCAGCATGCCGTGGACATCCCTCCAGTGTGCCGTAGCTGTCGGGCCTCCAGCATTTTCTGCTCCTCGGACGTCCGCGATGTGAGCAAGGCCCTGCCGGTAAGTCCCGACCTCTGCACATCACGCCTGTCAAGAAGTGTTCTGCACTGGTGTGTTTTTTCCGCTGATGTGGGCGGGTGATCCAGCGTGGAGGGATGATTCCGGATGGATGGCCTGACAATGATATGCTGATGAGATTCCCGATGGCCGATGGTGGGAAACGCGGCCCGCCTATCGAGGGACTGAGTGGGAGACCGCAAACCGGTTTCATGACGTCGTGGAACCGATTTTCGGCCTTCTCGCCATATTGTCCGGTCACACCACTGAGCACACCCGACACCAGCGGGCACGGAAAATTCTGCCCCGTGTCTTCTGTCAATTATCTAATGATACCCGCTTGTTTGCTAAGGGTGGGCCCTGCTGAGCACACCAGATGGCGCATCAATAAATTCAACAGTCTCAGGTAACACCTAATTTGGGGTAACACCTAATTTGGTGTATAGCTTTATTAAGTTCCAAAGTCCACTCAAATTTATGCGTTTCATTGCTAGACAGATTTCAATGCTATGGCAGCTATTTCTTTCAAGCCATGAAGGTACCTAGATGTCTCTGGTCCCACTGAGGTCAATAAATGAGGCAGGCAGTCCCGAAAATATTGGTGCGTGATGACATTCCGATTTCCTGACCCCATTCCCAGTGCCAGCCATTTTGACAGAGGTGGGTTCAGGGCCTGGCAGGGGCTACCTGCACCTGTGAGACAGTCAGCCAAAGCTCATTAAGAGGCTCGCTAAAGGCACTGAAAGGACGCGGACCAGATTGTTCAAGCTTTCCAACATGACGGGTCAGTTTAACTGCCTGGAGGAGTGCACCCAGGGGGTAGCCCAAGGTGCCAGCCTCCAAGCTGGGTCTACAGCTCCTCCCTTGCCTGCCTGGGTGTGGGTGAAGCCATAGGATGCCTTGTAGAGAGGCTTCCTCACCACACCACCCACCCCCATCCCCCCCACCATCCCGCCCTCACCGGCCCCATCTGCCCGCCACCCATCTTTCTGACCTTTCTCTGGGCCTGGAGGCTGGCATGACAACTGTCTGCCTCTGGTGGGCTCCCTAAAGTGCCAGCTTTCCACCCACGGCCCGCCAGTTTTGTTCATTTGAGGCCTAGCCTACAAAATGGTCCCGTTGGCTCCATGGGGAGGAGTGCACTTCCAAAACATGGTTGTAGGGAATGGTGGCGTAGTGGTAATGTCACTGGACTAGTAATCCACAGGCCCTGGCTAATGCTCTGGGGACATGGCTTCAAATCCCACCACTAATGCCTTTAAGGGAAGGAAAGCTGCCATCTTTAGTTGGGCTAGCTGGCATGTGACTCCAGGCCCACAGTTATGTGGTTGACGCTTAACTGTCCTCTGAAGTGGCCAGTAAGCCACTCAGTTCACGGGAAATCAGGGATGGCCAACAAATGCCAGCCTTGCCAGTGACACCCACGGCCCATGAAATAATAAATTAAAAACAAACTGCATAGAGGTTAAATGGTGGGATGGTATCAGTGAGGAGGGAGGTGGGGGGGGGGGGGTGGAAACCCATGCATAATATTAAGGACTGGTTACAGAGGAGGAGGAGAAGGGCACCATGTAGATGGGAAGCACCTCAGATTAAAGTACCGGTGCTGAAAAAGAAGCATATTAGTTCTTGGTATGTTGGCATCACTGGTCAACTCTAGCTGGCCTGAGTTTAATACAACATGAGGTAGCTAGTGAGAGAGCAAGAGAGCTGTTAAGAATCAGCCTTACAAGACTTATCTCACATATAGGCCAGACTGGGTGAGGCTGTTTTCTTTCTCTAAAGGACATTGTTGAACTTGATAGGTTTTTAACAACAATCCAACAGCTTTGTGCAGGGCCTGGGAGAAGCAGGGTGCACACAATGTCAAGCACTGGGGCCCGGGGCTAGGTGGGGCCTGAGCTCAGTGTTATTAACAGTGGTGGGTGAAGGGGTGGGGTAGGGTGTGGCGAGGGGGTGGGATGGGGTATTTGGGATGTTGGGGATGAGTGCATGGTCAGGGAGTGCGGGCTGGACTGAGGGGTGGATTGAGGGGAGGGGTAATGTGAGGTGGGGGGTGGGCGGGATGTGCGGTGGGTGGTGCGGTGGAGTTGAGGTGGGGTGGGTGTTTGGGAGGGTCATTTTTACGTTTTAGTACCACAAAAATAAATACTATACCCTTCACAAAATTCTCTTTTGAATTTAAGCCAGCATATAAATAGCAGTCTAAATTTTAATTATGTCCTAAAATAGACACAATTCTGATCACATGTTGTGTGGATGTACCAGAGGCTTGAGAAACCTGGGCCTCATCAAAATCAATGTAAGAAACTAAAAACTGGGATTCATGCAAAGCAGACTGTTGACTCATTATCACGTGTTTTATTACTCTTGAAAAGTTGGGAATGAAATCCCTAATTGTCACTAGGAGATTGTTTAAAGAAAGGCTTTACAAATCTCTGCTCCATCCTAGATTCACCCCAGATAGGCTATACATTCATAGTGTACAATTCCATTTCCTGGAGGAAGGAGAAATAATTTTGGTTCTTGAATTAAGGCTGTACTAAATTTATGCACCATTATCATTCTCTAAAAAATTCCAATCAACAATCCAAACAACAATTTTCCAGAGGTGCTGGAAGATGTCTGATTGGAAAATCCTGGGGATAGTGTAATTAGCTTAAAAGGAACAGGTGCCATTTATGGTATACTGTGAGTTGGCACCAAAGAAGCCAGAATGGTAAGGTTATATTAGCTACAGAATTGGATTGTTTTGTAAATGGAGTGATTTCTTTGTAGCCATTTTCCTAACATCAGTTGATTGCTCTGTGATTAATTATCCTTAGAGAATCAGCATTGGGCCTCCAATTTCACTATTGCTACAGACACCCTGTTTACTAGATGCAGGCGTAATGAAAGAAAGACAAAACCTACATTTATACAGCATCCTTCATGATGTCCCAAATTGCTATACAACTAATTAAGTACTTTTGAGTTGTAGTCACTGGTATAACATAGGCAATGTTATCAAATGGCAGAGCAGACACGAGAGGCCGAATGGGCTACTCCTGTTTCTAATACGTACATTCGTATGTCATTTGGTTGTACGAGCTAGATGGCCTTTATCAGCATAATTATCCTGCAAACAGAGGGTGCAATCATGGCTGGAGTTCTGTTTATTTTGTTGCTAATGAAAGCTTATTGTGAGCAGGCTTTGTGGGGTGAAATTACCAGTATGGAAGTGCATAATGGGCTCATAGTGAACGGGTAACCTGTTATACACTGAGCATGATTCTCAAGAGTCTTTTCCATTGACTTCAATCTTGTCCTTTTGTCTACTTAACTATTATCCCACTTTATCTTTTATGAGCTTTTAAAGTATTGAAATATCATGATAAAGCTATGTTTCATCGTAGATATTGAAAATATATTGTAGTGAGAAGCAGCAATCAGCAAAATCTTCAGGCTTGCTGATCAAGAAAACACAGGTACAATTGTGAACCATTCAGTCTTTGTTCTCTAGCCTCTTAAAAGATTGGCAGCTCAGAAAAAGGCTCTTCGGCCCATTGAGTCTGCGCTGGTCAAACAAGTACCTAACTATTCTAATCCCATTTTCCAGCACTAGGCCCATAGCCTTGTATGCCATGGCATCGTAAGTTCACATCTAAATACTTCTTAAATGTTATGAGGGTTTCTGCCTCTATCACCCTTTCAGTGAGTTCCAGATTCCCACCACACTCTGGGTGAAAAAATTCTTCCTCACATCCTCTCTAAACCTCCTGCCCCTTATCTTAAATCTGCACCGCCTGGTTATTGATCCCTCCACTAAAGGAAAAGTTCCTTCCTGTCTACCCTATCTATGCCCCTCATAATTTTATACAGCTCAATCATGTCCCCCCTCAATCTCCTCTGCTCCAGGGAAAATAACCCCAGTCTATCCAATCTCTCCTCATAACGAAAATTCTCCAGCCCAGGCAACATCCTGGTAAATCTCCTCTGTACTCTCTCTAGTGCAATCTCATCCTTCCTTTAATGCGGATTCCAGAATGGCACATAATACTCTAACTGTGACCTAACCAGTGTTTTATACAGTTCCAGCATAACCTCCCTGCTCTTATATTCTATGCCTCGGCTAATAAAGGCAAGTATCCCATATGCCTTCTTAACCAACTTATCTACCTGTCCCTGGACGTGCACACCGAGATCCCTCTGATCCTTAGTACTTCCCAGGGTCCTACCATTCATCATGTATTCCCGTGCCTTGTTTGTCCTACGCAAGTGCATCCCTCACACTTATACGGATTAAGTCTAATTTGCCGCTGATCAGTCCATCTGATCAGCCTGTCTGTATCCTCCTGTAATCTAAGGCTATCCTCCTCACTATTTACCCACTCCCCCAATTTTCGTGTCATCCGCCAACTTACTGATCAACCCTCCTACATTCAAGTCTAAATCATTTATATATACCACAAACAGCAAGGGACCCAACATCAATTCCTGTGGAACCCCACTGGACACAGACATCGAGTCACAAAAACACCCCTCCACTATCACCCTCTGCTTACTGCCACTCAGCCAATTCTGGATCCAATTTGCCAAATTGCCATGGATCCCATGGGCTCTTACCTTCGTTATCAGTCTCCCATGAGGGACCTTATCAAAAGCCTTGCTGAAACCCAAGTACACTATGTTAAATGCATTGCCCTCATCTACACACCTGGTCACCTCTTCGAAAAATTCAATCAAACTGGTCAGACACGACCTCCCCTTAACAAAACCATGCTGAACCATGCTGACTGTCCTTGATTAATCCCTGCCTCTCTCAGTGTAGATTAATTCTATCCCTCAGAATTGCTTCCAATAGTTTCCCAGCTGCTGACTGGCCGGTAATTGTGTCTACAGACGCAACTGTTTCGAACAGAGACACCTGAGGGTTCCAATGCTTCTCACTGACAGTGAAGACCTATGTTGGTCAATCGTTCAACCTTGTTGCTAATGAGTCGTATGATCTTTCTACCCTGTGAGATTTCTGATTAAATAGAATCCAATTACACCCCTTGTATGAAATAATTATATTGAATAATATCATGCACCCAGGCAGGAAAAAGTCTTATACTTCTACAGAATGGAAAAGATCGTGTGCAGTTTATCTGGGTTGCAAGCATTGACCATGTCCATATGGTGCAAAGTGCATAACATGAGGGCTGAGGCAGTCACTGAAATCAGTGTTACTGCCTGCACAGTGTTATAAATAACTAATGGGATATTTTCCTGTCAAATGAACAATTTTGCATAATGCTGTTAAAGTTAAATTTGTACTCTCTAGTTTATTTAATAGTCATGGTAAGATCACCGACAGGGCACACAGAAACTGACACTGTACTATGTAATTGCTGCTCTTAATAGTAATGACCCAATGACCCATGCTGCATAGATAATGGATGATATTTGTCACCATTTGCCATCAATGGGTATTATCATTTTATCAGGTCCTTTCTGTGATTGTCTGGTGAATTGATTGGCGGATCTTGCAAGAGGAAAAAATATCAAGCATGATTGAGAGGGAGGGTTAAAGGGGGTGGGGCGGGCTTGGGGGGTGGTTGAATAAGGGGCCTGGACACAAGAAACGCACCCGGGCCCATAATTTCTTTCCCTGGCCCTGGCTTCATGGTCACTTTTATTAACTCACTTTTCATTTTGAACTGAATTCAAATTCTCAACCTGCCACTGTAAGATTAGTGTCTGGGTTATTAAACCAGCACCCTAGATTACTAGCCCAGCATTATAACCATGGTGTTACCATACCCAGATGATCGGCCGAGCCAGGGAAAAGCAGCTGAGCCTTAATGCAGCAGTTCATCACAGAGTACTTGATCTCCTAAAACAGCTGTTCCAACCTGATTTCTTTATATTAACTTTTACTGGGCTGCCGTAAATTTCCATCAATTTGTGTAAAAGAAAAATCCGATAGTCACAAATTCCTTTGAGAAAGCACAGTAATGTCAATTCTGTGTAATTTCACTCAATAGTTTTGTCAACACAAATGAAACTGTGCGATTATATTACACGAGTTCTTTAATGCACAACCATAAGGGTTGCTCACTATTCCTTCCGCTGATGGTCTAAATCTGACAACTCGAGGCACATTTCGTTGAAAAGGTCACTGCCTGGCTTCCAGCCACACCATGAGCACTCATGTGAGTCATGACCTTGGCTTTTATTACCAAGGATCAATCTATAATTCATTATGTTATGACAAGAGGAATACATATTGCCCCAATCCCCCTATTAATTAGAGAGATGAGGGAGCAAAACAATGCCAGATGGATGATGACTATTTTCCCTACAGATCAGTTGAGCCTTACTTAGAGAGTGACAGCTAGATACTCTCTGATTATAATTAGTAATTTTTCTTCTTATAGCGGTAAGTGATTATAAGGGACGGTCAGATCTATTCACTGAAATGACTGGTTGCTCAACAATTGCTGCCTTAATATCTCTGGATCTCAGTAAGTGTCTTTAAAACCATCGGGGCCTGAAATCCTCCAGGAAGCCTAAGTGCTGGGAAGAGCCTGTCTGGAAGCTCAGCCACCTGATCCTTTATTTGAATGGGGAAGCCAGATGCCTTGTGCTGCAAGGGGACACTTCTCAGCTGCCCGTCAACCAAGTGGAAGAGTGGCTACATTTAAGCAATTTGGAACAAGTACCCTTTGGGAACCTAGCCGCCATGCCATCCTGGATCTCATGGTGTGTCCCACAGCTGTCAGTCTGGAGTGAGATTTGAACTCAGAACCTTCTAACTCATGTTACACACAGGAGGAGGGTTAATTTAAACAGGGCTAATTTCTCCTCTCACCACCTGTCCATAAACAGAAAGGTGCTTTGATATGTTTGCCTCTTTATGAGTGGTGGCGTATTTCCCCAACCCCTCGGTCTTTGTGTGATCCAATTTTCCAGTAATAACTCAGACAGTAAAGGCAGGGAGAGACAAAGAAAGGATTTACAGTACAGAGACCACAGAGAAAATAAATATTGGTTCATGTGGGTTCCAGGGTCCAGAATCAAACTCCAATGAGGTTTTCCTTCACAGAGGTTTGTTGGCTTAAAACTGATGCTAGATAATTCACTTTTCCAGTGGTGTTGACATCACATGATGTGATATGCCTGCAGAGATGCATGTAGGCGATGGTACAGACTTCCAGTAGAAGCAGGATAGATGGGGCCAGGTGTCCAACCTGGGCCAGAGCTCCTTCAGTGTGGCCTGCTAGTCAGATGTTAAACAGCAGACAGAGCAATGTAGTTCAGCAAGGCAATGTTACTTGTTCCACAAGCCAGAGGCCCATGTCACATGACTCCCACCTCTTCACCATCTTTGACAAAGGATGTGAATCTGTCATCTGGATTTCATAGAGTCTTAGCCATTAAGAATTGAAAATAAGGTTGTGGGGGCTTTGTCTGAGCAAACAATCAGTCTCCTTCTGACCATCCCGGGTTACTGAATGCAGATGGCCTTTGTGTAGCTCTCTTTGAAGTTGGGCTGGGCAGTTCCTGGGTGATCAAGGATAGTTCCTCAGTGATAATGGGTGTGAGATTTCTGAAACTTCCAAGTGGCTTCTTTTGTTCTAGTATCACAGACAGACACCGTTTCAGACATTTTAAAGGCCTTTGATCAGTTTTTAAAATTTAGAAGTAGGTGAACATATCTATATATATTTCATAAAAACATATAGTGATAGGTCTTAGTCCCTTACAGTGACAATTGAAAGTGCTAACGCCTGAAACCACAGGTGGCACCTATATCGCCATTCCCTCCCACTGTATTATAACTTTGACATTGCCTCCCATCGATGTTGTCTTACTTCCTCTTGAATGGGAAAGGAAGAAGAGCATCAGCAAATTCCAATAAGAGGAACAACATTTTTTTTTAGCCAGGCAGCCCAGAAATGGCATGTAAACAAAAATAAAACATTTACAGACACTCAAGTGACATCCGTAACTAAAAACTGAAGATATGTGCATTTTGTACAATGTAGTTTGTGGATTCAGAAAATGTGGAAAATGGGAAATATACAAAGAGAGCTTCATTGTACTTACAGGTCTCTGACCATGTTTTCATATGAATTCTTTTTTAAATTATTCATTCCCAGCATATAGATATTGCTGGCGAGGTTGGCATTTACTGCCCATCCCTAGTTTCCCTTGAAAAAGTAGTGGTTGGTCTTCTTGAACCAATATTATAAAGGTTATCCTACGATGACATTAGGATTTTGATCCAGCACTAATAAAGGAATAGTGAGATACCTCCAAGTCCTGGTGGTATGTGACTTGAAAGGCAACTTGGAGGTGATAGTGTCCTCGTGCACCTGCTGCCTTTGTCCTTCTAGGCAGCGAAGGTCATGGGTTACGTTTTTATTATAACAATTTTATCATTGTAAAACTTCCTTTATTATAAAATGTTATTACAGTATTTAAAATATTAATATTTGTGTTAATGATTTTTAAATAATTAATATTTGAACACAGTAGCTTAAAAATCAGGTGATGTAGTTCTCATGCAATAATGTTGAAATTTTGTAAAACTGCTTGTTCTTCAAATGGTGAAAAACACACACACACACAGGAAATTCGTAATGGATCAATTATCCTTCATAAGAAAATCTTTGATGTCTTTGTAGATTTGATAAACAAAGTTTTGGCTTCTAGCTAGTTGAATTAACTCTGTTTTGTCCCATAATACTTTCTGGGCTATTGTATCTGCCTGTTCGGAAATGAGCCTTTTGTCTGATTATGTACCCAGGATTCAGAAGGACTTTCATCCTATTTCACATGACTATTTTTAAGCTCTGGTTATAAATCATTCAAATGCACAAATTGTCTAACAAACTGAATAATCCTTCATACATATTTACAGTTATTAGAGAAATGATAAGTGCAATGTGATGTGAACACTTTTTTTTGCATCCATGTCATTGATAAAACGAATCCGTACAACGATACCAAATGGATTTTTCACAAGTCAACAAATCAACTTCACATTTTTTAGGAGAACAATGATTTCCTGATGAATTTCGATACCACATTGGATTAATGTTCACTTCAGTTGCCATTTTAAGTTAAGTCATCTTCACATCCCACAAAAGGCCTTATAATCATCATGCAAAATGGGCAAATAAATGGCAAATAAGTTCCAATATAGATATGTGTGAGGAGGTGCATTTTGGTAAGAGATCAATGGAAGCCAAATTCTCCTTAAAAAATAGGAAACTAAATGGGGTAGAGGGGCAAGGAGATCTAGGGTGCAAATTCATAAACTATTAAATGTAGCAAGGCAGATGAACAAGGCCATAGAAATGCAAGGAAAGCACTGGGTTTCAATTCGCGAGAAATAGGATTGAAAAACAAAGTGGTTGTGTTAAACCAGTATGGGGCCTTAGTAGATCACACTTAGGGCTGGATTTTACGCACTCTTCCTGCAGCTCTGAAGACAGGGCATCATGTAAAATCCAGCGGGTAGCCTGCCTAGCCTGAGACTGTCTGAAATTTTACAGGGGGTGGTGGAGGCATTGGGCAGCCCACCTATCCTTGAGCCTATTGAGGGGTTTCATCCTGCCCTGCTGCTTTCTCCCCATAATAGGGGAAAGTCCATACCAAGTGGGTAGCCCAGCAGTTTTAGCTGCGTGGACTGGTATCAGGCAAGGGGAGTGGAACCTTCTTTGAATGTGCCCTGTGCCCATCAGAGGTGCCCCCTCCCATCAGCCCCCCCGCCCACCCCACCCCCCCCCTCCCTGCCTCCCCCCCCCGCCAACAACCCTGAAGGTCATACTACCCCCTTTACTCTGCGACATGACAATAAGTGGTTGAGGATCTGGAATGGATCCGATTTGTCTTTGGTTACACTTCACCATTGCGCCTTTGTGTGTAATGGCTTCATAGGACCTTGGCTCTGTACAAATCCTTGTCACCTTGGCTAGCTGCCACACACCTTCTGGGGGTTCTTGGATGAGAACTTGTTGTCCCAACTGTAAACTTGGTAATTCTGTACCCACATTTTTATCATGCATGTTGGTCATTTTCTCTAGTAGTTTTAAAAGTTGCTCCCTAGTTTCTAAGAGAGTAGAATGGGTAAGAGTAGGTAGATTGGTGCTCACTGGTCAGCCAAACATGAGCTCTGCTGGTGATGGAATAATTGCACTTAAAGGTGTTGCTCTCAGATGTAACATTGCAATTTGAAGATCTTGCTTGGTCTGTCTATATTTAAGAATAAGGACCTTCACCATGCAAATCATTCATTCAGCTAAACCTTGCTCTTGGGTAATGAGGTGAAGAAGTAGTGTGATCGATATTCTATTTCTCACACATATCCTGAAATGGCTGACTAATAAATTGGGGACTGTTGTGTGTAACAATTCCTCCAGGCACACCAAATAAACTGAAAATTGCACTTAGAGTGAAAATAGAGTGTGCACAACAGTTGTGCTTGACATATTTCGCAATTGTTGAATAATGGGTAAAGTAGTCGATGGTGACGATGGAGTCAGTGCCATGGGCATGGAAGAGCTCAGTTGTGATTTTGGACCAAGGATGCATAGCAGCTTCATGTGGAATCAGTGGTTCTTTGTGCTCATTTGGCATTTGCTGCTGACATGCCTCACATTTCTTGATGATGACTTCAATGTCATTGTTCATACCCAGTCAAGAGACCATCTCATCCAATCTATGCCCATGTGTGAGTGATGAAGTTTTTGAAAGATATCAGGTCACAAAGATTCTGGTATGATGATCTGCCTGCCTCTAAAAATGATTCTTTAGAAGATGCCTAGCTCACCCGATAAGGCTAAAATGGTCTCACATGTTTATGAACACACTGAATTTAATCAGGCTATCCTTAAATGATGCTTTTCCACAGTTTCTGTAGTGTACAATCTTTTGCCATTTTTTCCTGTAGCTGCTGGTATTTGCGTTGCACAAAATATACCAGATCAATTGAGGGATCTGCATTCTCCTGCTAGCATAACCTTGCAGCTCCTTTGAAGCTGTAAATTTTGTCCAAACATATTCTAGGTTTTTCAATATTAGGTCATGAACTGTGGTGATAGGAGTAGTTTCTGAGGTTGATTTGCTATGTGAGTTCAGACTGATTCCATGGATTGTCACGAGTGTGAGATCATGGCATGCCAGGATACCTACAATCACTGGGACATTAGTTTCCATGATGTGTAACATCTGTGACACTCAAGAGGATTGGTCATGCTTGCGCTCCAGGACTATGGATCCTGCACATGGAATTAGTGAATCGTTGTACATTGAAGGTTGTGCAGTAGTAAGCTTGCCATGGCCTTCCATGTCTGTGGATATATGTCTTTTAGAATACACAAGAAGTAAGAAGGTGGCACTTGCCTCTGTGCCAATCTTCGCCAATAACAAATAGTTGTCAACTTTCTTAGGACAGATAATTTGAATCTTGACAAACATTTCAGATGGTGAGATGGCATCTATGTCTTCCATGAGATTGATGGTGTAAAACATGTGTTCACCACTTCTCGTCTCATTGTGCACATCATCGTCGTCTTATGGCCTGTCAGTCATCTCATGTATATGTTTCTGATGGGATATTCAATGGTCATTCTCACTGCTTGAAGGTACCTGTTGCGTACAGTCTGTTTGAATCAGTGCATGGCTCTTTGTAGCTACATCAGCCTTTGCTCTAGTGCACTGCTGCTGCCAATGGCCCTTTCTGCCACATGCCTTGCAGAATTGGTGAAAAGCTGGGCATTCTCTTTGTGCATACAGAAGGCCACACCCTCCACATGTCTTGCTAGGTTTGGGTGTCCTAGTGAGTGTGTCAACAATTGGGGTTGTACTTGGGCTTGCCTAGCAGAAATTTCAGGAATTCTTCCTGGGAGTGGGTGTGATCACCAACTCAACAATTCTGTTTGTTGGCTCCACATTTGAAAAATCGCAGTACATACCCTTTCCTCTGCATTTGCTGACCAAAGTGGTCTATGGATTCTGTAGGCTGTTGTCAAAATGATATGAATTCTAACCAATGAATTCGGAAATTTAACTTGATTTTGAACTGGCCTTCCAACGTAACCCATACCTCATGCAGATCCTTTAGCTCTTCTGATGCTAAACATGGTGTGTTCAGCCTGTACAGACTTTCATTCCCAAATGCTAGGCAAATTTTTATCATTTGCTTATTTGGCTCAGACACACCTGAATCAAGAAACCATAGCTCTGTATGATGTTTAAACACTTTGAATTTGGATAGTAGGTCAGTTGCATCCCAATTCAAACTGGGGAATTTTGTGGACATTTTGACAATATCCCTTTGACCTTCCTTCTCCGATAATACCTGGGATGAGTGCCACTGTAGTCACTTTCGCACACTTTTCAAAAGCTGCATCCATGATAATCACAACCTTCTCTGGCCTGATTCTTATGACTGCTTTTTTTTGTTTGACTCTCCCTCACTCAATATCAGTCCAGCCCACACCCTGGTCACTCTCCTGTCCCTCTCAACACCCTGTCCCACTCACAAAACTGACAGGCTATGTACTGCAGCCTCACCACAGTGTTGGGGGTGGGGGTGGGGAGGGGTGGGGGGTACGGTTTGTCTGCTTATTTGCTTTTTATTTGAGCACTATGCTGGCATTGTGTCTTCAAATCTTTTCTGTGCAGTCACCACACTGCAACTTCAAAACTTTCCAACATTGTGACTCCATTGCAGTCGAACCAGAATATCAAAGGTCATCTCATGCCATGTAGCACAATCTAAGGCTGTTCACCATGCCATACCTGTTCTTAAGCTTGCAACTACCTGTCTGACCACTGCTGAGCACCGTGTTTGCATTGTAATGACATAAAGGCACAAATCACTCATAAGGGATTGTGTAAATACATTTTATATTCATTTATTTGGATTAGGCACATGCGAACATGTAGATAGGTAGAAATCTTGAAGACATCAGCAGCAGAGTTGTGTGTGTGTGTGTTCTGCTCACAGGAAAAAGTGAAACTAAGACTGGATCACGTGACACACTTCCCTTCTAGTGATGTCATGCTGCTATCCCTTAAACCTTAAAGGCACATTACAACACTTCCCTTCTGCTCCCTGACCCTGCCGCTCACTGCATCCTTCCTGAAGGCCACGTAGTGATTACTGCTGGATCAAACTCAAGGCAGAAAAACGGAGGCTGCTTTGGCAGATCATTCAATAACCAACCTGCCTCTTGGCATGGAACACGCTGCAGAGTTGTAATTGAATCAAAATGGCACATTGCAATGGTTCCGTTGGGATGCTCCATGGCCACTATTACTGTCTCAGATTTTGCGGTCCCAAAATTTCATCCTGTGTCCTCACTGTTGATTATGACATACGGTTTGGGAACCGCTACTGTAGTGTACTATCTACAATTTTGGTTTCTCTATTACAAAAATGATATAGAGCTATTAGAGAAGGTGCAAAAGAGATTTACAAGTACAATATCAGAATGGAGAGGTTATAGCTATCAAGAAAGACCAACCAGGCAGAGGCTCTTTTCTCTAGAAAAGAGAATGCTCAGGATTGACCTAATAAAGGTCGTGAAAACTATGAATGGTTTTTACTGAATAGATGTAGAGAAAAAATGGAAGAGTCCAAAACCAGGGGTTTAAGAATATAAAATAGTCACTAATAAATCCAATAAGAAATTCAGAAGAAGCTTCTTTACCAAGACAGTTAGTATGTAGAACTTGCTACCACATAAATTAGTTGTGGTGCAGAGTGTGGACAGGTTTAATGGTGAACTAGATAAGAATATGAGGAGAAAGGAATAAGAATTGTTTGTTGCTATGGTGAGATGAAGTAGGGTGAGAGGAGGTTCATGTTGAGCATAAAGACCAGCAAGATGCAATTGGACTGAATTATGTGCTCCTATGCTGTAAGTTCTATGTAATTCTATTATCCTTTAATTTGTTCTTCAGCCTAGACAGCTTCATGACTTGAAAGCATGTAACTGCTACTAATTCAGACTGATTGGTAGATCCACATGCACCCAAACAATTTCAACTGTACCCTGCAAAGCACTTTAATTTCTCTGTAGAACAAGAAACTCTCCATTAATGTACAAAGGTATACACTTTTGTCCTGTTCTGGCCTTTGGAAATATAAGAGTGAATTGACACAGCACTTCTTCCTCCTGAAGGCCACACGTTTCATGTATCCACAACTCTGAGAGGCAGAAACCAATCTTCCAATGCCAAGCCTTTTGCTGTGCTGCTAAATTACTGACATGGCCCCCTCATGTGGAGATATATTTAGTGTTATCTTGTTTAAGTGGTGTTTGCATAAGTTTCTTGAGGGCTATAAAAGAAAACATTTTATTTGCATTAGTTGTATTGTACAAAAAAAAATGCTTCAGAATACTTAGGAAATGCTACTGTAAGACAATATTTTGGACCTATTTCGCACATGGTGAAGGTGCAGCAAGTATGTTGCTGTCTGATGCATTTTTGAGCTGTTGTTTAAAGGAGAATTTGTACAGCATCCCCTTGTAATCTCAGCTGTGTGGAACAAATTTCATGTCTAAAATATGTGAACTAATGATCAACTTTGTTCAACCCTGCTGAATATCTTATTCCTAGTGTACTGTCAATGCTGCTACACTTGTTCGGTGAAGTAAATGTAAATTTCTTTACAAAGCATGAAACGTTAGGGCATCATTTACAAATTCCCACATTCTCCTTGTGATGAACTTGAGGTGAGGAAAATCTTCAAGTGAGCAGTCCATCATTTAGCAATCAATTTGCAATCCATTTTTAGCAGTCACATTTGAAAATACCACGTGCAATCTTTGAGATGCATACTGTTTTCCGGGAGATTTCATCCACTTGATTTGACTTAATCGTGTTGGAAATATTTATGAAACCTGGCTATAAATATTCATCATTAAGCTATTTACATCACCTCCCCTATCTTGACTGGAGTTTGTTTTAATATGTATTTCATATTCCAATAACTTTTGAGCATCATCTATTATTAAACAATCACAAAAAGAACCAATCTGTTTTCGGCCTGGACATACAATCTTCTGCCTAGTTGCAATGCAGGAGATTGCAGGAATGACTTTGGATATTATTAAGTTAGCATGCCAACCACTTTCCCAATTTCTCCAATGTTTGGGGAACTGGACA
Source organism: Carcharodon carcharias (assembly GCF_017639515.1). Classification (NCBI taxonomy): domain Eukaryota; kingdom Metazoa; phylum Chordata; class Chondrichthyes; order Lamniformes; family Lamnidae; genus Carcharodon; species Carcharodon carcharias. The sequence continues at coordinate 14,857,277 of NC_054481.1, read as the reverse complement.
ACACGATTTCTTTCTTGTTTCTTTATGTTTAGCCTCCACTCCACCCCCTCCCCCATTGTCTTCCTTTGAATGATTTGACTCCGTGGTACTGTACGGGTCTATGTGCTCTGATGCTGACTGAAATAACCATTATGTATGCGAAAGTTTTTGCAGGCTTATCAACCTCTGGGCCATCATAGCCCACCTTGATCCATTGCAGATCAAGTCCCCCACCGCTCCTCCTCACCACCTGACCCCTCCCCCACTGCCTCTATCATATGTGCAGTCCCAGCCAGCCCTGCTTGGTAATTGCTAACAGCAAGAATCCCAGACTATTTTCCCTTGTCTTCCTCGTGAAATCTTAAGCTCCAAATGGTCTTTACGATCACTCTGACTGAGGACAACCAACTCGGTGTGGCCCAGGATTTAACCTGGAATCTTTGCGTTGTGTATGGGAACAATTTTAAGCCAACTTCTCAGATGGGAAACCCATGGGTTCAAGTGTAAGACTGACTGTAATTTTCCCAGCATCCTGGTGTCAAGTTCAGAGGTGGTGGGTCTGGTGGGGTAAGGGGGGGGTGGGGGGGAGTACGGCGGAGTGGAGGGGTGCATTGGGAGGAGGACCACAAAAGTGTTCCTGCCTCCATACACTCTTACCATGGGCAGCATCACAACACTGACAGCCACCTGTCCTGGCAGGGGCTAGAGACCAATTAAGGGAGGTGGTAAGGTAATTCAGCTGCATTCCTATGTTCCCAGAGGTGACCAGGCCCCTCACAGTGTGTATGGCTCACTAGCTCACATGAGCTGGTGTGCACAGCAGGAGGTCCAAGCAGCTCCAGCTTTTCATGAGATCGGTAAATGTTCAGGAGATAGGGTGCAGGATAGACAGAGGTGAGCCAGTAGCAGCCTACTGCTGCTGCTAGAATGCTGGGGATCACGAAAATCATCTCAAAACCCTTCCACCTCACCTTCCTCTCTTGCAGTGTTCCCTCTTGCACTGCATTCACGGTAGTTGCACTCTCACTGCAATCACTGTGGAGGTTACTGGCCTTCCTCACGTGTCAGATCGTCACTGGCTCTTCTGGCTCCACAACCCACCCTCCGTCACCAATTGGATGGCAAACGCAGAGGCAGCTCTACTGATTGACTGCCCCCCATAAGATTAAGCTGGTAGACACGTTACTGAAATGGGTTCAACATCAGGTTCACGACGCTCAGCGCAACCGAACCCAACGGGGGCAATTTGAACCTATCCCGCCAGTCATGAAATTGACAAGACCAGGTTCAATATTGGTCTCCTCCCTCTGTCTGATTTTAATCTTCACTGAAATCAATGAGTAAAGTTCTGCAGCACATGAAATTAACACCTTATCCCATGGGTTTCATATCTAAGGAGTCAGATTAAAATTTACCCATGGCACAATTATTGACTGAAATACTCTGATCTATAGCATATTTTCGGTTTTGCCAGAGAAAAGCGTGCTCTATATTTCCCTTAGTAGCTTATACATTGATGGAAATATGGATTTTTTTCCGTCTCTTTGCTGACTGAGCTCATTAAATTTGGACATCTTAGCTTTCTTCTTGTCAGATGCATAACTAATATTGAAATAAGACTGCTGTTAAAGCTACAAAGCACAATCCAAGTTTATTAATTCATAATATTTCAATAGAAAACAATTTATTTGGTCCACATTCCAAGATATGGTCGTGCGTGCAGTGTTGAATCAGCATCTATCAGACTGAGAGAATTGTCCATTCTATGAACGGGTTTGATGAACAATGATTCTGAAGCCCTAATATGCCTGCATGCCTTAAAAAGATGTCAGCATATTAAGTCACAATTAAAAAAACATTAATAATTCATATGCATACATATGACATAATAATATAGCACCACTGTGTTTATTAAAAAATATATGGCAAACCCTATTGTTAGTCTGTCAACTGCTGAGATTTAATGAAGCTATGGGAAGTTACATTATGCCATTTAATTGCAAAAATATCATCACTGGCACATTACTGGAACAAAATGGTGCATGTCAACTCCAGCTGCTTTCCCTCCGAAGATAACGCCATGGACCCAAGTTTGTTGGACCCCATTTACACAGAAATGACTCCAAAATCTGTGGCGGTATCTAGACCAATCTTGCCAGTGGGCACTTATGTCCAAATTTCCTGTGGCGCTGATTTGCCTGCTCAGCTGCACAATAAAGGCTTGATTAACCAGCTGGCCTTCTGTTGTCCATCATTTTCATATGTTGGTATGCCAATTACCCGCCTAACCCTGGTTTAGTTTCGGACATTCAGCCCTGTTTTGGGGTGCTTATTGTGTTAAAGCTCCCTCACAGGGCAATCTCTACAAATAAGTAAGGATTATATACATTTTCATTGGATTATTAGCACCTTTTATATTCTCATATACCCTGCTTGTTTCCATGATTTATAGCTCATATAGCTCATAAAATTTAATAATTGAGCATCAAATAGGTCAAACTTAGTCTTAATTTAAAACTTAGTCATAATTACTTTATGCATGTTCTTTCGTTAATCCGTTGTTGATTCCCAGTAAGCCTGAACCCCATGATCTTTTATCTGCCCTCCAATTATTACTTTGCTTTTGCTAATTCTGACTTTGAGTGGATGACGTAAAATGGGCATTATCGATTCAGCCGCTTGTTATACATCTCTACTGACTAAGCACAAATAGGGGGAAATGTATATTGTTAATTGTATATCAGTTGTATTCAATTGGAGGTGGAGGGTATTAACTTGAGTTTCATTTGAGTACATATAAAGAGACATTTACTGAAACCGTGCATGGGTGAGTGAGGAGATGTATGCTTGTAATGTTTCGCTCTGTAAATAAATATACTGGTGAGCAAGGATTAGTTCTAGTACTATCTTTCACCAACTGACTTTCCAGAATAGAACCCATATCAGGTGGCTAATTTAATGGTGCTTGTTTTACATCATCCCCACCCCCCACCAAGCCAAAATTGCCTCCTCATGGTCAAGCTTCTCATTTCTGATGACCTCTTCATCACATGAGGTTTTGAGGCTGTCTTTCTCTCTCTTCGGGTGAATCCAAAGAGAGAGGTGGTAAGAGTGGATTACAGGGGTAGGGGAGGAGATTGCAGCTCCAATTAGAGTAATTCATTACCAACATATTTAAACTCTAAACTCTATATGCACGCAACCTCATGGTATATGTTAGTAACATTGAGAGCAAAGCATAAAATTAACTGGAGAAGGAAGATATGAGAATTCATAAATGAGTACTAACCATCTCTTCTTCCTCAATCTTCCTCTCCTAATAGCATAACTTCCCTCTGGAATTCACCAGTCTGTAAAGGAAATACCATTTCCACCTCCAGCCCCCCACCCCTCCGCCTAATACTGTGGGATACTCCAGGCTTATGGGGACTGTGTGTATGTATGTTTGTGTGTGTGACAAGTTTAATTAAACTCCAGGCAGTCAGACTGCAAGGTTTGAATCATCAAAAGGGGTTAGGCATAAAACCAACATTTGAAATGGAGATGGGTAAGCTAGGATGAAGTCTCAGCAGCTATAATGTGAATTGAATTTGCATTTTTAGATAAGTTGAGAGATTGTTTGATTTTCAAAGGGACATGATAAGATGTTTAAAACTGGCAGGATAAATGGGCCAAAGTTACTAAGTTGATTTTTCCCAAAAGTGCTGGCTATAATGGCAAGATGAAAGATTTTATATTCTGGGAAAAGTAACTTCCAAAGGTTGAAACAATGGAATCTACAGATCAAAAGGGAGAATAAATATTTAAAAAACGATGGAAAGCTTTATGAGGTGTGGCCATGTGAGATCTTGAATGGTGCAATATGTGAAACAGACTGGTGGGAAAAGCCTCTAGCCACCCTGGAGAAGTTTGCTGTTCCAGTAACCAAGGTTGTGCTAAAAGCCTTTAGAGTTCCATTGTCGAGTGAGAGGGAGAAAGAAGCTGTGAAATACCTCCCTTATAGCAACAGTGGGTGCTTGTGATAATATTGTTGGATGTTTTATAGATTAAGAATCAATTTGGACTGTTGCTTGAAAAGGGTGTGTAGTTACGAGTCTAGTTAAGCAGAAATCTTGTGAGAACTGTTATAAAACTAAATGTAACTGTAATCTTGTGTGTTTAAGTTCTTTTGTTAATAAATGTTTCTTAAAATCTCTAAAGGTGGTAGTGGACTCTTTATTTCTGACTTAATTGCATAAACCTTCTCGTAATAAAGACAAATTGCATGATCGTTTTGATAGCCTGGCCAAGTTTCCCGCTGGGGTTTGGTCAGCCTGGCAAATACCGCCTGCCATATCATAACAAGTCCCATGAAGAATTATCTTACAGCCCAACAATGCTTTGTTCAAGCAACCCTAGCTCCCAAATTATTCCTTGACTAACAACATCCCCTCTCGGCTTGTTTTTGACATCAATGTGAACTTAATCTCAATTCCTTACAGCATAAGAGAAGATATTTTACAATCAAAAGTGCATTTTTTTCCCTTTTATCATGATTTTCCTTCATTTTTGCTGCTTGTTATGTGTTACTGCAAGTACTTGGAGACTATTTAACCTTTTTAATGTTGGTTTCTCTGGATGCAGGGTGAATACAAGCACAACAGCAGTGAGCTGCAGAATGATTCCACCCCTTTGCAGGCTTGTGTTGTGACTCTCCCTTTTGAATTTTGACAGATCAGCTTTTGTACTGTGGTAAATATATGACAAGTCCATTGTCAGAAACATAAAAATTCTGATGCCCATTTTTAAGAATTCTGACAGTCTAAGAGACTATTCATAGTGTATAACTCCTCCTAAGTAAATTGCATTATAACTGCAGCTGATTCCCGTGCATTGTGTTATTTTCTCAGTGTTGTCTAGAGGAGTCCTTAACCGTGAACTGTTCACATAAACTATTTTTTGAAGTAGCTCTGCTTTGTGCTTTCAGGTTATTGTACCTTTTATAAGGTATTATGGATAATTTAATGTAATGAGCTCTTCATTTTTATAGCCCTTGTGCTACTTTTCTCCTTCTTTGGATTTATGCAAATGCTTTGGGAAAGGATAGCATAAAATTCGAGAGAAGTGCATTGGTATGCCATGGCCTTGTTTTCATGTAACACATCCTGTGCCTGTCAATCCTCAATAAACATTAAACAGCCATCAGCCTTCACATAAATCGAACTACAGTTAAGTAAGTAACTTCGTCAGAATCTAGGCTGCTATCCAATACATTCTGATTATTCTGATAATGTTTATAATCTATCACTTTATGAGGAGAGGCATAAATAAACGACGATACATCTTCCTCTTGTATTAAGTGCTGCATCAGAGGAGCTGCCTCAGCGTGTTAACGTTTAATTGTGTAACTCTTTGTCAGGCAGCCCCGTAAGGCAAGTGTACAACTTGCTTCCTGACTTTGGCCTTTGATCCTGTGTTGGGATGTTCACTTGCCACAATACTCAGAGTGCTCTACTTAATGAGTTTTGTGCTTGTTTAATGAATTTCCCACTGAGAATAACATGAAAAAATAAACTAGACAGGTCAGTCGATGTTGATGAAGGGTTTGTAAGACAGGTGCACACAGGACTAAGTGCTAATGTGAAAATAAGCAATTAGACACTGTTAAGAGTAAGCCATCTTTGTTTGAATGAGCATCTGCAGGGCTTTCTCCTGCCACTGACTGGAATATCGGCTGACTCCACTATTTTAACAGGTGACTGAACTCATGTTCTCACAGTCAGCCATCACTGAGGAAAGAAACACAAACGAGGAATCAAAGTTTAAAGCGGAGGTGCTTAACATTTGGATTTAAATGAATCTGTCATGAATATTGTCAGGTATGTATCACTCACGTAAATGAAAAATGCAGAATTGATGTACTTCCATCATTATGATGCCAAACTCACCAAGTGTGTATCTCTTCTTACAGACCATACACCATCTCCTTTTCTCAATTTTATATATGTGGAGAGAGTCAGCTGGTTGAATTTCTAATGTGGGCACCCCTCAATAAAATGATGGGGTCAAGCCCCTACTGATGTGCATTTAAAAGCTCACCTAATCTAGTGTAATGTATTTTTCCACCTCTTATTTTCTCCCTTTTACCATTTTTTTCTCTTGAAAGGCACCAATTGTACAACAGATTCTTTATTCCCCCTGCCAAAGGAAATAGTTTCTATATACCCTATCAAGTCTTTTTAACATGCCAAAAACTTTGATCAGGTCAACCTTTACTCTTCTAAACCCAAGGGAATACAAGCCAAGTTCATGTAATCTGTCCTCATAACTTAACTCCCTTAAACCTGGGTATCATGTTTGAGAATCTGTACTACAGCCTTTCCAAAGTCAATATATCATCCTGGAATGTGGCCAAAGCTGAATGTGGTATTCCAGAGGGGGTCTGACCAATGTCCTACACCATAGCAGCATAACCTCCTCCCCTTTGTATTTAAGCGTGAGGTAAAGCTCAATTTTCCAATAGCCTTTATGCTTGTTTCTTGTACCTGGCTATTTGCTTTTAATGGTTTGTGTGGATGGATTCCCAAATCCCTTTTCTCCTCTACAGTCCCTAGTTTCCCATCATTTTCCACTGGGTGATATCATGCTTGCCCACATTGAACTCTACTTGCTATAGTTTTGCCTCTGCTTCTATCCCTTTGCAACTTCCCATCTAGACTACTTACTCTCCCTTGTAACACAGCATCATCAGCAAAAGTGGATATATGACTCTCCATTCCTTCATTCAAGTCATCAGCGAGTTGGTAAGGCCCTAAAAATGATTCCTTTTGAATATCAGTTGTCACATCCCAACAATCCGAGTGCATATTCTTTAAACTCCCCTACCTCCCCAACCAATTGCCAACCTAAGTTAAAGGTCTACCCACAATTGCATGTGCTCTCATTTTTCTAACAATATTAATAATGAAAGTGGTAGGTGACTAAGTTTGTGGCCTTTTGCCGCAAGAGAGTGAGGCAGAGAGAGCAGTTATAAACAGACGTTTTCAAGCAAATTTAGCATCCCAACAGGGATAGTGTGGTAAGTATTGCTACTTTATTACATTATAAGAAATATTCTAAAATAGAAAAATATTCTTTTATTCATAGATTACAAGGAAAATAAACCAATCCTCATCGCAGGAGAATATTTATCATTCCACTTTCCAGCAACGAGGAGCAGTATTCTGGGGGCACATGCGAGTTTACAGGGTTCAGTAAAGGATTTCATTGTTATGACCACGAGGTCATCACAGTATCAGTTAGCTAGAAGGTGGGCAGATTGTAAAGGGCGCTGGATCCAACTGTGAGAGAAGTCAGTGACACTGTGCTGGAGAAACCATTTGCAACAGAGATACATGCTGAAATTAAGAAGACATTTCGTATGATTCAAATAAGATAAATCCAGATGTATTGAAAAGGATTAATGTTTGTTGCAGTTTGGTCCAATTTACTTTTTAAATGGATTGCAGTAGAGATGTAAAATTAGACATTTTGCTGGCATTTTTCATTGGGTCAAGTTTTGCACTTCTCTCCTTGGTTTTCTTAACCCTCTGTGACTAGAATGGCTATTTTGCACCATTTATGTTGGCTAAATGGCTGTTTAGCAAGTTCAACAGCATTTTGCAAGTACTGTCTAACTGGTCACTGCAATAATGGTGCATTAATTGTAATACATCCTAACTAGGCCCAAACTTCCAGAAAAAAAGAGTAGAGTTGTGTGCTTCTGACAGTGCACTAGATAAAGGGAATAAAACTAATTTTCCTTTCATGTATTCTCTGCGAGCAAAGAGGAATTTTACTTTCCTCCCTCTCCCCAAATTGTACAATCCTGGTCAAACTACAAAGGGATTGGTTTACAGTACAAATTGGGATTGAGCATTATACTGTAGAAAACACATTTTTAGACTGACTGGCAGATAGAAAAATGTATTTTAACCAAAATGCAATCTATTCAGCATAACTGAACGTAAGTGTGTTAACATCATGATACACAGAAATGGAGAGAGAGAAAGGAAAAAGTGAATAAATTGCTGGAGAAAGAATTTTTTGCTTCATCCCTAATTACAGTACAGGTCAGTCCTACAATTTAGATGACAACTCAGTTAAAGCGTCTTCATTTATCCTCCTGCAGTATGACAGCTTCATTCTCCATACATTCTCAGTCAGTCTCAGAGTTCAGACAGCTAATTCGAATGCCAAAAAAAAAAATAGAGTTTGCATTGTGGATTCATGCATCCCAGTGAAGATCATAGAGACTCACCTAACCTCATATACTGTTCATTTAGCAACTGTCAGAGAGCGGTTTTCTCTGGAATAGAATAGAATCTCATTCTTTATTTAAAAAATGGGGTTACTTTAGAAAATCCCAATGACTATGTGAAGTGCTGCCACCCAAAAATTGTGGCACCTTAATGTACCAGAGGTGATTGAACTCAACAGGAATTATGATAAGCACAAAGTTCCGTGTCTAGGACAAATTCCACAACTGGTGGGGTGGTAATATTCAACTGTGTTTGTGTTGCTGACAGTATTGAGTAAAGATTCAAATTAGGTGCATTTGTCTTAACTGAGTGGTAGCACTCTTGCCTCTTGAGTCAGAACATTATGGCTTAAAGCCTGTAGAATCATGAGTACTAAATCTAGGCTGGCAGCTCTGGGCAGTACTGAGGGAAAGCTGCACAATCAGAGGCGCCGCCAGGTGAGACAATAAGCCTCAGTGCTCTTTGCCTTCTCGAGTCAAAATGAAAGATCCCAGATCAAAGAGCAGGAGAGTATACCTGACTTGGCCATAATCCCTTAACCAAGACCTACAATAGCTGCTCTGGGCACTTATTTCCAGCTGTGGCTCGGATGGCAACACACTCATATCTGAGACAGAAGATTGTTCAGGTCCCATTCCATGGTTTGAGCACAATAATCGAGGCTGACGCTCCAGTAAAGTACTGAGGGAGGTCTGCACTCTCGGAGGTGTCTTTCAGATGAGATGTTGCGCCGAGGTCCTGCCTGCTCTCAGGTGGATGTAACATGGTGCCATTTCGAAGAAGGACAGGAAAATTCTCCTCAGTGTTCTGGGCAATATTTATCCCTCAATCAGCATCACTAACACAGAATATCTGCTCATTAACCCCATGCCATTTGTGGGAGATTGCTGTGCACATATCAACTGCTGCATTTCCTACATTACAACAAAGGCTACACTTCCAAAGTACTCTATTGGTTTGGGACATTTTGTGATTGTAAAAGGCACTATATAAATGCAGTTCCTTTTTTTGTCGCTATTTGTGGAATCCTGCTATGTTCCACTGGAACTGAACATAAGACGGGGTTATAACAAAGCATTGATTTAAAATTGCCTGCTTTGCATTACTGCCTAAGAGACATTTCTACCCCAATGAATGAAACTGCATAATCAAGACGCTTTTTCTATCTTCTGCTCCCACTGTATCTTTACACCAAATGTCTCCATGGGTATTCAGTCTCTGGGAACAGGCTTTCAAAACCAGTTGTGTACTACTGGAGAAAGGAAATCCTAGGATTCCAAGAATAGGTACCAGTTTATGGCATCGATGGTATTTAACTAGCTGATCATCTCGGTAACAAACCACACGCACACACTGTTAGCAAGCCTGAGCTACAGATCACTGAGTACTTAACCCTGCTGGCTTGTGGGCAGGCATAATACAATTCTTCCTTCACCTTTAAAAAGGAAAAATAAACAAAAGCTTGTATTTATATGGCACTTTCTTAGGATGTGCCATAGCTCATTGGTACTCCATCAGGTACTCGTGAAGTGGAGTCACTCTTGTAACATTGGAAGTGCAGCAGTCAATTTGCACAAAGCAAGGTTCCCACAAACAGTGACGTGATAAAGATCAGATAATCTGCTTTAGTGATAATCTTTAAAGGATAAATACAGTCCAGGGCTCTGGAAGATCTTCCCTATTCTTCTTTGAAATAATGCCATGCGATCATTCATGCCAGCCTGAGAGGGCTTAGATTTAACATTTAATTCAAAAGACAGCACCTCCGACAGTGCAGCACTCCCTCAGTGCTCCACTGGAGAATCAGCCTAGATTTTGTGTTCAAGTGCCTGGTGGGCCTTAAACCACAGCTGCTTGACTTAGGGTCAAGAATGCTGCTCCTTGAGCTCCTGTTAGAGGCCTTGCCTTCCATTATCGAATAAAAGCCTCAACTGGAAAGAAACCTAAGGGAAGAATTTTCCAGTCGGCGAGAGGGGGTGGGGCCCACTCACCAACACGTAAAGTGACACGCGGTGATGTCGGGCGGGTGTCCTGATGTCATCACATGTCATTTAGATTTTCGGTTTGGCAAGACGCACAGCCGAGTCAGCTGTGTGCCCACCAAACTGTCAAAGGCCTGTTAAAAACTAATTATGACAGTTAATTGAGCTGCCCGTCCAACCTTAAGGTCGTCGAGCAGGCGAAGAGCCCTGGCGGCCTTCGCATTTTTCACGGACCCTCGTCCACGGGCAGGATTAGGTTTCATGAAACGTTTTAAAATTCAGTAAAAATTATTTAAAAGCTTCATTGACAAGTCCCAGCTCATGTCACACTGTCACATGAGGGGACATGTTTTAAAAGTTTTTTTTTCCCCTTTATTTAAATTGTAAAGCATTAAACTTATCTCCCCGAGGCACCTCTGTGCCCCGGGGAGGTTTCTGAGCTCTTTCACATGCATGCAGAGCGTGAAAGAGCGCAGGCCCCGACTCAGGGAATCCCCCACCCCCGCCCGCATAGGGAGTGCTCCGCGCTTCTGGGCGAGGTCACGCTGGGCGTATAAAATGGCGGCGCAGGTGCAATCGGGGGCGCCAGTCAGGTGCGCACTCACTCCCGCCTGACCCTGCACAAACCCCCCCGATGGGGGGAAAATTCAGCCCTAAGGCACCAAAGCAACATTCAAAGCAGCAGTAAAACAGACGTACGCCAACAAAGAATTCATTAGAGGAACATTTAACTAATTGTGAAGCAATAACTCAGTCAGAGCATGAATCATACATCACATTTACAGTTGTATCACAAATAATTGTGACTATGATCACCACATTTCAACTCTCCAAACAATTCATTTTTGATCAGACATAAAAACATTAGCTAAGTTCTGTGCTTTTGTTTGGTTAATGAAGCCCAATTATCAGCAATAACATCATAAATATTTCTTAGCATTAGCTAAGTTCTGTGCTTTTGTTTAGTTAATGAAGCCCAATTATCAGCAATAACATCATAAATATTTCTTAGTCATTGATCCCACTGAGCTGGAGAAGTTAATTATAAATTTTCATTCGCTCTGATGGAACCTACCATATAAATCCAAATCCAAAAGCAAGTGTAGTGCTTTACAAAGTGTGGAGTTTCTCTGAAAATCACTTAATCCTTTTAAGTAGAATTATTAAAGTTATTATTGAAAAGCAGCTGGGAAGTTTCTCCATGCACTTTGAACAGTCTTTCCTGATGACATTCAGACAACATTGTGGTAAATACTTTATTTATCATTCGATTAGAAATACTGAAAATGTTGGTGTGAAGCATCAGAGCTTATTGCCAGCTCTCAATCAGTCAGAATTATCCAAATCTATTGGTTCAATAAACAAGAATTAAGCACATAACCGAGGTTAATATATTACATTTCATGGCAATGAATGCGACATCATATGCTTTAGTTGATAAGGATCATAAATAGAGACAAATTATGTGAAATCACATGGTGAAATTAGAATGCAAACCCATTGCTACGCCTGCTGGTTTGTTGCAGACATTTACTCGTTTGATACTTTCAGAACAAAATGGATGAGGACAGGCGAGAGGGGTTGCAGCTAAACCCTGCTCTGCCAATGCTCCTGGCTTGTCCTGGAGTCTCCAAGAATTAAGGGTTAAACTCATAGACATTTCTGCAGGCAATCCCGGAAAAAATCATGGTGGCATGAAAAAAGAATTGTGCGTTTTCATTTCTTTGGACACTGTTGCTTATTCATTTTAAAATATTGGCGGTGGGGAGAAAAGGGCTGTTTGACTGACGGTCAAGAATCCGTTACCAGTTGGATAATGAAGGGCCTGCTCATTTTAAACTTTGGTAGTGTGTCCCAATGATAGGCCTGTAAGATGGACAATGGTGAGAACATGGAGGCAGGCCAGTCATTAGATCAAACCTCCAGGTACGCAACCAACCTGTGTTGGCAACTCAGCAAGTAGCCTTGCAAGCAAGGAAGCAATCCAGATTCATTTAACCCAGATAGGTTGGGGGGTTAGGCCCAAAGAAATCTGAATCCTAGCCGAGACTGATTGTAGGGTGGAAGGTAGTCAATAGCTGGATGGGCACCATTGACAAGGTCAGTATTTATTGTCCATCCTTAATCTCCCTTGAGAAAAGTGTTGATGAATACCACTGAGTGACTTGCTAGACCACTAAGAGCCAATCATATTGGTGTGGCTCTGGAGTCACATATAGGCCAGATTAAGTAACACCACATTATTTCATTCCCTAAAGGACATGAGTGAAGCAGATGATCTTGTAGTTCCATGGTCACCTTTACAAATACTAGGGGCAGGTTGGCGAGCGGGGGGCGGGGCCTGCTCACCAATGTGTAAAATGATGCGGGATGATGTCAGATGGAACTCCTGACATCACCCCATGTCATTTCCATTTTCAGGTCAGCAGGGGCTCAGCCGAATCAGCTGTGCACCCGCCGATCTGTCAACAGCCTATTGAGGCCACTTAAAAAGTATCCAGACTAGTTAATGGACCTGCCCGTCCAACCTTAAGGTTGGTGGACAGGCCAGGGGCCCTGGCAGGCTTCAAAAAAAGCATGAAACCTCATCCATGGGCGGGATGGGGTTTCATATAGGTTTTAAAAATTTTAATAAAAGTTTACTTAAAAGTGATGGACATGTCCCAACTCATGAGACATTGTCACATGAGGGGACATGTCAGGGAAATTTCATTTCTCCACGTGTACCATTTTTAAATTTGGCACCGATCTGCCTGAGGCAGCACTTAGCCTCAGGGAGATGAGTGCGCTCTTTCATGTGCATGCATGAAAGAGTGCACTCCCGGCTTAGGGAATCCCCCCCTTGCCTGCACAGGGAGTGCATAGCACATCCTGGTGGACATCACACTGGGTGGGCATTAATTGGCCAGCCCATGTAAATTGGCGGCACATCCCCCCGATTGGGGGCGCCAATCAGAGGCGTGCCCACTCCTGAACTTCCCCCTGATGGGGGGGATAATTCTTCCCTAGCTTTTTATTCCAAATTTATTTAATCAACATAACATAAATTCCCCAGCTGTCATTTGAACTCCTATCTTAGAATCATTAGTCCAGGACCATAACCACTGTGCGACCATACTCCTAAAACGATAGAGGATTTGCTGTTTTTTATACACTCAATTCTCAGTTTCTTCTCTGTTGACCTTATTCCAACTTCTGGAGATGGATAAAGGGGTCGAGTGTCGTGTTCCTTCCAGCATTACTTAGATGTTGGCCCCATGACATTGGGGGAAGCAGGTATTTTTGAGCAGTACCTAGCCACTCCATGAGGGCAAGGGTTCCGGCCAAAAATCATGATTTTATGTATGAAAAAAGAGCATTGACGGTAACCCAGTGACACAGGGGGAGTTCAAAAAGTATCAGGTCTCTTATTAACAAATGCCTGTTCCAGGAGCGAGCTCTAAATGATTATTTTTTTGCAGCACCAATATGGGAGATGACACACTTCTAGCTCGTAACAAGCATATGCTTCCTGTCCACCATATTGAAAGGTTAGGATTTAGTTCCCAGTAGACAGATGCGGTGCCAAGAGATTTCTAAGCCTCAAAGATTGCCCACAACTGACGTTACAACTAACTATTTACCCCTCTTGAACAAAAATGTACACTGACAACCCTCTTGTCCCCCTGGAATGAAGGGTTGGGGTCAGAGGCCTTGGGTCCTCTCTGACATTTTTCAACAGTCCAGACTGCGTTCCACCAAGGCCCAATAACTTATCTGCCTTGAGGCCTCTTCAATTTTCCAGGATTACTTCCTTTTCTTCATTTATTTCTAACGTTTTATTCTACATCTTCCCCAAATACTCCTACATGCTCAATTCCACCAACACTAGCGTAAACCAACTGGTAGTATTTAATATTGAACTGATGGAGCTAGGACACACATATTGCAACAGGAAGGCTCACATAATCACAAGGCTGCTTGCTAGAAAATTGTAGGACCATTGCCTGTGATTTTTCACCCATTAATGTCAAGGGATGAAAAATCATTTGCAAAACAGCATATAAAACACTTGACCCACTGGTGTTCCAAGGTCATGAAATTTTCCTCTTGCTGTATAAAAAATATTATATCCCCACTTTGGCCTCCTATACTTCGTTATCCTATTGTATTAGAGGCAGTTCTTTTACAAAAACGCTGTGAAATGTCCAGTTTCTTTGCCACTGAACATGCAAAAACTAGGATCGCATAGCTAGAGGCTCAATACATAAGAATTTAGGAACAGAATAGGCCATGCAGCCATGTGAGCCTATTCTGTCATTCAATGATTTCACCTGGTCTGTGATCTGACTCCATATAGCTGATTTTGCCTCATATCTCTTAATACCTTTAGGTTAAATAAGATCTATCAATTTCAGATTTAAAATTCACAATTGACCTGGCATCAATTGTCATTTGCGGAACCCTTTGTGTGTAGAAGTGTTTCCTAATTTCACTCCTGAATGGTCTAGATCTAATTTTTTGACTAAACCTCCTAGTCTCATACTGCCCAGCCAGCCGAAATAGTTTCTCTCCATCTATTCCCCTTAATAACTTGAAAGCATCAATCAAATCATACCTTAACCTGCTAAATACTAGGGGATACAACTTTAGTTTGTGTAACCTGCCCTCGTAATTTAGTCCTGAAGTCTAGGCTCAATGTGGTAAACCTAATTCGTACTCCCTCCAAGGCTGCTATATCCTTGCCAGATACAGGCAGGATGCCCAGAACTGCTCACTGTACTCCAGGTGTGATCTGGCCAGGGTTTTGCATAACTGAAACATGAATCCTATCTCGCTGTATTCTATTCCTGTAAACACAATGCCCAAAAGTAAAACATGAATAGGGTTAATATGAAATTATATCTGCGTATAAACCGCAATTTTACATCATTAAGTCAACATTATAACTTCTTCATTGTATTTAAGTTATTCACTATTGGCTTGGTAATGCCTATTGAGGGACAATGAGCAGAACTTGTAGTTCATGCAGGGAGGTAAGTGCCATGTTCATTTTATTAATGTTCTACAACAATATTCTTGCTTACTTTTTCTCGCATCTCATTCCTTCATACATTCCCAGGCTAGAGGTTGATTGGGAAAGCCTGAAATACAAACTTCTCCATGGCAACCTTCAAAGGTTTGAAATCAGTTTACTGGAAATGTAGTTGGCTTCTGATGAGCAGGAAAGTGCCTGTCCCCCTTCACACGCTTCATCCTGATGATCTATTTAGTTGTGCAAGGCTCCTCAGCTAATGTTCCATCTGACATGTAATTAAACTCGAGAGGTGCACTGCCAGTTTAGTTGGTCCAAAGTTGTCTTACGTCAATTCTAATCTAGCAATCTATAGGTCTGGAATCAGAATCCAAACTGACTCTGGAGCAAAATGGAATGAAGATCCCATTGAAAGTATTGTAGACAACTGCAGTTTGTATTTCTATACACTTTCACACAGTGAAATGCCTCAATTGAGGCACTTTACAGGAGAGTAGTCAGGCAAAAATTAACATTGAGCCAAAGAAGGCGAGTTTAGGACAAGGTGACCAAAGCTTGATCAAAGGGTTTTAAGGAGTGTCTTAAAGGAGGATGGAGAGATGGACATGCAGAGAGATTTAGGGAGGGAATTCCAGGTCTAGGGGCCTAGACAGTTGAAGGCACAGCCATTGTGGGTAGAAGAAAGTTAGAGATGTGCAAAAGGCCAGCAGGAAATTTCCCTCCCCATTCTCCAAATATTGAAATTCCAACTTTTGGGAGTCAGCCCTGGTTCTGGCTGTGTCCAGGCAGCTGCAGAATTCCCTGTCACACTGGACAATTAAAATTCCAGTCAGACAGAAACCAAGCAGTGTCAACAGGGCTCTACTTGGCTGAAATCCAAATTGTGGCTATCGGCCTCAAGGAGCCTTGGGCAAGTCCATTCGAGTGACATCACCCTTTATTAAAATGGTAGGAACCGGAGGGAGATATCATATGTGAAAGCGGAGGTCTGGCATTGCAAGCACGGTAGGTATCAAAACGTTAGGTGTATAAGTTTAAGTCATTAGCAGGGAGTAGCAAAAGGACACAAATTTAAGATAAAACAAAGTAAGACAAAAGATTCTGGGAGAGATAAAGACTTTTTTTACACAGCAAATTGTTATAATCTGAAAAAGGTGCTGAAAAGAGTGGTGGAAGCAGATTCAATATTGCAGTAACTTGAACAAGAGAAATATATTTACAGTTGAAGTGGAAAGCAATTCTAGGGTTATGGGGAACATTGGGGAAATGGGACTAACTGAATAGTTCTTTGGAAGAGCTGTGTAGACCCAGTGGGCTGAAAGGCCTCCCTCCACGCTGTGTTATTCTACCAGAGCGTTACATTCGATGAGCACTGCAGTTTCTGGTTTACTACGTTTACAAACATAGATGCAATGGTGTGACTGATTCCCTGAAGGTTTCTTAACTAACAATCTAGGTGAAAGGTTTAGAGCCCTAAACATTAGACAAATGTTTCATTAGCTAGTAGTACTAAAAAAAGGTCTAATGGATATAATGCACTCAATAGCACTCAGTATAGTGCTCCCGGATTAACCTCCCTGCTGTGTATACCACTGCTCAAGAAGTTAATTTGAGTTCCATTAAGCTGCAACAATGTACAAGTGACTTGGTGCTTCAATGCAATTGACATGGTCTAAATGTTGCTTTTAATATTTTTTCAATGCTCAGCTGTCTTTGGATCTTTTACATAATTTATAACATTTCCCACTTGTAATAAATTGGGAAACCAATTAAAGTCACAAAACATATGAAGGTTACTTTTCTGGACATTAATGAGGGAGAATATTTTCCAAATCATTGCTGTTTTAGGGAAGGGGATGATAAAGTAGACAAGGAATGTTCTGACTTTTTTATTTATTCTTTCATGGGATGTAGATAGGGTTGCCAACTGTGATTAAATGTATTCCTGGAGGTTTCATCAAATGACTTGTCCCCATGCTCCAGCCATTAATCGGCCAACACAGCCATCATTGTGACACACTGCCTTCCTGTGCCAATTGAAAATCAAAGAGACTCATTTCCCAATTGGATAATGCTTGCCCATCAGCCTAACGGTCTTTCTTTTTCCGGATTTTAATATTTTTATACCTGGTAAAGAGAAATGTTCAAAGAAAACGATAACAAAAAAATCTTTTTTAACGTCCGCATGATCTTTATTTCCCCAGGGTTGCACGCAGCAGTGTCCTGGAGATTGATCTTCAATTCCTGGAGGCTCCGGGCCAATCCTGGGAGTTGGCAGCCTTAATGTAGGTGCCCCTGGCAAGGCCGGCATTTGTTGCCCATCCCCAATTACCTTCGAACCGAGTGGCTTGCTAGGCCATTTCAGAGAGCAGTTAATTGTCAACCACATTCCTGTTGGTCAGGAGTCACGTGTAGGCCAGACCCAGACCAAGATGACAGATTTTCTTCACTAAAGGGGCATTAGTGAACCAGATGGGTTTTTTTTTAATAACAATTGACAATGATTTCATAGTCACTATTACTGAGACTAATTTCTCAATTCCAGATTATTAATTGAATTTAAATTCCACCAGCTACTGTGATGGGATTTGAACCCTTGTCCACAGGACATTAGCCTGAGCCTCTGGATTATTAGGCCAGTGACATTACCACTGGGCCACCATCTCTGCAAAAGTGAGGCTGTGCAGCGGTGAGGTCTCCAAGCATCTGAGCATGTAACCAAACATAACACTTTCCCTGCCAATATTTGCTGAATGCATGTTTTGAAGCTTCCTTTTAAAAACAACCAGCAAGAACTTTATCTTAAATCATGACACCTCTTAAGCCAAATTCAATTAACAGTACATTCCACCTTGTCGGGAAAGGACTAAGAAAGATCTTAGAAGGAGAATACTTTGGGAGAGGAAGAGCAGGAAATGGGGGAGGTAGAGGAAGGGGGAAGGAGGAAGAAGAAGGAAGAGAAAAAGGGGCAGGAATGAAGAGGAGATGGAAAGGGGTTGAGGTAACATGTCTGAAGTATCATCGCTTCAAAGAGCCACTGAAACAATCAAGCAAGGATTGTTAGCTTCCTGGGAGTAAACTTTCCCAGGTTTGTGACTAAAATGAACACTCATGACAGACCTTGCCTATTGGGTCCCACGGCCAGAAAAAGACCCACTTAGCTGGCACGCCCCATGGACACATGTGGCTGGCAGCCATGCAGCTGATGAGGAAGTTGGCATCCTTCCCACTCCTGTGCCTGATATTTGACCCAGCATTTTTCATACTCAGTGGATAATTAGTTTTGTCTGCGTCTCTTTTGCATAATTTAACAGCAAGGCTTGTTTTCTTCCAATCCACAGCCAATTAACCTTTCTAGTTCTGTGGCATCAGAGGTTTATAAGTTGAGCTCTTAGTCAGGGTCACATTACTTTTCCTATTAAGAAGTTTATCATTGTATTTTATGGAGTTTATGCTATGTAGATGAGATTTTTCAAGGACGGTGTTAGAGTAGATCACCTCTGTTAAAGATGTGGAGAGCATAGAAAAGGACCAAGGCCTGACCCCATCAGGTAACCTGGCACTAGTCCCACTAGTAATACTGCTCGTAGGTGTAGGTCCCGGAAAGAATAAGATGTTGGCCTGAATTTTGCAAAAATGGCTCCAGAGGCCGGAATCCAGAAGTCTCACCCCCCCATACTTGGCACCTACTATTTTCACTGGGAGGGAATTTGGGAGTGGTGGAGGGTTCCAATGCGCACATCCATAGTTCACAAAGGCAGCCGCACATGTCAAAGTGTAGCTGCCTCAGGCTGATCTGATCTTCACTGGTGGAATGTCCAAAACATGACTTGTGCATATTAGACATAAGAGAAGGTGTAAACTTACCAGAGTGCTTTGAAGAGGTGGGGTACCCTTTTGGATATGGTCCTGGGACACCTTTGGGGGAGGTCATGTGCCCTTTCGGATTGTTAAAATGGACGTGCATGTGCATAAAAAGTGCATATGCACATTGGAACTGTGAAGAGAATGATCAAGACAGCTGTCAAGAGAGCTGTCAAATTGAGATGTCAAGACATTTAAAACTCCTGTCCTTTAAATAAGTGGGAAAAAACAGCCTGCAGTGTTATAAAATCAGTGCTTGCTGTTAAGACTGTGGGTTATTCTTATAGGGTTAGTGCTGCAAAACTGATTTCACAACCTTTCATTCTCACAGTAGGTTATAGGTCAGTACACAGCTTGATTGACAGCTCCAAGTGTTTATAAACAATTTGAAGAGGGTCTATGAATTCCAATGCTTGTTTTTATGAGGGGATTAAAGTCATTTTAATGTAGTTAATGGGCTTACATCAACAAGATTGTTTTTTTTGAAATAGTGAATTCATCAATAGACATTTAAGAACTTTATTTAATTTCAGCATGGGTCCTGAGGTCCACCCATGGTGGATACTGGATGAGTTGGCATAGTAGGCATTAGAGCAAAGGGTGGAGTGTGGGGGTATGTGTTGGCATGAGTTGGCACCAAGTTGGCATAGGGATTGTAAATGGACCTGGGGGGTGGGTAGAGGGGCATAGATTGGATTGGAGGGTCTAGGGGCCATGGAGGAGCTAAGTGAGGGATAAGAGGTAGCATGGATGGGGCATGAGCAGTGTGTGGGATAGGTGAAGAGAGCGTGAGGTATGAGGGCTGGAGAGCTGTATTGTGTCTTATCGTGATTTTTAAAAACCTTGACAATGCTTATACACCAAGGCAGGCCATCTGCCCAGACCACCTCAGCATATGGCAGCCTCTGCACGGTTTCCGGGGCTGTGCACCATAACACCCATTTTCACCTGCACCACCGCGCCCCTCTCCACCCAACCCCGCCACCACCCCCCCCACCACCCCCCCCAACCCCCCCACCCCCCCCCCCCCCCCCAACCACCCCACCCCCCCTCCCCCAACCACCCCACCCCCCCTCCCCCAACCACCAGGCCTGAAGTAGGAACTTCCCAGGAGCCTCATCCCATGTCGGGCTTGTGGAGCCAGGAATTGTCTTGCCTCTGTGCTCCTAACCCGGGAGTGAAAATTCAGGCCATAATCTCACCTCCCTGACTGTTTGACTATACAGAAGAGCATTGTTGCTGTCTCAAGGCTCTTGTAGCGCTGCCATGGGATGCTAGCAGAGTTTAGGAACGACACAGGAGGTTATTAGATAAGGCTAAGATTTCCAGCATCCGCGGTATTTTGCTTTTATATTAGATAAGGCTATTAGGTATGGAATCTAGGGGAGAATACAAACTGAATTATAAATTAGGTTTGAGGGAAGACACAGAACATAGGAGTTAATCCACTGCATCTGAATGAAATTCTACTCAAATTGCTGTGTCTGTTTTGTGCATTAGTATAATAGGGTTTGTGTTTGGAAGCGCTCAATGAGAGTATTTAAGCAGGATCCACAACCTTTTGACTCTGATACAAGAATACTGAGCCAAAGCAGACACCCTGATCTGTATTTTTCACTTTCTCCCCAGGCAGGTATTGGAATGGCTTGTGAAGTTAATCCTAGTCATGGCTCTTCACTTCTGGAAACACAAATTGAATCCTGCTTATGTATAAATCTTCGACAATAAAGCCTTCTGAGAATAATCTACAGCACTTCAGTATTTTACTTGAATTGAAATGAAAGGAATTCCATTCAGCTCAGAGTCAGCAAATAGCTAGCTCCATAATTAAGTTGCTGTCCATTGAGGACGATATAAAGATATTTTCAGCCATTGCTAATCAATACCCATTGCTGCAGGGACATTGTTACATGGGCTACAATATACATTTCAGATACAATAAGGTTAACTACAACAAGTGAATGCTATTTACTGACAGCAATGAGGGAGAGACTACAGCACTGTGTTTAGAATAGGTCATTACATTGACTGCTCTAAACTAAAACTACGCTCAGTTTTAGGTGAAGTGAAAGTTGTCACATTTATCCCATGCTTTCACCTTCATTCATTTGCTAAGCACAGTCATTGAAGGGTGAGGGTGAAACCCATTCCCATTCTGCCCCAGCCCACCCCAACCACCCACCCCCCCCCAGTTCTGCCTATTTAAGAACCACTTTGCAGTGCTCATGTTGCTCAGTGGCACCATCAAGCAATGAACAAGTTAGTGGGAAGAGTCAAATTTCAATGTGGTTCTCAGTGAACATCAATTCACAATGTAGATCTGCCCAGAACTTGATTCAGACTGGTTGCGTTCTGTGGGGGCTGGAGTGAAAGACTGCGATGAATGGAGATAGTGCAAAGGAGAGGAGTAATGGGGCTGAAGTCTGCATTTGCAGAATGAAGAACAAAAAGTACCCAGGACAAAGGAAATCAAGAGAACACTATAATACCCTTCCCCAACTCCTGACGTTTATCTGCACTGCTTTTTATACCTTAAGCCAAACTGTTGGTGTCCCAGATAGGCACTAAATGTCTTGCAGCACCACGTGATATGGATTGACATTAGTGAGATCTCCTGTCATTGTCCAGCGCTTGTATGATCATTCAAACTCCTCAGTGACGCCTTCTCCGCATGCTTTGTGGAGCTCTATTCATAATGTCACTAAGCAACTCGCAAATTAACCTTGGAATCGTTCATGTTCTTGGTTCATTACTATCAGAAGCAATTTGAGACTCAAGTATCGAGGCATTTTCAACAGTGATATGGTTCAAAGTGTATAAACTGAGAGAGTGCTATCATTATGCATAAGTATGTAATTAACCATAGCATCTTAACTGATCACCAGTGTACAGATTAAGATACCAGGTCATTTATTGGTTCAAATTTAGCTACAACTCTCCGTGAATATAATGTTGCTCTCTGGAGCCAAGAAAAGGTAACGCTGTAACAAAGCGAATTAATATTGGAAATTCCTCTGTGGTTCGTGTAACAATGCAAGTTACATTTTTCAAACTCTTTCTAAACAAGTATTAAGTCAAAGGAAAGAAAATGACCTACATTGTTAATATCAGCCCAAGTATATTTGAAAGCAGACATTGCAAATCAAACCCAAATGATTGTCCCTCCAATGTCTAATACAGGGTAGGTTTTTCCAGCCTTTCTATTTTGTGTTGTCCCTCTGTGATCGCAGCTGTGGCTAGCTGGGTAGCCCTCTTGCCTCTGAACCAGGAGGCCGTGGGTTGAAGTCCCACTCCAGTGACTTGAGCACAGAATCTAATTTGCCACTCCAGTGCAGCACTGAGTCTGAGAGTTCATGGGCCAAGAGAGAAATGGTGCCAATACGAGGCCTGGGCTGTTTTAACCCGCAGGTCTCACGTAAATTTAGTGTAGCGGAAGGATATACTTACCGCAGACGGAGCGCCAATGAAGTTCACCAGGCTAATTCTTGGGATGGAGGGACTGTCCTATAAGGTAAACTGAGGAGACTGAGCCAGTATTCTCTGGAGTTTAGAAGAATGGGAGGTGATCTCATTGAATGTTATAAAATTCTTAAGGACATCGACAGGGTAAATGCAGGAAGGATGTTTCCCCTGGCTGTGTAGTCTAGAACCAGGGGGCACAGGGCGGAACTTTCCATGCCCGCTGACATCAGGCGCTATGGCCGGCTTGAGTGGACAATATGATGAGAAGGCCAAGAATCGGTTTCACTCTGTCCTGAAACAGTTTGCGATCGTCCGCTACGCCCATCAAAGGCAGGACACACGTCGGGAACTTCATTGTAATATACCTGCATAGCATTATCATCCCAGCTTACCAAAATCATTCCCCCACGTCGGCGGGAACACAGGCCGGTGCGGAACACGTCTTGACAAGTGCGACATGCAGAAGTCGAGACTTACTGTCAGGGCTTTGCTCACCTCGCGGACGGACGTCCGAGGAGCGGAGAGCGCTGGAGACCGGCAACAACAGGAGCCTGGAGGAATGAGCATCGCATGCTGGGTGGATTCTCGTGGACGTGGCTGCGCCGTGAATCAACTCACGGACGGTGGAATGTCACCACGGAGGGTCTGTGTTGGGACTTCTTCAGTATCTTGGCTATGGTCTGCTACGGATGATTTTCGAGAGGCTGGAGAGGAAGATGTACTGGGAGGGTGGGAGAGGATTGTCTAGATTTGACTGGCAGCGGAAGGTGTGTCAGCGGGGCGGGGGGGGGTGTGGGGGGGGTGAGGTTGGGAGGTGGGAAGGGAGTACGTGGGGGGAAGGAGGGAGTAACAGGCAGAATATGGAACTGGGGAGGTAGTTGTGAGGAAGGAGGAAGGTGTAAGGGAAGGAGTTTGGAGGGGGGAGGACTTCAGGGGAAGGAAGGACTTCCGAGGGGGGCAGGAGTCCAGGGGGAGGAAGGAGACTGGGCCGGAGGAAGGAATAAGGGTGGCCGGATGAGTAAGGGTGGATGGAAAAAGTAAGGAAGGAGAAGAAGTTAGGAGCGAGGAAGGACTAAGTGTGGAGGAAGCTGTAAGGAAGAGGGAAGGAGTAAGTGGCGGGGGGAGGCAAGAGTCTGGAGGGAGGAACGATTTTGGAGGGGGAGAGAGTCCAGAGGGGCAGAAGGAGTTTGGAGGGGGGAAGGAGTAAGGGGGGTTGTCCAGGTGAATGTGCAAAGGAGGGAGTCTGGGGAGTAAATGACTGCTTCCTGGGGAGTGAAATGAGGGTGGGTGTGGCAGGAGGGAATGGTGAGAATGAGAGAGGGCAGAGTGAGCCAGTAGGGTGGGAGAGTGAGAGTGCGATGGTATCGGTAGAAGGGAAGTTGAGGGTGGTTGTTGGGGACTCGGAGGCAGACACACAGCCTGGGGGTGGGAAAGAGGAGGTCAGGGAGGTTAATGTAGATAGAGGTGGGATTTTTGGGAAGGTAGGAAAGGTACACGTTTTGGACAACCCGAAAGAAAAGGCTTGTGGCTGGTAGGCGATGGTGGGAAGGTGATGTCAGGGGGGTCGACAGTGATGGAGGAAAGCATATGGGTGACTGGGGGGGAAGAAAGGATGGGGGAGCCAAAGGCAAATGTTACATGCACCATGCGTCTGAATCCGAAAATGAAAGGAGCCTCAAGTTGGGCAGGCACAGGTGCTGCATGGGAGAGCAGTCAGTGGGTGGGTGGAGATGCAGGTCAGCTCAGATGGATAACTGAAAGAACCCCAGCAGGCAGCACTGAAAATGCCCAGTACATTTAGATGACTGTGATGGAGGAAGGCTCCGTGTGCGTGAAACAATGCTTGCCTGCGGCTCCGAAAGGCCCTGTCACACATACACTTCTCCCTCTAGAATCACTCGTGGGCCGGCTGCGTGCAGCTGAACTGCTAGTGGAGGTGGGGGGGGGGGGGGGGGGGGGGGGGGGGTAGTTTGGGGCGGGGGGCAGGCAGTGGGAGGACTCACAAAGCCTGCCAATGAAGTTGAAAATTACATATTATTCAGTGAAAGTGAATGTTTTCAGATTATAAAGTGACAAAATGTGTTCACCCCTGCAACCAATTGTGATCAAGATTTCTTAACTTTTCTAGGTGCTGCCCTGACATCCGCAGCAGGGGTGGAGACAGCCCGTACTATGATTGGCTCTTTTGCCTTTGATGACTTCGGCAGGGGTCCTCTGGAGAGTCGAGGCATTGGGGATCCTGGCTTGCTTGGCTGTCCTGTGGGCCAGCTGCTCCCTTTGTAGTGACAGAGGACGAGATTGAGGGGGTCACAGGCAAAAGGGACAGGGCAGCCTCTTGAGATTTCAGAGTGGACGACCCGGGGTGTCCAGATGCCACTCTTCCTCTCTTCCGGTGACCTAGGGCCCTGGCCTCAGTCCGTGAGGGGAAGGAGCCCCATTTCTCTCTTGCGCATTGCCACTGCAGGAGATCACCCATGGCTACCACAATAGAGTACAGGTCTATGCAAATCTCCTTGTTCTGCTGGACCAAGGTCTTCATGGCGTCTGCTATCCTTCCCAGAGCATGCCACTCTGTTGAGATCTTTCAGCAGCTCTGCGTGATGTTCCCACACCTTCCGCTGACTCTCCACGATGCTATGGAAGGCCGAATCCAGAGGCTCATCATCTGACTCGGACCCCACAGACGCCTCTTCCCCAGCAACCCTCCAAGTGCCAGGGAGCTCAACCGCAACTGCATCCTCTTGCTGTGGACACATGTCCATGCGGTGACCACCAGATTGTGAACCCAAGCCTGCTCTAGATCTAGGTCCCACTGAGGAGTGTGTCTCTGCGCTGGTGGAGATTGTGGGTCTTCCAGGCTGCTTATTTCCACCTCTTCAATGGAGGAGGCGTCATTTTGGCTGGAGGTGAAGACCTGGATGGAGCTGAGGGGCTGGCTGGCTGAGGGTGTCAGTCGCTTGGCAGAGCTCCCTGTGAACCAAAGTAGAGATAATTAGTGCATGGCAGCAGAGTCAAAAGCAGGAGAGAGAGCACTCACAGTTGCATTGAAAGGGGGATGATGTGGTGCAGGGTCCTTACGAGGGTGTTCATCAATGACCTCATTGTCACCACTGGCATGGTCCATGTCCTCACCAGTCAGCGCGTTGGCACACTCCTCAAAGTGAGTGAGGGGCCTAATGTGGGTTACTCCACCCCTGGTCTGGGACCTCTCCCTGCTGTTGTGAGCCAGCTTCTCTGCATGAAAACAGATGGAGAGAATATGAGCAGGACACATGGCACCGCGTGGAATGTTTGTGTGGTGAGCGAAGCCATTGACAGGATGAGGAAGTGAGCTCGAGAGGATATGAGCCTGAGGAAGGTGTGAGGGTGTGTGTGAGAGTTAGTGGTGTTGACCCTTGAGGTGTGAGATCCCTGTGGATGTGTGATGAGTTTGGGAGTGTGTGAGTTGAAAGTGATGAGAAGAGTGACTAACCCTGGCCGAACGGAGGAGATCATTCATCCTCTTGCAGCACTGAGTGGCTGTCCTCTTTTGCAGGACATCACCACTGCCACTGCCTCCCATGCTGGATTGGTGACCTCGCTTGCTGGCCTTCGCGTAGAGCGGGGGGGTGGGGGGAGGGGTAGGGGACATCATGGCGGGCCTCCATAGCATCCAAAAAGTGTTCCAGACTTGCGTCACTGAATCGGGGGAGGGGGGCTGTAGTCCTCTTGCCTTTCGGGGCCATGTCTTCTGTGCAGTAGCCCTGGGCTGGAAGCTCTGAGAGGTGTACGTGTGGCTGCATTTCAAATATGGCGCCCAGCATGAGGAAGCAGCGAAGTGACTGTGGGTTGGCCATAAGAGAGACCCAGCGTGTTTCTTGGGAATACATGATTAATGAGATGGGATTGGGATGATAAGGCGTGAAAAGCCCCCATTGCGGCCGGTGGTTAAACCGTTCTGTCTCCCGCCCGCTACCGCACTTAGTGTAAATCCGGGATGATCCCACCCACAGTCTCAGACTAAGGGGCAGGCCATTTAGGACTGAGATGAAGAGGGATTTCTTCCTTGAGAAACTAGTGAATCTTTGGAATTCTCTACTCCAGAGATCTGTGGATGCTCAGCCTTTGAGCGGGTTCAACACAGAGATCGATAGATTTCTAGATTCTAATGACATCATGTTGAGGTATTTGATCAGTCATAATCTTGTTGACGGAGCAGGCTCGAAGGGCTGAATGGCCTACTCCGGCTCCTACGTTCCTCTGCCTCTGGGTGAAAGTCGGCACTGATGTGGACGCTGGTGGCTGGAATGGAAAATCAGCATTGGGCCCTGAGAAACAGCCCCCAGCGGTTGAGGTTAAGTTGACTTGTGAGGGAGTTGGGAGTGAGGAGGGGAGGGACGCAGGTTAGTAGAGGCCCAATGTCTGCCTAATGTCTCCTCATCCAAAAGGAAAGATCAACACTTTAACAATCAAACCGATCTGGCTTCTGCGGCTGTGCATTGCACAATGCTTTGTTAATCTGAACACACATCCGACAATTCAATATTTCCAAGGTCCCTGCCAGTCTGTCACAAGTGGCCTCAACACAGTGAGCGCCTGGCAAGTAGACTCTAGCGTGCATTTTAACCCCTGTCCCAGATCATTGCAGCCAGGTGGGTGGGGTTAAAATCAAAGCTTTAGTGCCCTACAGCGGCTTACTGCTCTACAAATCAGAACGATTTTCAAATATGCGTCTGCCAATTGGGAGACCTCTCACCTGATGGGTAATCCGGAAGGGAAGTAAGGGCCTGGGTAGTTATTGGTGAAGCTCAATTGTGGGAAAGTAGGTGAAATCTCACTACTTCCGCGCCATATAAATTTAACAAAAGCAAGTGATGAATCTGGTGTTTTGTTCCCAGAGCTGCTGGCCTGGAATATATTAATGTATTCCTCTGCAGCAGCAGAAATGTTCTCATTGTGTCAGCGCTGCAAGCTTTGAGTAATCGGTGTGAGACTAGGGTTCAGAATCTTTGAGCAAGACATTGTACTATTTTTATCTCCCAGTTACCTTCCATTCCCCTTCAAATTCCAGGACTGCAGAAATGTGCTAGTCACTTCTGATGCCGTTCCCCACGATCCAAAGCACAAGTTGGTCAGTAAGGGTTGCTTTCAAGTGGACAGGGACTGTTAATCTCACAGGAAGCTCGCAGGGAATCAAAAAATGCCACCAATGTGGGGCCGGAGAAACGGGGCATATTTATAGAATTGAATTTACTGGAGGCTTTAAGAAACTCTGGTTGGCAGCGCATGTAGTAATCAATCAGAAGGTGCAATGCTGAGGGCGTGACTATCACAATCCCCCAGAGGACAGATCTGGCAGGGTACACATCTGTTTCAAACCGCGTCTCCAGTAAGCACATCCATCACAATGTGACACTGCAGTAAGCCAGGCGTGAACAGTACAATGAACTCCTTGCACGTGGTAGGGTACAGCAGCAAAAGGAAGTTCTGCCATCCACACCGTACCAGACTGTGGTGCAGATAGCGTGGTGCATAAAAATCAAACAAAAAGCACGGAATCCCTAATCAAAAGCAGCCTGTCAAACATTCCGCTGAATAGTTGCTCTCAGCATTTCTTAGGGTCCTATATTTGTAGGCCAATCTATCCTTCCATTCTTTAGTGCAATATTAGACTGCTATGACCGTTTAACGGTATTCTCTTAGCCAACATTACTGACACCATCTCAAACTTGAGCACAGTCACACCTGACTTTTGATTGACTGCAGGTTTTTTTTCCTTTGTCTCCTCTGTAGACACATACAATGCAGGCGAGCGTTAAATGTGCCTGGGGTAAGTTTTGACTTTGTGTGACAGCGCGGTAGCCAGGTAGCAGCCTCTTTCCAGTCTAAAAAAAAATTTCATTGAAGTCAAAGCTGGCAGAGACGTGAAAGGGACGGCTGCTTGTAAAATAATATGAAGTGGGAGATAGCCAAAGTCAAAATGACTCCAATGTAACCCACATAAATATGCTTCTAACGTCACCCTGTGATGCTTTTCCACATTGCAGTCAGTATGAAGGAGGAAGATCTGCGGAGACTTGAGCACAAGCCTGTGTTCATTCCTCTGTCAAATAGGGGACATCATATATTTCTGCCGATTTTTGTTTGAGCTGCTTTTCCAGTTCCCTGGTGACTTGATGCCATTCGCTGACTCTGGAGATCAAACAAGCACACAACTCCCAGACCGTTACCAGTGTTCCTTTCGATGGTGGCTACACCAGACGATGACTCCATGATGGGAAAGTGCAATATTTTGTGCCTCCTCTATTGCGTCCACCAGTTTCCCAACCAAACTGGAGGAGCTATATTAATCTAACTTGCTGCGTATAGGCATCCTGCGGGATTAGGTGGAAAGTCCTTTTCATTCCCTTTAATATTACTTTTCACTGAAGCAGCTGGGGACTATGTTGGGCAGGGTGAATAGAGAGTTGTATTGAGCGTAACACCCGTCCCTGTTGTTTTGTCTTGAGTTCAAGGTCTAGATGAGGTTCTTTAGGGCTCTGTTGACGAGTCATACGGACTCGAAACATTAACTGTGTTCCTCTCCGCAGATACTGTCAGACCTGCTGAGTTTTTCCGGGTATTTTTGTTTTTATTTTGGATTTCCAGCATCCGCAGTTCTTTGCTTTTCTCTTTAATGTTTGTCTGTTTCCCTAAGAAAGCTGCTTTAGACTGTAATTTGCAAAAATCATTCCTGTTTATTTACAGATCTATATACATCTCAATACTCGACACAAGGTTGTACTTCTGCTTCCCACCAGATCACAGTTTCTTAGTCATGTGACATTGCATCATAGTTACATCAGCATCAGGTGCTTCTGTTGTTAACCCTTTACTCCACATCTCCCCCCCAAATCTGTATCCCAATTATATACATAGCCCTACGCCTGTCACTCTGACAGTGTGCACTAGATGACGCATTGGTTTCCTGCCAGCACAGAGATGCAATCCAGACGTCTCCACAATACAAACACGCCCACAGAACAAGAGACACAAAAGCATTCTTTCAAATGAACCTCACACAATTTATCCTGTCGCTAGTGTCCTGAGGTTCTGAACAGGAGGAAGAATATCAAGAATATCAATCTTGGAGAAAAGTATTGAATCTACCAGTTATTAATTAGGGTCATTTTCCTTTTCAGGCTGAACTTCTTGCTTCAGATACAATTTGTGGTTTATTACAACTCTGAATCACTATATTTTTTGATTTGAGTCTCTGCAGATACCCCTCTTTCTCTTTCGCTATCATGTATTGACCTAGAGTTTCCTTCACCAAATCCACGCACCACTTCTACAAATAAGTAAGCCTGCCACTCAGAAGTATCAAGCGAGACTTTAAGACCCAAGCTGGTTTATCTATTGAAGGAGACAGATTAAGATTAGTCTGCTGCCTCAGCTCATTTAAGCACTGAAAGCGCATCCTTCTCTTGCACAACCCCAAAGGTTATGGCCTGAGTATTTGGACTAACATTACTTTTTTTTTGTGATATGGCTGCACAATTAATGATTTGAGAAAAAACAATGTCAACACATTTGCAAGGGGAGATTGGAATCTCCACCTAAGGTTCTGACCTTAGGACTTGCAGACATTAAAAATTTTATGAACTACATAAGAAATCACATGGCTGTCCAGCACAGCCTTCGTTAGATGTAATGGCAAGGTACAACACTTTCATTGTAGAGTCAAAGGAATGAATCGAATGGATTTGCCGTTCAACATTTT
The DNA here is from genome assembly GCF_017639515.1 of Carcharodon carcharias. Lineage (NCBI taxonomy): Eukaryota > Metazoa > Chordata > Chondrichthyes > Lamniformes > Lamnidae > Carcharodon > Carcharodon carcharias. Next base: position 14,826,956 of record NC_054481.1, on the reverse strand, counting down.
ATTCAAAACTCAACATGCCATTGTTAATGCAACTTTACAAGAACAATGTGCTAGCTGCTGCCTAAATGTCTGGCAGTGGGTTGATTCATTCTTCATTCATTGTGTGTGCACACATTAGACGACTTTTTAACTAAGCCACCACTGTGTTTGTTTAAGGCACAATTGGTGAAGGCAGCTAATTCTTCCTCCATGTCGTGAATAAAAGCTTGTCACCGGGGCCCAAGTCACTCTCATCAATTTAATGCGCCCTCCTTTACAAAGCTTTAAAATTGCAGCCTGCCAAAACCAGGTCCAGGACAAAAAAAAAAGGAGATTAATAGCCACGTTAAGCCTGTGTACCACAAAGCACTCTGCAAGCTACTGTTATTAATCGATTTTTGTTCACAATAACAGATTAGCTTGGACAGCTCATTTTCTTTCTCTTCATTTGCTTTCTCAGCCTCTCCTTTTGCAGCTGCGAATGGTGTAACTTGGCTGCAGGAAATGCTCTAGTAAAGAGTCTTATTTTGCAACTCCTGCTCCTTCATCTCCCAGACCATATTCCTTTTCGGGGCTATTGCTTAGATAAATTGCCTCTTTGCCGTGGCTAATTAAAATATCAGTAAACGTAGCTCTCATTTACTTTTGCCGTCTAATGTTCTGGACGGTGATTTTGGCCATGGCTAAAGATGTAAAGCAGGCAATACCATAGAGGCCACCTAGCATACACCTGGCCTGAATTTCATTTCCTTTGACTTCAAATGGAAAAGAGGCATTTTCTTTTGTTTTTTCATGGGATGTGGACATCACTGGCTAAACCAGCATTTATTGCCCATCCCTAATTGCCCTTGTTCAAAGGGCATTTAAGAGTCAACCACATTGCTGTGGGTCTGGAGTCACATGTAGGCCAGATCAGCTGAGGACATCAGATTTCCTTCCCTGAAGGACATTAGTGAACCAGATGGGTTTTTATAACAATCAGCAATGCATTCATGATCACCATCACTTTTAATTCCAGATTTTTATTGAATTCAAGCTTCACCATCAGCCATGGTGGGGTTTGAACCTGGGTCCCCAGAGCATTACCCTGCGTCTCTTAAATACTAGCCCAGTGACAATACCACTACACCACCATCTCCCATTGATCCCACATTGTCTGTATTAAACTATGGCACAAAGCCAAAATAAATGCCAGCATCTTTGGTGGGGTGGAGTATGAGGTAGCTGCAGAGTAAAGTTCACCACACGCTGGTTCCAAAAATATACTGTGTCACCAATCTGTGAAAAACACTTCTAGCCACACCAGTGGGACATTTCAGCCTCGCACTGTAGCCAATTCCACAGCCTTTCTGAACAGGGAATTTCACCCCATCAGATCAGTTTGCAAGTGTCTTTACAAAAGGATAGAAATTTTTCTGAGTTGTTAGTGCCCCTCAGCCCACCCCACCCCACCCCACCTGCTTCCAGCCCCCAATAAAGAGGCTCGAGGTCAGCCTGAAACCTGACCTGAAGCCTGACGAACATTTTGTTCCAGCTTCCACGGGCAGCTTGCTTTTGTTGATGCCAGACATGAGTCCCTTTATCTGGCCAGGCCAAAGGATAGGCCTAAGAAAGGGAATGGAGCTGACAAACAGAGAGGACGGGGAAGCTGCAGGCAACAAAATAACAATGCCAACCCCCCCCCCCCACCCCGAGCACTGTTCTTGAGATTTTCCCAGGGTCTACATTTTGATTTCAGAGGATACTGTTTGGTTTTCATTCTCACTAATTCCTTTATTAGGCGACGCAGTCACATAGTAATATCACCTTCTGTATTTGTGTTGACATATGGGCTAATTGGACTCACACAGAAACAGAAGTAGAATAATTTATCAACATCCTCAATAATCATTACCCCTCCATTAAACTTAAAGCCAGAGCGCTCAGGGAAAACATTAACTTTCTAGACACCACAGTATTTGAATTGGCACAAGGAAATTGGAACACATTAGTTAGCAACAACAGTTTTTTTTTCAAAATAACTGACACACATTCCTACACACAAAAAGCCAGCACCCTATCCATGCCTTCTGCGGACTGGTGAGGTCACAGCTGGAGTGTTTTCATCCCCTATAACAAAAGCTGGAAGATTTTAGCCAGATAGTTATTCCCCTTTATATTCCATCTCAGATCTCACCCTCAGATTTAGATTTAACAATTGATCTAGCATTAATTGTTGTTTACAGAAAAGAGTTCCAAACTTTTACCCCACTTTGTGAGTAGAAGTGTTTCCTAATTTCACTCCTGAAAGATCTGGCTCTAATTTTTAGATTATGCTCCCTAGTCCTAGACTCCCCTAAATTAATTAACCATTACCTCATTACATTTCCTTCATTACAACAGTGACCACGTTTCCAAACTATTTCATTGACTGTAAAGCACTTTAGGATGTTCTGAGGTTATAAAAATCACTATAAAAATACAAGTCATTCATTATTGTTTGGGATCTTAGTATATGCAAAATGGTTGTATGTTTATCTCTAACATAGTCACTGCAACTCAAGTAATTCACAATATGGGAAAAGCTTTGGAGTGTGATAACACACGATAGCAAATCTTGCTTAGAGCATTAAACTGTTCAGGAGTAAATTATCCAATTAATGGTGTTATTACAATAGAATCCATTACATATTTCCCCCTGTACAGCATCACTAGCTCCTGAACATGTGCAGCCTTAAGCTAGAGAATCTATATTCATTTGCAAGGAATTCATGACCTCAGTGACTTCAAGCTTTCCTGGCTTCCAGTTAGCTGAGTATCCCTCTGTTGACAGGTTTAAAACTGTTCAACTGCCCTCACAGCTTTTCCCCCAACTCCGCAGTCTCCCCCACTTCACAGTCCCTCCCTGCTCGCAGCCTCTCTCCTGCGTCACAGCTCACTTCCTTCTTATTCTCAGCCTGCCCCCCCTTCACAGCCGCTCCCCCGGTAGGCCGACTGCTTCCCATTCACAGCCTCTCCCCTCTTGCAGCCTGTCTCCCCTTCCGTTCACAGGCTCCCCCCCTTCCCCCCATCATTTGCAGCCCTCTCCACTCCACTCCCCTCCCCTCCCCTCCCCCACCTCCCATTCACAGCCCATTTCCCCCACCTCAGCCACTTCCTCATCAACACTCCCCCCCCCCACCACCCGACCCCATCTGCAGCCTCTTTCATCACCGCTGCTCCAGTGCTCCCGGCCTCGAGGCCAAGCACCACCACCTCACTGCTCACTGTTCCTCTAATGAGCCAATCTGCAGCAAACGTGGGAGAGAAACAGCCTGTGATCGGAGGAGAAGCTTTTACAGAATCTTCCAGTTCCATGTACGGGAGAAGGGGGTGGGGGTGGGGGTGGGGGTGGGGGTGGGGGTGGGGGTGGAGAAGCGACTTTTCTCTGGTTGGTCACTGCAATGATTTGAATTTTCCAGGGAGTTTTTGGGGGCATTTTCGGGGTGAAATCACCCACCGCTCGAGCGTATCTTGGATGCTAGGGAGTGAGGTAGTCTGATTGCAATGGCTTTGGTGTCGGGCCAGCATTCCTGGCTCCAGAGGGAGTTTTTTTTCCCCCTCCCAATTTGAATATAAAGAAGACTTGCCTGTGGTTGAAGGATTCTGCGTGGGTCAGGTTAGCACCTGACCACCAATAAGCTAATTTTCCAAAGGGGTGGTTTAACAGGCCTCCTAATTGGCCCGTCCCTGCTTTAGGTGGCCTCTCAGGATGCCTGTAGTCACCTCATCAACAATGGTGTCATTCATGACAGATGCTAAATGGATGTTACTCCAAAAGGGAAGGTCTGTGATAGGACAGGGGGCAGGAGAGATTAAATAACAAAAGACTTCATGGTACAAAAGCCAAAGAGATTGGTAATGACTGGAGTAAAGAAACAAAGGTTATGTCCATTATGTGGATGGGTATATATTGGCCGTTTCAATTGCAACATGAAGGGATAAAGAAAGAAACAAACCAGCAAAAAAGGTTATCGACCTGAAACGTTAATTCTATTTCTCTTCCCAGATTTTGCCTGACTTGCTGAGTTTTTCCAGTTTTGTTTTTAGTTTTATTTCTGATTTCCAGCCGCTGCGGTATTTCACCTTTGCACATAAAATCAAGGCTGACGTTCCAGTACTGAGGGAGCCCTGTACTGTTAAAGGTGCTATCTTTCAGAGGATGCATTAAACTGAAGCCCCCATCTGCCCCCTCGGACTGGCGTAAAAGATCCAAGGTGGCGCTATTTCAGGAAAACAGGGCAGTCTTACAAACATCTATCTCTCAACCAACATAAGTTGGTGCTTTAATTGGTATTTATCTCATTGTTGTTTATGAGACCTTGCTGCATACAAATTGGATGCTGCATATCTCTAAATTACAACAGTGAAGCACTTGGAGATGCCCCGAAGCCAAGAAACTACATAATTGTAAACTCTTTCTTTTCCATCTTCTTTTTAGATCATCGCTTTAAACATTTCCATCTTACAAGATGCCACCGTTGTCAACCATGACTAATGTGTAAGCAGTACTTCTAACTTACTTTAAAAAGTAGCTAAGTGTCATCAGCATTTCTTTTTGTCATAGCCTTTGATAACTCATGACAGCCCTGGTAAATCTTCTAGTACATTCATATGGAACTTATCTGTCAGGCATGATTATACTGTTAAATAAAATATACTGGAATGGAAATTCACTGTATTCCATGTGAATGTCTTTGTCATTATCCCTACAGTGCACAGGAGTCTTCTGTATCTCTTTGATGAAATTAATTTAATTTTCAAACTTTCTGTCCATCCAGGTGAAGTACTACAGGATGTGATTTCTTTTTCCTACATTTGTTCGCTCGACGAATTTCCATGTCACATATTGCAATGGATCAAATACCCAGGATAAACCCCTTTCACGTTATTGAGCCTCGATGCCTGGCTGACCCTCTCCTGCTTCAGCGTGGCATTCCCATTTCTCAAACTAGGCATTCCCACGACAACCAATTTAGCGTTGGATTGTAGATCAGTCTGTACTGTGGACATTTGCCAATTAGAAACTGATTGAGAGTGCATCAGGTTTGTTACGTATATAGGGCCATTACAGCCCAGAAAGAGCAGACATTCAGTGCCACAACCCAGGACAGTTCAGGCACTGGTCTTAGAGGACAACAGCTAGGGGGAGGGTGAAATTGATCTTCAGTCTTGGCGAAATCGACGGCCAGCCTCACATCTTGCCTGCTATTCCTTTCCATGTGTCTATTTTACACTGCCACCTAAGGCCAATTTGAACCCCATGGGCAGGATCCGGGAATGGCCGCAAAACAGACCACCACCAGCATTCGGGCTTGGGTCACGAGTTCACACTGGCCGGCCGTTAATTGGGATACTCGGCGCTGCTGGGGTGGGGGTGGGAGAAGCGCGAGTGCTGAGCTTTGCGCCTGCGCGGAGGTGCCCTCACTGAAAGCTCGCTGAAGGCACAGAGCCGCCTTGGGGAGCTGAAGAATTTAAAAATGAAAAATAAGGATTCTACAAATAATATAAACATGAGCCCACACGCGACTCAGTCACATGAAGAGGGGCACGTTAAAAACTTTTAATTGTTCTTTTTATTTACTATTGGAAACTCATCACGCCCATGGATGAGGTTTCATAAAAAATGCAAAGGCCCCCTGGCCTATTCACCCACCCGCCAACCATAAGGTTGGACCAGCAGTGAAAAATTCAACTTAGTTGCTTGCTTAATGGCCTTAATAGGCCTCTTAATTGTTGGCGGGTGTGCTACCGATTCTTGCACGTGCCCGCCGACTGAAATATCGTGCATATGTGAGATGGCGTCGGGACACTCTCCCGACTTCATCGTGCACTATTTTACTCCCAATCGGGCTGGGCACACCCGCACCCATGGGACAAAAAATTCTGGCCCCATGTATTTTTATTTTAGCATTGGACTAATTGATTGGATGTTTCATAGCAATTTTGACATTGTTATTCCTGATAATAAGTTAAATCAGGCTCTGTATGAACTCAGTGCTCAGATATTAATGGTATCTTATTTATATTCCTAAGATACGCAGGTGAAGGGCACCGTTTAATTAAGTACCTGGAGCACTTATAAAGAGAGACTGAGGCAGCTCCGCTTTAGTATAGCGGTTAGTGTCCCTGCCTGTCACATGGTAGACTGAAGGTTAATTCCGTGACTGGGAGAATTATTGTCTAAATAATTATAAGGAGAGACTGCTAGGACACAAGGGTAGAAGGCAGACATATGTAATGCTGCATTCTGTAAATAAACTGATTATTAAGAAAAGGATTTGCATCTACTTTCATACTTCACCATTTGGCTTGGGATCCATAAATATCAGTGTTTGGTCCACCTTTGGTCCCCCTGTTTAAGAAGGGAGTGAGGCAAAAGACGGGAAATTACAGGCTGATTAGCCTGACCTCGGTGGTTGGTAAGATTTTAGAGTCCATTATTAAGGATGAGATTTCAGAATACTTGGAAGTGGCATGGTAAAATAGAGCAAAGTCAGCATGGTTTCATCAAGGGGAGGTCATGCCTGACAAATCTGTTAGAATTCTTTGAGGAGGTAACGAGTGGGTTAGACAAAGGAGAGCCAATGGATGTTATGTACTTGGACTTCCAGAAGGCCTTTGACAAGGTGCCGCACAGGAGGCTGCTCAGTAAGATAAGAGCCCATGGTGTTAGAAGCAAGGTACTAGCATGGATAGAAGATTGGTTGTTTGGCAGGAGGCAGAGAGTGGGGATAAGGGGGTCCTTCTCAAGATGGCAGCCAGTGACTAGTGGAGTTCCACAGGGGTCAGTGTTGGGACCACAACTTTCCCCTAATACATTAATGATCTAGATGAAGGAACTGAGGTTATTCTGGCTAAGTTTGCAGATGATACAAAGATAAGTGGAGGGACAGGTAGTATTGAGGAGGCGGGGAGGCTGCAGAAGGATTTGGACAGGTTAGAAGAATGGGCAAAGAAGTGGCAGATGGAATACAACGTGGGGAAGTGTGAGGTCATGCACTTTGGTAGGAAGAATAGAGGCATAGACTATTTTCTAAATGGGGAGAGAATTCAGAAATCTGGTGTGCAAAGGGACTTGGGAGTCCTAGTCCAGGATTCTCTTAAGGTTAACTTGCAGGTTGACATGGTAGTTAGGAAGGCAAATGCAATGTTGACATTTATTTCAAGAGGACTAGAATATAAAATCAGGGATGTGCTGCTGAGGCTTTATAAGGCTCTGGTCAGACCACATTTAGAATATTGTGAGCAATTTTGGGACCCATATCTCAGGAAGGATGTGCTGGCCCTGGAGAGGGTCCAGAGGACGTTCACAAGAATGATCCCAGGAATGAAAGGCTTAACATATGAGGAACGTTTGAGGACTCTGGGTCTATACTCAATGGAGTTTAGAAGGATGAGGGGGGATCTGATTGAAACTTACAGAATACTGAAAGGCTTGGATAGAGTGGACGTGGGGAAGATTTTTCCATTAGTAGGAGAGACTAGGACCCGAGGGCACTGCCTCAGAGTAAAGGGAAGAACTTTTAGAACAGAGATGAGGAGAAACTTCTTTACAGAGAGTGGTGAATCTATGGAATTCATTGCCACAGAAGGCTGTGGAGGCCAGGTCATTGAGTGTATTTAAGACCGAGATAGATAGGTTCTTGATTGATAAGGGGATCAAAGGTTACGGGGAGAAGGCGGGAGAATGGGGTTGAGAAACCTATCAGCTGTGATTGAATGGCAGAGCAGACTCGATGGGCCGAATGGCCTAATTTCTGCTCCTATGTCTTATGGTCTTATGGTCTTTGATTTTAGAAGCTTTCAAAAGTGCTTTTATTCTTACATTATAGGGTTTCAACTTGCTGTGTTTCTCCTAGGATATTTTGAGTCTGTTTTCAAGTATGAACTTAAAACTTACATTTTGAGCAGCTTATTAAATACCTCATATAGCTTAAGATATTTCCAAGGAACTAAATAATGCCCACATGTCCTTCCTTGGCCTGCTGCATTGTTCCAATGAAGCTCAACGTAAACTGGAGGAACAGCACCTCATCTTCCGACTAGGCACTTTACAGTTCAACAACTTCAGATCATGAACTGTCTTTGCCATCCTCACCCCCTTTCCGATCCCCCTTTTTCCAATAATTTATATTTTTTAAATATATTTTTCTTTTCCCACCTATTTCCATTATTTTTAAATGTATTTCCATCCATTGTTTCATCTCCACCTTCTAGCTTACTTCGATCCCTTCCCCCCACCCCACCCTCAGTGAGCTATCTGTCACTTGCTCGTCCTGCTTTCTACCCTTAATGTCACCATTAGCACATTCCTTCGCTAATATCACCACCATCAACACCTCTTTGTCTTTTTGTCTATGACATCATTGGCAATCTCTTCTTTGCCTCCACCTATCACTGGCCCTCTATCCAGCTGTACCTGTCCCAACCCCCTTCAACCAGCTTCTATTCCACCTCATTTCTATATTTCCTCAGTTCTGATGAAGAGTCTTACGGACTCGAAATGTCAACTGTGTTCCTCTCTGCAGATGCTGTCAGGCCTGCTGAGTTTTTCCAACTATTTTTGTTTACTAAATAATGTTTGACTTGTAGAATATCCTGAATACTCACTTTATATTATATTTAATTAGAAGCAGCTCACCTCTGAAGAAATTGGGCTGACATAAATAATAAATTTGAGGTCCACCATGGAACAGAGTCTTTCCCTGGCCTACCACATAGAGGACAGAACACTAGTACCCCTCAAAATACATAGAATATAGGAACAGGAGAAGGCCAATGACCCTCTCAAGCTTGTTCCACCAGTCAGTGGGAACATGGATGATCTGTGACCCAACTTCATTTAAACCCACCTTTACTCCATATTGCTTAAAATATTTGGTGAACAATATCTACCAACCCTAGCTTTAAAATTAGCCATTGATCTAGTGTCAATTGCTGTTTGTGGAAGAGAATTCCAAACTTCTACAGCCCTTTTGTGTTGAAGTGTTTGCTCATTTCAGTCCCGAAAGGTCTGACTCTAATTTTATTCGTATCCTAGGCTTCCTAACAAGTGGAAACAGTTTCTTCCAATTGACCCTAACAGTTCCTCAGGGTGGTGTCCTTGGCTCAACCATCTTCAGCTGCTTCATCAGTGACCTTCCTTCCATCATAAGGTCAGAAGTGGGGATGTTCGCTGATGATTGCACAATGTTCAGCACCGTTCGTGACTCCTCAGATACTGAAAACGTCCATGTCCAAATGCAGCAAGCCTAGGAGAATAACCAGGCTTGGGCTGACAAGTACCATTCATACCACACAGGTGCCAGAACATGATCATCTCCAACAAGAGAGAATCCAACTATTGTCTCTTGACATTCAATGGCATTACCATCGCTGAATCCTGCACCATCTACATCCTGGGGGTTACCATTGACCAGAAACTGAACTGGACTAGCCAAAAATGCTTTGGCTACAAGAGCAGGTCAGAAGTTAGTTGTTCTGCAGAGAGTAACTCAGCTCTTGACTCCCAAAGCCTGTCCACCATCTACAAGGTGCAAGTTGAGAGTGTGTTGGAATACTCCCCACTTGCCTGGGTGAGTGCAGCTCCAACAACGTTCAAGAAGGCAGCATCAGCACAAAGCAGCCCACTTGATTGGCACCACATCCACAAACATTCACACCCTCCACCACCGATGCACAGTAGCCACAGTGTGTACTATTCACAAAATGCAATGCCGGAATTCACCAAGGCTCCTTCACCAGCACCTTCCAAACCCACACCCACTACCATCTAGAAGGACAAGGGCAGCAGATAGATGGGAACACCACCACCTGGAAGTTCCTTCCAAGTCACTCACCATCCTGACTTGGAAATATATCACTGTTCCTTCACTATCGCTGGGTCAAAATCCTGGAGCTCCCATCCTAACAGCGCTGTGGGTGTACCTACACTACATGGACTGCAGCGGTTCAAGAAGGCAGCTCACCACCATCTTCTCAAGGGCAGTTAGGGATGGGCAATAAATGCTGGCCTAGCCAGCGATGCCCACATATCATAAAAATTAATTTAGAAAAACACTAACTGTTCCCCTTAATATCTTGAAAACTTCAAATCATGCTTTCGCCTTCCAAATCCCAGGGAATACAACTCTAATTTGTTTCATCTGGCCTGGTAACTTAACCCTTGCCATCCAAGTATCATCTGGTAAACCTGGGCCACGATATTGAGGTTGGCGAGCGGGGGGCGGGGGCACTCGCTGATGCATAAAATGATGCGGGATGATGTTGGGTGGAACTCCCAACATCACCCCACCTCATTCCAATTTTCAGGTTGGCGGGGGCGCAGCCGAATCAGCTGTGTGCCCGTCGACCGGTCAACAGCATACTGAGGCCATTTAAAAATGAATTGAAATAGTGAAAGGGCCTGCCCGTCCAACCTTAAGGTTGGAGGGAAGGTCGGGAGCCTTGGCGGGCTTCAGAAAAAGCATCAAACCTCATCCACGGGCGGGATGGGGTTTCATATAGGTTTTTAAAAATTTAATAAAAGTTGAATTAAAGGTGATGGACATGTCCCAACTCATGTGGCAGTGTCACATGAGGGGACATGTCCGGGAAATTTTATTTTTCTGTATTTCGCATTTTTGAATTTGGCGCCGATATCCCTGAGGCAGCACTTAGCCTCAGGAAGGTGAGTACACTCTTTCCTGCGCGTGTGCAAAAGAGCACAACCTCGGCTTAGGGAATCCCCCTTCCCCCAACCCGCACAGGGAGCGCATAGCACTTCCTGATGGATGTCATGCTAGGGGGGGGACCTTAATTGGCCCGCCCATGTAAAATGGCAGCGCACCCCCCAATCAGGGGTGCAGATCGGATGCGCGCCCACTCCTGAACTTCCTCCCCAACGGGGGGAAAATTCTTCCCCTATACTGCATGCCCTCAGGACCAATATATCCTTCTTGTGGTGCACAGAGCAGCTCGCAGTAGTCCAGATGTATAACACTGAATCAAAACTAATGTACTGCTGCAGAGAATAATCAAACCCTGTATCAATCAATCAATCTCTTCCTCAAACCACCCACCCCACCCTCATTTATTGAACACTGCAAGATCATGAATTAAGAATCAATGAAGAGTAACAAAAAACGTTTGGTTTGAAACACAATCACGACAAAGATAAAATAGATCTTTGCTTTGAGGCAAAAAATCATTGAAAATCAACCATGCTAGCTGAAAGGCAATTGTTTAAGTTTTAAAGGATGGAGAGTTAAATACTTTGATATTGAAGAAGGCAATTTCCTGCAGAAACTGAATGGAGTAATTTGCCGATAATTTAAATGAAAGGAGGCTGAGATCTCTTACTCAGAGATAATGTGGTCCTTAGTTGGCCCATCATTTGAAGTTTGCCCTGCCTCAAGGACAGTTGTGCTGCTGGCATGTCCTCTGTTTTATAGAATAGCAAATATTGATGTTTGATTCTCATTATTATTATACAAACTAAACCATGTCAAGTAGGCTCAGCTGCATTAGAAATAACCTAAATGCTTCCACTTGCAGAATCTTGCCATTGCTAGCAGGTTGAATTGCTCTGCGACAGATCACATATGTAAGCATTAGAAATGTAAAGCATGCTCTGTCAACAGGCACTCCTTCATTTTACATAATTAAAAAGAATGTTGACTCATTTTATACTCAATTACTTGACCCATTGAAGTGAGTCTACTTTCAAATTTTATCATGGAAACGTTCATTCTTTCTGCTTATTCTAACATCATTTTGTTTTAAAACAATTGCTTGCACTTTTATGTCTGTTGTCTCAAATTCTGCTAAAGAGAGGGAAAGTCAATCAAAAAGTTCTCAAGTCAGTCCCCTAATTGGTGATAGAATTATCGCGGTTCCCTATTAGTTTGTTTGACAAAAAGTTCGCTTTGGCCCAGAGAGGACTTGAGTACAGGAGCAAGGATGACTTACTGGAGCTGTACAGGGCCTTAGTGAGGCCACACCTGGGGCAGGATTTTACATCCCGTGGGCGTGGCGCACCAGACCCAATCGGGTGTAGAATCACCCGCGATGACATCGGGCCAGCGTCCTGACATCATCGCGCGCTCTCACGATATTTCGGTTGGCAGGCGCAGGTGAGTCAGCAGCATGCCCGCTGACAATCATGAGGCTTATCAAGGCCCTTAATCAATTAATTTACATCCATCTTTTGCTGCCCCTTCAACTAGGCCAGGCGACCTTTGCACTTTTTAGGAAACCTCATCCACAGGCGGGATAAGATTTCCAGATGTAACTAAAAAACAATAAAAACTTTTAAACAACTTTTTTAATATGTCCCTGTTCAGGGGACTGAGTCACATGTGGGGACATGTTCAATCATTTTTTAAATCTTCGTTTCTGAATCCACAATTGGTCAGCTTCCTGAGGCAGCCCCGTGCACTCCGGGAGCTTTCAGTGGGCACCCCTCTGCGCCTGTGCAGGCTTTTGTGCTCGCACTCCTCCTACCCCCATCCCGGCAGCGTTGAGCATCTCTGCGCGCCCCTCACACTGGCTGGCCATTAATTGGTCAGCCAGTATGAATTCGCGGTCAAGGGGCCAACAGCAGGTGGCGGACTGTTTCCCAGCTGCTCCTGGGCCCACCTGCCCCTGGAGTATTGTGTGCCGTTTCGGTCTCCTTACCCCAGAAGGGATATACTTGCCATAGATGGAGGGCAGCGAAGGTTCACCAGACTGACTCCTGGGATGGCAGGATTGTCATAAGAGGAGGGATTGGGCCGACTAGGCCTATATTCACTGGAGTTTAGAATAATGAGAGGGGATCTCACTGAAACGCATAAAATTCTGACAGGGCTGGACAGACTGGAGGCAGGGATGATGTTTCCTCTGGTTGGGAGTCTAGAACAAGGGGTCACAGTCTCAGGATATGGGGTAGGCCATTTAGGACTGAGATGAGGAGAAACTTCTTCACTCAGAGGGTGGTGAACCTGTGGAATTCTCTACCACGGAGGCTGTGGAAGCCAATTCACTGAATATATTTAAGAAAGAAATAAATAGACTTCTGGATTCTAAAGGTATCAAGGGGTATGGGAGACAGCGGGTGTCTGGCGTTGAGATAGAGGATGAGCCATGATCATAATGAATGGTGGAACAGGCTGAAAGGGCCGAATGACCTACTCCTGCTCCTATTTTTCTTTGTTTCTGTGAATCCCGACATACCAATCCAACATTAATGGTTTCATCCTTTGTGCATTAAAAACCTTAAAACTCCAAAAACATTTACACTTTGACCATTAATTGTCGCATGTTTGCCAAGTTTCCTATTTCTAATTGTTAATGTTTGTTACCATCAGTTTCTTGAAATTAAATTTGAAGGGGTCATTACATGGTAGGACAGCTGCAAAGGCCAGAAACTGAAGGCTTTCTCCCAGAATTATGCAGCAAGTGCAGGCAAGACAAAGGGGTTGATTTCCATCGATGACTGAAGGCTGCAAAAGGGAGATGGATGTCCTGCACATGGAGTTTGCCTCCTCCAGTCAAGAGTAGGTTGAGAGAGAGGAGCTTCAGCAGCCATATGGGAACAAGCTGCAGTGGGCAGAGTCGCCCAAATGCCATAACACTCTGCTGGCACATGGATACAGAGGGCGCATAGGGGCAGTAAAGCGGCAATAACTCAAAGAAGGTGCTATCCAGTATAAAGCAACTACAGGCAAACGCCCAGCTTCATGGATCTTTTGGAGCACCGGTTTCTCTAAAGATTGTACTTATTAATACAAGAGGTCGCTGACCTGTGTGGTAGGCTGGAGGAAGAGTTGAGGTCACTTGGGCGCGGTGGGCACCATTTGCCTGTGGCAGTGAATGTGGCGGTGGTGCTCTGGTGTAATGCTACCCTCTGTCCTCATTGAGTCCCTGTGCATAAGTTGTCCACAGTGGTGCAAATGTCACAGCCACCTGATTATCCCTGCAGGCCTGCCCTCATGCCAGCAAGCATGCCACTCACCATGCCAGGCTATACTAGGTCATTCAAGCGATTCTGACATTGCACCCATGGCTGCTCACTACTTTGGCCACCTCCAGTCAGGCCACCTTTGCGAGTTTGGCTGACTGTTCCCACTCATCCTCTCAGGATAGTAACCCCTTCCCTTTTCTGCACTGGCAGGAACATCTCCAGGGAGGCGTCAGTGAATGATGTACAGACACTTCCTCACACTCAAGCTGTTCCCCCCGCACACCACCACCCCCACAAACACACTGTCCTCTACAACACCCCTTTCACAGCCTTCTCTGGGTGGAGCCAGTCTGAAAGCTGCAGACTCACTCCCCTTTAAAAATGGCACCTTAAGCCCCTTCCTACCTCCCTTTATTGGTCGCCACACAGCCTTGATGGCTAATTTGCACCGTATTGGAAGATCACAGAAGAAAGCCAGCCATCCACATGTGCAGCCGCATGATCCGGAAATGACCCCACTGTCAGGAGCTCAAAGCTATTGGCAAAATATTATCCACAGCGTCAGCTGCAGTTCAGTTGGTCGAGCTCTTACCTCGGAGTCAGAAGGTTGTGAATTCAAGCCCCATGTCAGGGACTTGGGGCTGGATTTTAGAACCATCCCCCCCCTTACCCCGGGGGGGGGGGGGGGGGGGGGTGGGGGGGGCACATATTTATGACAGGTGGGTAGTCCACAGCCTTCCTACCCACCCCTGACCCAGTCCACATAATATGAGGGAGGGGGGTTTGGGGAAGGTGCTCACTAGCCCACCTTAAGCTTATTGAGGCCCTTAAGTGGCTAATTAATGGTCAGTTAAGGACCTCAATCCACCTCCACTGCCATAACAGACTAGGCAGTGGGAGGTGGGTGAGAGTGGAAGGCCATCTTTTTCAACAAATTTGGTGAAGAGGCAAGATAAGGTAAGCGGGGAGGGGGGGGGGATGCTACATCTTTTGGGAGGTGCCTTGTGCGCATCAGAGCAACCCTCACTGCCCAAGATCATATCCCTTCGTTGTGCCTCCCCAAAACCCATCCATCCAACCATTCCCAAGGGTTCCTGATCCCTCTCCACCCAAAAAACCCGAGCCGCACCTAGGTCCAGGCGCTGTCGATCTTCATGGGCCTGCTTGCAATCCCAGCAGCACCCACTGCTGAGCTCTGGGGCTGCTGGGATTGCAAGCGCGCCGGCCAATCAGGTTGGCCGGCAGCTCTCATGGGCTGGACTTCCTCCCACTGAGGGGCAGAGGTCCGACTCTCCGCTTGTTAAGGCGCCCCCCCCCACCCCAGAGTAATATCTGTGGGCAGCCTTGTCTAAAGTCGGTCAGTATTCTAACAGGGGCGTGAGCATTACAGCCCTGCAAAATTTAGCCCTCGAGCACAAAATTCAGGCTGCAGTCTGTACTTCGGTGCTGAGCGAGTGCTGCGTTGTTGGAGGCCCTCTTGGGTGGATTGGTGTGAACAATCCAATGGCATATTTTGAAGAAGTGTGGGGATATTCTGGAATAAACCAAGCAGGTTGTCTGGTCCATGTCACATGGCTGTTCCTGCAGCTTGCTATGCAAATTGGCTGCTGCACTTCCTACACTTTTAAAGTACTACATTGGCTGCGAAGCACTTTGGCACATCCTGACATTATGTAAGGTGCCTGATCATAGAAAGTACATCCTTTCCTTGAAGGCATTTTTAACATGTTTTCAGCAGGGATCGTACTTCAAGAAAATGGATCACAGAACATTTTGAAAATTGGGAATACAAAGAAAAGGTAAATGGGGGCAAAGATTTAGTGCATGGAAAGCCAATAAGAGTCTAGAATTGTGGAGTATCTATACTAACTGAAGGTATAGCCTCTCCCGCTGTCTATCAAGTGTCACATGATGTTCTGGGAAGGTCCAACCAATGAGCCCTAAGCGCGGGCAATCAGGGAGGGTGGGGCTTCCTGAGCCTGATCAAGCATGAAGCACCTGAAAAGCTGTAATTCTGTAATGATCTGTTTCTTGCTGAAACCTGTCCTCTCCGTCAAGTCATTACATTTGGTGACTAGGGTAAAACGCTCCAACGCTGCACCTCACCTTCTTACTGTGAGTACACTGAATCTTAAGGAAAAGAAAAAGACTACTCACTAGTCAGGCCACTCTTCAGCAGAATCGATCCTCATGATGCGACTATGGAAGACTGGAGCCAGTGTGTAGAGCGCCTTGGATTTTATTTCATAGCAAACAAAATTACCAGGGAGGAAAAGCAGAAAGCCTTGTGGCAGTAAGACAGACAATCCCATTCACAATTCCATAATGAATTAGTGGGCCTCATGAAAACACATTTCCAGTCGAAACCATCCATAACAATGCAGCATTTTAAACCTAATTCCAGAGTTAGGGCCCCGGTAGAGTCCATCATAACCTATGTAGCGAACCTTAAGCAGCAACAGAACATTGCAACTTCGGGGACACATTAAATGATTTGCTGTGGGACCGATTAGTGTGTGGAGTTCAGGACGATGCCAAACAGCACTGTTTACTCTCCGAGGTCGACATCGACTTGATGTGAACCCTAGAAATCTCCCTCACCATGGAAAGTGCTTCGAGGGACTCACAGGCTTTGCAACACATACAGTGTGGCGCTGTTCTTCATGTGGGGCTAGAACCTACCGCTAGGTATGGCATGAAAATTAAACCACAGCATCGAAGCAAGAGGCAATGTCCACTGTTAGAAACATGAAAAGGCTGAGTAGAAACACTTCAGCAGCGACTCCAAGAGTAAGTTGTTATCAATTTGGAGGTGACCACAGACCAGATAACTGTAGGTTCAAGGAGGCAGATTGCCATTACTGCCATAAGAAAGGTCACATAGTAAGGCAATGCAGGGTGAAGTCAAATCAGCCTATAAAGCAGCAAACCAACATGATTGAATTAAAAAATACAACCTGAAGCTGCCGATATCCACATTTATTCCCTGTATAACATCACTGCGGTAAAAACCGGACTTATCACTGTCAAAATCCAAGTTAATGAGAAGCCACTAATAATGGAGGTGGATACGGGTGTCTCAACTACAGTGATGGGAGAGCACACATTTAGATACCTAAATGAAATTAGACAGCCAATAAAGCTGGAGTGAACACTTGCTAAATAACAGACATACAGTGGAGAATCTATTCAGGTCAAGGGCATTGCCACAGTGCCAGTGTCTTACAGGCAATGGACAGCCCAGCTGCCTGTGATAATAGTGAAAGGAGAAGGACCCAGTCTTTTAGGCTGAGACTGGTTACAGAAGATCAAGCTGGACTGGTCCGAGATATTTCACCTGAAAACAGGAGGAGTTCCTGAACTGCTAAGGAAATACGACACGGTATTTCAGGAATAATTAGGGGAGTTAAAAGGCATGTGGGCCAAGATATATGTGGATCCTCAGGCGACACCCTGTATCTTTAAGGCCAGACCTGTGCCTTATGTGTTGAAGGAGAAGGTGGATGCAGAACTGTGCCCGTTAGAAAAGCTGGGCATCATCCAACCTGTCCAATCCACAGAATGGGCAGCACTCATAATTCCAGTGGCTAAACCTGACCAAACCAAATGCATTTGTGGGGACTATAAATTGACCATGAACAAGGCAGCGAAACTAGATAAGTACCCCATTCAAAAGATAGACGGCTTATTTGCAAAGCTGGTTGGAGGCAAGTCCTACACAAAATTGTTTATGAGCCATGCCTATCAATAATTAGAACTGGATAGCATGTCGAGAGAATATGTGACTATTAACACACACAAGGGTCTTTATTGGTGCTCTCACCTACCCTTTGGAGTATCGTTTGCATGCACTAGCTTCGAGAAAACAATGGAGAGGCTTTTGCCAGGACTTCCCTGAGTGGTAGTTTACCTAGATGATGTTCTGATCACAGGGTCAATCTAGACTGAAGGCTTGGCCAACCTGAAAGAGATACTAAGAAGGTTCATGGAAGCCAGCGTACAGTAAAGAATGCGCATTTCAAGTGCCAGAAGTTACTTACTGGGTGGGTCACCATGGGTTTACATCCCATAGAAGAGAAAGTTCGGGCAATAAAAGATGCACCCTCACCATCCAAGGTAACCTAACTCAAGTCCTTCCTGAGTGTGATCAAATATTATAACTGCTTCTTGTCTAACATCAATTGTGATGGCACCATTATACTCGCCGTTAGAATTGAATCACCATTGGTCATGGAACTCACAACAGGAAGAAGCCTTTGTGAAAGTGAAGAAGCTGTTGCATTCATGGTGTTTATTGGTGCACTACGACCCATTGAAAGAGTTGGTATTAACATGTAATGCCTCTCCTTATGGTGTAGGAGCCGTGCTATCGCATAGAAAATTGGAGCAGGAGTAGGCCATTCAACCCTTTGAGCCTGCTCCGCCATTCATTATGATCATGGCTGATCATCCAACTCAACAGCCTGCTCTAGAAACATAGAATGGAAGATAAATCAGAAAGGCCCGTTTGTTATGTCTCCACAGAAGAACCTTCTCCACAGCCATGGGTTATTCCCAACTAGAAAAGGAAGGTTTATCGGTCGTATTCAGAGTGGAGAAACTCCACCAGTATCCACATGGAGGAGTTTTCACCAGTGTGGCAGACCATTAACCATTAATGGGTTTATTCAGTGAGGATAAGGCCATTTCATCAATAGCATCAGCAAGAATACAACGTTGGACTCTGATATTATCTGCGTATGACCATACCTTTATAGAGTCATGGAGTCATAGAGATCTACAGCACAGAAAACCGTTCTAGCTTACACATTGCACATACGGACATACTTCCGTTACCAGATAGCATTGTACATGCTCCAGTGCCACAAGGGGTTGTGCTTGTACTGAATTTCTTGGATTCTTCACCTGTGCATGTGAAGCAAATTAGAAATTGGACGAATAGAAATCCAATATTGTCAAAATTCAGAGACTTTGTTTTGCAAGGCAGGTCAAATTTGCGTGTTTCTGCAGATTTGAGACCATTCCATGCCAGAAACATAGAGTTAAGTTCTCAAGATGGAATTTTGTTGTGGGAATCAAGAGTTGTTGACCCTTCACGAGGAAGAGAACCACTCTTGACAGAGCTTCACAGTGTGCATCTAGGCATAGCGAAGATGAAGATGCTTATACAAAGCTATGTCTGGGGGCCGGGCATTGATAGTGACATTGAAAGCACGGTCAAGCACTGTCTCCATTGTCAGATGCCCGTTTTGGCTCCGCTGCATCTGTGGGAGTGGCCTGGTCGACCCTGATTAGACTACATATCGATTATGTAGGGTCTTTCTTCGGCACCGTGTTTTTGTTGATTGTAGATGCACATTCTAAATGGATGGATGGATACGAAGGCAAATTGCGAACACCGAGCACAACTATCAAGGAGCATACATGGCCTACCTGAAATCGGTAGGTACAGCCTTTACCAGCACAGAGTTTTGGAGATTCATGAATCTGAATGGAACCAGACATACTGAAACAGCTCCTTACCATCCCTCATCGAATGGTTTAGCCAAGAGACCTGTACAAACTTTCAAGTCTGGTATGAAAAGGTTATCAGAAGGTACTCTAGAACCTTGACTTTCCCGTTTTTTTTCTCAATTATCGTACAACTCCACATTCGACTACGGGTTAAACACCGTCCGGGTTATCGACGAAACGCCGCCTATGTACACGGTTAAGCCTGGTGTTTCCAAATTTAGAGGAAAAGGTTGAGTGGAATTAAAGTAATCAAAAATTGAACCACGATATGCACAGCAAAGCTCGCACATTCGTTGTAGCTGACACAGCATACCTCGGTATAATACTTTAACAGTAATGTGTGAAGTATCCCACTAGTTAAATTGCAGTAAGCAAAGGCCAAACCCACTTGAGCCAATTCTGCTCAAATGGTAAAGGTATTTCAGTCCAGTTTACACATTGAAAGCGCTCGTAGCAATAACCAAAAGGAGGAATTTCCACAAATTCTTGCTGTGTGAACTCTAGGTCTTAACACACAAGACAAAACATAAGTGCATTTAGTAATATCAGTAAATTTAATCCAGATCTGTCACTTTAAAATCAGTTCAACTGAGTAGGGAGGGTCACATGATTTGTTCAACCAATGGGTGGCTAGCGCGGGGGTATAAATTATCGGGGATGAGTTTCCTACGAAATGGCTGGCTGGATACAAACAGCCATGGAAGCTCTCATGTAAATAAAGTTTGTTTTGTTTGACTAAGAAGCCTTCCCGAACATGGTACTACATGTGTGAGCAGTTTTCAAAAGCTCTTTGTTTTTTTGTGGTAAGCGCACAGTCCAAGAGAAGTGTGACCTCCTTGCGCTGTCTCAGTATTACTTTATATGTGTAAACATCGCTTTTTTGAAATTTGTTTAGCTTGCTTATGGACTCTAAAAGAGTTTCTGTTACATAGCGTAATGCTTTCTCTTCTCTTAGGCTGTCCCTCGGGGTCGAGGATGACTTGCTCCCACTCTAAAAATGAGTTCTCAGGTGACTGAAGAGTTCAATGCGTGACCTACAGTCTCTGTCACAGGTGGGGCAGAGGGTGGTAGGAGGTACAGGTGGGTGGGGTGCCCGGGTTGCCACGCGCTCCTTTTGTTGTCAACGCTTGGCTTCAGCTAGCTCTTGGCGATGAGACTCGAGGTGTTGAGCTCCTTCCCGCATGCTTTCACATAATGCTTTTAACACCTGGTCAACTGTCACATCCAGATCTTTTCCTCTGATTCACTTCATTTAACAATATTCATTTAATTCTATGCTTAGTTAACAACTACCTTGCCATCTACAACTCACCTACCCAGCCACTAAGGTCTTTGTCCTTTGTTTCATACGTTATGTGAATATAATTACTTCCACAGAAATGTTTTCACTCTCTTTATAGGCAATTGCCACCAGTGCCTCTGGCAGGTTGTACTACAGTAATCACAACTGATACCCAAAAATATAACAAAGAATTGAGAAAGAAATAGAGAAAGGGAGAAAGAACGAGGGAGAGGGAAAGAGAGAAGGAAGGGAAAAAAGTACCTGCGTTTATATAGCACCTTTCACCAACCTCACTGGCTGTCAAGTGCCTTTATTATGGCACAGAAAGAAGCCATTCAGCCCATTGAGTCTACACTGGCTCTCTCAATCCAGTCAGTCCCATTCCGCTGCTTTATCCCTGTCATCCTGTACACGGGTGGTGGTAGGGGGAGTTGAGTGGCTGTAATAAAGTACTTTTGAAGTGTAGTCACTATTGTAAATGTGGAAAGTAGGTTTGTGTAGCTTATCAAACCAAGTATGCACTTTCATACCTCATTAAATTTATTTTAACATTTTAAACTACTAGGGAAAGTCAAGGTTGTGGGAAGGTGTTATGTTATCTACACCCATTTGTACACTGTGTGGAAAAGGTGAACATCTCACACTGCTAGGCACAGCATCTTCACACTTGTGGCGTCATGAGCTCAGTGTGAAGAATGAAAAGCCTAATATGAATGCACATCGGGTCGGTTTGATCGTTCTTAAGGGGAGCGATCGGCGTTCAATGCAAAACTTCTCCAGAGGCAGCAAACTGCATGATGGGCGGAGATTGGTGACAGATGCTTCAAAAGGGTCGACCCATGTTAACAGTCCTAAGCTTTTTGATTCTATTTTCTCTCTGTAAACTCTGAACTTAATAGAAACCTGTGAAACAGCATCTCTCATGGCCCTGCAAACTGTCAAAAGGCAAACTGGAAAGCAGACAGCAGGTTGTCAGCTGCAAGCAGCCCAACAACATTAACATCTTCTATTGTGAAACACTAAACAAAGAGCCATGGCTGGTTCACTGAGCATGGCGAGAACTCTTGTACAGAGTTTCACAAACTGGCAATATAAGCACTCAATTTACAAATATTTGTACCAAAGCCCATTTTTTAAGCTGTTTTATTTAATCGCATGAATGAAACATTTTGCGCAGCTCATGAAGGAACGTTGCTTGGAAGTAGATTTTTGTCTGCACATACAGATACATAATAAAGAAGGTGATTTATTTATTGCCTCAAAGCCCATTTACTCATTCATTCAGACCCGGAGTTTTGAGCAGTCGTAAAGACTCCGTGGACCTTCCAAAATGGCAGGTGGGACCCAGATGCCCCTAATTCCAACAGATCCAATTTTGGCCAGTAAAGAAAAGGGGGAGGGGGGCATAATTCAGGCATGAGAGAAACTCTAACTCAGCAGGGCCATTTGAACTCAGCGCTGAGCTCAAGCAGGCCCCATTTTGGCAGTTGCAAGGGCCTTAACCCACAGTGTGGGAGTCCCGACTTCATGCAGCAGTTTTAACAGCTCCTGAAGGTGGATAAGGTCTGTATAACTGACATGATGTGAAGTTATTAAATCCCCAGCCTTCTAAAAATGAAAGAAGCAGGCTGCTGGTGTCAGTGAAAGCTTAAAAATAACTTCATTTTATTTCTGTTGTCGGGTGGCCAAGTTGTGCTATTAATGATAGAGTTGAACTGCAGACACTTCTTAAGTGGGAACATTAAGTTTATTTACAATATACTCAGCAGCAACTACACGTGTGCTTTCAACTCCAACTCTATCTCTACACTGTCTGCTGCTGAGGTAGCCCATGCTACTCTCCTATTGGTTATAACAAATCATGTGATCTTTCCCAACTCATATTATTCTTAAAGGTACATTACACACCAAATAAAACCATAATTACTGCAATTTGATCTCGCCATGTCTCCTGAGGTTCACCCATGGTGAATGCTGAGTGAGTTGGCATGGAGCATAAGGGTCAAGGATGGCAGGTGGGTTGGCATCAGTTGACATGAGTTTGCATGGATTGACGTGAGTTGGCATTGAGTTGGCATAGGGCCCTTAAGGGGCCATGGAGGTCGGTGGGAGGACTGGGTTAGTATGAGACTATAAAGGGCCATAGGGGTGTTGAGTTGGCATAGGGGCATAGGGATAGCTTAGGGAGTGGGTGGGGATTGATGGAATGTGAGGGGTAAGAGCTAGAGGGCCTAAAATGTAACCAAACCACAGGGACCAAGTCCCAGGTAACCGAGGTGTGCCTTTTAACCAGCTGTCCATGTGGCCGCTTCAAATCTGCTTCCGGGGGCAACAGGTTCAACGCCATCATGCACCACCCCCCCCCACCCCGAGTCAGCTCCATATCTGTATAATTATGGGTTGTAATAAAGACTTGCTGTTAATATACTCAAGACTATGAGGCCTACTTCACAGTGCCTGAAGCAGGATTCTTCACCATACTGAAGTAGTCCACGTCCAAATGCAGCAAGACCTGGACAATATCCAGACTTGGGCTGACAAGTGGCAATTAAAATTCATGCCACACAAGTGTCAGGCAATGAGCATCTCCAACACGAGAGAATCTAACCATTGCCCCTTGATGTTCAATGGCATTACCATCACTGAATCCCCCACTACGAACATCCTGAGGGTTACCATTGACCAGAAACTGAACTGGACTAGCCATATAAATACTGTAACTACAAGAGCAGGTCAGAGTCTAGGAATCCTGCAGTGAGTAACTCACCTCCTGACTCCCCAAAGCCTGTCCACCATCTACAAGTTAGGAGTGTAATGGAATACTCCCCACTTGCCTGAGTGAGTGCAGCTCTCACAACACTCAAGAAGCTTGACACCATCCAGGACAAAGCAGCCCACCTTATTGGCACCACATCCACAAACATTCATTCCCTCCACCACCGACGCACAGTAGCAGCAGTGTGTACCATCTACAAGATGCATTGCAGGAACTCACCAAGGCTCCTTAGGCAGCACCTTCCAAACCCATGGCCAATACCATCTAGGAGGACAAAGCCAGCAGATACATGGGGACACCACCACCTGGAATTTCCCCCCAAGCCACTCACCATCCTGATTTGGAAATATATCACCGTTCCTTCACTGTCGCTGGGTCAAAATCCTGGAACCCACTCCTAAGAGCATTGTGTGTGTACCTATACCACATGGACTGTAGCGGTTCAAGAAGGCAGCTCACTATCACCTTCTCAAAAGGCAATTAAGGATAGGCAATAAATGCTGGCCTAGCCAGCGAAGCCCACATGAATTAAAAAGGCACAGATTGCAATAAACTTGCAATATTACTCATGACACATGCATGCCTCCATCTCTTACCCCAGCACACATTTAGAAGCATTGTGGTACTTCTGTTTTATATTGAAGTCTATCAAACATTTTTTTTGCGAACAACACTGACTGCTGCTGCTTGCTTTGCAGCTTCTTAATTCAGATCTGTCAATGAAATGGGCTCTAACCATGCCTCAAATGAACACACCTTCTTGTACTGCGAATAATGTTTCAGTCATGAAATCACTTCCCGTTTACCCCAGGGTAATGCCATTGTACCATGTCAGATATAGGAATGCTATACGCTTGCCACATATGGTTCACTGTTTCATTCATTAAGATTTCACATTCATAAAAGCAAACATCAGATTTGAAACATCATATTCTATTCTGGCCTAGTGTTGGGCATGGCTCAATTCACCTGTGGGCACTCTGCAAGCATTTTTTTCAATTTTGGGCAGCCCTCTTAACAAAATAATGGAAAGCCTATCCCAACTAAAAATCATATTTATAGGCAGAGGAGTAGGCCATTCAGCCCCTTGAGATTCTCCTGCCATTCAATTAGACCATCGCTGATCTGTATCTCAGCTCCACTTACTGACTTTTGCTCCATATCCCTTGACTCCCTAACCTAACAAAAACCTATCTTCAGCCAAGTTTATACTATGACTTATCAACTCGGGTTGATTACATAATGAGTGTTCTGCAGATGTGCCCACTGGTCACAGAAGGCTTCTGGGTGGTCACGCCACACGGGCAAGCAATTTAATTGGACATCGCAGGATGCGAGCGCAATAAATTTTTTCTAGGCCCTGTCAATCCCTCCTGGAGTCTCCAGAATTGAAGAAGAACCTCCAGGTCTAACCTATGAGTGGGATTTGATGGCCGCAAATAGGGTGGGCGGCACCCCACCCCCCCACTCCCCGTGCAAACGTAAATAAGGCGTTACGATGTCGAGTTGGCAATACGACATCATCACGCCAGGCTCTGAAGGTGGGCCGGTGCGGAAGTCAGAAGCCTGCTCGCTATTTTGAAATAAGTCATTAACAAGCTATTGGGCTTGTTAACGACCCAATCGTCTGCCGTTTCTCATGACCAGTTGCACGTTTTGCGTGTCAGGTGTGAAAAAGTTTGGAAAAGTTTGTTTTACAGGCAGTGTTGGGGCAGCTTAAGGATGGAAGAAAAGGCCCCCACCACCAGAACCATGGCTGAGCTCAGCAGCAGCAGCTGGTGAGGGTGACAGCGTCTGTGCGTTATCTTATACCTTTACTTTTCTATTGCTTTTTAGAACCTGTCAGGGGAAGAAAGAAAGATTCAGCGAGCAGGGTGGGGTGGGGAGATGGGACCTTTAAATTTGTAGCCTGGACCAACTTCCTGTTAACGACATAACCCGTCTGCCAGATGACATCCCGGATTGGGCACAGAGCCCCCCTCTCTCACTGCTAATTGGCCACTTTTCCACCGGATGGTCACTGACCAGCCGCCCGATGCTTCATCCGATGAGCCGAGACTGGGGAGGGCGGGAGCGGGTCGACCACTCGCTTTCCAGGCCCCGCCTCCCTCACCCCATCGAGAAATGTCAAACCCGGCCCAACGAACAAGCAGGAGAAAAATCAGACAAAGATTGCAAAAACGCTGACTGATTCTTTCCGTTTCTGCTCCAAAATTAGGGGTCGCCCTTTTAGCACAGAGATGAGGAGAAAATGTTTCTCTCAGGGGGTTGCCCAACTTTGGAATTCTCTGCCTCAGAAGGCGATGAAGGCAGGGCCCTTGAATATTTTTAAGGCAGAGGTAGATAGATTCTCGTTAGGCAAGGGGATCAAAGGTTATTGGAGGTAGATGGGAACGTGGAAATCGAAACACGAGACGATCAGCCATGATCTTATTGAATGGCAGAGCAGGCTTGAGGGGCCGAATGGTCTACTCCTGTTCCTATTTCTTATGTTCTTACGTTTGAACATTTTAATTGATTAGCTATAAAAATACAGGACATGGGATGCAAAAAACTGTTTGTCTGGTGGTCAAGAACCATCCAATCGGGCAACAAAATGTCTGCCTGCTTTCCAATTGGCATTGGAACAAATGGCAACCAATGAGGGGAGAATGGGGGTGGGGAGGGAGGGAGGGAGGGGCTGTGATTGGAGGCAGGTGGTCATGTGATGAAACCCCTAGCAATACGTCCAATCGGAGTTGGCCATCCTACCAAGAGCAGACCCACAGGGAGTTCCTCCAATGCCCTAAACCTTAACCAAGATGATGAGTAGAGTGGAGAGTTGCAGCTCGAAATTAAAAGTAACATCTTTAAATAATGAAAGAGGAGTTTCAAGCTTGGGTATTGCACAAAGATACAACAAATCATTTCATTCTGCCGATGGAAAGGACCTTTGGCAGTGCAGCGAAGAGATGGTCAACGTACCGCTGTACATTTTGAAAGGAGTTCGGCATATTTCCAATTAAAAATGATTAAACTTGGATTAAAAACATCCAATTCGGAATTAGCAGCCAGCAAAGCTATTTTTATAAAATGAAAAGAGAATGAGAATTGCTCCAATTTTATTTTCAAAAATCTTTTAAATGCCATCCTTTATTTCTATTAAGAGCAGCATCTTTTTTTAAAAATCTGAAGTGCCTCTAATAACATTTTTTCTTGGCACCCGTGTGACTCTGAAGCTTGATCTCAACATGCATTCCAGAGTCAACATTGCTAGCTGAACGGACTCAGGATGGTGGCCAGATACAATCCCCCTTGACCCCTCTGCTTATGCCTCCTGATTCCTAGAATTCTTTTCATGATTGACTTACAGAATTGGCTATTCACTCAATGCACCAACACTTGGGAGGGGGACGTTTATAGCCCATGCCAGTGTGTATGAAGGTGGGGGTCATGTAAGTGGTTAGCCCACCACCTTCCCACCCACCCTGAGCTATCCCTCATTATAAGAGGGGTGGGCATCAACCAGCCCACCCACCTTTAAGCATATTGAGGCTCTTAAGTTGCCAATTAAAGGCTACTTAAGGGCCTCGTTTGCCTCCACCACCATAATCCATTGGGCTGGGGAAGGCAGAAGGAAAATAGCCAGCCTGCTACTTCCCTTACTTGGGGTAAATTGCAGAAAGAAAGGAAGGGGTTGCCTCCACTCAAGGGGTCCTTTGTGCCCACTGGGTGCACCACCATCCCAAGACTGTACCCCCCCCATCCCTTTGTGCATCCCCCCAGACCTCTCGAACCTGACCACCACCCCACCCTCCCCCCACACCCTACCCTCTGCCCCCCACCCCAGCCTCACTTTGCGAGAATCCCCAATCCCTCACTGACTAAAACCCCACACTTAGCTTGAAGTCGGGTACCAATGATCCTCTTGTTGGAACTCCCTTGTAATACCAGCAGTGGCCACTACTGCATTCTGGTGCTGGTGGGAATGCTCAGCTGCCGGCCAATCAGATTGACCAGCAGCTCTCAAGAGCAGAATTTCTTGTCCGGGGGGGGTGGTGGAGTGGTGGTCAGGTTCGAGAGGTCTGGGGGTGATGCACAAAGGGGTGGGGGGGATACAGTCTTGGGATGGCGGTGCACCCAATGGGCACAAGGGACCCCTTGAATGGAGGCACCTCCTTTCTTGCCCCTGAGGGTCAGATGTCCCACTCTCACCTGGTTAAGGCTACAACCGGTATATTATCACTATGGGGCAGTCCTTTTTAAAGTTGACAAACTGCTAACCGACTTTTCTACTGGGAGGCGGTGGAGGGTGTTGGGGGGGTGGGGGGTGGTTGCTGCCGAGCAATAAGTAAGCCTGTAAAATTCACCCCTTGCTGTTTGCAATCTGCTCCTGTGCATCGCTAGGAAATTTGAGAAGAATGAGAATAAAAGCACCATTGTTACACTCCCCTTAGAGACCAATAAGATTTTAGAAGAGATGAATTTCCCAAACGAACCAATGGATGTAAGCGAAAGAGAGGATTTCACTTTTTGAGACCCATGGCAGCCTGAAGTCACATGGGGCACTCCTCCGAACTGAGGTGGCTCCCAGAAACTCACCAACCCCCTTTCAGAATGGTCTGTTTTACTTTAAGTTAAAGGGACATTTTAAACCATAATCCGTCTCACAAAGCTCAGAGTTCATGACACAACGGAAATACAAACAACCACAGTTTGGTTTCCCTCATTTAAAACATCAAATTAAGATAAAACCTAAACTCGCCCTGAGGTTAGGTCTATGAAAAAAAATGGTAAGTTACTACATTCACGCGGTTGTTGGGTTATTTTTACAGCAAGTCAAAAAATGAAAAACAAAACTTTGCATTGTGGTGCATGTCATTTTGATTGTTAAGGTAATATTATATAGTTGTATTCTGAACACTAAAGTCTAGGCTGAAACACAAGTGCAGGGGTGGGGAACCTTTTCCTTCCCAAGGGTCGCTCATACGTGGGCAAAATCATTCGTCAGCAACCCACGCGTAAAAGTCAACTTAATTTAGTTTTCTTTTGAGAGAATACAGAAACGTTCAACTCACCTGCTGCTTTAACGCAGTGGCTAAATTTAAATATTATATTGTTAAATGTTATTATAGTAATTTAGCTGACACTATTAATCCAAAGCAGATTCATAATGACGATGATAAATGCTATTTTGAAGGCGCTACTGTCATAGGTCTACATTTTTAAAAAGCTTGCTGTGGCCTGGATGAAATTGAGCAATGGGCCAGATCCAGCCCACGGGTCCCTCACCCCTGCAGTGGTGCAATGTTCAGGGAGTGCTGCACTGTCTTTCAGATGCGACCTCAAATCGAGACCCCGGCTGCCCAATGGGGATGTAAAAAGCGTCCGCCATTACTATTTCGGAGAAGAGCGGAGCAATTATCTCTAGTGTCCTGGCCAATATTTATCCCTCAGCCAACATCGCAGAGACAGATCATCTTGCTATTATCACGTTGCTGTTCATGCGAGCTTGCTGTGTATACAAACCTTCTGTTCCGTTTCCTACACCACAACAGTGATTCCATTACAAATTGGCTGCAAAGCGCCGTTTGAAGCATCTTGAGGATGTGAAGGGCGCTATATAAATTCAAGTCTGTCTTCTTTCTATAGCAGCTGCGTTTCTAAGGTTTGCCTGCCAAAGAGGGGTCTAAAGAGGCATCGGAAAAGGAATTGTCTAATTTATTGGCAAATTTTGTAAAGGCAGGATGAAATGAAGTAAGGGAGCAGGCTCATGTGGAGCATAAACACCAGCCTGGACCAGTTGGGCAAAGTGGCCTGTGTGTGCACCTTAAATACCGTGAACTGTTCAAGTTTAAGGACAGTCTGTAACCTAAGCATCTTTATTGAAGGAAACCCTATTAATAATACAGATGGATTATAACTTTCGCCACTAGGTGGAAAACTAACAGTAGCAGACAGGCCTCTTGGATTCGACCAATCCTCAGGGCATCAATAGGGACGCTACAATTGTCCTCAGGACCTGGATTAGGAAGGGCTGACAAAAAGTACATCGGCCACATTAAATCACTCCTTTTAACTGGCCTACTTGCCTCCATTACGGAGATCACTGTGCGCCTGCTGTTACTCGGCGCAGAGTCTGAATTACTGCTGGCCATTGTCTGGTGAAAACACAATGCAGCAGCTCTTTTGCTAGAATTAGATATTCAAAGCATGGTTCCACTGTCCAAATTCAAGTTCGGAAAACGAAAACACAACCAACTGAGTTGCAGCAGTTCTCCCACCGGTCGAAGGATGGAGTGACGTTTCTTGGCAAGAAAGGGAGAAATTACTTGCAATTACTCTGCCCCTCTCATGACCAACAACTCAGGTACTTTTGAAGAATTATCACTGCTTTATTATAAAGAAACGTGGGGCAGAATTTTCACCCCGATAATGGGGGGGAAGGCGATCGGAGGAACCTGGACACGAGCCACTTAGCTTCAGGGTAGATCGGGTGTGGAATGGTTACCTGCCCATAGGCTTGTTAAGATAGTTAATAGCCCAAATGAAGCCAAGGGGTCAGAGGCCCCCTCGTTGGGCACCATCATTAATCCCATTGAAACGTATTACATTCTGACAGGGCTGGACAGACTGGATGCAGGGATGATATTTCCCCTGACTGGCTGGGCTGGGGGGGGTGGGGTCTAGTACAAGGGGTCACAGTCTCAGGGTAGGCCACTTAGGACTGAGATGAGGAGAAACCTCTTCATTCAGAGGGTGGCGAACCTGTGGAATTCTCTACTGCAGAAGGCTGTGGAGTCACTGAATATATTTGAAGAGGAAATAGATGGATTTCTAGACTCTAAAGGTGTCAAAGGGAATGGGGAGCCAGAGCGGGAGTACGGCGTTAAGATGGAGGATCAGCCATGATCATATTGACTGGCGGAGCAGATTCAAAGGGCTGAATGGCCTACTCCTGCTCCAATTTCCTATGTTTCTATGGAACTTGCCAGTAGGTCTGCAGACCCCTCTGCCTCACCAGGAGCAAGGACATTGACGAAAGGTGGCAGATCAGGAGGAGGGGTATTCCAGGCTGACTTTGAGACCTTTCCCATTCACTTGTTATAACTGTGGCTGCAGGCTGTCTCATGGAGGAGTTTCCCCTCCATAATGTTGGCCCTACAGCTGTGGCCATTCTTGCAAATGTTTCAAAAGTGTTGGGAAGCCGCATCAAGAATGGAGGCACTCTATCTCTCCCTTACCTGCAATGGCAGGCTGCAGCTGCTTCAATGCTCCTCCTGGCCCTCCAGCTTTGAGAGACCACCAAGCCATCCTTAATTGGACGGCAAGTCCGCCATCTTGCCACTTATTGGTCAATATTGGAAAAGTCAACATTGGGCTGTTGCTCCTGAAGAAGTGCTGACCTGGGACCCTTCCTCACCACCAAGCCCCGCCTCCCCCACCCCCCACCTTTGACCCCAGCTTTGGGGGCCGTGATGCAGAATGCAAAATCCTGCTCGTGGTAACCAAATTGCAAAGGACAAGGTCCCACTGAGGGCAATCTGCTTCAGATCATCTGCCTTTTAGTGGTGTTAATTGATAAACATTGGTTAGAAGGTGGACAGGGCCTTACTTTAATATTGCATCTGGAAGATGGCACCTCTAACAGTGGAGCATTTCTTCCAACTTTCAGCGGTAGATCACTGTATGTGCTGAGCACTCTGGGTTAGGTCTGGAACCAATTACCTTGATCCAGAGGTGTGTGTTACCCACTGAACCAACATCATTAAATCAGATTACCTTGTCATTATCACATTGACGTATAGGTGGTCCTTGCTATGCACAAAATAATTGCTGCATTTCCTACATTACAGCAATAACTACATTTGTTATGAAATCCATTGATCTGTGTGTCCCTGGGTGTTAAATTAGCAGCCTGTGGAGATTGTAACGCTTTAGGTACAGGATCTTCCAATGCTTGTTACATTGGTTCCTGCCTAGTAACAAGGGTGGGACCCTCTGGGAGTGTTTTGATATGCCACCAGATCAGTTCAAGGGTCAGCAAACAGCTCTTCTTAAGGCAGTCAATTTGAGGCAGCGTGCCAGCCAACAAGTGCCATAGAGCCAGGGACAGGCAGAGGTCTCAGTTAAGTTGAATTCAGTGGTTTTCTGCTTGGCACGGCCATAGATCTGAAAGTGTTCTTGTAAGCTAGTGTTGAGTGTACTCACAATCCAGAAAGAAGGATAGGTTATCAGTGGTAGATAGGATGCAGATTTCAAGTGACTATCAGATCAGCCATGATCTTATTAAATGGTGGAGCAGGTGCAAGGGGCTGAATGGCATACTCCTGCTCCTTGTTCATATTCATACATTCTTAAGGAAAGATTAGAACCCTGTGAAGTGCACCATTGTTAAAGCTTTCCAAATAGGAGCAACTTTTGGAAAGAATTCCAAGGCAGGATCTTTAAAGGTAGAGCTTGGAAACCCATGTGAGAAAGACAAAGTTTCAGTGAGATTGGTTGACTTACAGTGGGACTAACGTTTGGGTTTGTTGCGAAATCCATGGAACCTGTTTTGGTTGCATCTGTCATTTACACTGTAGTGAGGTGTGTCTGACCACAGTTTGCCTGTTAAGTCACATGTACTTCACACTTACCCTGCATGTTAGAGTATAGATGGATATTGTACATTGTTTTATCTTTCCAACCTTGTATGGTGAAGTTTGTTTATATTTGTTCAAAACCCATGGAATCGTGTGGATTTATTCTAATCTCAATCTTTATCTACTTCAAACAACATGTTATTGGTCCCTAACCGGATCTCTCCTCCCAGGGTCTGGCAAAGGATCATATCATACTTAATATTTCATTAGCTGGCAAGTGTTTTAGGAGGTTTAAAGGTTATGAAAGGTGCCATATCAATACAAGTCTTTCTTTTTACCAATTAGATAAGAATTAAATAAAAACGAAGAGATGATAAAGAGCAACCGAAACAAAACTACCAACGATTTAGCACTGAATCAGCCTCCACAAATGATTAAATCCCGAATCAGCTGTGGGAAATGGGAGCTGGGCAGAAGTGGTGTGCTATGCTTAACAGTGCACAATAATGTAATTTCATATTGTTAATGTTAATAACTCGCAGAGATCAAACAGTCTTTAAATATTTCTTATCCCATCCTCCACAAAATGCTTTTTAATTAAAAATAAGATGCAGTAATTTAAAAAACCTACCTGAAACGAACTTACCACCGAAGCTCATTGTGTGAGGATATTAAGAACTAAGGCCTGTGTACGAGGAATTCTCCCTAGTGTACTGATATTGACATTGTTTTGGGGGCATTGAAGGAACCAAGGCATTTGGGGATTGGATGGGAACGTGGAGTTGAAGTAGATGATGAGCAGGCTTGAGGGGGCCCTCCGGCCTACTTTTCTTATGTCTCACTGACGATTTTAACCTGGCTTTGTTGGAAAAGGGTCAGCAGTGGGTGCCTGGGCACCACTAGAAAGTATCACACGGATTGATTTTTACCCAGAACGTTTCATCAACACTCCTTCAATTTAGCTCTGAAATTGCAAGACAGTAATGACTTTACCAAAAGAATTAACTTCCTGATGAGGTTGCAACAAATCCCTGTCATGCCTTGCAGAGGCTGAGGACAGATCGATGGCCAAAACGACCGGTTTTGTTTAAACTTGCTGAACTGCGGCATTCTGTAATAATCAGGTTTTCCCAGATAGTGCTATTAAGTCGAACAAAGCCATAGCCTTCAGAGAGGCAACACCCGGGTTCGAAACGTTGAGAGTCAATGAGTTTTGATAACATGCCAACTAACAACAGCCGACAGGCTGGAAACGCAAACTTGCTTGGAAGAATGCAGCCAAGTCCAACCAAATATTGAAGGGTAAGGGATTGCCCCCCTAGCTTTCCCAACTGATGCAAGTTGACTGAAGGAAGTTTAAAGAAGATTGACACTGCCAGGGTAGGATTTTTTGAATGAAGGAGTCAGCATATAACTGAATATTTTCAGCTTAAATCAAATACTAATTGGACTATAAACCACTCTCTGTATGCTATCTTGTCCCTCCCTATGATGAAAATATAAAATAAACTGTTCAAGGTACTGTTGGGTAACAATCATAGTGAAAGAGTGAGTTGATCAGTCACTAGAGAGAAACAACCAACATGAAGTTGGCTGCTCATGGGCAACTGTTGGTATTTCTTTTCATGTTTCACATTTCAAAAACATTATTGTTAGGTAATCACCCACAGTAGAGTATCAGTTCATGTTGCGCGTTTTGATATATTTTGAGTGAATCTAATAAAGTTGACTAATTAAGCCAGAAATTTGAGTGTATTCCATTATTTCTGTCATTCTCATCAGAGTAAATAGCCTGAAAAGTTCAACAGAATCAGTAATGAAATTATACAACAGTCCTGTTAGACAAAGCTCCCCAGATTGTTTGAAGAGGCATTCACAGCTCAAAATAAAATTTTTGACAAAACGTTTCTTGAAACTTGCCATTGAAGCAGATTCAATAATAGCTTTCCAAGGGAATTGCATGAATATTAGATGGCGATATAATTGCAGGGCTGTAGGAGACGAGCAGGGGGAATGAGACTAATTGGATAGCTCAACCTAAGATCGAGTACATGCATGATGGACCAAATGGCCTCCTGCAGTATTCTGCTTTCACATTGTGATAACAGATAGGACAGGGTTAGTTACCCGGTCATGACTGGTTATAATCACTTTCAGCCACAGTGACACCCAGGAGGCTGCGTATCATAGGCGTGAGGAGTGATGAAACTAAATTGAGAGCACTACCTTCAGGATTTACCTTACTATTGGTAAGTGCTGTTAGGTTAGGCTCTGAAGGATGTGCATGGCATGGCCAATGGGTAGTTTAAAAATGGAGCACAGTCAGCGATTGGAAAATGGAGGCTATCCCTGCTTACAAATGGATATGTGTGATTTCAAATTGCCACTCAACTGTTTCTTACCTAAAAAAAATTGGTGACTGGCACAGAAATATTGGAAAGTGACTTTGAACACCCCTTCAACACCAAAGCCTCAACTGGTTCAATTTTCAGACAGTCCTTTAAATGGGCACCCAGCACTCGTGGCCAAAATGGGCAGGTGGTTATTTCAATGTGAAAATCGGACTCCTCCTTGATGGTTATAAGTCGCGACTACCATTTACATGTACAAAAAGTAAGTGTGTGCCATGCATGCCAGTCACTGAACGTCCTCAACGGTGACCCTAAAAAGTGCAAAAGCGGTCTGAGAGCTTTACTTGGCAGGGAGTTACTGTGGGCCTAGAGGCCATGAGTGTTCCTCTAGGCCCCACACCACCATAGCAGCCTCCTGCTTGCCCCTTTTTTCTTCCTTCCCCACCGTAGGGTCAGCCTCCTCTACGTAACCTAACCTGCCAGCTGGCTTTGCAAGAAAACAGCTAGGCTGATTCTCAACCTTCCAGGAGAGTATCATTTGGCTCCCGTCGGGGTTAAATCCAAAGGAAACCCAAACCAATAGGTTCACAAACAATGGAAAAGAGGGAGAGGCCCTCTGTGCTGTCCAGGCCATGCCACGTTGTTGCGCGACCTCAGTGACTTTGAACTGGCAGCGCCGCATCTACTCAAATTGGGCTAAAAGGAAAAATATTGTCCTAGCTGAAAGTTGGAATTGTAAAGAGCTTAGACTCAACGCACTTAGAAAAATTATGCATTCCCTAAACTTCATTTTGTACCTCAAATATGCTCCGATGGGCTAGTTAGCTGATTTGTAAAAGCTGAAATCAAGATGAAACGCCATCTTCAGGATAGTTTACTCAAAGTGAAAGGCTGCTTTGATGCCATGGGCACTAGGAACTTATTAAGACTAAAGTAGTTCATTTTGTTTGGGGCCTTTACAAACAAGTAGGTTTTCAGGTGATGAGTCTGGGTTTGCAAGTCTGAAAATGCAGACAGTTCAGGCCTTTTGCATCAGTCAGCCTTCCATGGAGAAAGTTAATTTAAAAAAGAATCTGAATTACTCAGCACCTTACAGTTAATGATTAAGCATTTCATTTTTGTGGATACTTGAATAGGTTCATGCTTTAAAGTAATATAGACTTAATGGAAAAATATCAGCCCTTTTTTTTTTCCTTTTTAAGCCTAGATTGAGAGTGGTAACTGCTTTATTTTGAAAAAAACTAGTAGTTATACAACACCTTTCGTGACCTCAGGATGGTCCCAAAGTGCTTTCCAGCCAATGAAATATTTATGAAGTGTGGTCACTGTTGTAATGTAGGAAATGTGGCAGCCAATTTTCACACAGCAAGCTCCCACTAACAGCAATGTGATAATGACTAGATAATCTGTTTTAGTGATGCTGGGGGATAAACATTTGCCAGGATGCTGGAGAGAACTCTTTTACTGCTGGCATTCAAATTACTGAGTGGAAAATCCAGGGCTTTCGTGGTTTGGAGACAAGGGGCAGAATTTTACGTCCCCCGGGTTGGGCGCGTGCCCAACCCAATCGGGTGTAAAATGGCGCGCAGTGACACAGCGAGCATCCTGACCTCATCGCGCAGCTGCGCGATATTTTGGTCAATGGGTGCGAGCGTGAGCCGAAGCCACGCCCAACATTAATTAAGAGGCCAGTTAAAAGCCAATCCTGCATTGCGCGGGCAATTCCTGACAGGCAGCCAGCCGACATTCCCAAAAACCTCATCCCAAGGGCGGGATAAAAAGGGTCAGTGGCATTGCTAGTGTGAGTAAGTGAGGGGTTTCGGAGATAGCTGGTTGCTGGTTGCTTATTGGTACTTTGCAGCTTAGCTCTGTTCGGGGCTTCACTCTTAACATTTCCAGGCTTCATTTCAGGACTCCTTGGTGTCTCTCTCCCCACTGGAGGATACAGACCATGTGGACCCTTCCAGGTGTCAGGCAGCTTTCTGCAACCCTGCCAATGGGGATTGTGCTCTCCGCTGGAGGCACCTTCTCTGAGGAGGAAGAGAGGGGCAGAAGGGAGGGGAGGCCAGGGGTCCCAGTGCAGCTTCCAGGGGAGCGACCTGTGGGAGGAGAAGCGCAGGCACAAGGGGGGCAGGGCCAGCTGGTAGTCCAGGGCGGAAAGGGCGGCAGAAGCAGCCTCTATCCTGCTGCCAGGGTTTACAGGCGGCGAAGCAGCTACCTCAATATATCTGAGGTGCAATGCTGAAGGAGGCTCCACCTCTCCAGGGAGATAGTAACCTCCATTTGTCAGATGATTGAGGCCTGAGATCAGCTCCGACTGTGTGGGTGGACACTCTATGCCAGTGGCCCTCAACTTCTATGCCTCCAAATTTTTCCAAGGGCTCAGTGGGAGATCTGTGTGTAGTCTCCCAATCAGCTGTCACAATTGCATCAAGCTGGTAACAGAAGCTCTGTTCAGGCGGGTACTGATCTTTATTCTTTAGCGCATGGACAAGGCCAGCCAGGCTGAGCTAGCCAGAGGCTTCGCAACAATTGCTGGCTTCCCCCGTGTCCAGGTTGCTGTAGACTGTACGCATGTGGCCATTAAGGTGCCAGCAGGTGAGCCCGGTGCCTTCGTCAACAGGAAGGGCTTCCACCCCATGAACGTGCAGATAGTGTGTGACCACAGGATGCAGATTCTACAAGTCTGTGCAAGGTACCCAGGCAGCTCCCACGATGCCTACATCCTCAGACACTCCCAGGTGCCGGGGCTTTTTCAGTGCTCCAGCCCGGCTGGATGGATGGCTGCTGGGTGACAAGGGCTATCCCCTCAGAAGGTGGCTTATGGCCTCTCAGCCATCCAAGAACAGAGGCAGAGCAGCATTATAATAGGAGTCATTCCTCCACAAGATGGTGATAGAGAGAACCATAGGTCTTCTCAAGATTTGCTTTCGTTGCCTGGACCGTTCAGGGAGAGCACTACAATACCCCCCAGAGCGGGTGTCACTGATAGTGGTTGCATGCTGCATTCTCCACAATCTAGCACTGGCAAGGGGGGGACCCACTGGAGGAATAGGATCTTGATGCAGCTCCACAGGCCACAGAAGATGAATCCAGTAGTGAGTTAGAAGAGGAGCATGGTGAGGAGAACACTGAGGGCATGGAGGCAGACCTCGGTAACCTCCAGCGAGGTAGGGACACCAAGGACGCCTTGATCTAATGCTCCTTCAGCCGGGCTGCCAAAGATCTGCTTCCAACTCATGCCAGGGGTCCCACCTCCATCTGGATGTCTGAAAAGACCCTTTCATTTGAACACAAAGAGCACTCAATGCCTATGCAATAACGTTTAGAGTCACTCACATCCAGCATTACATACTGACGTACCTGGCCCCAAATGAATAAAAAGGTGAAGTATACTCAGGACATTACAACAAAAACAAAATTTATCCCATTTTGACAATCCAAAAAAATGTACATAACCTTCTCTAGTCTTCATTCCCAGACCAGTAAATATAAACCAAACGTAAGTGAACAGAAAATCATCCGTGAAGTGTTCCTCTTGTGCTCATGGTGCCTTCAACTTACATTTCTAATGCTACGTCTTGGCGCTCCCACCTCTCTGGCACTGGCGTTGGAGGCAGCTGCTGACCCTGTTGTCTTGTTGGCCTTGATGACCTTGGCGGTCGTCCTCTGACCAGTGGAGCCTGTGCTGGCCCCGCCTGGGAGGGAGCAGCCAGTGCCACGGCTGGCATCTCCCCAGTCACCGCAGCCTCACGGCCACCGGAGGAGCTGCTGCCATCATCCAGAGCGCCCTGAGAGGGGCCTGCAGAGAGGACAAGCAGCTCCCGCACCAACATGAGGTCGCCCTGAACCTCCCTGCTCGCCACTGATGGACTGACTCCTAGCTGGGATACTGGGTGTCTCAACCATCTCCCACTCTGACACTGACAACCTGAGGTCAATGCCTGTGTGAGGGTTTGCAAGTCCGAGCGCAACCCCAGGAACCCCTGATTCTGTTCCTGGCACTGCCTCTCCAAGAGAGCCACCACTCTCTCAATGGAGGAGGCAGTGCAATTGGCCATGAGGGTCAACACAGTGCTCAGGCTCCATGTAGACTCCTCCACAATGGAGACCATGGCATGCAGACCCTCATGGGTCTCTGCCAGATTCTCCCACATATCTCGCTGGACATTCAGCATCTGCTACCTGATAGATGACTCCAGAGGCTCATCATCTGCCCGCCCTGGTCCCCAACAGTTCTCCGACTGCCAGTGACCTGGGCACTCTCTGCCTCTGCTTGCATCGCAAGCGAGTGTGAAGTGCCCTCACCAATGTGCACCAATATTCTAGCCGCTGATCTAATGCCCACCAAGGTGCTGGTATCTGAGCTGGTGCCTGCTTCAGAGAGCGGGTGTGACACAGGTGCAAATGAAGCCCGGTGGTCCCCTGGTGTCAGGGCTCACAGATTGAGTATGTGTTGGTGAATCTAAAAGGGAGAACATGGACATGTCATTAGTTAAAGTCATCACACAGTCACTGTGCATGCCAGGTACCCTGGTGAGATAATGGAGATCTGCATCATGGTGCCATCGTCTTCCAGTGATCAATGGGGACTCCAGGTTTGAGGCTCCCATCAATGAAGAGACTACACTAGAATGGTTGCACAATCCGAAACTCTCACCTCTGTACGCTGTGCTCTCACCTTCGACTGGCACTACCCGGCCTCTCCACGCCTGGTTGCACGGGGAGCATGCCGACTCTTGGGCTCAAGGTCATCCTGCTCAAACCCGCTAGTCAGCAGCAGGTTAGCTTCCGCCTGTACGTGCTCTCTCTGCTTGGCTGTGGCTTGTCTTCTCCTGAAAGAACAGAGGAGCATTGATTGGTCGACTCTCTACCTGCAGCACCATTGCAGCCTGGCCAATCCCAGCTGAGGAGCACCTCGCAGGGCACATCCGAGTCGCTGCCCTGGAGCCACAAGGCACTCAGTCCAAGCAGCCAGGGCTCACCCCCTTGACCAGCTCCGGCATCACTGACAGTTGGCACTCAGACTCTAGCACCCCTGAGGTCCACAGGGGGACAGCCCAGCCCTTAACACTTCACCACACTGACCCATGCCAACCCGGTAATCATCCTTCCTGAGTGCAGCAGGTCATTAAACCGCTTCTGGCACTGCACCCATAATGTGCTGCACCATGTCATGGCTGCTCACCAGCGCTGCCCTCTTGGTGAGGCATGGTGGCCTCCTCTTCCCTTCTCTTGGGACAAGGGTGTCCCTCCTGGCAACCACCTCCTCCAGCAGGATCGCAAGGCACTCATCCCAAAAGCGGGGGGCTGAGTGCCCACCCGAGCTGCCCTCCTGCCTGGTGTCTCCAGCTGCACTCGACTCCATCACTTGAGTTTGCTAACGCACAACAGACATGCTCCTGTAGCAGCCTTTTTGGGGCTGCCTGGGCCATTTTTAAACCAGCCGCCGGGTCGTCATTGGACCTGGCGGCCTACAAGCACCCGCACCCGCTCGGCCTTTACCGACCAGTGACAAGCGGCGTTTCAAGCCGGGTGGGCTTAATTGGCCCACCAGCATGAAATTGCGGTCAGGGCTTGATCATGGGCGATGGCTCGTTTCCCAGCCACTCCTGGGCCCACCCAACAACCTCAAAATCCTGCTCAAGGTATTTGTGACTTCATCTTGATGCCTCTCGGTGAACAGATTCAATTTCTACCGTTTATCCTTAAATCGTCAATAAATTAATGACCCTCTTGTATTGACGTAAAGTGCATGATCAAGCGGATTAGATGGACGGCAGATCTTAACAATAATGAAACTCTGCTCAGCAAATAAACGTTCTACCTACACTGTGTCTCCTGCCAACGCAAGATGGTCGGGCAAGATGGCCGCCGATACCCGTCTGCACATGCGCAGGATGCTACGCTGTTATTGGCAGGGGACATAGTGCCGGCTGGAAGCCATCCACCCAGTTTCCCCGCAGGGGAGGTTCCTGTTTCTGGGGTTTGGGATGGGGAGGGAGGGAGGGAAGGCTTCTGCAATTCCGTTATCAGCTCCAGGGCTCGTTTCTCCAGCACAGGTAAGCACCCCCACACATCCTGGCAGGTATTGGAATACAGGCTGAACGACACACCATTCCTTCTGCACCACTGAGGTACGCTGCCATGGTGAGAAGGCTTATTGGGGGAAAGGTGCATTCCCAAAAGAAGGGGCAAAAGATGGCAGCCGCGCATACAGCCGTGCATGCACGGCGTTGGCAGTAAATGCAGCCTCCCACATAAGCGGTGCACGTTGGATTGTTTGCATTTATAGCAGCGAGAATTAACAAAATAGGAGCTATTCATAACGTACATGCCAGTGTTAATCATGCAAGCAAGGATTGGTACCATGTGACCAAAATTTTGGGCAATTTTGGTTTCAGCATTCCACATGGGATTATGTTGCAATATCAATAAATTGAGGTTATATTTGGATGGGAGGGGAGGGGGGACAGACTGTTAGTTGAGAAAAGGCTAAACATGCATGATAATTATTTAGTTTGCAGGCAATTCCTGACCATGGCTTGAACCAGCAGTTTCACAATGCCGTAGGGTTTGAAATGCAGGAAACTTTCACCGGTGTAGCGGAAAGTATATTTCCAAAATTAAGCCGAAGATGCATTGCTAGATCAGAGTGAAATGCAAACTATACTTGGCACCGAGTTCTCACTATAACTGACTTTAATGCTATCACCAGGTGAGAAACTGTTCCACTCCCCAGCATTGGGCAGTTGCTGTCAATTTAATACAGTTTAATGCAGCCATTATGGGTCAGCTGGAAACACTCTTGCCTCTGAGTCAGGAGCATGTGGGTTCTAGCCCCATTCCTCCTGCTTCAGATCCCTCACCCCAAGAGGGCATTGGCAACCATGGACTTCCATTGGATTGGTCCATGATTTTGCTTGGCATTGCACTACAGTGGTTTGCCTTTGCCTTCTGCAGTACATCTCTCCCACTCTTGCCACCTGCCACCAGGTGTACTGGGCAGATTCACAGGCTGATAATCAACCTGTTTGGCCACGTTATGAACCTGGCCATCAAGTCTCGGAGTGGGACTTGAACCCAGAGCTTCTGGCCCACAGGCAGGGATGCTAGCACTGTGCCACCAGACTTCCTAACCCTACTCCAGGACACAAAAATCTAGGCTGACATTGTAATGTAGCACTGAGGAAGTGCTGCTCTGTGATAGGTGCTGTTATTCCATTGAGGTGTTGAACTGAGACCTCACTTGCCCTCTCAGGTGGATGTGCACAATCCTGTGACACTACTGAAGATCAAGTGAGTTATCCCTGGCATCATGGTCAATACTTACACATCAGTCAACATCACTAAATCATATTATCTGGTCATTATCACGTTGTTGTTTGTGGGAACATTGCTGTGTGCTAATTGGCTGCCACCTTTCCGACATACACTCCACAAGTACCTCATGGTCCATAAAGTACTTTGAGACATCCTGTGGTCATGAAGGGTTCTATGTAAATGCAAAGCTTTGTTTCTTCTCTATGCTGTTTGAATAGGTGTTCCACGACACAGCCAAAGATAATGGAAATTCCTTTGGAGATCAGTGATGAATAACCCTTTTTAGCTATGCCTTACAAAGAGGAAATCAAAACTGTCCCTCTCCAAATCATCTCCAGCCAGGAAGGGGATTGGCAGCTGTCTACAACTTTCTTACCAAGGAACTGCCAGGAGAAAGCTTTCCTTGAGGGGAGGAAGGACATGTTGCCAGCACCATCTTGCAGCTTGTGTAAGGAATAATCAATTGGCACAAATATGATTGCATGAATGCAAATTGTCAATTCTATTCGATGATTTCCTAAGGATATGTTAAATGAATATTTTAGACCTGGTGCACCCCAGGATTCTTTTCATTATTAAGATTTGATAAGAAAACACCGCTTGCCAAATGTTCCAACGTTTTTTTCTAGCTCAAAATAACAACAGGGTGGTCAGTTCACAAATTGTACTGAGCCGTTCTCCTTACCTTCAAGCTGTGGCTCAGAGTGCTCTCACCTCTCCAGGGCCCCACGCCAGAGGTTTGAGCAGATAAACCAATCCGACACTTCGTCTCAGCAACTCTTCACCGACTACCTGAGGGACACTGCTGGGGGCAGCGGCGGCTGGTCCAACTGCATCTTCGTGGAACCGCCGAGCTGCCTCTGGAGGTCTAATCTGGTGTCCACAGCCCGTCTTTGCCACGAGGACAAGGTTGGGCCATCTGCCTTCCAGCAAAGCCTGTGGGGTTGACAGAGATGTACTGAGAGCCGTCTGCAAATGTCGCTGCACAGCGTAGCACCTAAGTATAGCAATCGTTAGCCCCGGGACACACAAGCGAAGTTATACGCTCTCGGTTCTCAAGGGATGCAGCCCAGTCAAGAGAGCTCTGTTACATCTGTGGGCTGAAAAGTGGATGTAGAAATTTGTTGACAGCTTGCCTGTTTTATAAGCGCAAAAGAACGAGTGCCCAATATGGCAGTCAGCCCACTGCTGGGATGGAATGTGTGGGAGTGCACTGCCAGCTGTAATGGACACTTAGGTATTGGGTTCCTTTGCAGATTCTTCAATAATGAAGCGTATTACACAGACTAATGAATCGAAGAATGTAAATGATCAGTTATTAAAGAATGCCAGCACAAGCTGGAAATTTGAACCACCAAGAATCAGTCATTTCCAGTCTAATTCACACCCAGGACTGAATATTGTGGCACTAAATCAGATGAAGGGGGCTAAATTCGATAGTCAAAAAGTGCAACCTGGCTAGTGGAGGAACAGCAAGAAGGCAGTGCAGAAGATGCACCATCACTTGATTTCACACTCACAGTCACCAATTCCAATACAGGCATGGCACATCTTGCTGAAAAGAGAGACCTGTTACTGAAGCTTCTCATCTGGCACTCATCAGGACAAACACAAGGATGCCAAATTTCAAATAATCACACCAATTTATGCTACAGGAGGAAAGGGTGCTGATTGGTTGGCAAGTTAACTCAAGTTGGATGAGGCGTTGCCATGGAGAAAGCAGCAGGGAATTATAGGCTCTCCAAGCTCCCAAGTAATTCAAAAAGGCACATGGCTTGAACATATTCCTTTTGGTTGCAAAGAGTGGGTCCCTGCATATTATTGTATGTTGCTTCTAGCAAGCATAAATATAAAAACATAGAAACTAGGAGCAGAAGTAGGCCATTCGGCCCTTTGAGCCTGCTCCACCATTCAGTATGATCATGGCTGATCCTCTATCTCAACGCCATATTCCCGCTTTCTCTCCATACCCCTTGATGCCCCTAATATCCAAAGAATTATAATTTCTTTCTCCACAGTCTTCTGTGCTAGAGAATTCCACAGGTTGGCCACTCTCTGAGTGAAGAAATTTTTCTCATCTCAGTCCTAAATGGCTTGACCTGTATCCTGAGACTATGACCCCTGGTTCTAGACTCCGTAACCAGGGAAAACATCCTCCCTGCATCCAGTCTGTCTAGCCTGTTAGAATTCCATATGTTTCAATCAGATCCCCTCTCATTCTTCTAAACTCTAGTGAATACAGGCCCAGTCGAACCAATCTCTCCTGATATGAGAGTCCTGCCATCCCCAGTATCAGCCTAATGAACCTTTGCTGCACTCCCTCTAAGGCAAGTATATCCTTTCTTAGGTAGGGAGACCAAAACTGCATGCAATACTCCAGGTGTAGTCTCACCAAGGCCTTGTATAACTGCAGTAAGACATCCCTACTTCTGAACTCAAATCCTCTTGCAATGAAGGCCAACATACCATTTGCCTTCCTAATTGCTTGCTGCACCTGCCTATTTACTTTCATTGACTGGTGTACAAGGACACCTAGATCCCTTTGTACATCTACATTTTCCAATA
The DNA here is from genome assembly GCF_017639515.1 of Carcharodon carcharias. Lineage (NCBI taxonomy): Eukaryota > Metazoa > Chordata > Chondrichthyes > Lamniformes > Lamnidae > Carcharodon > Carcharodon carcharias. Next base: position 14,782,657 of record NC_054481.1, on the reverse strand, counting down.
TCTCACCATTTAAATAATACTCTGCCTTTCTGTTCTTCACACTGAAGCGTATTAACTTCACATTTATCCACGTTATACTGCATCTGCCACATGTTTGCCCACACACACAACTTGTCTAAATCGCCCTGAAGCCTCCTCGCATCCTCCTCACAACCGCGCCCACTTTTGTATCATCAGCAAACTTGGAAATATTGCATTTGATTCCCTCATCCAAGTCACTTATATATATTGTGAATAGCTGGAGCCCAAGCACTGATCCCTGCGGTACACCACTGGTCACTGCCTGATACCCAGAAAAAGACTCACTTATTCCCACTCTCTGTTTCCAGTCTGTCAACCAACTCTCAATCTATGCCAGTATATTACCCCTAATCCCATGTGCTTTAATTTTTCCCACTAGCTTCTTATCTGGGACCTTATCAAAAGCCTTCTTGAAATCCAAATGCACTACATGCTCTGGTTCTCCTTTTTCTATTCTACTAGTTACATCCTCAAAAACTCCAGTAGATTTGTTAAGCATGATTTCCTTTTCATAAACCCATGCTGACCTTGTCTAATCCAGTTAATGCTTTCCAAGTGTTCTGTTACCAAGTCTTTATTATAAAAGCATTTTCCCCGCTACTGATGTTAGGCCAACTGGTCTGTAATTCTCTGCTTTTTCTCTCCCTCCTTTTTTAAATAGTGGGGTTACATTTGCCACCCTCCAATCTATAGGAACTGCTCCAGAGTCTATAGAATTTTGGAAAATGACAACCAATGCATCCAATATTTCCAAGGCCACTTCCTTTAGCACTCTGGGATGTAGATTATCAGGCCCTGGAGATTTTTCAGACTTTAACCCCATTAATTTCTCTAGCACCATTTTTTTTACTAATACTGATTTTCTTCCAATCTTCCCTCTCACTAGACCCTTGGTTCCCTAACATTTCTGGCAAATTATTAGTGTCCTCTTTTGTGAAGACAGAACCAAAATATGTGTTCAATTCTTCTGCCATTTCTTTGCTCCCCATTATAATTTCCCCCGTTTCTGACTGTAAGGGACCTACATTTGTCTTCACTAATCTTTTTCTCTTCACATATTTATAGAAGCTTTTATGGAATTTATAGAAGCCGCCTAACAAACTCAACTGATTACTGTATGTTAAATTTATTTTATCATAATTAATTTGGATAGCATAGAGGAGGGATCTACACATGCTGAGACATTGGGCATGTTTGCCAACAGGGCAGAGAGCAATGGTAGCACATGTGCCAGCCTGCTGGATGGTGTGTTCTGCTGTGGAGGAATCAGATGAGCATGCCGATGGGGCTATGGAAGGATGTTGATGGGTTTACATAACAAAATGTTTGATGCATTAGGGAGTCCGTCAGAAAGGCTGAGGTTGATACAAAGGAGACCGAGAGAGTCCAGCACCAGGTTGTCACAGAGCTTATCCTTTCCACTGAGGAATTGTCCGTTATTAAAGGATGCCAGTCAAATCATCACCTAGAGCTAGAATATTGCTGTCTTCGATCAGATAAAGGGGGCTGAATTTGATAGCAAGCTCGGGGATTGTGATGAATCCGTACTCATTGGTCGCAATGCAGACATCACTGTCTGCCTCGTGCTGCTGGCTCATTTCATTGGCTTCAGCACTTGGCCTGTCTGCTCTTGATCGGCTGGATTGGGGGCATCAGCAGGGGCCCAAAATTGTGAGGGGCTGTCACTAGCTGAAGTTAACCTGCACTGTTGAGAGCCAGCCCGCACCTCTTAAAGGGGAGGTGCGTTGTGGCTGGATGGGGGCTGCCAGACTTTCAGGAACTGAACCTGACCTGAGAAATGGAGAAACATGGGAAAAATCGGGCTACGGGTTTTTTGGACACAGCACTGGAGACCTTGGCAGAGGAGTTGAAAAGGAGGAGAGATGTCCTGTATCCACAAGGAGTCAGAAGGCCCTCCAGACACACATTCAGAAGGTATTGAGAGCAGATAGCCACGGAGATAAATACCAGAGGTGGGATTTTCCCTTCGTCCGGAGGGCCTGCTGGATGGGCCTGGAGACGGCTACGAGACCGCCCGCCGCCCGCGATCAAGCTCCAACTGGCGCTTTCACGCTGGCTGGTCAATTAGTGGCCGGCCAGCATGAAAAGCGCGCTAAGAGCCTCAGCGCTGCCGGGGTGGGGGCAGGAAGAGCGCGAGCTCTGAAGTGTGCGTGTGCACGGGGGGAGGGCGCACTGAGGGCGCCCTGAAGGCCCAGAGCTGCCTCAAGGGAGCTGAAGGACTTTAAAATGAAAAATAAACTTTTTAACATATGATATAAACAGGTCCCCACATGCGACGCGTAAAAAAAGATGTTAAAAATTTTTTATTGATTTTTGTAACCGTTTCATTAAAAATGCAAAGACCGCCTTGGCCTATTCGCCCGCCCGCCAAAATACAACTTAATTCATTACTCAAGGGCCTTAACAGGCCCCTTAATTATCGGCCGGCCAGCGGCCGCCTCTCATGCACGCCCACCCACCGAAGGATTGCGAGCGTGTGCGATGCTGTCAGGCTGCTCGCCCAATACCATCGCGCACTAGATCGCTCCCGAACGGGTTGGGCGCACGCCCGCCGACAGGGCTTAGGGCTTAAGAAGCCGGACACGGTCAGAATTTCAATGACCCCACTTGGGCGGTCAATGTTGTGAACGTATCTACAAGATGCCACGTTCTAGCCGCTCCATCGGTACCCTCGGAAACCCCTGAATTCACCATCACTCGCGCTGGAGGGGGGGTCACGGATCACTCCTGCTGCTCAACCTGTGCTCAGCTGGGTGAAGTTAAGAAAGGGCACTGGCTGGAATTCTGAGCTCTGAAACGATGGTGTCAAATCAGCATTGCACACTGAACGTGGTCGTGATCTGTCCGCTCTGCGTGTTCATTGTGCACACCATCCTGCTCGCCAATATGGCGTCTGGCGAGACTCACCTAAAAAGCATGGGCTTGCACCACGGACGCCATCTTTGACCTCGTTGACCCTTGTAGCGTCCAAAAGGCTCGGTGCAATCGATCTCAACTGTGTTTTCTAAATCTTACGAGAACAGGCAGCGTGCATCTTAGAACCTGGCTGCAGCAACCTTTAACACATTTATAACAACGTTTGAGCATAATAGGATATTAATTCCAGGTTTTTTTATGATGCTTACAAGATTAAAGTTTTATTGCCAGCTCCAACGTTCATCTGTTAAACGGAGAGGACAAGGAAATGGCCATTCAGCCCCTCAAGCCTGTTCCACTGTTCAATTGGATAATGGCTGATCTGTACCTGAACTCAATTTAACCACTTTTTTCTCCATATCCTGTGACAATCTTACTAAACAAACATCTATCGTTTTCAGTCCTGACAGTTCCAAAGGATTTAGCAGACACAAGCTTTTGGGGGAAGCCAGGTTCAGATTCCTACTCCATTTTGTTGTTAAATGCTATCCCTTTTAAATGGCTTGTTTCTGATTTTACTCTTAAGAATACAAGAACATAAGAAATAGGAACAGGAGTAGACCATTCAGCCCCTCAAGCCTGTTCTGCCGTTCAATAAGATCATGGATGATCTTCTTGTGTTTTGATTTCCACACTCCCACCTACCCCTGATAACCTTTGATCCCCTTGCCTAACAAGAATCTATCTACCTCTGCCTTAAAAATATTCAATGACCCTGCCCCTGGTTTCCCCTATCAGAGGAAGGTCTTTTCCAGTATCTACCCCACCGAAAGCTTTTGCTATTCTAAACACTTTGATTAGATTACCCACCCCCCACAACCTTCTAAGCTAAAAGGAATACAAATCAAGTTAATGTGACCGGTCTTCATAATTTAACCCTTTAAAGACATGGGATCACCCTGGTGAACCTGCACTGTACCTGTTCCAGTCCAAAACCGAACACAATGGGCAGAATTTTGAGCTTTGCACACTGACCCATGCCAACACGGAACTCACCCTTCCTGAGTGCAGCAGGTCATTGACCCCCTTCCGGCAGAATTTTGGGCGGGTGCGGTCAGTGGGCCCGGGATTAGCTGGAAAACAGGCCACTGTCCACGATCGACCTCTGACCTCACTGGTCGAGAAGGACCGAGCAGGATTGGGGGGGTGGGGTGTTCCAATGGCAACCCTCTGGCCGGTATAAAAACGGCACAGGCAGCCCCTGGAAGGCTGCCAAGGAAGAACGTCTGTTCTGCATTAGCAACCCAAGTGATGGAGTCGAGTGCGACAGGAGACGGCAGGCAGGAGTGCCGATTGGGTGGGCACTTGGCACCCCCCTACTTTTCGGATGAGTGCCTCGCAGTCCTCCTGGAGGGGGTGGCTGCCAGGAGGGACACCCTTGTTCCCAGAGATGGGAGGAAGAGGCCCCCCACACTTCACCAAGAGGGCATGGGAGGAGGTGGCAGCACTGGTAAGCAGCCATTATGTGGTGTGGCGCACATGGGTGCAGTGCCAGAAGAGGGGCTGCGGTCAGGAAGGGTGAGTACCGTGTTGGCATGGGTCAGTGTGCAGAAGTATTGAGATGTGACTGTCCCCCCCATGGACGTCAGGGGTGTTAGCGTCTGAGTGCCAACTGACAATGATGCCAGAGCTGACCAAGGGGGTGAGCCCTGGATGCTTGGACTGAGCGCCTTGTGGCTCGAGGGTTGCAATTCAGATGTGTCCTGTGAGGTCTTCCTCAGCTGGGGTTGGCCAGACTGCAATGGCGCTGCAGGTAGAGAGCGGACTAATCAATGCTCCTCTGCCCTTTCAGGAGAAGATGAGCCTCAACCAATTGGAAAGGTCACATACAGGCAGAGGCCTACCCAACTTGCTGTTGTTGACCAGGTTGGAGCAGGACTCCCTTGAGCTGGAGAGCCAGCACACTCCCTGTGAAACCGGGAGTGGAGAGGCTGGGGTGTCCGATGAAGGTAAGAGTGCAGTGCACAGAGGTGAGAGTTTTGGATTGTACAACCATTCTAGTGTAGTTTCTTCATTGATGAGCCTCAAACCTGGAGTCCCCATCGATCACTGGAAGACGATGGCACCATGTTGCAGATCTCCATTATCTCACCAGAGTACCCGGCATGCACAGTGACAGTGTGATGGTTTAAACTAATGACATGTCCTCGTTCTCCCTTAGATTCGCCAACACGCACTCACTCTCTGGACCCTGAAGGGCCACACCTGACGTTGGAGGACCACCAGGCTTCACTTACACCTGCTTCACACCCGCTCTCTGAAGCAGGCACCAGCGCAGATACCAGCTTCTCGGTGGGCAATAGATCAGCAGCTGTAATGTCGGTGCACATTGATGAGGGCACTTCACATTCGCTTGAGGTGCAGTTGGAGGCAGAGAGTAGCCAGGTAACCAGCAATCGGAGGACTGCTGGGGACCAAAATGATGCTGGATTGAAGACAGATGATGAACATTTGGAGTCGTCCATTAGGCGGAAGATGCTCAATGTCCAGTGGGATATGCGGGAGGATCTGGCAGAGATCCATGAGGATCTGTGTGCCATGGTCTCCGTTGTGGGGGAGGCCATACGGAGCATGAGCACTGCATTGACCCTCATGGCCGAGTGCACTGTCTCCTCTGTTGAGAGAATGGCGACTCTCATGGAGAGGCAGCTCCAGGGACAGAATCAGGGGTTCCTGGGGTTGCACTCAGACCTGCAAAGCCTCTCACAGACAACGGCTGCAGGTGGTCAGCGCCAACATGGGAGAGGGATGAGATACCCAGTATCCCGGTTAGGTGCCCGTCCACCAATGGCAAGAAGGGAGGTAGAGAGTGACCTCATATTGATACACGAGCTGTTTGTTGTCTCTGCAGGCCCCTCTCAGGACACTCTGGATGATGTCAGCAGTTCCTCAACCCTCTGCCAGTGACTGTGGCCTCTGATGAGGCTGCGATGATTGGGGAGATACCAACCATGGCACTGGCTGCTCCCTCCCAGGCAGGACCAGCACAGGCTCCACTGGCCAGAGGACGACCGCCAAGGTCATCAAGGCCAAGATGACAGCAGATTCAGCAGCTGCCTCCAATGCCAGTGCCAGCGAGGGGGGCCACCTAGAATTAGCACTCGCAAATGTAAGTTAAAGGCACTATGAGCACAAGAGAGACAGTTCACGTGTGATTTTCTGTTCATTTATGTTTGGTTTTTATATCTGCTGGTGTGGACGTCAACACCAGTAATGGTGACGTCATAATGATTTCAATCTGACAATAAGATTAAATTTGCTTTGGTTCTGATGGCCTGAGTATGCTTCACATTTTTTCCTTCTCGTGTATGCCAGTATGTAATGCAGACTGTGAGTGGCTGGATACTTCATTATACAGGCATTGAGTGGACTTTGAGTGCAAATGAAGGGTCATTTCAGACATCTGGGATGGAGGCAGCAGCCCTGGCATGAGGTGGAAGCAGATCTTAGGTAGCCTAGCTGAAGGAGAATTGGATCAAGGCATCCTTGGTGTTCCTACCTCTCTGGAGGTTACCGAGGTCTGTCTCCACACCCTCAGCATTCTCCTCACCATGCTCCTCTTCTGACTCACTACTGGATTCATCCTCTGTGGCCTATGGAGATGTGTCAAGATCCTCTTCCTCCAGTGGGTCCCCCTTTGCCAGTGCCAGATTGTGGAGAGGGCAGCATGCAACCACTATCAGTGACACCCACATGGGGAGGGTATTGTAGTGCTCCCCCTGAACAATCCAGGCAGCAGAAGCTCATCTTCAGAAGACCTATGGCCCTCTCTACCTCCGCTCTTGTGGAAGCATGACTCCTATTGTAACGCTGCTCTGCCTCTTTTCTTGGGAGGCGTAGAGGTGTCATAAGCCATCTTTTCAATGGATAACCCTTGTCACCCAGCAGCCATCCATCCAGCCGAGCTGGAGCACTGAAGAGCCCCGGCACCTGGGAGTGTCTGAGGATGTAGATGTCATGGGAGCTGCCAAGGTACCTTGCACAGACTTGCAGGATCTGCATCCTATGGTTACACACTATCTGCACGTTCATGGAGTGGAAGCCCTTCCTGTTGACGAAGGCACCCGGCTCACCTGCAGCTGCCTTGATGGCCACATGTGTACAGTCGATGGCACCCTGGATGCAGGGGAACCCAGCAATTGATGCAAAGCCTCTGGTTCACTCAGCCTGGCTGGCCTCATCCATATGGTAAAGAATAAAGGTCTGTATCCGCCTGAACAGAGCTTCTGTCACCAGCTTGACACAACTATGGACAGCTGATTGGGAGATCCACACAGATCCCCCCCACTGAGCCCTGGAAAGAGCCGCAGACATAGAAGCTGAGGGCTACTGTGACCTTCAGAGCCATTGGCATGGGGTGTCCACCCACACAGTCAGAGCTGATCTCAGGCCCAATCAACTGATAAATGGAGGACCCAGTCTCCCTGGAGGGATGGAACCTCTTTCTGCATTGCAACTTGGACATATTTAGGTAGCTGCATCACTGCCTGTAAACACTAGCTGCAGGATAATGGCATCTTCTGTGGCCTCTTCCGCCTTGGACTACCTGCTGGCCCTGCGCCCCTTGTGCTTGCGCCACTTCCTCCCATGGAGTCTGCACTGGGGCACCTGCCCTCCTCTCCCTTCTGCCCCTCTCTTCCTCCTCAAAGGAGGTGTCTCCAGCGGAGACAACAATCCCCATTACCAGTATAAGGGGAGGCTGTGTGATATATAGAAGGATCCACACAGTCTAGATCCTCCGGGGGCCTTGGAGACACCAATAAGTGCTGAAACGAAGCCTGGAAATGCTAAGAATGAGCCCCAAACAGAAATGAAGCTGCCAAGTACCAATAAGCAACCAGAAGTAAACTATCTTACAACTCACACTGGTAATGTTGCTGAGCCTTTTCATCCCATCCTTGAATGAGGTTTTAGTAAAACGTCGGTTGCCCGTCTGCCCGTTTTGCCCATGTGACGAACGCAAAATCGCACGGGCAACATAAAAGACAGCTTAATTGCCTTTTTAATGGCCTTAACCAGCCTTGTAATTGATGGCGGGCATGGCTCCGACTTCAGCGCACGCCCGACTGAAATATCGCGTGAGTGGACGATGACATCAGGACACTCACCCAACTTCATCACATGAGATTTTACCTCCAAGCCGGTCGGGTGCCCGCCCGCCCACTCAGTGAAAAATTCTGCCCAATATTTCAGGTGTGGCCTGACCAAAGCAACGTCCAACTGAAGCATATCTTCCTCAGTCATGTATTACAACTCCCTCAAGATAAAGAACAACATTCCATTAGCCTTTCTGACTGTTTTTTTTTGTACCTGTACACGAGCATTTTGTGATTTGTTTACATGGACAGCTAAATCCCTTTGCTCTCTTACAGCTTCTCGTCTCTCTCCATTAAGAAAGAAAACGATTATGGTCACCCTTTACACATTGCCGGTGAGTGCAAACTGAACAAGCCAGGAACCTTTTTAGCTATACATCGTATTAAAAAGTCACTGACAGCGTGCACTGATGCTGCAAATGGTGATACCTGGAAGCAGTAACTGTGTGGCCTGGACTTTCCTGTGTCAGTTAGACCCACACTTCACCCCTTAACAAAATTATTCCATTTTCCACTGGCTTTCAGGGGGCTAATCACAGGCATTTCACAATTATCATCATTTGGATACCCAATGGTGCAAGCACCCATGTGACACAGGTACAAGCCCTAGGCTCCAGCGAATTATGTTGCAGTCTGTTGTGAGTGGTGGCTGAGTTGGTACTGTTGATAGAGTTGAACAGCAGACACTTCTTAGGTGGAAAACCTTTAGTTTATATACAAAGGTAACGTGCTTTCACTTCAAACTCCATCTCTACAATACCAGCTACTGACTACTAACTGCTAACGACAGAGGTAGCCTGCGCTACACTCCTATTGGGTACTAAAAATCATGTGAACTTCCTTAACAGCATTCTTCTTTAAGGTATATTACACATTAGATAAAACCATAATTACCACATCCCTCCCCCTTTACTCAGATATACATTTCATATTTACCAGTACAATTTTCTCAAAACGGCAAAATATTTACACTGATAAGTCACTTAGAAATTCAGTCTTTCTGGGGGTTTCCTTTTGCGTGCAGAGCGTCTTAGCTCTACAACTTCAGATGCTTTGTCAGGAACGTCCTTTCCTGGAGTTTCCTGAACATCAGGTGCTTTGGTGGATACCTGCAGATCTGTATTCTACACTCTTACAGGGACATCAAACACGTCTGTACTGGATTGAATACTCTCAACAGGAAATGCTGACTCGTCTGTGAACACTGGTGGAATCAATTCTTGGTGATTTGTTTCTCTCTTCCTTAGATGATCCACATGTCTCCATATGACTTGGTCTTCCACCTCCATGTGGTAAGTCCAGTCACTGCACTTATTTTACTCGGTAACCACTTTGGCCCTTCTCCAAAGTTCTTCATGTACACAGTCTCTCCCAGAGTAAAGTTCCTCTCACAACTATGCCAGTTATGTCTAGTTTTCTGACTTCCCTGACTCCTTTTCACCTACCCCACCCCCCCACTAAATTCGGCATTATTAAACTCAATTTCATAATGTGATGGCATTTTATCAATAACTCCGCAGATGTGAGGGGTGGTCCTATAATGGAAAAGAAAGCGTGCTATCTTGGTTGCTAAGGAATCTCCAGTTAATTTCTTCATACCAGCCTTGAATGTTTGAATCACCCTTTTGGCCAGTCCATTTGAGGAAGGATGGTACGGTGAAGTTTTACATGAGTTATACCATTGTGGCTGATAAACTACTGAAACTCAGTACTCTTAAATACTTTGCCATTACCAGAAACTACTACTTCTGGTAGTCCGTGAATGGCAAAACTTTGACAGTTGTAGCAGAAGATGTTGATCTATCCACTTGGAGTGGGTGTGAACAATGAGCAGCAACATTGTTCCCATGAAAGGTCCCACATAGTCACACCCATGGTCTTCCTGGCCACTCCTAAGGGTGTGGCTGAGCTGTCGAAGGTAACTTTTGCTGTTGCTGACATTGCAGACAATTCTTTACTGAACTCTTTATTGCACCATCCACCCCAGGCCACCATAGATAGCTGCAAGCTATGGTCTTCATTCAGGATATACCTGGATGTGCACTGTGTAGTTCAATTAGCAATGGCTCTCTTCCCTTTGGGGTACTATCACTCACGCTCCCCATAATAAGATGCCGTCCTGGCTGGTTATTTCATGTTTTCTGTTAAAGTACGGTTTCATTTTGTCAGATACGGGCTCTTGTGACCAACCATGAAGCACTTGTTCTCGTACTTGAGATAGTGCTGGGTCCCAACTTGTCCAGTCCCTGATCCAGTCGAGTGCATACCGGCGAGGAATCTAAGAAATCTAACAGTAAAACAAGTTCCTGAGAAACTGGGATGTCCTCATCATTTTCTTGTAGAGGCAAACGACTAAGTGCATCGGCGTTCGTGATTAGATTGCCAGGCCCGTGTACAAAAGTTTACTCATATGCTGCCAGGATTAAAGCCTCATTTGTGTCTCTGTGTCTTCTTTTGACATGCCTTCTGACTTTAATCTTACCCTTCTTTTCGGCTTCAGTATTGGCCAGGCCACTCTCTGATGCAAGTTCGACCTGTCTGAACTCAGTGGCCGAGTCTCCCAGCATTTCATCATCTTCATCTTCATCTTCTTAGAAAATTCTGTGATTTTTGCCTCCAAAGCCTCTTTGGCTTCATTTAGCTGACTCTTCAGCTCTTCCATCTCTTTTTTGTATTTGTTTGCTGCCCCCTGGAAAATTGAACATTGTTGTGTCTTCTCTGCCATCTTTTTCCTCAGTTTGTTCAGAGAGGTGCTGAATTCTTTCTGTTTCTCCGTACTTTTCCAGAGGTGCAAACTCTGACCTGAGGGAATCTTGTACGTGTGAAGGTCTTTCAGCAGCTTTTCTTTTTCCCTGAAAAGGTTGCTCACCTCGTCTCAAACTCTGTCATCAAGCAGGGTGTCTTCGAGTTCCTTCTGCTGTTCTTCCAGGTTTTGGCTTAAGACATCCAGTATTTCTTCAGGCTGTTGAGTCCTTACACATTCCTTTTCCAAAACAGGAGCTTTTTCAGCTTCCATTCGGAAACTCGGGGGCCACTCAAGGTTGATTTCCCTTAGCAAGTTTCACCCTAGGAGGTTTGGTCCTCTGCATCTAAATACCTACATTGGTAGCTTTGCCGATTGGCTTCACAATGGACAGTTACTCTGCTTATGTCTTTGACGTGGGTGTCTTCACCCGTGTATGTTTTTAATTGTGCAGTTGTATCTCCTAAATTTAACTGATGTTGCCCATTATTCAGATATCTGAAGGTATGTTCCCCAATTACTGTAGTGGAAGCTCCTGTGTCCACTTCCATTCTAACAGGTCTACCATTTACTTTCACTGTTACAAATATTGGTTCTGCCTTTCCAACCTTCAAATTAAATGAGTAAATATCTGAATTTGTTGTTTCGGGCTCTTCTACATTGTAGATCTCACTGGGTTTTTTCTTTTGTTTACAAGCCTGCATGACTCTTTCCATGCGCTGTCTCATTACATGTCCATTTCTGTGACAATAATAGCACTCGATTTTTTTTAAACTGCCAATCGTTAAACGACTGCTTGTTTTCACCTCTGTTGAAATTATTCTTTGTTTTCACTGCTAAGTCATTTTTTTTTTTTTCATTTGCCAGCTAGCAGGGGCTGCTTCTCGCTTCTTGACAGTGTCTTACATTTTTGTGCCCTTTTTGGCTGGGGCTTCTCACCCAATGTGAAGGATGGCACCATTTTGTGCTTCCTGTATGGCTTTTGAATCTCTTACTGTGCTTTCCATAGCCAGTGCTACCTCTAACACCTTCTTGAAATCCAAATTTTCTACAGATAACAATTGCTTCTGAATCATGTCCTCATTCACACTGCACACTAAACGATTTCTGAACACATCCTTTAGAGACATACCAAACTCACAATGTTCTGTTAACTGTTTCAGACTTGCCAAATAGCATGCAACTGTCTTCCCCGGGGCCCTATTTCCTCAGTTAAACTCGAATCTCTGCATCGTTACTGAGGGCTTCGGTTGATAATGACCCTTCATGAGGTCCACTAATTCATCAAAATTTTTCAAATCTGGGGCACTGGGTGCCATCAAACTTTGAATCAAGCCGTAGGTTTTATTCCCACATGTACTTAAGAGGATTGCCCGCCTCTTCTCTTTCCCCATAATCTCGTTCCCTTGGAAAAAGGAAGTGAGACGTTCAATGTAATGAGACCAATCACCTGTTGCTGGATCAAAAGGATCAATTCTTCTGAGTTGCTGCATGCTGGGAGGGAATTACTCCCGGGAGGGAATTGATTCGAACTGAACTTCTAGTTACAATTACTGGGCAAGGTACAGTGTCCATTTCGTTTCACTTGACTTCCTCTGTTAAACTTGTTTTATCCTCATCGCCAGTTTGTTATGAGTGGTGTCTGAGTTGGTACTATTGATAGAGTTGATCAGCAGACACTTCTTAGGTGGAAACTTTTAGTTTATTTACAAAGGTACTCAGCAGCTACTAAACATGTGCTTTCACACCAAACTCTATCTCTACACTACTACTAACTACTGATTATTAACTACAGAGGCAACCTGCTCTACTATCCTATTGGGCACTAAAGATCATGTGATCTTCCTTAGCAGCATTATTCTTAAAGGTATATTACACCTTAGATAAAACCATAAATACTACAGTTTCCAAACGCTGCTTATCCCCATCCATCGGCAGGTAGATCACAAACACTGCTTTTCTCTTTCTCTTCCCTCTGAGATTATTTCATTTCATTTCATTTCTCACCAATGCCTCGATGATATTTGAACAGCATTATGGCCATGTGACTGCCACCTGTACTCAGAGGGCAGCAGGACAGGTGAAGGATCCAATACATCCCTGATGAAGACCTTCGAGGCCTCCAGGATGCAGCACTACACAACTGAATTTTACACCCTAAAACCATAACTCTGAGCTGAAAATTCAAACGATTGGCAAGTTCCAAAGATGAAGAAGTCCATAACCCAGCAAACTCCGTTTGCTCAAGATTCCCCCATTACAACATAATTTGAGTTTTATGGGCAGGAAGACAGGTGAGAAGTCTGGTAAATTAGGGCACCGTGCCATTGGTGGCATACCCCCCACCCCACCCCACCCCCTCCATGATTTTACAGATGGCTGGGGATGCATTGGGTGGGTCACCCATCCACAGCCCAATTGAGGCCCTTAAGTTGGCAATTAATGCCCCAATGAATGGCCTCATCAATGAAGGTCCCCCCTCCTACAGTTTTGCCATCCACTCTCCCCACCACCCCCACCTGCCCGCCCTCTCCAACATACCTCCGACCATGCCCCACCCCCCACCTCACTAGGGCCTACCAGCCTGCCCCCAGTGAAATCACGGACTTACCTGACTGTCCAGATCCATTGCAGAACACCTCCTCCTTGGCCTACCTGCAGTACCAGCAGTGACCACTGCTGCTGCCTGGCACTGCCAGTGTGAAAAGCCACCAGCCTCCGATTGACCAGCAGCTCCATGAGGCAGGACATCCTCCTGGAGGTGGATGGAAGTCCCCCACCTCACACTAATTAAAGGGCCATCGCATGAAAAATTAAAACGGGGCAAGCTGACTAAGCGGAGGCAGGCTGCCCCCACCCCCTCCCCCCACCTCCCCGGCATTTATGCTGGGGCGTGGGGAGGCCTTCTCAGTATTAAATCCAGCCTATCGGATCTGCCTCATTCTGACAAAATGATACAGTGCATGATACAATCACAGGTGAGCTTACTCTGGGAACAAGGCCCCTTATTGCAAATGGATGCAGACTCTCTTAGCTGAGAGGATCATCAGAGCGGAATAAAAATCGATTTACGGTGTGCTACTGCTACGTTCTGAGTTATAATTGGTTTATTCCAGTCAATATACCAAGGGAAACGTTCTATACCTGTGAGTAAAAATTGGGTGGTTATAGGCTTCAGGCCATAGAGCAGATGGTTTTAACAGAGTAAATGAGGAGAAAGTCTTTCCAGTGATAGAAAGGTCAAGCATCCAGAGGATTGAGATGCTCGAGATGATTGGCAAAAGAATCAGAGGTGGCAATGGGGAAGTATTTTTTATATTGTGATCTGTAAAGCACTGCCCGAACGTTCAAAAGAGAGTTGGGTAAAATTTTACAGCGCTATAGGGAAAGAGCCCTCACACAGAGCCAGCACAGGTAGAATGGGCTGAATGACCTCCTTTTGTGCTGTATCTTTCTACAGTTCCATGATATCTTTAATTAACGTTAATTAATGTTTATGTTATCCTCCCAGGTAACAATTTTTGGAAACAATCAGAATGTTCCCTCGTTAGCCCATTTTCAGTCAGAATTTTTTTGCAGTTATGAAGTCCCGTTGCATTGAGCTGTGACAGTGCCGATATGTTCAAGGCTGAATCAGGTGCAAGAGAAGAACACTAACAAACCCTGTGTTCAATAACTCAAGCTCTCAGCTAGCACACATATTACACTTGAATCTTTATTTACTGGTGTCGGGACCCCAACCTCAGGATAATTTCCGGATCCCGACCCCGCAGAGTGGGTGTGACATTCGGCTCTGACTTTTGATTGAAAGGCCGGTGTTAATGACCAGAGTAAGGCCGAGGAAGGACGGTGGGTGGGCTCTGGAAGCTGGAGGACAAGTAGAAGTCCCCCCACCACACACACCCCTCCCGCCGCCCTCCCCCCTCCCCCCCCCCCACCCCCAACCAGCACTGAAGGAGCTGCAGCCTGCCAATGAAGGCAACAGAGAGAGATGACGGTTCAAGATGGAGACATCCTCTCAGCCCTTTTAAAATCTTGCAACTTAAAAATGGTCACAGCTGGCTGACCTGCAGATTCTTGTAAGTTGTCTTCAGGTGGGGGGAGGAGGCTTCAATAGCAGAACAGTGCACTGGCACCCATTGGTCTAGTGAGTGGACGCCACCTCTTTTCGCTGTCTGTGTTTCAGCCACTACAGGAGCCCGACTGCCAACTGGAAAATTCCAGCCAATGCGATTGGATTGTGGCTATCATGGCTTGCAGGAAAATAATTATTTGGCCCCCAACCTAGCCTCCTGGAGAATTGTCCAGAGGCAGGACAATACCAGCAAATCAGCGGGAAATTCCGGGGGGCCCCCCACCTCCAGTCCTGCCTGTGCGAGCCAAGTAAAAATTCAGCCCAGTGTGTTTACTGCTCTTGGTATCTTTAACAAGGAGTTGTTATCATTTCTCAGTTAACCTGTGTCCTTCTATATTCCCATGAGAAACAGGATGCTCTAGTGCAAGGGACAGGTAATAAAATATTTAAGGAGCAAGGAATTACAGAGAATGGATTGAGCTTCATAGCCGAAAACAAGTTAGGCATAATTAGGCTAAAGCAGAGCTTCTTTTGTACAGCCGCATTACTGACACAGCAGTGAATCACTCAACTCTATTGAATTTAAATTTATACTGAACACGCTGCATAATTATATTCAAGGCTGTTATTTTCAAATCCTAGGTCAGGGGTGGGGAATCTTTATCTTGTCAAGGGGAACTCACACGTTGACAAAATCAGTCACAGGCCACTCACATAAAAACTAACTTAATTTTTTTCTCTTAAGAGTGAATACAGAAACATTCAACTTCCCCACTTCTGTAATGCGATGGCTGAGTTTGCTTTTCCTTAATGAATAGCTAAGCTTCTGTGTTTCAATCACAGCACTCCAGAAATTCAGCTCAACGTTTTGCTTGCTCTCCTTTCCCATTCACTCTGTCTGTCTGTCTCTCTCTCTCCTTTCCCATTCTGCCTGTCTCTCTCTCTCCTTTCCCATTCTGTCTGTCTCTCTTTTCCCATTCTGCCTGTCTCTCTCTCTCTCATTTTCCACTCTGCCTGTCTCTCTCCCTCTCCTTTCCCATTCTGCCTGTCTCTCTTCTATCCCATTCTGCCTGTCTCTCTCTCATTTCCCACTCCGCCTGTCTCTCTCTCCCTCCTTGCTCATTCTGCCAGTCTCTCTCTCCTCTCCCATTCTGCCTGTCTCTCTCCCACTCTCCTTTCCCACTCTGCCTGTCCCTCCCTCTCTCCTTTTCCATTCTGCCTGTCTCCCTCTCATTTCCCACTCTGCCTGTCTCTCTCTCCCTCCTTTCCCACTCTGCCTGTCTCTCTCTCTCTCTCTCGTTTCCCACTCTGCCTGTCTCTCTCTCTCCCTCTCTCCTTTCCCATTCTGCCTGTCTCTCTCTCCCTCCTTTCCCATTCTGCCTGTCTCTCTCTCTCCTCTCCCATTCTGCCTGTATCTCTCCCCCTCTCCTTTCCCACTCTGCATGTCTCTCTCTCTCTCTCTCTCGTTTCCCACTCTACCTGTCCCTCCCTCTCTACTTTTCCATTCTGCTTGTCTGTCTCTCCTTTCCCACTCTGCCTGTCTCTCTCTCTCCTCTCCCATTCTGCCTGTCTCTCTCCCCCTCTCCTTTCCCACTCTGCCCTGTGTGCCCTGCTCCCTTTCGTCCCTGCTCTGGGTTAATCACACGTCACCACCTGATCGGCCTCGAGTGACTGCGGGTGAGGCTCAGACATCAGAGTGTGGCAGCGGCTGGTTCAGAGTGCAGCATGCGGGGGGGCGGTCAGGGCCCGGGTTTGGAAATCTCCCCATGGGCCAGATCCAGCCCCCAGGCCGGCAGTTCCCCACCCTCTCCTCGATAGTAAATTTAAAATGATAAAGTATTCTTACCGAGATTTACAACGTATTGTGAGAAAAGAAATGTTGATATTCACATTATTTGCGTGCCGGCCACATATTGAACCCGCCAGGGGATGGATTTTGGTCGAGGAAGTGGGATTGAGGAGGAGGCAGATTTGTTCCTGGGTCACAAACTCACCCCTGACAGGAAGCGCTAAAAGCTTTAGATTCTGGTGGAAGCAAGGGGTTAATTGGTGAGGGGGGTGGGAGAGTGGCGGACAATTAATCACCGGAAGGGGGGGTGGGGGTGGGGGTGGTGGAAATGGAAGTGGAACATCAGGGAAGCGGGGCCGAGTTCTGGCCCAATTTTTAAGCTAACTGGCAAAAGAAACAACGGCGACCTGAGGAGAAACTTTTTCACAGAGCGCGTGGTCACTACCTGTAATGGCGCTGCCTGAGAGTGTGGGGGAGGCAGATTCAATCGAGGCTTTCAAGAGGGAATTGGATTATTACCTGAAAAAGGGAGGATGCGCAGGACCACAGGGAGGAGACTGGAGAATAGCACCAGGCGCATTGCTCATTCAGAGAGCCAGCACAGGCTTGACGGGCTGAATGGCCTCCTTCAGCACTCTAACAATTTTGAGAAATTCTGCAAGCTCGTCTTCTGCGCCGTTTGAAATAATAAAAGCATCTGAATCTTCCAGTTGGTCAGGGCAGGAGGAGGAGAGCTGGACCCTGGGGTGGTTGGAGAAATGTTAAGAAAATGTCATTGCTGTGGAATGGATTTTCTTCAAAACGTGCCCTTCTCTTCAATCAAATGAAGCTTTTATCTTGCTGTCCACCCTGTTCCCAACAGGCTGGAGCTGTTCAGCTTTGCACATCACCCAACTGTCACCTGCACCCCCCCACAACCCCAACCAAACGTTTTGGGACATTAGAAAGGGCAGGTCTCAAGGAGCAGAAATACCTGGAAAAACTCAGCAGGTCCGGCAGCATCGCCGGAGGAGAGCACATGACCCTTCGAAGGGTCACGAGGACTCGAAACGTCCACTGTGCTCTCCTCCGACGATGCTGCCAGTCCTGCTGAGTTTTGCCAGGTGTTTTCTGTGCCTGTTTTTGTTTTGGATTTCCAGCATCCGCAGTTTTTTTTTTTTTGCTTTTAGGTCTCAAGGAGCTGCTCTTGATAAGATAAATGTGCCCAATTAAAGGGGCGGGCGACTTCATTCTCCCACCCTCCCGCCTCTTCTCCTCTCAGCCCTGAAAAGATCAGCAGGGTCGGGAACAGAGGTGGGACCACCTGACGCGAGACGCCCTTGCCCGTTCTTTGGATCAACCGCCTCCGGTTCTGCCGATGAAAATCCGGCCCTCGGCGATTATGGTCTGTTCGAAATGACAGCAGGCCATTTGCACAGGCTGCAATGATGAACAAGTCAATTACGGCTTCTCTCTCCGTTTCAGTCTATCGCACAGCCCTTCATTTTCAATGTGTCGCACAGTCGTTCGTTCTGGAAATTCAACTGAGTGCACACGGGATCGTGTCAGTTTGGTGAGGAGGGGGGGTGGACCGCAATGCCAGTGCATCCACTAGGTGGAGTGCTATCCAACGCAGCAAAGAGTTGGAATCATTTTTATCCCGTCGCAGGGAACAGGAATCGGCTCTGATTCCGGGTCTTGAACCTGTCCCCCAGGGGGCGGGGGGGGTGGGGGGGGGTGGAGGGGGGGGGGGGGGGCGTGAAATGATCGCTCTTGGGGATTCTCACGGAGATGCCCCCTGAATTGGCGTGGAGAGTAAGGAGACCAGGCGAGCTTTCGAAGCTGGGCAGCCGATCAGATGCGGTAAAATGTAAGGCACTGAGAGAGCCCTTTAACATGAAGGAATCCTCTCACCGGCTTCACTTCAAATGCAATTAAAACATGGTCCTTTCAGTCAGGCCACCGGATTTGGGGGTCGAGGGGCTGGTGTGGGGGGTCGAGGGGTTGGTGTGGGGGGTCGAGGGGCTGGTGTGGGGGTCGAGGGGCTGGTGTAGGGGCTGGTGTGGGGGTCGAGGGGCTGGTGTAGGGGCTGGTGTGGGGGTCCAGGGGGTGGTGTAGGGGCTGGTGTGGGGGTCCAGGGGGTGGTGTAGGGGCTGGTGTGGGCGTCCAGGGGGTGGTGTAGGGGCTGGTGTGGGGGTCCAGGGGGTGGTGTAGGGGCTGGTGTGGGCGTCCAGGGGGTGGTGTAGGGGCTGGTGTAAGGGTCCAGGGGGTGGTGTAGGGGCTGGTGTGGGGGTCCAGGGGGTGGTGTAGGGGCTGGTGTGGGGGTCCAGGGGGTGGTGTAGGGGCTGGTGTGGGGGTCCAGGGGGTGGTGTAGGGGCTGGTGTGGGGGTCCAGGGGGTGGTGTAGGGGCTGGTGTGGGGGTCCAGGGGGTGGTGTAGGGGCTGGTGTGGGGGTCCAGGGGGTGGTGTAGGGGCTGGTGTGGGGGTCCAGGGGGTGGTGTAGGGGCTGGTGTGGGGGTCCAGGGGGTGGTGTAGGGGCTGGTGTAAGGGTCCAGGGGGTGGTGTAGGGGCTGGTGTGGGGGTCCAGGGGGTGGTGTAGGGGCTGGTGTGGGGGTCCAGGGGGTGGTGTAGGGGCTGGTGTGGGGGTCCAGGGGGTGGTGTAGGGGCTGGTGTGGGGGTCCAGGGGGTGGTGTAGGGGCTGGTGTGGGGGTCCAGGGGGTGGTGTAGGGGCTGGTGTGGGGGTCCAGGGGTTGGTGTAGGGGCTGGTGTGGGGGTCCAGGGGGTGGTGTAGGGGCTGGTGTGGGGGTCCAGGGGGTGGTGTAGGGGCTGGTGTGGGGGTCCAGGGGGTGGTGTAGGGGCTGGTGTGGGGGTCCAGGGGTTGGTGTAGGGGCTGGTGTGGGGGTCCAGGGGGTGGTGTAGGGGCTGGTGTGAGGGTCCAGGGGGTGGTGTAGGGGCTGGTGTGGGGGTCCAGGGGTTGGTGTAGGGACGGTGTGGGGGTCCAGGGGGTGGTGTAGGGGCTGGTGTGGGGGTCCAGGGGGTGGTGTAGGGGCTGGTGTGAGGGTCCAGGGGGTGGTGTAGGGGCTGGTGTGGGGGTCCAGGGGGTGGTGTAGGGGCTGGTGTGAGGGTCCAGGGGGTGGTGTAGGGGCTGGTGTGGGGGAAGGGGGGGGTGGTGGGGGATGGGTGGGGTTGGTGCAGATGGGGGGAAGGGGTGGGGGGAAGGCGTGGGGGGAGGGGTTGTGCTCCATAGACTGGTCTTTAGCTGCACCCATACCTAGGCTTGAGGCCTCCAGGCCTGCCTGGAGTGCTGGTTGCCCCTCCCCCTGGCCTGTTGCCCCTCCCCCCTGGCCTGCTGCCCCTCCCCCTGGCTGGCTGTCCTTCCCCCCTGGCCAGCTGCCCCTCCTCTTGGCCAGCTGCCCCTCCCCCAGCCTGTTGCCCCTCCTCTTGGCCTGTTGCCCCTCCTCTTGGCCTGCTGCCCCTCCCCCTGGCCTGCTGCCCGTCCCCCTGGCACCAGGCACCCAGACTCTCTCCTGCCAATGCGGGAAGCTGGAGGTCATTAAGCTCTAACCTAATCAGCTGCCCAGCATGTGGTGGGCGGGGGGTGGGGGGTGGTGGGGTGGTTGGCAGGTAGCTCTGCCGGCCCCACCGAATCTGCCTCGGCACATTGGCCGGTGCCAGCAACTGGAAATCGAGACACAGGCCAATGCCAGCTTCCTGGTGCCCCGTCCACCCCCATTCACAACCCCAGCGGGGCCTGAAAATTGGAGTGTCATCTTCAGGTGGAGCAGGGTCAGAGGGCAGCGGTGGATTAGGCCAGGGTGTGTATAGATGTAACCTAGTCCCCATTTTAAAGTCTCACATCCTATCCTTATTCTTACATATTACATTGATTGAATATTATTCCTTATAGTTAAATAAGGAAAGCGCTCCAGGAATTAAGAAACTGGAGTTGGTCGGAGCATGGTGTTCTCTCCAGCTAAAGAGCTGGGAGAAATAAAACTGAATTACTCAATTCGTCATATGTTTTTAGTGAGCTGCCACTGACAGGGGAGTGTCATTTAGAAAAAAAGAGAGAACTTTACAGAACCACGAGCACTTCTGAAAGTGCTTTACAGTGAATTAAGATTTTTTGAAGTGTGGTCGCTGTTGTAATGTAGGAAATTTAAAGCACAACGATCGGAGGTTTCTATTGCTAATGTGGGTTTAGGAATTGGTAATGGGAAAGGTTGACAGGAAATGTCCCCAACACAGATGAAAGGTGCCTGCCGCTTGTTGGCAGCCCTCATCCGCTGACATGTGGTCATCTTCCACGTGTACAATGAAGATCACTACTTCTCCAGCACTTATCTTGGCCCATCTACTTCCCTCAGCGACCACCCCACACCCCACAGGTTTCTCTTTATTGTCCACCTGCCCTAGCTGAGCCGCAATTTCCTGCTGCAAAAACTTTGGGAAGAACAGGCCCCTTCTCCTTTGTCTCTTCCATAAAGTCTGAAGCTGTGCCCAATGATGTCATCCCTCCCTCTGTCTCGATCTGAACCAGATGGCTCAGACCTTCGATGTCCTAACCCCAAAATGAACTTTAACCCCAAATCCTCCCCATCACAAAGACTGCCTGTTAAGACTGTAATGTTGCCCCTACCCCAGTCCATCTGGCACTGATACCCACATCCATACCCCGTCACCTGCAGACTTGACTATCTAATGCTTTCCTAATAGGCTTCCTATCCCCCATCCTGGTTCACTCTACTGCCCATATCCTATTTTGGATCAAGTCACACTTGCCCATCACCTTTCTCTTTGTTGATCTGCAATGGCTTCTGGTCCCCCAGTGTTTTCAATTTTAAATTCCTTCAATCCCTTCCTGGTCTCGCTCCTCCCCTCTCTCAGCTCTAAAAGCTACATTGCATTTTTTTCTGTTTTAGCTATTTCATATTTCTTCCCCAGCTGTGTGCTCCTCTGATTTTGGTTTCTTATGTAGGACCTCACTCATTGCTCCACCATTGGTGACTGTCCCGTCACCTATGCTCTTAGCTCGGGAATTTCTTCCCTAAACCTCTCGGCCCCTGCGTCTCCTCCTTCTCCATTCTCCATTCCCACTTCAAATCCCATTTCCAGGATCAGGTTTCCTTGACTCAGCATTGTATTTTTTTTCTGGTTTATTTGGCCCTCATGGGGAGGCAGTGGTGAAGCGATATTATCACTGGACTAGTATTCCGGAAACCCAGGGCAGTGCACTGGGGACCCAGGTGCGATGGTGAAACTTGAATTCAATAAAAATCTGGAATTCAAAGTCTGACAACGACCATGAAACTATTGTCGATTGTTGTAAAAAGGGAATCTGGTCTACGTGTGACTCCAGACACACAGCAGTGGCCTATAAACAAGGGCAATTGGGGATGGACATCCACATCCCATGAAAAAAATACATGAATGCATGTTGCATCAGTGCAAGTTATTGTGGAGATTATGGTGCAGAGTCGTCAAGAATATTAAACAGCATAAACGGACAAATGCAGTTTGGGATCAATCCAGTATTTGGGAAAATGGGACATTTGTCCGGCAGTTGTACTACAGGTAATATCTTCAGTAATAGTCCATTGGTTTATTCTGTCAGAGAGAACTCCGGTTCATTAGCAGGTGAAGATCATGATATTCAGCAGAGAAACACAAACCCACATGCAGCACTTTCACTGTAACATTTAGTCGATTGCTCATCAACCATCCCCTTGTAAACCAATGAAGCACAAGCCAATTAAGCACAGCTCTGAAGAAGGGCTCGAAACGTTAACTCTGTTTCTCTCTCTGCACAGACGCTGTCAGGCCTGCTGAGGTTTTCCAGCATGTTCTGTTGTCGTTTCAGATTTCCAGGATCCGCAGTATTTTGCCTTTAGCTGATTAAACTTGCCTCTTTTATCAATGCGATAGTATCTTTCTTTCACCATGTTTCACACGGTTTCTTTTCCCTATTTAAAACCAGACCTAACCGATGCATCAGATACAGGTGGTGCTTCATTTGCACCTGGTTTCCGTGGGGTGAATTTTATATGGGGGGTGCAGGGGTGTGGGGGGGGCGGGGTTTATTTCCTGACTGAAAGGTCTGTGGTCTGTGGTCAGCCCACCCACCCGAAGTTAAGGCTGCCCTCAGCCGGGTTGAATCAGGGTGCAGCTTCCACCACCCCCCCATCTGAGAGGAAGCCCCTGCTCCCCCCTGACCCTCCCCCCATCCCGCTAGAGAGCTCCTGGCTAACCTGATTGGCCAGCAGCTCTGCGGCCCCAGCAGTGCCAGATCGAGTAGCACAAGGTACCCCCTAAAGGGGGTATCTCCTGTCCTGCCCCCAACGGTAGCCCCTGGGAAGTGGATGCTGCTGCTCCGCCCACCTTGCCTTTACCTTTCCCTGCTGCATGTATTATACTGATGGAGAAGGAATGAGGCTCTCAAGGGGACATTAATTGGGAGGGGGGGGAGGGATGGGGCGGGGCACTGCCTGACACCTCCCCCGCCCGCTGTAACATGGGAGAGAGGTAGGGGGCAAGCAGGAAGGAGGCGGACGGAGGTGGGGAGCCTAAAATCCAGTGTCTCAGTATCAGTTCCTGTACATTTCTACAACAAACGTCACGTGCTCACCATGGAGAGGGAGAGGAAGCTGCATTGTGTACCATCCCACAAATAGGCTAATAGCTTAACACACACTCATTATCCTTTTCACTGCCAGGGAGTGGGCTGGAATTCGACTTGTGTTCTCGTTACAATGATTTTCAGAGTGTCCTCTTCAGTGTAGACGCTATTGGTTCTACTCTCTAGCCCATTCACTGGCTGGCAGGCAGCCCTCTGTAACCATCTGCCAAGCTGAACCCCAGACACGTCACTCTCTCTGCCCTAGGTCTGGTGTACGGAGGACTGCTTCATATTCTATATTCCGTGCCTCCTGCCGATAGCATCCATGATCCCCATTAGCTTTCGTTTTGTCCACTTGAGGCAATTCTGTTAATATCTTGTTAACCTGAAGCTCCCAGGCTTTCCGCCTATCCACATCACTCATTCCTCAGAACTGCTTCACCCAATTCAGGGTCGCGGGGAGCCAGAACCTGTCCCGACAGGCAATGGGCGCTAGGCAGGGTACACCCAGGATGGGACACCAGTCCATTACAGGGCACACGCTCACACGTGCACACACACAGGGCACACACGCACTGGGGGGGGGGGGGGTGCAATTTAACCACAGCCAACCCATCTAGCCAGCACTTCTTTTGGACAATGGGAGGAAACCCGTGTACCCAGCGGAAACCCACGCGGACACAGGGAGAACGTGCAAGCTCCACGCAGGCAGACCCCCGAGGTCAGGTCAGCCATGATCTTATTGAATGGCGGAGCAGGTTTGAGGGGCCGAATGGTCTACTCCTGTTCCCATTTCTTATGTTTCTTATGACTGTTTTCTCCATTCTAGCCATCTCCAGAGAGTTAAGCTGACATATTGCCACTGGGTGAAGATAAGTTCTTCCACTCCTGTAAGAGTGATCCCCGTTTGCATACTAAAGGTCAAAGAGAATTCACTTTCAGAGCCTCTTTTAAAATATCTACCAAGCACCCAAGCAAAGTTTGATACCAAGAAATCAAGATTACAAACTCCACCAATTACCTAATTTGGATGGATCCTTTCTCTCATTGACCCAGATTTTGCTGTAAGAATAACCGTGGGGCTATCAGCTAATAAAGAGTAAATCAGGCAGCAACATCCAGAATCCATGGGTCAATGCGCAAGTCAGGAAGCTCCTGTCCTAGCTGTCCTGCTTTTCATCTTCATACACCAGTACCTTGCTGAGAAATTTGGCATTCACCTAGCTACCACGCTGTGAAGTTGTGGTACTTTCCCTCTAGAGCCCGACTAACACACCAAAAAAAAAAGTAAGACTTATCCATTCCAGTGTGTGATATTTGTAAGGGCTATTTGTCAAGTCTAAGGCTGACAAACAACCTCTCCAGCACTGAAAATTTATCTTTAAGTGTGAAGTCATATTCCTTCAGGTTTTACTTATTGTTGCAGACTTTTTCCGAAGACATTTTTTTTTACTTTTTCTTTCTGTCTCTTCTATTTCTCTCAATCTCACAATTTTCCCTCTCTTTGTTTCACTTTCTGAACATGATTCTATGTTGAATGAAATATTCTAACTCACGCTTCTTGATTCAGGCTCTCAGAGACTCAGTAGGGTCTCTTCAATCTGATTGATTGAGGAGGTACGTTGCCAGTCGCTCTATTCACACATGCCACAGATCCACTACCTTAGAATCCCAATCACTGTAAATTACAGGGTAAAAGCTCATCGAAAGCGTATGGGCAAGTGGAAGTGCAATGAATGATGAGCGTAATTTATTTGCAGCTGATCACACAATCCAGACCAATACCTTCCCATCAATGCCATTTGGCAAACTGCCTACTGCAAGAAAATCTACTGCCTTTCTCATGGAATACAGGAACTGGACACTTCCAGAAACATCTCAGTGTTTGTCATCTTTTCTTCTCCAACCAAGTATTTTTCTACAAAGGAAGTAGACTGGTAGGTCGCTGAAAGAGTCAGCATGTTTTGGAAGCAGATCCCAATAGGAGTCAGAATTTTTGAAATTAGATCCCAGGAAGGAGCAACATCTTTGGAATCAGATTCCAGCCAAAGGCAACAGCTGTAGAAGCGAAGGCATTAGAAAGGAGAGGAAAAATAATCAAATAGACTCACCTAATGAAGCCAGAGCTGGTGATAAAAAAGCAACCTATTAAATCTGTCTTAATCCACAGTCCTCACATAATAGACATGGTCACTTCTTAAACTCATCCTTGTGATTACACGTAAAATGCATCACTTGAATTCAAAGCTATCTACGTCCAGCAATTACTGTGGCCTGATTAAGAGTTGACCAATGTCCACGAGTTTCACTGACATGTTCCCCAATAGTGTTTAGCACATGCTACAAAGAAGGTTCAGACTGTCACACAGCAGGGAATTACTGACTGAAGCCCAGGCTGCTCTGGTGAATCATTCATAAAGTCGTGTTCACTGAGGCCAGTGGCTATACCCCCATTGATGAAGAGCACGTCGTGCGGATTTCATGTTTGACACCGAGGCGCAGTCTGTTTAGATAATCAAAGCTCTCTTCACAGGGGCTTTCATACCCATCTTTCTTTGATGTATAATGTATGGAAGATGAATTGGATTCAGGTAAGTAAGCCGCACAGATCATCAGACTGCTGCAGGACAAGCTTGACAGCATGGTTATTGCTGAGTTGGCTAATGGCACTCAGATTAAATTGGGTTGTGTGCCAACTGGGTGAAGTGAACACTGCTGTCTTGATGTGGCTGCTCTGTGGGTGAAGCTACATTTGGCAAGCAAAGCACCAAATAAAGCCAGGCCCACTGAATTTGAGAGTCTCCGGCTTTGCGTTCCTGTGAAACAGTTTCAGAGGTGCATCGCTGAAAAAGGGCTAGTGTTCCAGATATGAAGTTGGTAAGATGGCTATATTTTAGCGACTGTGCTTAATTCACGATAAGAGGGAATGCAACCTGCTCTGAATCTTGCCCAGAAACAAGCTTGGGGCACTTGGTTGTTAAAGGAAAGGGGGGTAAAAAGGGCACAAGATAAACAATATAAACAATGAGAAGAACATTTATGTTGGCTCTGGGTGGACTATTAGTCTCCAAGTCTCACAGAGAGATGCTGGAATGCCAGACTTTATAAAATGGTTATATTTTAAACTGTCTGCTTAATTCCAAGATGGAATGGAGTTGGGGGTTTAGAAGATAGTTGATCAGCATTTCCGTCTTGATAGAAGGCCCATGTGATTCACATTGCCATGGAGATGAGCTTTGAGTGGGGAACAGGTCATAGAAAGCCATTGTAATATCGGTTTACAGGGATTTCTTCAGTTATCCCTGGACCTCACAGGCAGGTCAGTCTGCAAGAATCTGAGAAAGAGAGAGAGGCAGAGGGCCGAGAGATAGACGCAGCCAGTCTCTACTATTCACCATGCAGAATGCAGGTGGGAGCTGGCAATCAGATTAAAGAGCCCAAGTTTGTGAGGATTTAAACAAAGCTGGAAAATTCGCCCAACTTTGGGTAGGCGCAGGAGCCTCCAGGGTAACCTTCACCATGAAAGTCAGTTCAGGAATGAGAGTTATCCAGCTAGAAAAGGAAGGTGGATGCAGGCCATTGGGAGCTGAGAATAGCTTTGGATTGTTTCTTGGAAAATGAAGTGTCCGCTTAAGGGACAAAGTATAACCATGGAGGGGGAATTTTCGTCATTTTAAAAGATATACAGGGGATCTTTCCTATACTTTAGGGTATAAGTTCCTTACTGAAACAATGTTTAGACAATATTGCTTTTAGTTTGTAAAAGTCCTAAAACTTGAAATCTTGCCATGTGATCCTTTCAGTCAAATATCGTTTTAAACATTATTGGTCTCTACAGAGGTCATAACAATAGTGTAACAGTGGAGTGGAAGCAGAAACTCAAGTCATTCAAGGGACAGATATGGTGATGGGGAGATCACTGACAGCTTCCCATAGCATGATGAGCTTAGGAGCTGAATGGCCATCCTGATCTGTAATTATCTTTGGGAACTGACTCCTGAGAACACTAAAGCTGGGCTGTCCAACACCTCTGCCAAGATGCAGCCTCACAGCATATTATGTATCTTTTATACTAAAAGCACTATATTAATGCAAGTTGCTGTTGAAATCCAGCAACTCATTATGTAAACAAATGTGGTAGCCATTTTGAACACAGCAAGATACTGCTAATAGCAATGACATGAGTAACTCATCTTCTACCTTCTCCCATTTCACTTGGGGTTACCATGGTGCTGGTTAATCACCCTTCTCCAATTTTTAAAAATTCATTTATGGAATATGGGCATCACTGGCTAGTCCAGCATTTATTGCCCATCCCTGATTTCCCTTGTTCAGAGAGCATTTAAAGGTCAACCACATTGCTGTGGGTCTGGAGTCACACATAGGCCAGACTAGGTAAGGACACAGATTCGCTTCCCTTAAGGACATTAGTGAACCAGATGGGTTTCTACCACAATCGGCAATGATTTCTTGGTCCTCCTCAGTCTTTTAATTCCAGATTTTATTGAATTCAGATTTTACCATCTGCCATAGTGGGATCTGAACCCAGGTCCCCCGAGCATTACTCTGGGTTTCTGGAATACTAGTCCAGTGACAATACCGCTATGTCGCCCCCCCCCCACCCCCCCCCCCACACACAGACTGGATTTTATGCAGCCCGTTGTGAGAGAGGCCCCACCCCAGTCTCCCAAAAGTGGGGCAATTCCCCCGATTAAGAAGAGCAGCAGGGCCAGACACGGGACTCACGCCCGCTGGTGACAGGATGCCAATTAGGCTTATTAATGAGCCAATCAAAGCCCATTATCTCTGAGCCTACCACAATTTAGTGGTGGCTCAGGGATTAAATGGAGTCCATGCTGGTCCCCCGCACCTTTGGAACATTGCCCAGCAAAACCGGTCAGGTTTGAACTCCCAGTGGGGTGGCAAGGGGAATGGGTGGGTGATATCCCTCACTATCAGGCATGCTGTGCCCAAATGTGGGACCTAGCATCAGGCAGGGCAGTGGCCCCTGAACACCGCCTGCCTGCCCATCTTCCACAACCCCCACCCCGCAACTCCCACCCGACCTTCTCTCACCTGTGGGCTGAACTGCCTTTGTGTTCTTGGGCCACAGGTGGGTGCCCTTAGACAGCACCTTCTAAACCCACGACGACTGCCATTAGAAGGATGAGGGCAGCTGATACTTGGGAACGCCACCATCTGGAAGTTCCCCTCCAAGCCACTCACCATCCTGACTTCTGCTCAGTCAAAATCCTGGAACTCCCTTCCTAAGAGCACTGTGGATGTATCTACACCACAGGGACTGCAGGAGTTCAAGGAAGCAGCTCACCACCTAGAGCTGTCAGGGATGGGCAATAAATGCTGGCCTAATCGGCGAAGCCCACATCCCATGAATTAACTGAAAAAAAAAGCTGCCCCTCCCACTGGCTCTGGCGACAATGATGAGCTGCTGGTCTCTGATTGGTCGGCAGCTCTTGACCAGTGGAATTTCAGCCTCTGGGGACCTCAGTTGTGGGTAAGGCCCGACGGTGGCCAATTAAGTGCCTAAATTCATATGATTCAGTTGAGCTTCCCCCATGGAACTGAAGGCGCTACCCCACCAGTTCCCTGACCAGTAGGCGAGACCCCCTTTGGCCCAACAAAATCCCAGCCCTCATGACAATCGCCCATTCCTCTTCCAATTCTACTGCATTCAACACTCTCTTTCCATCTGGTCTTTAGCTTTCCTCTTCTTCTTCTTGGCTTTCTCAGCTTCATCACTCACCTCCCCACATTTCCCCCCTCTCTCTCTCTCTCTCCATAACAGATGACCATACCATTTCAATCTCTTCCTGCCTGCTCATAAATCCATTTTTATCAGCCTTGCCTGAAGATGGACATTGACCATACTTTTCTTTGAATTGTGCCTGGGATCTTGAAAGTCCACCTGGGCCACCAAAACATGCAGCTTGTGCTGTGTTTTTATGACATAAAGGCACCAGTCACTCAATAGAGATTGGGTAAACATATTGTGGGTTCAGTTATGCAGCCTAGGCACATGTGAGCAGATATACATGGACATAAACCTTGCAGACCTCAGAGCTGTAGAGCTGTGTTTGTGTCCTCTGCTGAAAGCATAACTAACTGGATCGCATGACAGGCTTTCTTTCCAGTGATATGCTTCAATCCCTTAAAGATATCTTGCTACAATTAGGGGATTTGTTTTCATGTCATATCTGAAGGATGGTACCTATAACAATGCAGCAATCCTCAGTGATGCCCTGTCCTATACTCTTGGAGTACGGGTAGAGGCCCATCAACTTCTGGTTTGAAGGTAAGAGTTTGACTAACAGAGCCAAACCAGTACAGAGGCTATGTGGGTCTGCCTCAACACTATGAGCCTTTAATGGCAGTGGCAGGTCTCCAGCCTTTCTCTTCATTATATTTTACCGTGACAAGCATATCTCCCATGACCCCCTCATGGTTATTGTATTGCACAGTTGTTTAAATTTAAAATAGGATAATGTTCTGAAATAACTATAAGAATGGACAATGTCTGTTGACCGTTTGAGTGCAATACAGAAACATGATCAGGTTTGGAATATATATGGTAAGTAATTCAGCTGAATTTTGAACGTGAGTATTAACAGAAATTTGTCCAGTCTGCCTCAGTCAATCCACACCATTGTCTTTTATGCTTCCAAAGTGCTAGTTGGGCGTAGTTTCAGAGCAGTCATTTTTGTGTTTCATTCCAAATGTATACCTCTTAACATCTTCACGTTAAATAGCACAAAGATGGAATTGATGCAAAAACTGAAAATAGGGCAGCATAGTAAAACTAAATTTGTTTGTGTAGAACTTTACCAAGTGTGGCGCACATTAATTTCAGTTCCAGTGACAGGGTGACAAGAACAGAGTGCTGTATATAGTATCAGAGAGCCTAGCTTTCTACCCTCAAACTTGACATCCCGTTTTATCTATTCTATTCTAGGCTGAACAGGCTGGGGCTCTTTTCTCTGATGAAGAGCGGGCTGAGAAGTGACCTGATCGGGGTCTTTTAGAAAATGGAAAGGTTTTGATAGGTCGGATGTAGGGAAAATGTTTCTGCTTGTGGAGGAGTCCAAAACTAAGGTCGTAAATATAAGATAGTCGTTAATAAGGAACTCAGGAGAAAATATTTTACTCAAAAGTGGTTAGAATGTGGAACTTGTGACCACAAGCAGCAGTTGAGGTGATTGGTATAGATGCTTTTGAGGGAAACTTGCTAAGTTCATGAGGGAGATATACTGATAAAGTTGGATGAAGAGGAGATGGAGGAGGTGTATGTGGAGCATAAATACCAACACAGACCAGCTGGACTGAGCGGCCTGTTTCTGTGCTGTAGATTCATATTAATTCAATGTATTCTTCCAATTCTCTTTGGAAGATTTTGTCTTTTCACTGGCCTAAGATTCCACAAACATCAGTCACAATCTGGGGCTTTGCCTAAGTATTCATGCCAGCTGTGGTGGAAAGAATCAGTAGGTTCTTGAGCCACATATAGCATCACAGCCGAATCCAATGCTGTCCTCACTCAATATGCATTAGGAGGCTCAGTGGACGCTGGAAGGTACTGCTACAAGGTTTGCAGGTTTTCTTATCCTATCCAAGTGTAGCCAAGCTAACCCATAGCTCCTCTACCATCACCCTCAATAAGGTCACCTCAGTCAGTACAAACTGGGAAGCAAACCTTCAGTCTTTTGGATGAGACATGAATCTTAATCTCTGCCCTCAGGTAACATAAAAGATTCTATGGGCAGAATGGTCACAAAGTGTGGTAGCGGGTTGGGGAAAAGGAGGTTTTACCCATTGGCTGCAATAGCGGCTTTTTGCACCATATCGTCCCAATCCCAGCGTGTCCAGCCTCATTAGTAACGCATTCACCCGGATCGCGGGTGGGTGGGCTCGAATTCGCCTGCCACGCCGTGACCTCAGCACTTCCTCGCTCCGGGCGCCATATTTAAAGCACGCCAGGGCGCAGCCTGCTTCATATCTACAGGCCAGGAATAGGACTGCTCCAGGACATCAGGCAGATGGCGCTGAAAGCACAGAAGACGCCAGCCCCCAGATTTAGTGATGCCTCTCTGGGGAGCCTGCTGGACATGGAGGAAGGCTGCTGTGAGGTCCCCTACCCCCCGCTCTGGCTGCAGGTGGTCCACCAGAGAGTCACCAATCCGGCCTAGGGTGTGGTGGCAGCGGCAGTCAGCACCAGTGGAGCGCAGAGGAGGTCAGCCATCCAGTGCAGGAGGAGGATGAATGATCTCATCCATTCCACCAGGGTTAGTCACTCTTCTCATCACTCTCAACTCACACACTCACAAACCCATCACACATCCACAAGGATCTCACACCTCAAGAGACAACACCACTAACTCTCACACACACCTTCACATCTCCATCAGGCTCATATCCTCTGGAGCTCACCTCCTTATCCTGTCCATGGCTCCGCTCGCCACACAAACATTCCACGCGGTGCCCTGTGTCCTGCTCACTCCATCTGTTTCCACGCAGGTGAAGCTGGCTCACAACAGCAGGGAGAGGACCCAGACCGGGGATGGAGTGACCCACATTAGGCCCCTCACTCATTTTGAGGAACGTGACTGGTGAGTACGTGGACCATGCCTGCGGAGATGGTGACGCCAGTGTCGAACAACCACATCTTCCTCTCTCAGCGCGACTGTGAGTACTCTCTCCTGCTTTTGACTCACTCTGCTGCTATGTGTTAATTGTCTCTACTTTGGTTCACAAGGAGCTCTGCCAAGCGACCAACACCCTCAGCCAGCCAGTCTCTCAGCACCACCTACGTACACACCTCCAGCCAAGAGGGCTCCTCCTCCATTGAAGAGGTGGAAATAAGCAGCCTGGAAGACCCATCACAGTGCTTACCCACACCCTCCACCAGCGCAGATACACTCGCCTTGGTGGGACCTAGATTTAGAGCAGACTCGGGTTCACAATCTGATGCTCACTGCACGGACACATGTCAGCAGCAGGAAGAGGCAAGTTCAGCCGAGCTCCCCGGCACTCGGAGGGCAGCTGAGGAAGAGGCATCGGTGAGGCCCGAGCCAGATTATGGGCCTTTGGATTTGATCTTTCAATTCATTGTGGAGAGCCAGCGGAAGGCGGAGAAACATCACACAGAGCTGTCGGAAGTCCTCAACACAGTGGCACATAAGGCAGAGGAGTGCATCCCCCAGACCCCATCATTGCTGACCCCCTCTGGCTTCACCTCCCACCTCCCGAACGTCAGCTACCAATCAGAACCCTTTTCTTTCCAGGATATCCAGGTAGATGTGCATGTTCCCTTCCATCCCAAGAATCCTACCCCCATCCACACCGGCCTCTCCGACCTCCTCCTTCCCACCCCCTGGGGCCTTGTTTGCCTCCGAGCCCCCAGCAACCACCCTCGCCGTCCCTTCTATCGCTACTGTTGTACCCGTACCCTCCCACCCTACCGGCTCACTCTGACCTCTCTCATACTCATCATTCCCCCCCTACCACACCCATCCTCAGTTTGCTCCCCAGGAAGCAGCTATTGACTCCAGTGACACCTCCCTTGCACATTCACCTGAACTTCACCCCCCCCTCCACACCCCTGCACTTACTCCCTCCTCTACCCCTACTCCCTTCTCCACCCTCACTCCCTCCTCCATCATTACCTCCCTTACTCCTTCCTCCCCACCCAAGACTCCTTCCCCCCAAGACTCCTTCACACCTCGAAACTCTTTCCCCCCTCAAAATTCCTTACCCCCTCCAAACCCCTTACCCCCTCCAAACTCCAAACCCCCTCCAAACTCCTTCCTCCCTCCAAACCTCTTACCTGCTCTGAACTCCTTTCCCCTCCGATCTCCTTCCCTTACACATTCCTCCTCCATTACATCTACCTCCCCACTTGCTGCATTCTCCCACATTACACACTCCCCCACCTCGCAACCTCAACACCCCCCCCGACCCTTTCGTGAGCCCCTCCCAATCTCACTCCCCTGACACCTTCTTTTCCCCACTTCCCAACCTCACCCCCACCCCTGATACACCTTCCCCTCTCCAACCAAACCTAGACTTTCCTCTCTCACCCCCACCCCCACCCCCACCGCTACACCTTCCTCTCCCACTCACAGTTGGACCTTGCTTCCCTGCCCCCCACCACCCCCCCACATTGATCGTCCATAGCAACCCATGGCCAAGACCATGATGTTCCAAAGCAGATCCGAAGCACCAACGGAGACCTCCCACCTTCTGAGAGCTGCTTCGCGGTGGAGCCATGTCCATGAAAATCTACCCAGCGTGCAGTGCATGTGTTCCACCAGGGCCCAGTAGCTGTCGGGCTCCAGCATCATCTGCTCCTCACCTGTCTGCATCTGAGCAAGAGCCTAATGCTAAGTCCGGACTTCTGCATGTCACAATTGTCCAGACGTGTTCTGGGTCGGTGCTTTTTCTTACCGGCATAAGGGGAAGTCTGGCGTGGGGGCAGAATTCCAGTCGGGCCTTACTTTGCATTCCATCGCCATGACGCCCGGCGCCAAGGGGACTGGAAAATTCTGGCCTTTGTCACTATTCGATGAAGAACAAGGGAGCCATGGTCAACATTTACCCCTCAGGTAACACCACTAGCAAAACTATTTAATTTGTCATTCCTTCCATTGTTGTTTGTGGAACCTTGCTGTGCACATGTTGGCTGCTGAGTTTCCCTACTGTGCAACAGTGACTACACTTCAAAATGTACATGATTGGCTGTTGGCACGATCTGGCCTTAGGGACTATTAATGTTTAAACAGAAAGCCAAAACCTCATGCTAACCAATAGAACTCTGCCGCAGCATTTCACTTTTTCAAAACAAATCAAACTTTATTATATATAAAAGAATTAAACAAAACAAGCACTATTAACTTAATAATATGGTTTATAACTATGTATGTTATGCACTCATGTTTACTTCTAATTTCCCCCAAGAATTATCGTATAAGACACATCAATCTTAAAGTTATTTACTTATGTAGGGACCACCCATAAGTATACCAAGATCCTCCGGAGAATTCTCCTCAGCTCCAGCTATTCTTAGACGTAAAATCTTTCATTTACTGTCTCTTAATTGTGGACGCCCCAGTCTCTGGCTCTAGTTACTTCGTCAAAACTTTCAAAGTAACCTGCTTGTTGTTGTTTTTTTGACACAAGACTCTGTGAAGACCACTGTAGAATCTCCTACTAGTTTCAAACTGGGCAATCTTCCAGCTTCTGTTTCTCTCACAAAATTCAAACTGATATTAAACCTCATCTGCATTCCACACACTCAGTGATGATGTTAGTTCTTTACTCTACTTAGAGTGCAGGTCTACCTACCTTTCAATTACTTTGGTTATCTTCTTTCAGTGAACAATACACCACATGAGGTCCAAACTGCAATTACTTTTTCCAGTAAACACCCAGATAAATTGGAACCAGAGAGCCCCCTTAAGCTTCCACTGCCATGGTGACATAGTCTGCTCTGGTCTGTCCTCAAACCAGCCTTTAGATTAATTATCCCTCATTTACAGTTTCTTTTTGGATCTGATGAAGTAAATGGTTTTTATGACCTTTCAGGGTTGCATTGAATGTTTTTGAATTAATTTAAATCTAAGTCCCAAAACAAAAACTTTGCCCTAGACTGCATTTCTTGCAAATATTGCAGACGTCACATCACCAGTTCTTCAGCTAAGGAAGCCAACCTGCTGCTTTAGGATCTTGCCTTTCTAGCTGTTAACACCTTAAAGCAAAATGGTCTCAATTTTTTTTTAAGTGTAATAGACTCCAAGCTTGCTTTAATTGTATTTATCACATTTTCTACAGTTAAATTTGAATTCCTAAAACTAAACCTTATATATTAAAACACATGAACCACATATTTGCAATACTGTAAAGAACAATGGAATATATTCCAGTTGTGAAGGCCACTAGCAATGTAGGCTGTGACTCAGTTGGTAGCACTCCCCCATTTGAGCTATATGGTTCTGAGCTCAAGTCCTGCTCCAGGAGTTGAACACAAAAATCAAGGCCAACACTCCAGTGAGGTGCTGTGCCATCCTAGATTATGTACTTTGGAATTAAGTTAAATTGAGGCCTTGCCTGCCCTCCCTGGTTGATGTGAAAGATACTATGGCACTATTCTAAAGAAGAGGAGGGGGATTTATCTCCGGTGGTGAGGCCAATATTTATCCCCCGATCCACATCACAAGAACAGATTGTCTGGTCAAAATCTAATTGCTGCCGTGGGAGCTTGCTGTGTACAAGTTGGTTGCTGCATTTCCTACATTACAACCATTGGCTACACTTCGAAAAGAATATTAGCATAATGCTTTGGGACACTTGATGGTTGTGGAAGATGCCACATAAATGCAAGGCTTTCTCTCTTTATATAAATGCAAGTCCTTCATTTATTTCTTTATGGTGTGTATGCCAGCAACACACAGTTAGGTCAATAAACCCAATAATCGAGAACTGGCTTGAGAAGCAGTGCCAGGAAATAGAATATGGGTGAATATGTGGGATTGAGGCTTGAAGAGGATCCAGAAAGTACACTCTCTCGGTCAACTGCTCACACTGGCAAATAGTCCCCCCTGAGGGCTGGCACCTTTATAATGACAACCTGGATCTCCAAGTCCATGGGAGCCAGTGGGACAATTATTTTGAGTGCAACACATTTAAGAATTTGGATGACCGCATCGAATCCCATTCCGTGTCCTGTCATTTTCTATCGATCCAGAGCAGATGATGTCGTCGTGAGCTGCCAAGCTAAATGATTGCTTCCCCTCAGAAACTGAACAGAGCCACAAAAATGGAAGGAATAACTTGGAACTAGTTTCCTCGGTTTTCAATCAATACAGAGAAAAGTATAGCAGCTTTCATTCACATCCACATGGCACAGGGCTGTTCATACAAATGATTTCAGTGCCAATTACTCAGAGGGAGTGCATAAATCAGCACCTATATTGCTGTCACAGAGACTGAGATGAGGAGGAGGAGCGGGAGATTTTTAAGGGGATGTAATTAATAATTAAATAGGAAAAAAAAAGAGTGCATCACAGGTCTGGAACTCATAATCGAAATATTGATTAATCAATTACAAAATCATTACCCCTTTAATTATCTTACCTTTTTTCTGACAATTGTCTCCATTTTTCATAATTTCCACGGGCATAATTAATTATAATGATTTCTGATTAGTCAGAAGTGACTCAGACAGACAGATCTGAATCTGAAGAATTGACGAGCTATGGCAAGATGGCTGTAAAGTCAAGCACGGATGTGCGTCTGGGCAGAATTCCCGGTCCTGCAGGGAGCCAGTTGTCACATTGGATGGGGGTTTATGAAGGGCATTCAGTGAAGCAGACACTGACAGTTCCACCACAAAGGGAAGCTGTCAAGCTTGCTGGGTGCCTTGGCAGTGCCAGGATTTTCATGTTTCTTCACCTGTCCTCCACTATCAAGCTCTTTGACATGTTCACAACATAGAAATTACAGGGGTTAGCCTGCAAACATTACTTACACTCCCTTTTGAATAATACCCTGCCAGGAATATACGAAAAGCACTTGACCCCAAAGCTTAAGTGGAATGTTCGATCTGTTGCCATCAGGCTCTGAACAAAGACATTTGTTATGGGGCTTCCATGTTCAGCCCTTGGCACATGGGGGGGGGGGAAAAAGAATCGCTCATTACTTCATTCCAATTTTTGACAACTTATTCGCGGGGTAGAATGTTCAGGTGGGTGGTGGGGGCGGGGGGGTGGGTTGCCGCCTGCGATCGGCCCCCGATCGCAATTACACGCTGAGAGGCTCAGCACTGCCAGGGTGGGGGGTGGGGGCGGTTGGGAAGGGGGCGAGCGCTGAAATCAGCGCGGGCGCTGGGCAGCGCAGAAAGAAAGCTCCCCGAAGGCAGGGGGCTCGGAGAGCTGGACGATTTTAAAATCGATAAAGACAGAACTCAACACCCAATAAAGAAAACGTCCACGCGTCGGAGTGAGTCACCCGGGCGTGGACCGTCATAAAAATCCTGTGCATCGATTTTTATCTTTTTTAAATTTGATTATGGAAAACTCATCCCGCCTTCAGAAGAAGTTTCCTGAAAAATGCAACAGCCGCCTGGCCGATTTGCCCGCCTGCCAACAGTAAGGTTGGATGGGCAGCGAAAAATCCCTGTTAATTGATCCCTCAGTGGCCTTGAAAGGCTGTTAATTGTCAGCGGGCTCACTGCTGACTCTTGCGCGCGGCCGCTGACTGAAGTATCGCACGAGGTGATGTCAGGACGCTCGGCCGACGTCATTGCGCACTATTTCATGTTTGAGCGTGTCGGGCGTGCGCCCGCACACCGAGTGGAAAATTCGGCCCCCGTGATAAAGCTTTTATTTGTGCGAACATTTGTAAGAACATTGACTTATATCCAGGAAATCTAATACAGATGCTGCAGTCGTAAACAATTGCCGCAGACTTGCATACTGGGAATCTGGACTGACCAGCGTTATCTGAGCGGGAAGTGGTCAATTCTATGAGCTGTTTTGATTTCCCAAGATAACTAAGATGGGAGATCGACCATCATGATCAACCTCATGCTAGGTGCTTCTCCCATTGGAGAACAGGCAATTTCAGGGACTGTATCTTTTAACGTGAGAGCAACAGAATCAAATTATAACTGATTGAAAATCCAAGAATGATGTGTTTGGATTTTTGATAGAAAGACACCAGTAAGCAGCAGCTTATTGGAAGGAATTCTATGCACTACTTTTGATTGTCGATGCTTCCTCGCTTTTTGATTTGTTTTATACCTCTTTCGATCTTGTGCTAATTCACACAAGCAGATGTATCTCAGTGAAGTGTAGAGAGAAAGCAACGAGTGACAAAATCTCATTCAAACCAGCTATATTTTTTCTGCAGGCTATTGTGTCAGCTGTAGCGCAATTAATGGAACGCTCCCCTCATGAGGTGGAAGGTCATGGATTCAATTCTCACTCCAAAGACTTGAGCAAAAAGCCTAGACTGACAATTCAGTTGCATACTGAGGGAGTACAACACCCCTGTAGGTGATGTCTATTGGATGAGATGTCTTTCCTCACTGGTGGATCTGGAAGTGCCACTATTTAATGGGAGAACAGGGGAGTTCTCCCTGGTGTCCCGGCCAATAGTTATCCCTCGACCAACATCATTAAAACAAAATCAGATTATCTCAGTGCTGTTAGTGGGGGCTTGCTGTGAACAAATTGGCTACTACTTTTCCTACATTACACAAGTGACTACAAAAGTACTTCATTGGCTGTAAAGTGCTTTGGGGTCTCCTGAGGTCATGCAAGATCTAAGGGGGATTTTCATTGAGTAGGGATGATTTGGGAGTCCTTTAAAAATGGTGGGCAGGCAGGCGGATCCCAATTCTGGGATTCCCTGCCCCATTCCCGGGCTGTCTGATTTTCAGGAATGCTTTTAAACAGTGCGGGCTGGTTCGGATCAAAAGCCCACACATGGCACTTTCTCCCTGGCCGTCCCCATTGCCAAGATAGGCATCTCCTTCTCCTCCGCCATTTGTATGATGTTGGGCCATGTATTTAAAGAGTTGTGGCTCACAGCCCCTCAGAGGAGCTGGGAGCCCTTGTCTGCTCGAGGGGACCTTTTAAACGGTCAGTACAAAAAGTCCTCTTCATGATCCTCATATCAAGGTCCCCACACCCACCCACCCCTCATGCCTTCCCATTGTCTGGCCATGCCTCTCATCCACCCCCATGACCCCTCATGCCCCTATGCCAAGCTCTGACCTTCCACCCACTCCCATCATGACCCCTCATGCCCTCATGCCAAGCTATGGCACTCCACCCACCCCCATGCCCCCTCATGCCAAGCTATGGCATTCCAATCCCCCTCATGGCCCTTCATGCCCCTATGTCAAGCTATGGCACTTCTAAGCCCATTGGTTCTATACAGTGTATAGTGGATCAATGAACCCTATAGTGACAGGAGAGTATGGAAAAAAAACTTTTTCAAAAAGTTATTCATTCATTACTTTCCACTGTGTTAAAAAAAAGTCATTTCATGACATCGTATTCATCAGATTTCACATCTTCTGCTAGCAATTTCCCCTAAACCTGTTAACAACAGCTATCATGAAAGGATAGATCTGCTTTATTTTGTGTGTCATGTAACAGAAGGTGTTTTTTGGCGGATAAACTGTAAACCCGTTTTTGACTGGACAATATAACGGAGGAAAGTTTTACCAGACTGCACACAGTGGGATCACAGCGAGGGGCAGGGTCATCAGGCGGAGCTGTGTCGGTCTCTTCCTGACCATGCCTTACCATCGGGGAACTGTGCTGGCACCTGGACTGACTTCAGGTAGGCCTTCCAGCAGGCAGCAAAGGCACCAACAAGGGCTATTATACCAGGCGGTTGGCATTTAGCTCCTGGTGAACTGATCTCCCCTGGCACTGGGCTGGGAGGCTGCCAGCTGAACGAAGGTAGCTTCCCAGTGCTAAAATGGGAGGGGTTGTAGAGGGGGTTTGGGGGGGGTGGGGAGGTGGAAGAAAGATTATTTTTACCCAAAGAGGGGGCTGCAGGCTGGGAAAGCAATCTCTGTGGACCTGCCACTCCATCAAAACAATTTCTCCGTTTTTACAAACCGTCTTCGGCCTATCTGGTGTAGGCTGCAAGGTCCTTGCCTTCCTAAGCAGCGGCCTTGTTATGTTTTACAGTTGGATCGCTTTGCTCGCGAACTCAGTTACACGCCTATCTAACGGCTGGTGAGTTGGTAACAATATACTGCAGGTCCAGAGGGCAATATAAGGTGAAGCACATACTGTTTATTTACACAGACAATAGAGCACTAACATGGTGGTGTGTGCTTCTCCAACCAGACTCTACTCTAAACTACCTTTAACATTGTAGCCTACACTACCCAGCAATTGGGTCAGGTGGTCAATCTGCTCACCTTCTCTTAAAGGTGTACTGCACCTCAGATTACCACAAGCCTGCTCCTGCTCCACTCCTGGTGGCACTGCTGAGATGCCAGCACTCTAATTGGGCCAGTGACTCTTGGAGGGAGGGGGGGTTGGCATCTGCTCCAAACAGGATGGCAACCCTGGTGGCAGCTTATTCCTGATCTGCCACAGGTAAAATCAAGAGGGAAGTCCTGCTGACTGGACATCCATGTTGCTGACATGTATTCCTAGACACAGCTAGGACGCTGACCTTTTGTGGAAAATTCTGCCCAATCTTTTGCAACGGGGGATAGTTTAAATTAATAATATATTCTATTTTTATGAATTCTCATACTGCTACACAATCTACACTGAAGATCATCTAGTTTTACAATTTTCTATGTTAATGAGATATTCATTATGTCATGGAAATTGTACTGTTATCTTGGTTATATAATAACTGCTGCAAAATATTAGTTAGCAATTTAGAAGATTACACAATTACTGAACACTAACCTTCAGACATTTTAAACAGTGAACAAACAGTGGGGATGGTTACTCTGCCTTTCAATGGCCAGTTGAAGTTAATCTGTTTACATCGTTTTAGTTCCATGCCTTTCCAGGATTTAATCAAGACAGCTTGACTGGGGATACCTTGAGTGACAGAGGAACATATTCAGGCTAGTCAGTTGAGAAAAATTCTAGCACGCAGTGGTTTCACAATTTCCATCAAGCTCTCAAGACTATTCGGAATGAAGGCAATACCTTAGCTGAGAGTCAGAGGGATAGTTATAGGTTGGGTAAGTAGCCATAGTCCACAAGGAACCAGAGGCATCTTCTCTTCATTGGAGAGACAATTGGTTATATAACTTGGGAGCACCAATCCATGTCAAGCATTGGACAGAGGAGGAGGCAGGTCCCAAGTCCACCTCAGCCAGAATGGGAATTGAACCGATGCTGTTGGGCATTATTCTGAACCACACAAACGTCATCTGAGCTAACCAGCCCCCTGGGTCAATTATAACATTGGACACGGCTTCAGTTTCCTTTTTCAACCTCTTCATAGTGACTGGATGTGATGCTGTACCAATTACCTTGTAATTAAGAAACAGAGTACTGGGGGAAATTTTCTGCTGTTTTGCCTCTTGCAGCTATGATATCTACTTGTAACTTTGGAAATCCTTCCGGCTAGCCCTGAGAGGATAAAACCAGTGAACCTGCCTGCCTTATAGTTACTTAAATTCGAAGGCTGAGTTTGATGTTGCTGCAGCCAGGAGCACTTCTTGTGCATGTATTTTCACTGCCTCCAGTGATAGGAGTTGCAGCCTGCAAGACCCAAGATGTGTTCAAAGAAAGGTCAAAGATTTAATAACAAGACTGGTAACCAGGGCTGAGTCTAATGCGATTTCCGTTTCAGCATCGAAAGACATTAATTGCGTGAAAGCCACACACCGTTTTAACACGCAGGAAGAAACGGATATTTTACAGCACCTACCACGCTGAGCTGTGCTTTGTCGGCACAATCTTTGATTCGACCCTGTTTGTTTTTGCAGCACCACCCCGCACCCCCACCCCCCCCCACACCCCCAACCCCCCAACCTTTTCCAACATAAGTGATTTCAGGGGCAGCATTTTACGCCCCCATGGACAGGCGGGCGCCCGACCCGATGGAGTGTAAAATGGTGCCAGATGACAGCGGGCGAGCGTCCCAGCTACATCGAGCGCTCAGGCGATACTTTGTTCGACGGATGCGCACAATAGTCGGAAGCGCGCCCGCCGACAATTAAACGGCGCAATTAGGCCCATTAGCGGCGCAATTGTCTCCGATTTTCCATGGCCCCCGTCCAGCCTTACGGTTGGCGGACGGGCGAATCGGACCAGGCGGCCTTTCCATTTTCCATCGAACCTCATCATTTTCAGGCCTGCAGGTCCCTGAGGCGGCCACCTGCCTTCGGGTAGCTCTCTCGTCCAGCGCCCGCCCGCCTGCGCCCACGGTGACACCATCGCCTGCCCTCTCTCCCCGCCCCCCCACAACCCGGCAACACCGAGCTTGTCCACCAATTAACGGCCAGCCAATGGGAATCACGATCGGGGTCCGGTTCCCGGCCGCCCCTGGGCTCGCCGATCGTGTGCGCCCACCAAAGGTAAAATTCAGGCCCGGGTTTCACTGAGCCTCTGGGTAGCCAGACTGAGAAGCCCCGCGTGGGGTGGAGACAGGGCCTTGCCTGGTGTGGGGACAGGGCCTTGCCTGGTGTGGGGACAGGGCCTTGCCTGGTGTGGGGTTGGCAGAGGAAACAGGCCAGCAAGGGACAGGTGGCAAAAAAAAAGGGTAGTGCAGGAAATGGGGGTGAAAACCAGTTGTGGCACTGGCTGACAGGCTCACACCAATGACACTGAAGGGAGAACCCACACCGTGCCAGCGGACAGAGAGTGAACACATTTACACGTGCAACTGTTCCTGGCGCCTGGCTGATAAAGGTCAGGAGTTACAGTGATTGTGGAATGATCAAGCTGCTCCATAAATTTCCCTTTTGCACAATTGAGAGTACAGCATGGGAATATTGGTGAAATATATACGTGACAGCTATTTTTAACACCAGATTGTAGATCTCAGGGCAGCACTCGGATGGTTTGCAATTTATTTTGCTGTCTCCTACTTTAGGGGTAATATTGTTGGGTGACTTGTTGGAGGGAAATGGAAGTGTTTGTGAAATCAGCTGTCTGATCCACCAGGGATATTTATACTGACATTCCGAGCATCCCAAAAAGCACTGGCTTGACCTTCCGCACTACAGGCTCTG
Source organism: Carcharodon carcharias (assembly GCF_017639515.1). Lineage (NCBI taxonomy): Eukaryota > Metazoa > Chordata > Chondrichthyes > Lamniformes > Lamnidae > Carcharodon > Carcharodon carcharias. Next base: position 14,739,658 of record NC_054481.1, on the reverse strand, counting down.
CCAGTGATATTCCAGCATAACTCAGCACCAGTGTTATTGGCAGACACTATATCCGATAAGGGTAAAGGATATATCCTGGTTTACCTCTGGCTAATAAAGGACAAACATTAATGAGTTCACCACATCCTCTGCAAACTCAGTCGTGTGACTCTCTGCAAATCGGGAGTGGCGTTTAACAGGCGGCTATTTCACTGTCACTTATTTCACACCATTGTCCAGAGTTAATGATTTCTCCCTCCCTCCTTTCTTAAATAATGGAGTTCCATTTTTCCCCCATACAGCAGTGTGTGTGTATCTACACCACAAGGACATGAAGGCACCTTTAAAGGCAATTAGGGAAGAGCAATAAATGTTATCTTTGCCAGTGACACCCACTCCCGATGAAATAGTAAATAAAACATTCCTCTGTCGTCTTTTAGAGTAAACCACTCTGGACTGTTCCTAAAATACCTGCTGTGCATTCAGGAGGAGGGAAAATTCTTTAACAAATAAATGTAGACTAGAGTATTATGCTGGCCTCCCAGAAGTATCTCCCCTGCCTCTCATGGTGGAAAGGAGTAGTGCAGGAGACAGCGCCCTCCTGTTGATGTCCTAAATGTCACTATAAAACTTCAAAGGGAGTGCTTATTCCCCGTGCAAGCTTGTCACAACATCCACAGGGTAGGATAGCCCTGCTGGCTATGGTTCTGGGTTGGTAATCTCGAGACTACAAATTTATATGATGCCACCATGACAAGTTGTGCAATTAAACTCGATAAACGTGATTGTCAACAAACACCAGGAATAAAAACGACAACGGAAATTGTCATTTTATTATGAATAGCTAACTGATTCACTCATGTCCTTCAGGGAATAGAACTGCCATGCCGCTCCACTCTTGTCTACATGTGCTTCATCGATCCAGCCTGGCCCACATGTGATCCCGATTCCACGTTGTCTGGTTGACCCTAAATACCCTCAGGGTAGTTAGGGACGGACAATCAATTCTGCCTTGCACATCTCAAGAATAAACAAACAAAATTGGAGACCTGCAGGGCAGGGCAGGGGGTGGGGGGCGGGGAGGTGGGAGGAAGGGCAGTAATGCGATCACAAGCTTTAAGAGCAAAGAATGCTCTAAGTAAGGCCATGATTTTCATTGACAAGATATGAAAATTCCTGCAAGCTTTGAAGCCGTCAGAATGATTTTTTAAAAATCATTCGCAGTCGTTCAATAAACACGGGAGCATTTTCTCCCCCTTGTGGGGGGAAGTGCGGGAGTGGGCGCCAGTGGCCAGCCTTCCGATCAGTGCCCCCGGTCGGGGGGTGGGGGGGGGGGGGTGGGTGGGGCTGTGCCGCCATTTTATGTGAGTGGGCCAATTAAGGCCCGCCCAGCGTGATATCCGCTATGCACTCCCTGTGCGGGCAGAGGGCGGGATTCCCTCAGCCGGGAGTGCACTCTTTCACACGTGCACACAAAAGGGCGCACAGGTCCCCTTGAGGCAAAGTGCTGCTTCAGGGAGATCGGCTCCAGTTCAAAAGTTGACAGAAAGGTAATAAAACAATTCCCCTGCCATCTCCCCTCATGTGACACTGTCACATGAGCTGGGGACATGTCCTTGACTTTTATTTAAACACCCCCACCCCGTGGAAGAGGTTTCATGCTCTTTCCGAGGCCTGCCTGTGCTCCCGGCCTGCCCACCAACCCTAAGCTTGGACGGGCAGGTCCATCAATCAGGCTAATTAGTTTTTAGTAGGCCACTGAGCTGAAAGTCTAAATGACGCGGGGTGACTTTGGCACACACGCCCGACATACCCCCCCGTCACTTGGGGGGTCGGCGAATGGGCCCCGCCCCCTCTCACCGACCGGAAAAACCGGCCCACAATCTTTTCTGAGTAAATCCCATCTGTTCCTGTGCCTTTGAAAGTGCCACGTCCCTCACAAGATTAAACTCTAACAGAATTTTAAGTGGATTTGATGAATAATTAGCAAACGTTGAATCGCAGAACTCCTTTGCTCGAGTATCACATTTGGACAGAGTTCCTCAAGTTTCAGTATGCAACACGTCAGATCTGGGCTGGAGAAACCAATCAGCTGCAAAATACAGAGCTGATTAACGCTGGCGTATGTAAAGTTCTTTAAAACCATAACAGATTTAGCAATTTATTTTCATTTTGCTCAGTTAGGAACTTGAACGCCAGTGCAGTGTTAAATCTGTGCATCTCCAATTTGACACAATTTGTGCCCACGGCTTTATCTGTTAACAGCTCCTTCAAAGTAAGTTTGCAGTTTCCAATAGATTTATGCAGTAATAAGGTGTGTGTATTCCCCCTAATCGTAGAGTCTCCCCATTGTGCCAAGGGTAGGTGACAGAAAATGGGCAGATGTTACGTTCCATGGGGCAGGGAGGTGTGGGCATTGAAGAGGGAGTGCAGATCGGGTGCTCAACTGCACACTCAGGAAATGAAGCATTAAACGGACAAAATTGAGATCAGGTTGGACCGAATAATAGTGTCTTTTTCTTCAAAATTAATGGCAAACATTTTCCATGCATGTCATGTTTGAGAGTCAGTGATGTATTATGATTGGGATTCTATCAAATACCCAAGCTGTTCTCGAACATTATATCTGAATTGCATGAGATTTGTCAAATCCAACAATCAATGCTCAATCCCGAGAGACAACTTGCCGAGCTTTTCACTGAACCCAATCATAATAACGTCTCTTCCACTTTAGTCAGGCTTGTGAAATGCAACTGTTTTTTAAAATTGCCATTTGCAATCTCTGTGCTCGCTTCTGGAAACTGGGCTGGTAGGGGTGATAATTGTCTCACATTATCAGTTTTCAAAGAACGGACCTCAGGAAGGTTCACACAGGAATTGCAGGAGCCGTTATAGGCTATCAGATTCCTGCTCACTTGCTAGCACCTCATTTCCACTCTTGACCTCAACAATGATGGGAGTGTTTCACTTTGGAGAGCTGGCACTTGCACTCAAAACCTCGGATAGAGGGTTCCAAGGAGCATCCCCATATTTGAAGGGGGCGGCTCACATAGAAGAGGCTGAAAGCTACTGCTTTGAGACTTGGTTCAGGATCGAATGGGGAGTTTATATCAGTCATAAGCTGCCAATTCACTCACAGCTGATGCATGAGAGATCCTGGTGTGTGTACAGCATTGTGCCTCTTCGTTCACTCGCACGGACAAGGTGATCTACAGCAGTGGTGCGCACTGTGGCCTGTGGGTCACATGCAGCCCATCAGGGTTCTGAGTGCGGCCCACGAGATACTTTGCTGACCATTGCCCATGAACAGGGCTGCCAGATTCCGCTGGTTTCTGTCCATGTAGTTTTTTTTCCTACAGGTATTACTAAAGTTATACACACGCCAAGCAAGGGCGAGTGAAGTGAGGTGCATGCTGATTGTACACAACATTGGCCGTGAGAGCCGTGCGCTCCCTCTGTGTCCAATCAAAGTGCTGAAACAGTTCAGTCGGCACACACCCTGCAAATTCTTATTCATGGGGTCATGGTCGGTGCACATGTCCGATTTCAATCTGGCTGCCCACTGAGATGAATGGCCACTCACTAGCCTCAGTTGCCCATCATTGGCCTACGGTATCAACATTATTCAAATGTTTGACCAAAGCTTGAGCAGCACTGCACGTGTACAGGTACTTAATTATATGCTATGTACAATATTGTGCAGAATATTAAAGTGGAGCCAGAAAATGCTCCATTCTCTACAACACACATTCAGTGTGCTTACTGGAATGTACATAGACTGCATTTACATTGGGCACAGAGCAGGGTGTGCATTTATTCCCGGGATATTGCGTCAGTTCCAGTTGTGATTTGTAATCAGGATGATGGTGCTCCAGTTTCAAGCCAATATTTCATAACGCTGTTTTCGGAGGCAGAACAGTTAAATCAGGTTGAAATGTGGCTGCATCATACCAAGCAGAAAATCAGCTTGGCAAGCCCGGTACAAAGCGGACATCAACTCCTGTATACGTAGGCTGCAAGCTGAGTAATGTCAGAACCATTCATGGCAGAGGAATCAAAGCCTGGTAACACGGTAAACTGGGTTAGTGATGAAAGGTCATCGGCCTGAAACGTTAACTCTTTCTCTCTCCAAAGATGCTGCCTGGCCTGCTGAGCATTTCCAGCATTTTTTGTTTTTATTTCAGATTTCCAGCGTCCAAAGTATACGCTGGGTTAGCGACAGGCAATTCAGTTATCAGGCAGTGCAGATCAACTCAGCATTCGTCTGAGTGATGTACAGTCAGTGTCCTCAACTACGGAACAGGAAAGAATCCACCAGGATTTCAGTTCCCTATTGCTACCCAGCCACCCCTGCTCTTAAATGTGCCCGATTATCACCATTGGATGAGAACAGGACTCAGCTGGGCTGAAAAACCCTCTCGGCCAAAAATAAGTCGTCAACATTCGTAAACTGAAAACAGAAAGTGCAGGAAACTCTCAGCAGCTCAGGCGGCAACTGTGGAGAGAGAAACAGTTACAGTTAACGTTCCAGGGCGATGAATTTTATCATCCCCAGTACTTGTGGGGAGATGGAGCGACAGCGGGCAAGGGGGAAGACGTAAGTCCTGCCAAGGTTAACAGCGAGGAAAGATTATCATGTTTAGACTCCATTTCCAGCCCATCAACCAGGCAGAGTGATAGGCTGGTCAGCTGCCAGGTGAGAAGCCTGCGGTAGGAGGCCGCATGCAAGGACCATTCGGGACCTTCCCTGGCAACCAGGAAGTATCAAAGACAAGCGCAAGCAACAAACAGGAGGGAGGGGGAACTAGGAGAGAGGGTGGGGAAGGAGGTAGTTGCACCGGCGATCGGGAGGGATGGAGAACAGTCTTGGAATCGCGAGTTTGGAGAGGGGGGGACAAGAGTCCGCCAATTGCAGCAGATAATTTGCTTGAGGGACCGGGCTGACTCTTCCTGGCCCAGAATCAGTGCTCGAAAGAACTGCTTCCGTCTCCATTTAGCTTCTGGATATCCTGAGCCCTGGGAAAACAGGTCCTCATCAGGCTTCCAACTGCATTGTGGGAGCCTGATTTAAGTATCATTTTGAGACGCCCCCCTGTCACGAGCAGGACACAGACATGTCACACAATCCACCGCTGCAAAAGTGGCGGCAGGCACAAACGTAGCAGGTTGGGGATGGGTTACATGATTTTTGATTCTTAACCACTGACCTCCTCTCACCTTCTTTTGTGGTTGCAGGCAAGATGGTGGCTAAAACTCCCCCAGTCGTCTGGAATGACCAATGGGCAAAGGGACAAGAAGGTGGTCAACACTGACTTCAGAAGGAGAAGAAGGAGAGAACAATGAACTGTATACATTCACGACACAAACATCCCCGAAAATTGCGGGTTACAAATTTGGACAAAAAGTTATTGGTTTTAGTGCTTCCTTGCTACATTTGGAAGGATTCTGTGACTCTCACAGTAAAACATGCTCAATCATCCTGATAAACCACTTACCTGACCAGAGCCTAAATATAGAGCCAGTGACAGAGACATTCATCTCCCACTCATGACTTATATATAGAATGCTGCTAACATTAAATTTAGATTTGCAGGTCAATTAGACAACATATATTGTCCTCAATATTCAAAGTCCACAGTCCCTCATGAAAACCCAATAAGCATTGATCACAATGTGCTAGGGCTATATAGGACAGGCAAAGACAGTTGAGGCACACATCAGAGCGAAAGAGTTACAGTAAAGTTTCTGCTTGTGTTACAAAATGCATGAATTCTACGTAAAAAGTGCCAGTCAGTGAAATAAGTAACACTCAGCCCCCATAAACATTCATACATTTTCACTTTTGGGACAACTGAATGTGCTCCACATTCTGTAATTATTAATAAATTCTTCCATTAGACGGCTCATTTCTGCTGTATCTTTGTGGCCCAATTAGAGTCCAACAAATTCACTCTTAGAATCTTCCTCCCATGCAATAGGATCAGTTCTTCACATTTTGCAAAACACATCACCAAGATATGAATTCCATTTTCAATGGCTTGGGAATAAATTACAAAATACCAATGGAAAAGGCAATCTGTTCCACACCAGAAAGTTTGTTTTCCCCATTGTAAATCTGCTTATTCTCATAAGCTTGTTGAACATTACAACCATGTTATATCTTTCAGTAGCTTATGTATATAGGACATACAGGACAATCATCTTTGGCAAACATGCTAAGTTATGGTGGTGAGCTGGAGGAGAAAACTGCTTTTAATTAACCCTTCCTGTGTTTTAGTTAAAGTCCGCTGAGGGTCTGCCCAGATTCAGCAGCGACACTGCAGAGCGACCGAGACCCAAGCAACCCGTAAGAGTCATTGGTATGTAATGGGAACAACCTGGGTAATTTTATCCCCTCCCCACCCCCACCCCCACCAAAAATGGGTGGGTTTGATTTGGGTGGGAGGGTAAAAAGTTAAAACTCTAAAACAGCAACCCAACCTGTCTCAATCACAGCCACTTCCAGTTTTAACAAGAAGGGAAATTATCTGTTCTCAGGACATTGTTTGGTTTTTGAAACCAATCCAGGAGACTGCATACCTTCATTTTAACAGGATTTCTATTCTTAACAGGGTTGGATTTACCAGGAGAAGCTCCAGGCACACCTAAAAAAAGAGGTAAACTGGTGAAGCCACAACACAGAAGTACATCGTTCTAAACGGCAGAAGCAGCACGCAATAGACGGAGCTAAGCGACCCCACAACCACTGGATCCGATCAGTCCTGCCACATCCAGTTATGAATGGCGGTGGACATGTAAATAACTAACCCGAGGAAAAGGATTCACAAACACCCCAAACACGAGGAAGTCCAGCCCGTGAGTGAAAAAAAGACAAGGCTGGAAAATTTGCAACCACCTTCAGTCAGAAGTGCCAAGTGGCTGATCCATCTTGGCCTACTCTGCAGGTCCCCAGCATCACAGATGCCAGTCTTCAGCCAATTTGATTCATCCTACATGATAACAAGAAATGGCTGAAGACGCTGGATGTGCAAAGTGCCCTGACAACATTCTGGCAATAGTACTGAAGACTTGTGCTCCAGAACTTGCTGCACCCCTAGCCAAGCTGTTCCAGTACAGCTACAACACTGGCATCTACCCTACAATGTGGAAAATGGTCCGGGTATGTCCTGTCCACAAAAAGAAGGACAAATCCAACCCAGCCAATGACAATCTCTATTCTCAATCGCCAAAGTAATGGAAGGCGTCACTGACAGTACTATCAAGCTGCACTTTAGAATAACCTGCTCACCGATTCTCAGTTTGGGTTCTGTACTCAGCTCCAGACCTCATTACAACCTTGATCCAAACATGGACAAAAGAGCTAAATTCTGCAGGCACACCGTCTCCAACCCCAGCCCAGCTCCACAGGTTTTACCTGGCAGCCTGTTGGGCTGCTCTGGGTAAAGCCCCAGCGGTGGCGAAAGGAAGTCCTTAAATGGCCACCAATTGCTACTTAAAGGGTCTCAATTGGCCCACAAATGAGCAGGCCACTGCCACTGCAGCAGGTGGGGGTAGACTCCAGGAATGATGCCGCTGGCATGGCACCCACCCTCTCTGCCTGCCACCCTGCCCTGGGGGAGGGTTGTAAAATTCCAGCCTATAATCTCATGGCACTATTCAGAGAAGAGCAGGGGGAGTTCCCCTGGGGTCCTGGTCAATACATAGCCTAAATGCTGCCAAGCTGGTATTTGTTTTGGCTCCTATAGGTCTCAGTCTCGGCTGCTGCTGGGTAAACTACACACTGAGCGAGCTCCATGCTCGTTGTGGGAGAGGAGTGGATACTTGTGGGAAAGTAAGTCTGCCTTTAGTTGTCTGCTATTTAATGATAAATCCAGCAATCTTGCAATAGATATACACCAGAGCTTACTCTTGCACAGTATGTAGAGAATTAGCAATGACAGATGCAGGCCAAGCAAGGAATACTGTTTTCACAAGTGAATTTTTGATTTAATTAGTTCTTGATTAAAAATCATAAATCTCACTCCACATTGATTCAACAATGGAAAAGATTCATAGCCCACCAGAGCCTCTGACATGAAGTACCATCTACAATTCTGTCTGGTTTGCTTACAAAATGCAATCAAAATAACAAAACCAGACAGACAAAGCAGCCAGCAGTTTCTCCAGCGCACTGGACAACGATTATGCATCTGCAGCAGCTGAATTGATATCATGCAGAGGGATATTTAATAAGACGCACAAATCACGTCCCACTCATAGGGCGGAATTTTCCACGCCCACTGGTGTCGGGCGAGATCAATGGTGAGAGCAGGCAATACTGCACGATCGGCTCTCGCGAGGTCGTGGAACCAGTTCCCAATCGTCCGCTTAACCCGCTGGGGGTGGGCTGCGTTTCCCGCCATCGGATGTTGGGAACAGCACTGTCACACATCAGCCTAACCTTATCAGGCCAGCCCACCAGGACCATCAGCTCTGCCCCGCTGGATCGTCTGTCCGCCATGTTGGCGGGAGAGCATAGCAGCACATTAGCAACGCGCACTTGGGGGCCCGCACTTCGAGGGGAGCTTGGAGGCGAGTGCACAGTAATGTTTTGCAGCACTCAGTAGGGGCGACTGTTGGACTTCGAGCTTGAGGGGCACTGGGGTGGGGGGGGGGGGGGGGGCGGGGGTTAAGGGCAGACCTGCCGTTGAGGCGACTTGTGGGGAGTGGGGCAAGGGCCTGCCATTGAATATAGCACACAAGCATTCAGGGTGGGGGTTAGGGTGGGTGAGGGAAGTGGTCACACATTAGTGAAAGCTGTAGAAAGTGATCATTCCTCTGCAGCTGAGACAGTTCAGGTACAGCCACATTGATATGATTGGAGTCGGGCTTCTAGCTTCTCTGCCCATCCAAGCAACACAGAGACATCAAAATGCCACCAAGTGCTCTAGAGCTTTTCACTGCCGCACCCCCACAGCACACAGACTGCAAAGTCATGAGCAATTTAGTAGATGGCAGAACAGTTGGACGACTGCGAATGTTGTACAATCTCCTTGCGAACGCTGGCCATGGAGCAGTCACTGCTGGAAATGCTCACAGCCCCCTTGCAATATCAGCATCCCGGTTTGGACCAGTTTCCCCCATGGTTCAAGCTAACAGTGCAGCCTTGCAGTGCGGGTTGGAGAATGACTGTGCCTAACCTGAGGGCACAGCACGCAGTCCAGTGGGCAAAGCTGCTGCCAGTCGGTCAGGTGGAGTGGGGGGGAGGTGGTGGGGTTTCGGGCAGCTCACTAAACTCTGGCCATCCAAGTGGTGACCAGCATTCTGGGAAACATTAAGGGGCCTTCAGACTTAAACCAGGAGAGGTTCTTAGTACACCCACGCTAACCACGTGTATCTCTCCTTCATCCTGCAGGAGGAGTACATCAGGATCATGATGTCTAGTGAACTAGCTCAATGCCTGATGGCCGACAGAGAGTGAAGAAGACGGAGGAGAGTGTGACTGAGGCTCCTGGCTGTGCAGATACAGGAGCAGCACCCTCAGGAAGAAGGGGCAGCTGGGGCTCCTGCACACGGCGCCCAAGAGACACAGTGAGCCATTGCTGTCTAGAGACACCCAGGGTCTATAGACGTCGCCTTTCATTCCTGCAGATGACTGAGAACCAGGGTCTCCGAAGACTGTGCACGTCCAGGGAACTGGTCACTCACATCTGCCAGTTACTGCAGGATTTAGCGTCACAGGGATATGGAGGGCATCCACTGCCAGTGGCTGTTTAAGTGACCATGGTGCTAATTTCTATGCCAGTGGCTCCTTTCAGGGCTCCACAGGTGACCTCTGCGCAGGCCTCCACCCACAATTGCAGCCATGAGGTCACGGATACCATCTTCTCCATGGCACACAGCTTTATACATTTTACCCAAGACCAGGACAGCCAGGATACAAGAGCGATTGGGTTTACCCAGATCTCGGGTTTCCCACAGGTGCAGGGTGTGACTGACTGCACTTATGTGGCTCTCACATCTCTGTGTCAACACATGGTGAACTACATCAGCTGCAAGTTCTTCCATTTGCTGAATGTGCAGCTGGTGTGCGACCACCAGAAACACATCCTGCAGGAGTGCACACTGTTTACAGGCAGTGTGCACGACTCCTACATTCTCAGTCAGTCACAGATCCCTGGAGTCTTCAGGGGTGCACAGAGGCTGCAGGGTTGGCTCCTTGGGGACAAGGGCACCCACAAAGGCTGTGGCTGATGACACCCTTGAAGCAGCCTCAGACTGCAGCAGAGCGACGCTATAATGAGGCTCATGCAGCAGCTCACAACTTGGTGGAACAGACCATCAGGATGCTGAAGATGAGGTTCCAGTTCCTGGACCGGTCTGGTGAAGCCCAGCAATACAGTCCACATCATTGTAGTCTGCTGTGCCCTTTACAACCTGGCGCTGCAACGGGGAGACGAACAGGCTGAGGAGGAGATGGGGGAGCTGGAGGTCTCCTCTGATGAGAAGGACACTGATGGGGATGAGGCTGAGGAGGTCCTCGGAGGTGACAATGACAGAGATGAGGCCCTCGCACTGGCTAGACAAGGCAGGCACACTAGGGAGGCCCTCATAGCTGCTAGATTTGTGGAGGATGATGACGACATGCAATGAGGTGACCCCATAGATACTCACATTGCATTTGTGAACGTTTGACTTTATCTTGGCTTATGGCAGCACTAATATCCTCTGTGAGAACGCTGCTGTCATGGAAATGCTGTGGAGGCCCTAATAGTCACTCGATCACAGGAGGATGATGGCGACATAGAGTGAGGACACTCCATAAATCTTCACATAGCCTCTGAGAATGGCTGACTCCTGTCTGTCCAAGGGCAGCTCATTTGCCACCATAATAGCTACGTGCAATTGCCTTTATTTTAGAAATTCCAGGATGTGCACTGTGAAATTCAGATAGCAATGCCTTTCATCCTTGTGGAGGAACAATCACCAGAGCTCCCCACAACAAAATACCTTCCTGGTGGTTATCTCATATCTTCTCTGGGAATACAGTTTCATTTCATCAAATTCCTGCCTTTGTGACCAACCATAAAGAACTTGGCTCCTCACTTTGGATAAGACTGGGTATCGGTTCATCCGATCTTACAATTTGACTTCCAGGTCTATGGATAAAAGTATATTCATAGGCTGCTAAGATCAATCCCAACTTTGTACTCTAGCTGACGCAATAGGGGGTATAGCCTTGTTTTTACCAAATAGTCTTAATAATGGCTTGTGGCCCGTTATGATGGCAAAATGACAACCATGTACAAATTGCTGAAACTTTTTAACACCTGAAATGGTTGCTAGGCCTTCTTTTTCAATTTGTGAGTACTTTTTCTCTGCAGTACTGACACATATCCTATAGGTCGTACTGACCCATCATCCATTCGATGGGAAAGCACTGCTCCCACTCCATAAGGTGATATGTCACACGTTAATATCATCTCTTTCTTTGGGTCAAACTGTAACAACAGTGTAGAAGATCGTAGCGACTGTTTCACTTTTGTGAAAGCTTCTTCTTGTGGTGTTTGCCATGATCATCTCTAATTTTTCTTAAGCAAGTAATAGTGGTGCTAGTACTGTCGACAAACTAGGGAGAAAGCATCCATAGTAATTGATCATCCCCAAGAATGATATCAGTTCAGATATATTCCTTGGTGCTGGGGCTACTTTAATGATTTTCACTTTTTCTTCAACTGGATGTAAGCCTTGTGAATCTTCCTTGTGACCTAGGTAAGTTACCTCTTTTGCCTGGAATGTGCACTCTTCCCTCTTCAATCTCACTCCAATCTGCGCAAAACATTTCAGAACTTTTTCCAAGTTCTTCAAATGTCCCCTTTCAGTGAGTCCAGTCATGAGAACATCATCCAAATAAACTACAACATGGGGCAATCCCTGTAATAAATTTTTCATGGTTCTTTGGAATATGATGCAAGCTGAACGTATGCCACATGGTAAACAATGGTAAAATGGTATCGATACAATCCCCTCTGTGTATTTATGGTGACAAACTTCCGGGATGCCTTCTCTAACTCCAATTGCTGGTATGCATGACTCATATCTAACTTTGTGTAGACCTTTCCACTTGCCAGTTTGGCATATAAATCTTCTATTTTAGGTATGGGGAGTCAATCCAATTTTGCCACTTTGTTAATTATTAATTTATAGTCCCCGCATATTCTAATACTTTGCTCAGGGTTGAGAACAGATACAATTGGAGCTGGCCAATCTGAAAATCGTACAGGTTGTATCACTCCCAATTTTTCTAATCTGTCCAGTTCGGTGTCTACCTTATCCCGCATTGCATAAAGTACTGGCCTGGCCTTCATGAATCCTGGTGTTGCCTCTGGATCTACATGAATCTTTGCTTGTAGTCCCTCAATTTTTCCAAGTTCTTCCTTGAAAACTAGGCATAGTTTTGTAGTAGCTGAGATAGCCCATTAGTTCTGGGTTGGAAGATTTCAGTCCATTCCAATTTAACTTCTTTTATCCAGTTTCATCCAAGGAGACTAGGCCCTTCACCTGCTACTACCATCAAGGGTAAGCTCTCTGTTTGACCTCCATAATGTACTGTGGCTTTATATATACCCTTGACCTGTATGTCTTCTTCTGTGTAGGTTCTTAATTTTTCATCAGTTTCTTCTAAATTCAGCTTACGTTCTCCATGATTCAGTTATTTGAAAGTATGCTCACCAATCACCATAGTGGCTGCACCGTTATCCACCTCCATTCTGATAGGCTTCTCGTTCACACTCATGGTCACATAGATAGGCTCCATTCTTCCTACCTTTAAATTATGTAGTGAACAGATATCAGCATCTAGTACTTCAGGCTTTTCAACACTGTTTATCTCATGGAGTTTTTACTTTTGTCTGGACGTCTGCCTAATTCTGTCTTTATGATGTCTCATGAGGTGTCCATTACGATTGCAGAAGAAACATTCGATCTTCTTAAACTGGGATTCAGTCCAGGATTGTCTGCTTCCATCTCTGTCACTATAATGCCATGTTTTTGCTGCTGAATTATCCCTGTTAATTTGTCTGCTAGCCGTGGCTGCTTCCGCTTTAGAGCAAAGCTCTGCACTTTCATGCTCCTTTTGTTTGAGGCCTTGCGCCCAACGTGGATATCAGTGTCATTTTGCGCTCCTCGAATGGCTTCTGAGTCTCGCACTGTACCTTCCAATGCCAGAGCAATTTCCGATGCCTTCTGAAAACCTATATTTGTTTCAGCAAGTAATCTCTTCTGAATTGCATTTTCGTTTATACCGCACACCAAACGATCTCCATGTATATCATTAACAGATGTACCAAACTCGCTATATTCAGATAATTGTTTCAGATTTGCAACATAACAGGCAACAGCCTCCCCCGCAGCTCTATTTCTTGAATTAAATCTAAACTGTTGCATCGTCACCGGTGGCTTGGACTGGTAATGATTTTTTATGAGGTTCACTAAGTCATCAAAACTTTTCAAGTCTGGGGCACTGGGCGCTAACAGATTCCGAATTATTCCGTCTGTCTTCCCCCCACGTGTGGACAGAAGGAGCATGCGCCTCCTCCTCCCCAGCAATGTCGTTCGCTTGGAAGAGGAAGGCGAGGCATTCAACATAGTGAGACCAGTCGTCTGAGGTTGGATCGAAAGGCTCCACTCTTCCGAATTATGGCTTGCTTTGAGGGGATTATTCCAATGCTCAGAAGAAAACATTCTTTCACTAATGACCACCGTGTGAGGTACAGCTCGATTTCAGCTCCTCTGGGTTCCTTCATTCTTTCGCACTTTCCATCTCTTTGTTTCCATGATTCTTCGTACTTTTACTCTCGTCACCAGTTTGTTGGATCCAATGCCCTTAGGTTTGTTGGGCTAAAGAATCTGGGTTGCAGGCTTAAATCGGGGTGACCAAGTTGGTACAGAGACAGGGAACATCAGGAGATCATTGTTAGAATAAACACATGCTGTTTATTTACAAACTAAACTCAGCAGTTATGCTTATGTGCTCATAACATAAAACTCTGTCTTCACTTCATCAGTGACTAACTCAATACTCTCTTACATAGAGATAGCCCACACAACTCTGCTGTTGGGTATTAAGATCATGTAACCCTACATTACAATACTTGTCTTAAAGGTACATTACATATCAGGTTACTACACGCAGCCATGAAACTTTAGAAACATCTAATCCTTTGTCAGTCTTCCGCACCTGAGCCCTTCAGGAGCACAGCGTCACTGGTCAGGTGCAGAGATGGGGGCCTGGTCCCACCATAAAGATGCTGAGAGCACACAGAGAGAATGACGGAACTCTGTGGTGCCTGCCCACTACATTCTGGCAATAATGACCAGCACCGCCAAGGTGCAGGCATCAGTAATATTTCCAGGGATTGTGAGGCCGGACCATCACTTTGGTCCATAGACTGCAGAGAGCACAGGGAAGAGGCCCTGGACTGAGACACCTGCATTTATCTTGTGCAGAAAGGTTTCACATCTGAGTGACACGAACACTGCTCATCACAACAAGGAGCCATAGGCAGGGAGACATTCTTGGGAGATAATTGACAATAGTGAACAGTATGAAAAAGTGATTAACACCCATGCCCAAGCTGTGCAACTAATTCTCCTTAACTTTCCTAACCCTGCCGCTATGTCTTGGTGCTCATCATCTGTCCACCATCTACAAGGCACAAGTTAGGAGTGTGATGGAATACTCTCCACTTGCCTGGATGACTGCAGCCCCCACAACACTCAAAAAGCTTGACACTGTCCAGGGCAAAGCAGCCCGCTTGATTGGCACCCCTTCCACAAACATTCATTCTCTCCACCACTGACGCACAGCACCAACAGTGTGTACCATCTACAAGTTGCACTTCAGGAGTTCACCAAGGCTCCTTCAGCAGCACCTTCCAAATCCACAACCACCACCATCTAGAAGGACAAGGGCAGCAGAAAGATGGGAACACCATCACCTGGAAGTTCCCCTCCAAGCCACCCACCATCCTGACTTGGAAATATATTGCCATTCCTTCACTATCGCTGGGTCAAAATCCTGGAACTCCCTTCCTAACAGCGCTGTGGGTGCACCTACACCACGTGAACTGCAGCGGTTCAAGGAGGCAGCTCACCACCACCTTCTCAAGGGCAACTAGGGATGAGCAATAAATGCTGGCCCAGCCAGCAACCCCCACATCCCATGAATTAATAAAAAAAATGGTGCAGGCAACCTGATGACTGTGATGCCCTGTCTGTGATGACCTTGGCAGGTGTCCTCTGGAGACCTGAGACTTGGAGGGACCTGGCCTGCTTTTGGGGTCCTGCTATGTGGCTGTGGCACCCTCCTTGGCCTGTGGTGCTGGAGCTGCTGAGGTCACAGCTATAGGAGATTTGTACGGGCTGCACACTCCCGGAGTCACCTGGAGTGTGCACCTGCTGATCATTCTTCCTATGAGTGCCCGGGGGCCCCAGGCTGACTCCTTGAGGAGCAGCGGTAGCTGGAGTGTGATCGAACTGCCCTGTACCCTCTCGCGTGCAAACTGTTGGAGACCAACTATGGCAACCGCAATGGAGTTGAGCCTGTGCAGCAGTGCAGGAGTGAAGTCTTGGACCAAGGTCTCCATGGCAGCCGCCATCCTACCAGTGTTGACCTTCATGCATTGACATACCGTATACTCATCTCAGAGTGAAAGCAGAAGGACTCCTCCATCCTGCCTTGTAATCTGAGGAGTACAACGGACATCCCTTCCTGATGTTCCCGAGCTTGCCTTTGCAACTCCAGCAACTGTGACATGACCAAGTCCAGATGCTCATCATCTGACTCGGACTCAGCAACGTTCTGGCCTCCAGCAGTCCGCTGAGTGCCGAGGACCTGGGAAGTCCCTGCCTCTGCTGGCTGTGGATCAGAAAGTGCGATGTACTCACCAGATTGTGATCCCGAGGCTACTCTAAAGCTAGGTCCCACCGAGGTGTGTGTCTCTGTGCTGGGGGAGGGTGTGGGTGAGCACTGTGATGGGACTTCAGGGAGGGTGCCTCCAGATTCCTCTTCAGAGGTTTCTTCGGGGCTTGACTGGAGGCTCTGGGTTGTGTACTCTGTCGGCTGTTTCCCAGATGTGCCTGCGGAAGCAAGTGGAGCTAATTAGTGCATGGCAGTGCCTGTGAAACAGGACACACCACTCACAGCATGGCTGTCTGACTGAGATTGCATTGCTGGACCCTCACTTGGCAGAGCAGCGCCGACCTCACCGTCAGCACAGGAACAGCACAGATTGTGGCCGGCCAGCTGGATGGCTCTGTTTTCAAAGTCCGTGAGGCATTCCACCACCGGTCTGTGACCTCTCCTTCTTGTTGTGTGCCAGCTTGTCCTGCATGGATAGAGAGGGACAAAGTGTAAGTAGGACACCTGCCAGGCCAGATGACAAGCATGTCTGGCCTGTGTGGATGGTGAGTGGTCCCATGGACGGGATGAGGACAATGACGGTGAGTGTGTGAGAGAGTGAATGGTGATGTCCCTTGAACTGGCAGCAAGTGAGATCCCTGTGGATGTGTGATGGGCTTGTGAGTGAGTGAGTTGAAAGTGATGAGAAGAGTAACTTGAACTGGTGGAATGGATGAGATCATTCATCCTCTTGTGGCACTGGATGGCTGTTCTCTTTTGCAGGGCGTTGGCACTGACCACCGCTACCACCGCCTCCCAAGCCGGGTTAGTGCTGTTGCTGCCCATTCTCTGGCCAAAGCTGGGGTAGAGGATATCCTGGTGGGCCTCCACAGCATCCAAAAGATGCAAGAGGGACACATCACTGAACCTGGGGCGTGTTTCAGGACCATGACTTCTGTGCAGAGGTGGTGAGCTGGAAGCACTGAGATGTGTACTAGCAGCTGGACTTTAAATATGGTGCCCGGCATGATGCAGCGGTGGGGTGATGGAGGGCTAATGAGACCTGCTCACCATGGAAACCGTGTTCTCTGGGAGTGCATAAACAATGTGGCGGGTTTGGAACAATATGGCGTGAAAACCCGCCATTGCGACCCACGGGTAAAACAGTGTTTTACCAGCCTGCTACCACGCTTAGTGCAAGTCTGGGAAAATTCCACCCATAGACTCTTCAGCCAGTCACAAGGGCGTTACTGTGTTCAATTCAAACTCGAAGACAGAATAAACTGTCTTTCCGTTGTAAGGGGTTGGGTGTAGTTCAGTAGTTCTTATTAAAGGTATTCATAGCCTTAGACAGTTTAACAGTAAGTATCTATTAACTACTAGAAACTATATACATAGGTACAGTCAAGGTCCAAGCTAGGAGCTGTCTCCATGCTTGCTTCTACACACAGCTCTGTCCAACATTACGCTGACCCCTAGGTGCAGGTCATGCGTTCTCTAACATCACTGTGTGGGGAGTACTGTACTCAATCACACATTAACCATCTATGTTTCAGACCCTTATACTGTACCTCTACCCAAGTCTTTATCCCGCATACTTACAAATTATCCCAGTTTACTCCACGTACTTACGTTTATTACCCCATCTCTCCTCCCCCCTCAAATCTGAGTCCATTGGCTCAGGCTGTCTGGAGGCCTTATAACCTTTCCATATCTTATTCCCTTTCCTCTCGGAGGAGTGGTAGACTCTGTCATTGCAGGTGAGCTTTGTTGAATTAGAGGTTGTTCTTGCATCTGGGTGTCTTTTCATCCTCTTTTTCCTTTCTTTGGTACTGAATCATTCTTTGCTGATTCCCCAATTGTACTGATAGATGGTGGTTGGTTTATCTCTCTCTTTACAAGCAGGCAAACACAGGGCTCATCCCTATGATGTTCTTTTACCTCTTCTGCATTTGTGCAGCTTGCTGCGATGCATGCTGGGATGGAAGACGGCTCTTCCTGTTGTGAGCATGTGACTTGATAGTAAACTCACCTTTGCATTTGGCTGTGTGGTGTGATGTCAATGGATGGCTACTATTCGGTTCCGGGATCATTTGTGGCACTGTCTTGCACGCTGGGGTTTGCAACATCAGTTCTGAGGTCTCAGGGTTTAACTCTCCAACTGGCATTGGAGCCAGAGGTTAAAGCTCATCTCGTTGTTGGTTCCTCTCTTGACTTTCACCTCCTTGAGTTGACATGGTAACCATCTGAGTGGTTAACTGGTCTGTCCAGTAAGGGGCTTGTGGCAGCTGTAACAAAAGTTGACAAGACTGCTCTGCAAAGAGAGAAGACATTTCAGAGCTGAAGTCCCCAGTCGAGAGAATCTTTCTTGTTGATGGTCTCAGGAACTTGCAGATCTGTGTAATTTCCGACAGTGGCTGTCTTGACATCTTCTGCCACTTTGAGGAGATTCAGGGCTGCACAGGCATCTCTGCTCAACAGAGAAAAAGGTTGGTTACGGATGACGTACATCAGCTCGAGGATTTATTTGCCGCCACACCTTAATGGTTCCAGAATCGTGCCTACGACCGGAATTTGGATTCCTCCAGGCCCATAAACTGGTGTGTCTGTTGGTCATAGCCAGTGGTGTCTCAGTCATGGCTCTTTGTCTGAGAGCACTGTAACACTGGCTCCCATGTCCAATTTAAAGTTTGCAAGGTGGCCGTGAACAAAGATGTCCGCATTCCAGAATGAAAATCCAGAATCTCTCCCCTCAGCCAAGAAGCATGGTTGTGTGTTCTCTTGGCTTGCTATCGTGACCTCATGAATCCTCATGGGATCTACTGTGCATTTTGATGTTTTGACTTTGCACAGTTTCCCAAAGTGTCCTATTCAGTTACATTGAAAGCATTGGGCTGAACTCGCCAGATTTTGATCATGCCCATGGGGGTGTTTTGCTCCACAGCTCCGGCATGATCATTCTACCGGTCGGTTAGGGCATTGCTTCTCTTGGCCTGGACTGTGCCTCTTTCTGTGCTGTTTCATTAAAAGGAAAGTGGGGTTTACTTTGTACCACAATTTGCTTTGTCACCTTATGGGTCTGTGCTGCAAACGGATTTCAGATTGCCTGACCATTAGGATGGCTTTCTCAAGGGTTAGATCTGTCTCAGCTTGAAGCATGTCTGAAAGTGTGTCATCCGCCACTCCTACAGCTACACTATCCCTGAATAGCTTAGATTTCAGGTCACTGTAATCACAGCCTTCAGCCATTCTTATACAGCCCATTAGGGGAGGCAATGGTATAGTGGGGTTGTTGTTGGACTAGTAATCCAGACACCCAGGGTAATGCTCTGGGGGCCTAGATTCGAACCCCACCACAGCAGACAATAGAATTTGAATCCAATTAAAATCTGGAATTAAAAGTCTGATGGTGACCATGAAACCATAGTCGATTGTTGTAAAAACCCATCTGATTCACTAATGTCCTTTAGGGAAGGAAATCTACTGTCTTTACCTGGTCTGGCCCTCATGTGACTCCAGACCCACAAGCAATGTGGTTGACTCTTAAATGCCCTCTGAACAAGGGATGGGAAATAAATACTAACCTAGCCAGTGATGCCCATGTCCCATGAATGAATTAAAAATAATAATAATGAAGAAGTCGACAGGTCCTCCTGGCTGCTGGACATGTTTATTAAGGTTAGCCCTTCCAAGGATTTTATTACTTCTGAGGTTAAATTAAGCATGGAATGATTTTGAAACTTCATCAAATTTTGCAGCTGAGTCATTCATTCCTTGTCTAGCAATTATATCATCAGCTATTGGGCCTACTGAATAAAGCAGTATGTTAGCTTATTCAGCTTCTATCTTTTTATCCAGACCTGAAGCAGAGTCTTTCTCCAGAGTCCCCAATTTTGTGATTGATCTAAGCCTTGGATAAGCCCAAGTTGATCGGGAGGAGGGAACTTCTGATCCACGGTTAAAAACATTTAATCTGCATGTTGAGCTTTAAGAGGTTTTTGAAAATCCAAGAGGGCACCACCATACGCTCCTTCACAAAGGTTTTTCCTGTGCTTGCAGTTTTGGCAGGCTCCTGTAGTAATGATGTTCGTAATCTCAGGGTTTAAAACTTTCAACAATGGCTGCCTGGATTAAATGGTTAGAGTCTCCCCTCACTCAATGTTCTTGAGTCTTGGAAGCATCACATCCCAGCTTTTGCTGGGTTTTTAAAGCTGCCTACTTAGTCGCAATTAATTTTTAATTAATTGTCTTTTCTTTGAAGTGAGCTCAGCCACCACATGGCTGACTCGGGAATCGGGTTTCCTGGACTGTGATCTAGATGACAATTTCTGACCACTGCAACATTTAACTTTTTTCCAAGACTTGCGTTGTCCAGGTATTTTAAATTTTTAGCTCACCCCTGCTTAGTCTGATGATTCTGCACAAGCTGGGCATCGAAGCTGGAATTCCATCGGATTCAATGGAGTCTTCTGCTGCAGTGAGGAATTTAACTTCTGCCTTCAGCTTCCAAGCCTTTCTTTGGAGCTTTCCTTTGGCGATTTCTTTCTGCCCTCCGCTTCTTGATCTTTTCTGCAGGTCAGAATGCTTCTTCGGATTTTCTTCCATTTTCTAGGATTTTCATTTTCTTCTGCAGTCTCTGCAAGGCTTTCAGTTGTTCCATACGCTGCCACCATGTTGTAAGGTGTTAGGCATAATTTGGTAGATCTTATGCTAGTCTTAGGTCATCTAACAGTAAGTATTTATTAACTACTATAATGTACCTATGTATATAGTTAAAGGTCCAAGCCAGGAGGTGTCTCAATACTTACATCTACACATGGCTCTGTGCAGCATTACGCTGACCCCCCAGTGTGGGTTATGTGTTCGCTTACATCACTGTGTGGGCGGTATTGTACTCAGTCCTACCTTAACCCTTCATGTGCCAGACCCTGATACTACACTTTCCTTTCCCCTGAAACATAGGCAATGAGGGCATCAGAAAATGATTCAAAAATTTGGTGCAAATGGAATGAAAGAAATCGTTTCAGAAGGCATTTTCTTAAGAGAAGAAATGACTGTCCAGTAAGATATTTTCAATCACAGGCAGTATGCCGTCTGATAGAAAGTGCGCACCCCTCCCCACCATATTTATGGAACAATGCCACTGAGGGTTTCAGCAGCTCTGACATTTATGGATCCAGTCTAGCTGGCTGCTCCCTCTTTAAATAACCTTTACATTCAACAGTCGAGATTACTGACACACCAATGCACTGATCCCCAAATACACAGGGCTATCAGTATTCTAGTTTTGACCTATACTGAAGCACATTACAATCAATACTTCGTTTTTTTTTTCTTTTGAATTCCAAGGCCATTTAATTTCAAATTCTATTCCCAGTGTTCTCCAAAAGATCAAAACACATTGCCCTTCACTTACGCGATTAATTTGTCAAGGCCCTATCACGATCACTGTCACAATGGTGGTGTCCTATCAACAGCTGCACCAGTACTGTTGTGCAATTTGACAGGGTATGAAAACTCTATTCTTCGCGCATTACAATGGAGCGAGAACAAACAAAAGAAACAGGCAAGGTTACAACCATGTCAAGCAAGATAAAAACTGCACTATGATCGATTCCTTCCTTTCACACAAACCACCCTCATGCTTGTTGTTCTTTTGGAATCTGCAAATTATTTGTCAATCCAGCAGATGGATTTTTCCTCTCTGCTGGGCTCTTTGTACTTGTTGCTTGTCTTGGTTGGCCATAACGACAATAACGTGCATTTATACAGCACCTTTAGATGTTGTAGAACCTCTCAAGACAATGTAGAGGAACATTATCAGACAAAGTTTGACACCAAACCTCATAAGGAGATGCTAGATAAAAGCAAAATACTGTGGATGCTGGAAATCTAGAACAAAAACAAAAATACCTGGAAAAACTCAGCAGGTCTGACAGCATCTGCGGAGAGGAACACAGTTAACATTGCGAGTCCGTATGACTCTTTATCAGAACTAAGGAAAAATAGAAAAGAGGTGAAATATAAGCTGGTTTAAGGCGGGGGGGGGGGGGGGAGGGGGGGGTGGGACAGGTAGAGCTGGATAGAGGGCCAGTGATAAGTGGAGATTGCCAAAAGATGTCATAGATAAAAGGATAAAGAGGTGTTGACGGTGGTGATATTAATTAAGAAATGTGCTAATGGGGACATTAAGGGTAGAAAGCAGGATGAGCAAGGGACAGATAGCCCTAGTGGGGGTGGGGTGGGGGGTAATCGAAATAGGCTAAAAGATAGAGATAAAACAATGTATGGAAATACATTTAAAAATAATGGAAATAGGTGGGAAAAGAAAAATATATATAAATTATTGGAAAAAGGGGGGATCAGAAAGGAGTGGGGATGGAGAAGAGAGTTCATGATTTAAAATTGTTGAACTCAATATTCAGTCCGGAAGGCTGTAAAGTGCCTAGTCGGAAGATGAGGTGCTGTTCCTCCAGTTTGCGTTGAGCTTCACTGGAACAATGCAGCAGGCCAAAGACGGACATGTGGGCATGAGAGCAGGGTGGAGTGTTGAAATGGCAAGCGACAGGGAGGTCTGGGTCATGCTTGCGGACAGACCGAAGGTGTTCCCAGTCTGCATTAGGAGATATTAGGACAGATGAAAGGCCTGATTGCCACTTAAATTGCCTGGATGCCAGGAGCCCACAAAAATTGTGTCTAATCAGCAATTTAGTACTAGACCTGCAGCGTCTGGCTTTAGTGCCTCCAGGCAAGTTCAAACTATGGTAATCAGCAAATAGGACAAAAACAGTGTGTCAGGCCCTCAACCGTGTCCAACCCATCTCCCGCGCATCCGCCCTCACCCCTTCCTCTCCCTCCCACAACCATGATAGGGTCCCTCTTGTCCTCACTTTTCACCCCACCAGCCTCCGCATTCAAAGGATCATCCTCCGCTATTTCCGCCAACTCCAGCATGATGCCACCACCAAACACATCTTCCCTTCACCCCCCTGGCGGCATTCCGCAGGGATCATTCCCCCCGGGACACCCTGGTCCACTCCTCTATCACCCCCAACACCTCAACCCCCTCCCACGGCACCTTCCCATGCAACCGCAGAAGGTGCAACACCTGCCCCTTTACTTCCCTTCTCCTCACTGTCCAAGGGCCCAAACACTCCTTTCAGGTGAAGCAGCATTTCGCTTGTACTTCCCTCAATTTAGTCTACTGCATTCGTTGCTCCCAATGCGGTTTCCTCTACATTGGAGAGACCAAACGCAGACTGGGTGACCGCTTTGCTGAACACCTTCGGTCTGTCTGCAAGCATGACCCAGACCTCCCTGTTCCTTGCCATTTCAACACACCACCCTACTCTCATGCCCACATGTCCATCCTTGGCCTGCTGCATTATTCCAGTGAAGCTCAACGCAAACTGGAGGAAGAGCACTCATCTTCCGACTAGGCACTTTACAGCCTTCCAGACTTAACATTGAGTTCAACAACTCCAGACCATTAACTCTTTCCTCCATCCTCACCCCTTTTTGATCCCTTTTTTCCAAATATTTATTTTTTAATTTTTGTATATATATATATTTTTTTTTTCCCCACCTACTTCTATTATTATTATTTTTTAAAAATTATTTCCATTCATTGTTTTATCCCCAACTTTTATCCTATTTTGATCTTTTCTCCCACACTATCGCCTCCACCACCCCAGCCCCACTAGGACCATCTGTCACTTGCTCATCCTGCTTTCTGCTCTTAATGTCACCATTAGCACCTCCTTTAGCCAGTATCACTACCATCAACACCCCTTCGACCTTTTGTTTATGACATCTTTAGCAATCTCTCCTTTGTCCCCACCTATCACTGACCTTCTATCCAGCTTCACCTGTCCCATCCCCCTTAAACATTATATATTTCACCACATTTTTACTTCTCTTTAGCTCTGAAGAAGAATCATATGGACTCAAAATGTTAACTCTGTCTTCCTCTACACAGATGCTATCAGAGCTGCTGAGTTTTTCCAGCAATTTTTGTTTTTGTTTCAGATTTCCAGCATCCGCAGTACTTTACTTTTATCTTGGTAAACTTAAATGTGGGTTCTTTATTCCTGAAGAATAAGCAGCATATGTACAAACTTGGAGATCTCACACATCTTACTTCGGTGACAGTCATGTGGTACCTTACATCATTTCCTATCCGGTGACATACATAGATCATACACCTACTTAAAGGTGTACCACAACAGGTACAACGCTTCCATAGTTCACTTGGTTTTCCCTGTTTAGGTCCAATTTTGACTTTGGGCCCAGTGGAAGACAGGCAATATTGGATTAGCCGCTTGTAATACATTTCTCCTGACTTCCATTTCCATTATTACAAATTTCAGGCCTGCGTTACAATGTGTAATTACTGAACATAACATAGCATCAGGCATCAACTAATCAATCACTGGACAATAATATTTTCATTGCACATGTTCCTACATAAGAGAAATTTGAACAAGAGACTTATTTTGAATGACTCACAGTGGCAGCAGTGTGTACCATCTACAAGATGCACTTCAGGAACTCACCAAGCCTCCTTTGACAGCAGCTTCCAAACCCATGGCTGCTACCATCGAGAAAGGCAAGGGCAGCAGACACATGGGAACACCGCCACCTGGAAGTTCCCCTTCAAGTTACTCACCAACCTGACTTGGAAATATATCGCCGTTCCTTTACTAATGCTGGGTCAAAATCCTGGAACTCCCTCTCTAACACTGTGGGTGTACCTACACAACATGGACTGCAGTGGTTCAAGAAGGCAGCTCACCACCACCTTCTCAAGGGCAACTAGGGATGGGCAATAAATGCTGGCCCAGCCAGCGACACCCACATCCCGTGAATGAATAAAAAAATTTAAAAGGGTACTATGGGAAGAAAACAAACCTATTGGCGCCTTTTCAGCTTCTCATTGAAAGGATATTGTCTTCAAGTGATAAATTGTTTTTATCATGGGGAAGGTAGAGTACCATTCAAGGTTGAGCATCGCATTCTTCAAGATGATTTAAACAATATTGCTACGCATTTGGAAAAACATTTTCAAAACAGTGGTGCCCTTTACATTCATCCTCCTTGTGAAGAGATGCTTTCTCTTTGTATTTTAAAATGTGTAAACATTAGTTAAAAACACAAGTGTGCAAATGTCACAGTTCAATCAACTGGAGAACAACAGTTCCCAGGTATCCGCTATTCATTTTCATCTTCTCATCAACAGGGTTCATTTTTCTGTATTAAGCAACCCATTATCGTACAATTAGCTGTACGTCAACCCATTCTAATTCATGAAGCTCAAGCTAAATACTGCCAATTCTGGAAAACTGAAATAGAAACAGAACATGTTGGAAAACCCTCAGCAGGTCAGGTAACTTCTGTGGTGAGAGAAACAGTTAGGGTTTCAGACTGATAACTCTTCATCAGACCTATAGGCCTCGGTATTTAAGGGGAGGCAGAGAGGGGGCCAGGGAGTTTGAGGGGGGAAGGAGGGGATGTTTATGCTGCTATCCGGCCATAGAGAAGTGCATGCTCCTCTTGTAAGTGAGAGCAGTTGTTCCTAATTGGGAAAAGGCTAGGGCACTATTCTTAAGTACATCTAAGAACTTCTGTAGGGGGAAGGAAAAGGGAGTTTGTGCCTGGGTTCTTTGGGTTTTGTGCATAAATCTATGTTAAGGAATCTGGCTCCAGATTCTTCCCTTACTCAGCAGCGAATTTTAACAGGGGAAACCTCAGAAATCCTGAGAAGGAAGAAGATACTGCTGAATTTAATGGTGGGACCTTTTTTTTCACTTATTTCCCTCCCTGTAGCCAGCTGGAGAGTCCAGAAGGCTGCATTGCCTGCCCAGTGCCAGGGTTTGGAACATCTGCTCAGGGCTGGAGAGAAATTTGCAGTGGGAGGGAGAGGACCCAGTGTACATGGTCAATGTAGGTACCAATGGCATAGGAAGGAAGGAGGTCCTGCATAGTCAGTATGAGAAGCTAGGGACCAATTAAGAAGCAGAACCTCAAAGGTAATAATTTCTGGATTATTACTGCAGCCACGTACAAATTCCATATTGCAAATAAGATTAGAGAGATGAATACGTAGCTCAAAGACTGGTGTGGGAGAAGTGAGCTCCAGTTCATGGGGCACTGGCATTAGTACTGGGGAAAGTGGAGGCTGTACTGTTGGGACGGTTTACACCTGAACCATGCTGGGGTGTGTGTTCCTGCAAATCGCATAACTAGAGAAGTAGAGGCAGCTTTAAACTAAACAAGGGGGTTGAGGGATAAAGCGTGGGTAGATATGGGAAATCAAGGGGTAGGTTCAAGGTAGGACATCCCAATAGTAATATGGGAAATGAGGGTCATAGAATAGCAGGAAGGACAGAGAGATAAAACCCAAGAATACACCAATAGTCAACACTAGATGTTACAAAGATAACAAAAAGACAAAACTAAATGTCCTGTCTAAAACTAAATCCTGCACATAGGATTCATAACAATGTAAATTAATTGATAGCGCACATTGAAGTAAACAAACATGATCTGATAGTCATTACAAAGATGTGGCTTCAGGATGACAAGGATTGGGTCCTGAATATCAAGTTGTATATAATATTCAAGAAGAATAGGAAGATGGGTAAAGATGGAGGGGTAGCACTGTTAATCAAGGGTGATATTGGTACAATAGTGAGAGATGACCTTGGTTCAGGAGATTAGGATGTAGAATCAGTTTGGCTGGAAATGAGGAATAGTAAGGGAAAGAAATCACTAGTGGGAGTGTCTGCAGCCCCCTAATAGTAGCCACAATGTAGGACAAAGTAATCAAGAAGAAAAATTGGGTGCTTTTAATCTATACATAAACTGGAAAAATCAGATTGGCATTAGTAGCCTGGATGAGGAAGTCATAGAATGCTTTTGAGATAGTTTGTTTTAGAGCGGAATGTTCTGGAACCAACCAGAGAGCAGGTTATATTAGATTTGATATTGCATAATGTGACAGGATTAATTAATGATAGGATCGATCATTAAGGAGGTTATAGCTGGCCACTTAGAGAAACTCAAGGTAATCAGGAAGCATCAGCACGGTTTTGTGAAATGGAAATCATGTTTAACCAATTTCCTGGAGTTCTTTGAAGGAGTAACAGTAGACGTGCTGTACTTGGATTTCCAGAAGGCATTTGATAAGGTGCCACATCAAAGGTTATTAAGGGAAATGAAAGCTCATGATTAAGTTGGTAACATGTTAGCACAGATTGAAGGTTGGCTGGCTGGCAGAAAACAGAGAGTATGCAGAAGTAGATCTTTTTCTGATTGGCGGGATGTAACAAGTGGAGACCCGCAAGGGCTGGGGCCTCAACCTTTTACAACTTATATCAATGACTCAGATGAGGGGAGTGAACGCATGGTAGCTAAATTTGCAGATGACTCAGAATGAGGTAGGAAAATATGTTGTGAAGAGGACATAAGGAGGTTACAGATGGACATGGATAGATCGAGTGAGTAGGCAAAAATCTGGCAGATGGAGTATAATGTAGGAAAATGTGAAGTTGTTCACTTTGGCTGGAAGAATAAAAAAGTAGAGTGTTATTTAAACCCTGACCAGCTGCAGAATTCCAAGGTGCAGGGGGATCTAGGTGTTCTAGTGCATGAGTCACAAAAGGTTAGTATGCAGGTACAACAAGTAATTAAGAAAGCTAATGGAATACTATCTTTTATTACGAGAGGAATTGAACATACAAGTAAGGATGCTATACTTCAGTTATACAGGGCATTGGTGAGACCACACCTCGAATACTGTGTGCAGTTTCGGCCTCCTTATTTAAGGAGAGATGTAAATGCATCAGAGGCAGTTCGAAGGCGGTTTACTAGATTGATAACTGGAATGAGCAGATTGTCTTATGAGGAAAGGTTGGACAGACTGGGCTTGTTTCCACTGGAGTTTAGAAGAGTGAGGGGTGATTTGATTGAAGTATTCAAGATCCTTAATGGCCTTGACAAGGTGGACATGGAAAGGATGTTTCTTCTAGAACTAGGCGGCACTGTTTTAAAATTAGGAGTTGCCCTTTTAGGATCGAGATGAGGGGAAAGTCTTTCTCCGAGAGCGTTGTGCAATTTTGGAACTCTGTCTCAGAAGGTGGTGGAAGTGGGGCCATTGAATATTTTTAAGGCAGGCTTCAGCGATCAATTACTGTCTATGCCCTGCACAGTGGGCCATGAGGATACACACGCTCAGTGTGTTTGTATGAAATGTATTCGTCTGTATTTTAATCACAGCCTTAGCCAGCTTAATGGTGTTAGTGACCAAATGAGCGGACTTTGAGATGGAAAACACAATACATGCTGTAATTGTCCACACATTTAATCGGGGGAGAGAGGAGGGGAGTTATTTTTCATGTTTGGCAGAGGTCGAAAATTGATGGCTGTGAGTCAGTCACCTGTACCGACACCCAACTTTCCTGAAGACAAAACTATCAAGTGGGATTTATTACAGGCAGCAGATCTGCATACGTCAAGCCTAAGTTGGAAATGGCCTCAACTTGGTCATTCAGATTCTGAGTGGTCCTAAGATTTAACAAATGCAAATTCCTTACATTATAATCCTTGCAGTTTAATGGATGCACTTTTTCAGCGAGATCCACACTTTAACATGTTTAATTATAAATAAAATTGAGATGGCAGGACTGGATGCTGTGTATCACAGTGAGTTACTTGTTGTGGGTGTAAAGAATATTGACAGCCACTCCAGAGAACACTGTATAGCGTATAATGCAGTAACAGAATGTTCTAATTAATTATGGCTGTAAGCTGTGTTATTCCAGATGGCCTGTTGGGTGATTTATGTAGTTATAATACTAAGAATGGCATTTACATAAGTGGTCATGTGATGAAAAACTGATCCTAGATAATTTGAAGCCTAGTGTATTTGTAATGGTCCGATATCAGAACTGCTGGGAGCTCTGGTGACTGCCAATTCTGTGCCTTTGAAGTGTCAGTTTTACACGGGAGCCAATCCTGGGTGAAAATTGTCTTTAACCACTATTTGCACCTTATTGCTAAGTAATTTGGATAAGCAAAGCAAATCTTGCTAAGTTATGTTCAGTATGGGTAATCAGTTGCAGGGATATTACTTTATCAGTCAACGAAAGGTGTTGTAGTCAATTAGCCCCCAAACATTCACAAATAAAATCTGGATGCTTGGCAATAGGTACCCAAAGGTTACTAACAACTGTGCGACAAGGTATAACTGGAGGAAAAGAGAGGGGGAAGAAAAAGGTGTAGAAAAAGAGTGCTCCTTTGTGAGCATTGGTAATTGGTTATGAGATAAGTTACAGTAAGTAGGGAAATGGGTATGTACCACAACTGGCAGGATGTGATTAGTGGTGTTCCCCCAAGGATCTGTAAGGGGACTCCACTTTAAATCATAATTAAAAAATGAGGTAGGTGAAAACTTAGAGAGTCATATATCCAAATTTGCTGATGACATGAGCAGGGGCAGTAAGCTGTGCAGATGGGAACAGTAAATTGCAAAGGGCCATGGGCAGATTGAGTAGGTGGACAAAATATTGGCAGATGGAGTTCAATATGGGCAAGAGTGAGGACTAAGAAAGATAAATTGGAGCATTTTCTAAATGGTGCAAAACTAAAATCTGTAGAGGAGCAAAGAGCTTTGGAAGCTCAAGGCCTGAATTTTTGTAATGACAGAAATGGTGCTGAGCCCCAAGTCCAGAAGTCACAATCCCAAACCCAGCACCAACCATTTTTGATGTGTTTTGGTGAGGATGGGGGTGCTGGGGTGATGGTGGGGGGAAATGGGTGTATCCTGTAGTTTGCACAATGGTTCATGGAGACAGCTGCACATATAAAAGTACAGCTGCCTTCAAATACATGCAATTTTCGTAACTGTGATGTCAAAAACACAACTTGTTGGCTTTAGACATTTGAGGAAAATATCTAAAGCTCCCACTGTATAGAGAGGTAGGGTATCCTTTTCAAGAGGTTAGGTACCCCTTTGGGATTTTTAAGAGTAGACATGAATGTGCATAAAAAGTGGATACACTCTGAGGAACTGTCAAGTCATTTAAATCCCCAAGCCCTTTAAATTTTTGAGAAAAAAGTCTGCTTGCAATTTCACTAGCTGTCTGTTGTCATGAGCCTGAGGATTATCATTATAGGATAAGTGCTGATTGACTGATTCCACCACCTATCATTATCACAGTGGGGGCCTGTAAGTTCACAGCTTGACTGACTGATCCAAGTGGTTATAAAATCTTTGATGCAGGGTTATAAATACAAATGTTTGTTTTATAAAGGGTTAAGAACTTGAATGAATTAAATGTATTGAATGAGATTTTATGAATGAGAGGTTTTTTTTAAAAAAACGCAGTTAAGTCTTCAACAGATACTCAAAACTTTGTTTTATTTTATCTCACCATGGCTCCTGAGGGCGGTCCATGGTGGATACTGAGTGAATTGGCGTGAACGTCTAAGGGCAAAGGGTAATGGGTGGGGAGGATCATGGGTCGGCATGAATTTTCAATAAATTGGCAGAACAGTTATAGAGGGCCATGGGGGTGGGTAGAGGGGAATAGGTTAGCATGGAGGGTTTGAGGGGCCATGGGGTTGGTTGAGGGTCATGAGTGGCATGAGTTGGCACAGATGGGGCATGAGAGATGTGCTGAGTGGAGCAGTGAGAGTTGTTTTTGTTTGCTTGATTTTATTATAACTTTGAACCAGCCTGCCTCAGCATCCAGCAGACCCAACAGCTGTCTCTGCACTGTTTCCGGCAAATGGGACTCCTGTTGGCTACCCCATCCCCCAACCCCACCCCAGAACAAAAATCCAAAGATCCGGAGCACTTTCTCCCAAGGCGGGTTTGTGAAAATTCGGCCCCAAGTATTCAAATGATTTCAACCTAATTGGCAAGTACGAAAAGCAATCAATAGGGCAATTGGAATATTTGTATTGCACAGTCTTGAGATGAAGACCAAAGGGAGGAAGTTACTTTGGAGGGGTTAAATGGCCTCCTCTTCTTCCCAATGTCCTTACGTAATTTGCTACATGTATGTAAATATGCTAACAAATCCGATTCCTAACAGTTACGATAATGCAGTCAAAGGGCTCTAGCACTGAAAGCAATGTAAGATTTTTTTCAAACTTGCCACAGCAATAAAAATGTGACCCTTAAAGGAATACTAGCAAGCACCATGGAAAGGGAAAGTGCACATTAGTTCAGTTTTGATGCACACAAGTCAACTTCAACATACATCAGTGAAATGGGAACCTTTTCGAGGCGGTATGGTGAGAGAAACTGATACAATCAGGTTTTCTATCCATTTTACACACTGCCTGATTTAACATCTATAGGTTAATATTAACCTCAGAGTTAAAGTTTAAAGGCACACCACACTGAACACTTTCAGAAAACACAACTGGGAAATCCCAGAGCACTGCCTTTCTTCTAATATTCCATACAGAGAGAAAACATACAGAGAGATCCCATTCATGAATAATTACATTATACAAGTCTTCCCTATAACTTTCAGTGGTAGTACTCTAGTCTCCGAGACAAAAGAGTGTGGGCTTAAGTCCAGCATCAGAGACTGTAGGCTGGCACTCCAACGCAGTACACAGTGGAGGGTGCCATCCTTAAATGTCTGCCCTCGAAGGTACACGTAAAAGAACTCATGACACTATTTCAAAGAAGAGCCAGAGGCATTCTCCCTGGTGTCCAGGCCAATATTTACCTCACAACCAACATCACTGAAACATATTATCTGGTTGTTATCACACTGCTACTTGTGGAACCTAGCTGTGAGCAAATTATCGGATTTGTCTCCTACATTACAACAACAAAGAAGTGACTCTTAAAGGAACACCGGCAAGAAATACAGAGCGCACTCAAAAGTACTTCATTGGCTGTAAAGTGAATGGGGACATCCCGGGGTCATGCATGCACTATATAAATGCAAATCTTTCTTTCGATTTCTACCTAACAGAACAAAATGTCAGTGGCTACTAGTCATGACAAAGCGATCTGACATGCAGTTAAACTTTCACTGGCATGTTAGATCAACTACATCTGAGCTTGATCACTATGTTCCTGCCATGCAACTTGTAAGATATGGAGAAGAAATTTGAAAAGAAATAACGAACAGCCATTTTTATCATATCCTCAGGCTTCACAATTAACAATTTGCTCTTGAAGTGCAGTTATCATTAAAACAAATGCTAATTTTGTGCAGAGCCAAGTTCAACAAGTGCCAAGTTCAAACAGCTAGTAGAATAAATGGAGAGTTAATCCTTCAGTGACAGTGTTGGTTGAGGGATTAAAATTCATCACACCGTCAGGAGAACACCCAGCTTTTGTTTAATACAAAATTCTGTGGGATCCCTATATCTCATCAAAATAATGAAATGTGTTCAAACAACTCAGTGCTACACTGAATTGTCAGCCTACATAAAGCACTGCAATCCTAGAGTGGGACTTGAACCCACAACCTTCTGAGTCAGAGGCAAGCTCACTACCACCTCCCACTTCTGAGTCAAGGAGAGGAGGATGGCAGGCAGTAAATGAATGTGATGACAGACTGAGAAGGGAGACAATCTGATTGGCTGTGCCTATCCAACTTGCACATTGTAATTGCACTCATGTCTGCTACCATCTGAAAGTGTGCAAATAGAATGGGTGTGGAGAAACTATTCTGATAATTGTGTAAAATTGTGTTAACCACATTTAATAAAAGAGCTGAACTGAAGGATTCTGCAAGCAAAACAAATTCCCTCCAAGCAACCTATGCAATTCCCTTAGGCACGGTGCTACACTCTATGTAACCAATGCTGTCCACCCCCTTCCTCATTGACGTCCCACAGATAAGATAATGGAGCGTTCTTCGGAGTCAGCCTCAGCTTCAGGTGTGGATGAATCATCTGCATATCTCAATATGGGTGTTTAACGTATGAGCATAAAATTTTAATATCTGAGCCAATTAGCATGACGAACACAGCTGAGGAAGTGTTTGCTTACAGAGACCTATTGAAGTATTGATATATTTGAAACAGAGGAAGGTACAGGAGATAAAAGCAAAAAACTGCAGATGCTGGAAATCCAAAACAAAAATAAAAATAAAAATACCTGGGGAAAAAAAAAGGTACAGGAGATCTCAGGGCAGTGGAAGTATTTTTGGATTGCTACAGCAAAGAGTTAACACAGATCTGATGGATAGAATTCCTCCCTCTCTGCTCTAAACCTCAATGGACCTTTTGTTTTAGATCAATATAATTTCCTCAGGGCAATTTCTTTATTGAAAAATGAAGCACATCATCTGGGAATTACACAATACACCTCAATGCACTTTGCATGCTATTTTGTTATTGCTAGCCAAAATCAGATTTGACTGATTAGCAGTCTATTGTGATAGCCAAAATATTTTCAAGGAAATCCTCCAGGGGATTTCAAGCAGCCCAACCATCTCCGTTGAAGAGATGTGAAAGCTTCCTTCCAAGAATAAGCAAAACCTGGAACTGTCTAGGGATCCTCTGTATTTTAAATAGGCATGGCTTGCCATGGGTGTGAATGGACAACCGCAGAATACACTCATTATCCCATTTGTAATGAAACCATCACAACAGATGTGCAACGTGCCACTGGGAGGAAAATGTGTGGGAGCTACATGTCAAACATCCTCGACAACGTGAACATGGTGCATGATAATCAGCAGCAGTTCAATGAATGTCAGGAGCAATGGGAATCATTTTTGGGCTTTGGCGTAAAACGGAAAGGATCGGATTGCTCGCCCACTCTCCACGCCACCCAGATTTCCTTTCTTGCAACTTGATAGCAATTGGTATCAGCGTGGTTCAGTGGGTCACACTTCTGAATCAGAAGGCTGTGGGCTCAAGTCCCACTCCAGGGAGTTATGCACAAAATCCAGGCTGACATTCCAATGCAGTAATGTGGGAGTGTTGCACTGTTGGAGGTGCAGTCTTCTGTGTGAGCTGGTCAAATCAAGGCCCTGGCTGTCCTCTCAGGTGGACATAGAAGATCCAGTGGCATTAATCTGAAGACCAGAGGGAGGTTTCCTAGGGCAGGATTTACCGGTCGTCGGGCGGGCGCAGCAGGAGGGCCCAGGAGTGGCCAGGAAATGGCCCACCGCCCAGGATTGGCCCCTGACCCCGGCCAGCCAGCCAGCGTGAAACACGCGCTGAAAGGCTCAGCGCTGCTGGTGTGGGTGCGGGAGGAGGGCGAGCACTGAAGTCTGTGTAGGCGTGTGGGGGAAAGCGCAGAGTGAAAGCTCCCTGAACGCAGAGCGCTGCCTCAGGGACCTGAAGAACTTTTAAGTCAAAATAAAGCTTTTGAAAATCTAAGAAAAAATGTCCCCACATAGGATTCACTTACATGAACGTAAACATGATAAAAATTATTCCAAACCATTTTTAAAAAAATTAATGTCAGAAACCTCATCCTGCCTGTGGATGAGATTGCCTCAAAAATGCCAAAAGCCGCCAGGCCAATTCATCTACCTGCCAACCATAAGGTTGGACGGACAGCGAAAAATCTGTCTTAATTAATACTTTAATGGCCTTAATAGGCCTCCTAATTGTTGGAGGGCGCGCTGCCAACTCTCACGCGCATCTGCCGACTGAAATATCGCACAAGTGAGCGATGATGTTGGGATGCTCGCCCAACGTCATCGTGCGTTATTTTAACGCCCGATCGGGTCCGGTGCACGCCCGCAGGACATAAAATCCTGCCCCTGGCCTCCTGACCAATAATTACCCTTCAGACATATTGTCTGGTCTTATCACTCTGCCACTCGTGGGACCAAGCAAACAGGTTGGAGGGGCTATTAAGGATCAGCATATGCTGGGATTGAGACAATTCTAACAAACAAAAGTTTAACTGTTTAAAATTCCCCAATTCCCGCTCCCCCGCACTCCACCAGGCCATCATGTTAATAGGTACCATCCAATATAAGCTGTCCAAAAACAACAGATACAGGCTCATTGCCTGAGCTGATCCCTGGTCACTTCTTAACCAAAAATATTCATGGCCTGAATTTTTCCCGCGTCGGGCGGACTCGGTGGGAGCGGGCGGGGGGTGGTCGAGGAGCCGGCCGCGATCGGCTCCCCACCGCCATTTTAAGGCCTGCCCAGTGTAATACACGAGCAGTAAGCGCTACCCCTGCGGGCAGGGGGAGGAGGCAGAGTCGGGTCCAACGCTCTTTTGCACATGGGTGTGAAAGAGCGCTTCAATCTCCCTGGGGGCATGGTCACTGCCTCAGGGAGATTGAAGTGCTTTTGGAAGAAATAAATTAATGTAATTAAAATTTAATGAAACATGTTCCCCCCCCCCCACCATGTGACTGTGTCACATGAGCTGGGACACGTTTTTATTTTTCAGAAAAACTTTTTAGTTAACTCGTAAAAGCTTCAGGAAACCTCACCCGGCTCGTGGATGAGGTTTCCTAAAAAACGTAAAGGCCGCTTGGCCTTTGTGCCTGCCCCGCCCACAGTAAGGTGGGATGGGCAGCATAAACTCGAAAGCAATTACTTTGTTAGTGGCCTTAATAGGCCTTTCAATTGTCGGCGGGTGGGGGGGGCGGGGGCAGCCGATTCCAGCGCACGCCCACCGAATGAAACACCGTGAGACAGCGTGATGACATCGGCACGCATGCCCGACATCATCGCGTGACATTTCATGCACCGGCGTGTTGGGCCCACTCCCGCACACACTGACTGAAACATTCTGGCCCATGTTCCCATTATACTTTTGTGTACATTTGCATGTGGATTAAGCCAACTTGAGCAGTATGTTGTTAATTATTGTGGTGTGGTTCCACACTGGGATTGCAATTTAAGCCAAATCCACTCCATCAGGAGGAAAATTTCCATTCTCTCCACAACATATGAAATGTGTTTGTGCTGTCTCACTATATTTTTGGTGGGTATGATTTCACAGGTCGTCAATATTCCATAGGCTTTATACACAGTCAATCTCTTTAGCCTACATTTTCATAAGTACAGAATACGGTCGGCTTAAAAATTCTATTTATTGTTAGAAAAAACCCTCATTGGTTTTGGCTTCAAATAATCTTGGTGGCCAACCTCCTAGTATGGTTTCAGTCATAGTCTTGGGCCTTGTGTGTTTGGCATTGTTAAACAGCTGCAATACCTTATATTCCATTAGAATAAGTTTTAAAGCTCATCCCTGCTGAATTGTGAGTAGCATCTGTCCACAAAACTGTGGGTCTTTGTATTTCACAGGTTTAATAATGTCATCCCACAGAAGCCAAATGGAATTACATATAACTTAATCGATTTAGGAATGAGATTTAGCTTTAAGGTATTTGTGTGTTAAGAAAAGGTCAAATTGACTTTTAGTTTCACTTTAAAAGGTGCCTGCATTTCTAATGAGTGTTTTATGACTGCTGCAGCTGAATCAAACAAACAAGAGTAAGGAAACTGGGCAAGAATCCAGAGAGGCAGGTCCCTCCCACAGACACACAGAGAAGGAACAAGAAAAAACAGGTTGATGTGGAAGCTGTTTGCATTCAGTTGGTTTTGAAGACAGCTGCCAGGAGAGATGAGAGCAAAGGGACAGATAGCCAGTCCCAAGATAAAGAAAATACTCTGAATCCGGGGTTATGGGAGAAGAGAAAGTCCCAAGCAGACCTTCTAGTCAAAAGAAGGACAGGAATCTGGAAAAGGTCCTGTTAAGTGAAGTTAAGCGTGATGGACAGAGAGGAAGGCTCCAGACTTCAGATTTAAAGAGACAAAAGCTGCATTAAGTAGATTTAAAGTGAGAACAGCTTGCAAGAGGCCAGAAGGTACAAAGAGACAATTGAAGGTCTGTGACTCTTTGCTTAGGGCATGTGAAACAGTGGTACTGTTGATGGCTGAGGCAGTGAGAGAGAG
This sequence comes from Carcharodon carcharias, assembly GCF_017639515.1. Lineage (NCBI taxonomy): Eukaryota > Metazoa > Chordata > Chondrichthyes > Lamniformes > Lamnidae > Carcharodon > Carcharodon carcharias. The sequence continues at coordinate 14,702,883 of NC_054481.1, read as the reverse complement.
TGTGTGGAAGACAGCTTGAATGCATGCGGTGAACCAGCGTACAGGCATATCGGAAGGAGAGTTCAAAACCCTACAAGTGAACCCTTGCGGAAGGCATCTGAGAGAAAGTGTCAGTTTGCAAGAATATTCCAAAGCAATTCTTGGAAATTGGACATTGGAAACCTTCATGTGAAAGATGGAGTATGGTGAGCCTGGTTTTCTCACAGTGCGACAAGTGTCTGCAGGGGTGGAGTTGAGGAGAGTTCCATAGCATCTGGTTGAGGTGGCATCTGTCACTTGGTTTCAGAGTGTGCTGTGTCTGACCACAGGCTGCCTACTGGTTTGCATGGACTGTGTGCTTACTGTGAACATTGGAGTATAAAATAGATTTTATAACGCGTGTTATCCTTACAAATCTGAATATATCTGTAAAGGTATAGTTGTGGGTGAAGGGGTATTGTAATTTCATTCATCCTTTCTTGTTAAATAAATATTTTATCCTTTTGTTAGAAATTCATTAGCTGACTCCAGTGACTCTGTTCCGTAGCTCTCTCCACGTATCCAAACAACTAAAAGTTAGGATCTATCAAGCTGGGTTCCACTCTGGGATCAGGCTTGTCCAGTGGTAACCTCAGCTGGGGATCAAGACACCTCCTCTATGATGTGTACGACTGACACTGTGACCTTTTCAGGACCAGAGGTGGCTTCCTGTCAAGTTCTATCCTAGACTGCGAGTGGAGAAGGCTATAAAAAGACAAAACAGAAACATGAGCCCAGATTTTCAGAAGTTCAGCCAGCAGTGTGGGACATCTCTAGCAGCAAGCACAGGTCAGCACATCTGGCAGCAGATTCACGTAGTGCCCAATTTTCCCAAAGTCCAATTTAGGCCACCTTATGGAAATAGACAGGCCTCATTCAAATTGAATCATTAGTTAACTTGAGTCCATGGTTTTTTTACTTGGGACAAGGCTCCACCCCCAGTGCACAGCTCACCCTATGAACTGGCGCATTGAGGACTCTAGTCTTTAGACTGCTCAGATAGATCTCCCAGAGGTAGATCAAAGTCACATAATGGTATTTCTTGGTTTTTTAAAAAATTTTTGACTGTGCTTTTTGTTAATTCATCCTGTGTTTTACTTCATGCATTTGTTGGGTTGCACAACACTTTCGCGTAGATCATGCGCACAAGCCCTGGATACAATATAACAACTCAAAGAGAACGATGACTTAAAAAGATCTCTGCATCTTTCCATAAGGCTTTGCCTGACTTAAATAGATTCTGTGGCCTTGAAATGCATTCTGGTCAGGAATTGTCATATCACTGATGTATCTCCATTAGAACACCATTTTCAAGTAAAGGCCAAGGGGAGTAGAGCAGAACTGAGATAAGTCAGTTTTCTGACTCCTCCCTAATTTCCTAGGGCTTTTGTATCATTTCATCAAGACGTCCACTGAAATCCTCCAAACCTCATGAATAAACCCCCATCCAATTCCAAACAGCCACAAGAGCAAGTTTCATGAATCCACTCTAATGCTTTCAGGGTGATCAATTACAGCAAGAAATCTATGCACAGGTGGGTATGAGGTCGCCTGCTAACAGCAATATTTAAGGTTTACGGATAAGGTTGCCAACCCTGTTTGAATATATTCCTGGAAGCTTCATCATGTGACCCCCATTTCCAACTCTCGCACATGGCCAAACTGACTTTTTTTTCCCCCTCCCTATCTCCAAAACATTTTATTTCTAATAAACAAGGCTGTTCAAAGAAAATTAAAACATCCCTGTTATATTTCTCCCTGCTTGCTCAAGAGGAGACTCCAGAGCAATCCTGGAGAGTTGGCAACCCCAATCCTACACGAGTCTCAACGTGGGACGACTATTCAGCTTCATCCCTACAATTTGCAATTGACTTTTTTCCCAGTTTTATTTTTGCTCATGCCTTAGTGACATATTTAGTTGTCCTGACAAAAGCCCTGTTTTGTTCAGACTCCAACACCTCATAATGCATTCAGATAGATAAAGTAGTTCAATGACCACCCCCTGGACATGTCCCTATTTACCCGTGTTAATGTAGTTACTATGCAGGAGGAGCAAAGGCGGGGCACAGAATATGTGTGGTGAGGTGAGGTGAAATGCCTGGTTCTAAACTTTTGATAGAGATTTCACCCAAGTTTCTGGAGCCAGCAATGGCCACATGGGATGCAGTGTTTAAGGTTAGGTTACTAGGAAACTGGAGTAACTGGGAAGAGCAGCATGTGAACTAACATCTCTTAACGGTGTAACCAGCCGACTAGACCATTGCAGGAAATTCCCAGTCTGTGTTGTAAGGAAATGCTTCAACTGAATGGAACCCACTGAGTTCCAAGATTAACGTTGTCTCGCAATGAAAAAACCCAATAAAAATGGAATAAAACTTGAGGTAGACAACTTGCTCTTGCCACCCATTGGTGTAAATTTAATATGTTGTCAAGCCTGTTGGTCCTGTTAGATTTTCTGTCATAACGTGTTAGGATTACCAATCAGGCTTATTATATTCATGAAGGCAAACATTGTGTAGCTTTTTCAACTTCCAGAATAAACCACACATGTTTGCCATTTTCAATTAATCATCCTAATTGTGTGAATGGTTCCACCCCAAGTGGTTTGAGTCTGAGACAAGGTTTTCAGGAATAGATGCTTTAGTACTGAAATGTAAATTTGTTCACTATCAGACACAGATCATAAGAAATAGGAGCTGTAGGTCATTCAGCCCATTGAGCCTGCTCCGGCATTCAATAGGATCATGGCTGATCTGATTGTGGTCTTTATGTTACTTTCTTGCCAGAGCTCCATAACCCTCAATTCCCTTGTCGATCAGAAATCTGTCTCACTCAGTGTTATGGCTCAGCAGATGGTAAATGCTGAGCTGTTCAAATCCTAGAAGGAAACCTGAAACAACTGTTACAACTAACTTTCAATTTGTATGTTTCAAAATACAGACTTTGAATTCAGTAATAAGACCACCGAGTCTTAACAGGTTTTTATAAAACTAAATCAAATATTTATTAAAAGATTGTAAGCACATATAATTTACTACTACAATAACTTCCAAATCCCCAAATTAGTTTAACTCCTAGTTACACTTTCATTAAGGCACATGGATCTTAAAAGACCCGGGCAAAGTAAACAATACCCTGAACAATCAAATTCAAAGTGAGTTCTCTTAACTTCAGTCCCTGGAGGCAGCAGTTTGATACATACAGGCTGCAGGGTTTTTACACTTGTTGGATCTTAAACTGCCTCCCTTACAAACAACCTTCTCTCCTTTATACTTATTTTCCTCTTTGAATGCAAATTCCCATTGTTTCACTATGTCTTTTGAACTTTACCTCTCTACTAATAAAAAAAATCTATCATAGTACCAATTCCACCAGTAATTTTTGGGGAAAATAAATAAACACACTATCTCTTACTACTTCTGCTGGCTAGGTATACATTACACCCCCTCCTTTGAATTTAAGTCACTATAGTTTGTTTAAAAATGCAAAAGGTCCCTTTACACTTCACATTCTAAACTTCCCCATGTTTATCTAATTAACATTTCAAACCTAACTTCTTTTCTTACATCAAAGTACACAGACTAGTTGCCTCTAATTCAATTAAGTCACACACACATGCACACACTCTACTATTACTCTATTTTACAATAAATTCCAATAACATTATGGAAATTATTATATCTTCCTGACACTCAGCCTTAAATATATTCAATGTCCCAGCCTCCATGGGTTATCTGTGGAAGTAAATTTCAAAGACTAACGAACCCTCCTCTCCCCTGTCTTAAACAGGGGACCCCTTATATTTAAACACCGTCTCCTAGTTCTAGATTCCCCCAGGAGAGGAAACGTCCTCTCAGTATCTACCCGGTCAAGCCTCCTCAGAATGATTCAATAAGATTGCATAACAATAAAGAAAAAAATGAAATCGCCACAAAAAGTAATGCTTGCCAATTGAAAGAAAGACATGCATTTATGTAGTGCCATGACCTTAGTACACACAAAAACGTTTTGCAGCCAATGGAATACTTTTGAAGAGCAGTCAATGACGTAATGTAGGAAACGCAGCGGTCCACTTGGCACAAGGCCCATCAAGCAGCAGGGTTGTAACGACCAGGTGATCTGTTTCCCTCTGATGTTACTTGAGAGGCCATTATTGGTCAGGGCTCCCTGGCTTATCTTTGAATAGTGCTGTGGATTATTTTCAAGTCCTCCTGAGAGAGCAGGCAGGGCCTCGGTTTGACATTGCATCTGAAAGACAGTGCCTCTGTCAGCTCAGCACGCAGTGCTGCATTGGGAGTGCCAGCCCAGATTATGTAATCAAGCCTCTGGAACCCACAGTTTTCTAAATCATGATGAGAGAGCTATTACTGAACAATGGCTGAATTGGGTTTCAAGGAGTATTCTTACAGTCGGGTTAATAACTAAGCATTGCTGGAAAGGCCAAAATTTATTGCTTTTCCCTTGTCACCCTTATACACTTGAAAGTCTTGCCTGGCCACTTCAGGGGGGTAGTTAAGAATCAATTGCAGACTGAATGATTTGCTGTTTCAGTTTACCTGGGGACTAGTTCACACGTTTTCCTGTACGGTTTAGATAGGATACAATCCAATAAGAATTTTCTTGAACCATTTCCATTTTTGTTCATGCTGTCTATGAAACACACTGTCAACTGTATGGGTTGAAAACAGCCGTGACTGCAGCCGAATGTGATTCAGTTCACGAAGATTTCTTCTTGCTTTGAAGTGAACAGTCCTGACAGGCGTGCAGCCTCTAGTTGCAAACTGATTTTACAGACAGCGGATTTATAAAACTATCTGCAAAGGCTCCTTTTAGCTACACCAACCTGCATCCTATGGAGTCTGCAGTATTCAGTATCACCTCATATTTTAATACCTTGAACCACCAAAGCAAATCTTACTTCTGTACAGATGAAATCATGTTTTTTTCTGCTTACGGCAGATACGAAGCAGCCATTAGTTCAACCCGAACCAAATTATTACCCATCCCAATAAATTAGGGGAAGAATCAGTCAAATTAGCTGGATAGCTTGGATGTAAATGACACAGGTAATGTGGATAAATCCTGGCGTGAGTTTAAGTTAATAGTCTGCTTTTGTGGAGGTGTGTTACACTTATGGGAAACTGTGTTGCAGTGGCAACATACACTTTTACATCCATGTTACAGTCTGGAGCTATGGATAGTGACGGCAGAAGCTTCAATTCCTTCCCATCACATGGCTGACCAGGACTCTCTCCCACTCTTGCTGCCTGCCCTTGGCGTGTGTTAGAAGGATTTTTCAGCTTGATACTCAGCCATTTGGCCACATTATGAACGCACCTTCTTTGGCCATCAAGTCCTGTTGTGGGACTTGGGGTAGAATTTTGCCCCCCCACCCCGCACCCCCCCCCCGCCCCCATCGGGGGCAGGGGGGAACTTGAAGGGCGGGCGCGTGGAGGTGCACCTCCGATTGGTGCCCCCCAATCAGGGGTGCGCAACCATTTCACGTGGGTGGGCCAATTAAGGCGTGATGTCCGCACAGAAGCGCTATGCACTCCCTGTGCTAGCTGGGGGGTTTCCCTGAGCCAAGAGTGCACTCTTTCACGCATGTGCACGAAAGAGCGCACTCATCTCCCTGAGGCTAAGTGCAGCTTCAGGGAGATCGGCTGTGCATTAAAAAGATCAGAAAAAACCCTGACATGTCCCCTCATGTGACACTGTCACATGAGTTGGGACATGTCCATAACTTTTAAATTAAGTTTTTAAAAACCTACCTGAGACCTCATCCCCCCTGTGGATGAGGTTTCATGCTTTTTATAATGCCCGCCAGGGCTCCCAGCCTGCCCGCCAACCTTAAGGTTGGAAGGGCACATCCATTAATTAGTTTAAAGACTCTGTCAATGGCCTCAATTTACACATCGGTGAGCAGGCCCTCCCCCCCGATTGCCGACTGGAAAATCCTGGCCTTGAGTCCGGAGCTTCTTGGTCAAAGGCAGGGATGCAACCCATTGTGCCACTAGGCAAATAATCCATTTTACCTGCTCAAAATAAATAGGGGGTGAAACTGGATTTGGACAGGGACACAGAGCTGGTAGAGTCGCATTTGCTGCCCATTAATCAGATGTGCCTGATATTCATTTATCTCGAAGTAAGTGGACTGAATGTAGCCTTGAGTAAATAATGTGTGAGCAATGCAATGCTGCCTGTTTTCGCATTCCCCAGTTTCACTCCCCTCGAGCCCTGGAAATACTAATAGGACAACTCAAGAAGAGTTAAAAAACGCTTTAGAAGTACATTGAAAGAAAAACACTAACATGTTCAAATACCATTCCAATTTAAGAATCCAACATGTTGCTTAATAAGAGATGGCAGCTGGAATTTAGGTTCGCATAATAAAAACCAGTGGAAAATAATTTAGTGTCCACTGACAAATGGGAAAATGTAAAGTTTGTGTCTGGTTATCTTTCTTTCACTAAAAAGATACAGCCAGTGTGAGGTTGTTGCTAAGGCTAATAGGGTACATAAGTTAATGGGGCCTAAAGAGTTTGTTTTAACCCTGTGTAATTCAGTGGGAATTTGGAATTTTGCATGAAACTTTGACCATCATACTTTCTAATGAGTGAGGGAGGTTCAACAGATCGTAGATCTCCAAACACTGAAGGTAGGACAAAAACGGATAGAATCAGAGAAAATTGATTGATATGATCCGGCTCTTTGAAATAATGAAGATATTTGGCATTGTGAATATAACTATGACTACACAAGGGGTCAACCACAGAATTGGTAATTCTCAGGCAACATTGAAGACTAGAAAATATTTTCAGAGCAATAGCAGGTGTTTGGAATGGGTTAAATTAGTTAACGCTCGATTAGTTAATGTATTAAATGAAGGGCCGGATCTAATCATGGAAAGGATTACATTGTGTTACTGGCCACACAAACACAGGCACAGACCTGATGGGTTTATGCATCATACAAGCCTTCTCCCGCCTTAGTTTATTTCATCCTACCAACATATTATGGACTATCCACTCCATTGCATTAGACATTCAATGTTTTAATGTACTTTGACCTCCATGTCACCTGTGCTCTATGCATAGGAATGATCAACCCCAGAATTTCCTCAATGGTTCTGTTAAACTTCTTGCTTTGGTGCCCAAGTGAAGAAATTTCTCCTCACCTCAGTCCTAAATGATCGACCTCTTCTGAGAATATCCCCGGATGTTTTAGATTCCTTTGCCAGCAGAAAAAACCTCTCTGTGTTTAGCCTATCAAACCCGCTCAGAATCTTGTATGTTTCAATGAGATCACCTCTCATTCTTCTAAGCTCCAGGGAAAATAGGCCCAATTTACTCAGCCTCTCATTATAGGCGAACAGTCTTATCACAGGAACCAATCTCGTGAACTTGCATCATACTTCCTCCAAAGCAAGTATATCCTTCTTTTGATACGGAGACAAAACCTGTGCACAATACTCCAGGTGTGGTCCCATCAAAGCGTTAGATAACTTTCCACTCAGATACCTGACATCAGAATGAGGACCCGCCATGGTTTTAGTATTTTTCTGGCTTTATTTCAGATTACTATCCTCGGTAACAGTTTGCTTTTGAGACAGTGTGGATAACGCTGCGCAGTGCTTAGTCCACCCATGCCCTTTGCTGCTGGGCACTCACTCAGCATGCTTACTGACCTGCATCAGGGCCAGTGCAACACTAGGCCAAACTATGGGTCACCTATGGTGGCAAGAATTTTTTTTATTCATTCACAGGGTGTGGGCTTCGCTGGCTGGGCCAGCATTTATTGCCCATGCCTAGTTGCCCTTCAGAAATTGGTGGTGAGCTGCCTCCTTGAACCGCTGCAGTCCATGTGGTGTATGTACACCCACATGGAGGGAGTTCCAGGATTTTGACCCAGCGACAGTGAAGGAACGGCGATATATTTCCAAGTCAGGATGGTGAGCAGCTTGGGGAGGGGAGCTTCCAGGTGGTGGTGTTCCCAACAGTCAAGACACGATGGCACTGTGGCAAGATACTAAACTGCGTGAAGCTTTAAAATGATACGAGCAGCTTTGCTCGAGTGCTCGGGGATGGGATGCTCCGCAGTTTTAGTTCATTCCCTCTGGAGTTTTCTGAAGCAGGAAGTTATAGCTGTGAGCCGTTCTTTCCCAACCCTGCAGCGACCACTCTCTCCTCTGCACGTGCTCATTAAAGACACCCTCCTGACCATTTCCCTCCATGAGCACGCGCTCGCAGATCAGACCATCCAAATGCTTTCCCTGTCCTTGCCCACTCTGGGCACGGGATTACTGATCCTCCAATCGTTTCCCCACTTCCCCACAATCCCATGATCCATTCTCTTCTCTGCCACCACCCCTCGTGCCTCCGTTGTGCCATTGACAATTTCTAGCAGTTGTGCAAGAGTGGGGCTACTAGGTATGCAGAATTTTTATTCATGTGCCCAAACAATCCATTTCTATTATCCAGCATCATGCTCCAGGAATGGATGGTGCCACTGGTTAAAAATGTCGTTTACATAAGACTATGATTTCCACATTTTCAAGTTTCACCATTCAGAAAGCTGCTGGGTGATAGGGTTGTGATATAGGTGTTGAGGTCTCACGAGAGGCGAGGGAGCGGAGAGTGTGAATCTAGTGAGTGGTACCAAGGTAGTATAGTGCTGCACAAGAAGAGTAGGAGTTTGAGGCTGGGCTGAGGGCTGAGGGCAGGCTACAGATAACATAGGAGTAGGCCATTTGGCTCTTCAACCCTGCTCCACCATTCAATAAGAACATGGCTGGTCTGGTCTCAGCTCCACTTACCTGCCTGCCCCTCATAACCCTCAACTCCCTTGCCTAACAAAAATCTGCCTAACTCTACCTTAAATAGATTCAGAGACTCGGCCTCCACTACTTTCTGGAGAAGAGAATCCCACACACCAACGACCGTTTGGGAGAAAAAGTTTCTTCTCATATCTGCCTTAAAAGGGAGACATCTTATTTTTAAACTATGTCCCCTCGTTTTAGTCTCCCCACAAGAGAAAACATTCTCTAGGTATTCACCCTGTCAAGTCCCTTCAGGATCTTAGAAGTTTCAATAGGATTACACCTCACTATTCTAAACTCCAAAGAGATAGGCCCAACCTGTTCAACCTTTCTTCATAAGTTAAGCCCTTCATCCCAGGAATTAGCCCAGTGAACCTTCTCTGAACAGCTTTTAAAGCAATATTTCTTTAAATAAGGAGGCAAAAACTGCACACAGTACTCTAGATGTGGTCTCACCCAAGACCCTTTACAGCTGCAGTAAAACTTCCCTACTTATGTGTTCCATTCCTTTTATAATAAACGCCACTTCGCAATCACCTTCCTAATCACTTGTGGTACCTGCACCTAACTTTTTGTGATTCATGTACCAGGACACCTAGATCCCTCTGTACTACCGTTTTCTGCAATCTCTCTCCATTTAAATGATAAACTGCTTTTCTATTCTTCCTGCCAAAGTGAACATGTTCACATTTTCCCACATTATGCTCCATCTGTCAAATTTTTGCCCACTCACTTAACCTTTCTACATCCCTTTCCATGCTCTCTATCTCATCGTAACAACTTACTTTCCTACCTATCTTGGTGTCATCATCAAATTTAGCTACCATTCATTCGCTCCTTTCATTATTGATGCAGATTGTAAATAGTTGAGGACCCAGCACTGATCCCTGTGGCACTCCACTAGTTACAGCTTGCCAATCCAAAATAGACCCATTTATTCCTGTTCTCTGTTTCCTGTTAGCCATCTAATCCTTTATCCATGCTAATATCTTACCCCCTGTGCTATGTGCTCTTATCTTGTGTAGTAACCTTTAATGTGGTACCTTATCAAATGACTTTTGGAAATCTAAGTACACCACATCTACTGGTTCCCCTTTATCTACCTTGAATGTTACTTTGTCAAGAAACTCTAACAGATTAGTTAGAAATGATTTCGCTTTCACATGCCATGTTGGGTCTACCTGATTAAATCATTGTTATCTAAATATCCTGCTATAACCTCAATAATGGATTCTAGCACTTTCCTATGACAGATGTTAGGCTAACTGGCCTATAGTTTTGTGCTTTCTGCCTCCCTCCTTTCTTGAATAAAGGTGTTACATTAGCTATTTTCCAATCCATTGGAACTTTTCCAAAATGTAAGAGATTTTGGAAGATTATAACCAATGCATCTGCTATCTGTGCCACCATGTATTTTAAGACCCTAGGATGTAGGCTATCTGGTCCTGGGGACTTGTCAGCCTTTAGGCCTAATGTTTTCCTAGCACCCTTTCCTTGGTGATGGTGATTGTATTAAGTTCATCCCTCCTCATTACCTATTGATTTTCAAGAGCCTTTCAGTAGTTTTTTAAGTCCTCTACCATGAAGACAGACTTTTCAGCAATAGCAATCCCCCTCCCCCCATCCCCTGCAGTGGGTTTCCCTGGTGGGCTGGGCGAGCCATTGAAATCTCCGTTCACATCTGCAGGACCAGAAGATCATGCCTTTGTGAGGGGCTGGAAAATTCCAGCCAAAATACCTGTTCAACATCCCCACCGTTCCTTTGATTTCTATCATTAACTCCCCAGGCTCTCTTTAGAGGAGCTTTAGTTACTCTTTTCCCACTCAAATACTTTTAGAAACTTTTGCTATCTATTTTTTCATTACTAGCTAGCTTTTTCTCACACTCTACCTTCTGCCTCTTCATTATATTTTTTAGTCATTCTTCGCTGGCTCTTAAAATCTGTCCAATCCTCTGACGTACCCTGAATCTCTGCCGATTTGTAGTGTTTCTTTTAATTTAATACCATCCTTAACTTTCTTATTTAGCCACAGATGATGCATCCTTCTCAAATGGGACTATTGCCCTTGAGATTCTGATTTTCAATTTAGCCCCTAGCTGCTCACACTCCCGATACAGGATCTCTTTCCTAAGTCCTACCTATGTCGTTGTACCTACATGGACCACAGCCACTGGATCCTCCCCCTCCCACTACAAGTTCCTCTACAGCCTAGAGCAGAGGTCCTTAACCCTGACACCAGGCAGGCAACACAGCGATTTGGACACACAGTCTCAATTGCAGAGAAGAGTATCTATCCCCCCTGGTTCTCCTGTCACCTATTGAATTGGAAGAAAAAGAAAAAAGGAAGAGAAATGATACACCTCAAATTAGAAAGAAAGAACAAAGAAAGAAAAGGGACAGATTGAAAGAAATTGAAATGAAAAAAGCTTCGATGGGAAAAAGAAAAACAAAGGCTGCAAGAAATGGAAATGTGAAAACTTATGGCGTGAGTATCAGAGAGAGAAGGAGCTCAGGCAGCAAACCCTGGCCAGGGGAAAACTTAGAATAAAGGAAGAAAGGAGAGATAGTGATTCAGATGGTGACTTCGATCCCTTTGAGGAATTTAACTTACTAAAAAAAAACGTCGGTTTGCGCCTAAATTTACAGGAGGGTGGAGTAGTTTTCCCCTAATTTTCAAAATACAAAAAAAAATTATGCTCATTACGAGCGGTGATTTGGCATGCTCAGCAAATATCATCAGCTGCTGTTGTAACAAGGAAAACATCAGGATTATGGCGCCTGGTGATTTAGCGGTGTGCCTCGTGCCTCACAAAGACCAGGGAAGGAGAAGAGTGCAGCAGGGGTGCCTGGCTCAGCAGAGGGAGGAGCTCCTCCCTCAAGATGAAGGGGCGACTGTACACACAGCTGAAGATCCACAGTGAGCCGTCACTCATAAGCACCTCGCTAGACCCAGGATCTATAGACGGCACCAGTCATTCCTGCAGAAGACTGAGAATCAGTGTCGCCAATGACTGCACATGTCTAGGGAACTAGTCAGTCACATATACAACCTGCTGCAGGATTTGGCACCACGGGGACATGGAGGGCATCCACTACCAGTGGCCGGGAAAGTGACCATGGCACTCAATGTTTATGCCAGTGGCTCCTTCCAGGGCTCCACAGGTGACCTGTGTGGGATCTTGCAAGCCTCCACACACAAGTGCATCCAGGAAGTCATGGGCGCTATTTTCCTGAAGGCACAGAACTTTGTGCATTATGGCCAGAATGAGGAAAGCCAGGAAGCAAGAGCGCTGGGATTTGCCCAAATCTTAGGTTTTTCACAGGTGCAGGGTGCCAACGGCTGCACTCACATGGTGCTTAGATCTCTATGGCAACAAGCAGTCAACTACATCAACCGCAAGGGCTTCCACTTGCTGAATGTTCAGCTGGTCTGCGACCACCACAAATGTATCTTATGTGGCTGTGCACGATTCCCAGGGACCGTCCACGACTCCTACATCCTTAGCAGGTCTCAGATCCCTGACACCTTCCAGAGTCCAGAGAGGCTGCAGGGTTGGCTCCTCGGGGACTAGGGCTACCCACAGCGGATATAGCTGATGATGCCCAGGCAACGGCCTCAGGCTGCAGCAGAGTGACGGCACAACGAGGCTCATGCTGCAGTTCGCACTTTGGTGGAGCAAACGATAGGCATATTGAAAACGAGATTCCTGTTCCTCGACAGGTCCGGTCAAACTCTGCAATACAGTCCCCAGAGAATGTTGCACATCATCCTCACTTGCTGCACACTACACAACCCGGCACTGCAGCAGGGGAGAGGGCCTGGCTGAGGAGGAGATGGAGGAACTAAACGTACCCTCCAGTGAGGAGGACGTCGAAGGGATTGATGATGAGGAGGTCCTCATAAGCGAAGATGCAGGCAATGAGGCCATCACACAGGCCAGATGAGGCAGGTGTGCTCAGGAGGCCCTCATAGCCGCAAGGTTCGTGGAGGATGATGACGAGATGCTGCGAGGACAGTCCTGACATCCTCACCTTGTATCTGTGAATGTTTGACTCCTGTGTGGCTGATGGCAGCACACATACCCTCAGTGCTCAGGCTCATGTCATGGAGACGCAGCGGAGACCCTAATAGTCACTCAAATCCAGGAGGATGATGATGACATGCAGTGAGGGCAGTCATTGACCTTCACATAGCCTCTGTGAATGTCTGATTCCTGTCTGGCTAGGGGCAGCTCTCTTGCGCTCTGTGATCATGGGCCTGAACTTTACCCTTGGCGGATGCACGTGACTGGTGGGCCCGGGACTGGTCTGGAAACGGGCTCCAGATCACCATCGGCCCACGAACCAGATTTGACACTGGCTGGCCAATTTCCGCTCATTCAGCGTGAACTGTATCTGCCCAATGGTTGGGAAGGGCCGGGCGGGGGTGGGGACCCTTTGGGTGCCAGGTCCTATGGCGACCCAGCGGGTGGTTTATAAATGGCGCAGGCATTGAAGGCTGCCAGGGAAGAACATATCTTCTGTGTTCTGGAGACCGAAGCTGTGGCCTCAACAGCGGCTGGAGACGCTCGGGGGAGGGCAGGTTGGGTGGGCACTAAGCCCCCCATTTTCGGACGAGTGCCTCGCCGTGCTTTTGGAGGAAGTGGCTGCCAGGAGGACACCCTTGTCCCCACAGATGGAAGGAGGAGGCCACCACACCAGACAAAAGGAGCTTGAGAGGGGATAGCAGCCGAGGTCAGCAGTCATGACATTGTGTGACACACATGGGTGCAGTGTCGCAAAAGTTGCAACGACCTGCTGTGCTCGGGAAGGGTGATCACCATGTTGACATGAGTCAGTGTGGTGAAGTGTTTAGGGCTGGCTGTCCCCTCTGTGGAGTTCAGGGGTGTTAGAGTCCGAGCACCAACTGTCAGTGACACCGGAGCTGGCCAAGGGGGTGAGCTCTGGCTGCTTGGACTGAGTGCCTTGCGGGTTGAGGGCCACGACTTGGATGTGCCCTGCGAGGTGCTCCTCAGCTGGGGTTGGCCAGACTGCAATGGTGCTGCAGGTAGAGAGGGGACTAATCAATTCTCCTCTGTCTTTTCAGGAGAAGAGGAACCATAACAACATTGAAATGCCACAGATAGGCAGAGGCCCCCCAAACCTCCTAATCCTGATCAGATTCGAGCAGCATATCTTGGAGCTGGAGACCGCCATGCACCGCGTGTAACCGGTCGCGGAGAAGCTGGGGTGCCAGACGAAGGTAAGAGTGCAGTGCACAGGGGAGAGTGTCTCGGATTGTGCAACCATTCTTGTGTAGTCTCACCATTGATGGGAGCCTCAAACCTGGAGTCCCAATTGATCATTGAAAGATGATGGCACCATGATGCAGATCTCCATTGTCTCACCAGGGTACCCGGCATGCTCAGTGGCAGTGTGATGGCTTAAACTAATGACATGTCCTTGTTCTCCCTTAGATTCACCAACACAGACTGGTTTGTAGGACCCCGAAGAGCCACCCCTGATGCCAGAGGACCTCCAGGCTTCAGCTGCACTTGCATCACACCCGCTCTCTGAAACAGGCACCAGCGCAGATACCAGCACCTCAGTGGGCATTAGATCTTCAGCTAGAACGCTGGTGCACAGCGGTGAGGGCACTTCACACTCAATTGAGGTGCAGGTGGAGGCAGAAATGCCCAGGGCACCGGCAGTCGGAGGACTGCTGGAGACCAGAGCAATGCTGAGTCAAAAGCAGATGATGAGCCTCTGGAGTCATCCATTATGTGGCAGGTCCTAGATGGGAGGATCTGGCGGAGATCCATGAGGGTATGCATGTCAGGGTCTCTGTTGTGGAGGAGTCCATACGGAGCACGAGCGCTGCCTTCATCCTAATGGCCGAGCGCACTGACTCCTCCTTAGAGGGGGTGGTGACTCTCATGGAGAGGCAGCTCCAGGGACAGGATCAGGGGTTCTTGGGGTTGTACTCGGACCTGCCAGGCCTCTCACAGGCAATGACCTCAGGTGGTCAGTGCCAGCATGGGAGATGGATGAGACACCCAGTATCCCAACTAGGTGCCTGTCCATCAATGGCGAGCAGGAAGGTCCAGAGCGACCTCACATTGGCACACGAGCTGCTTGTCTTCATTGTGGGCTCCTCTCTGAGCACTCTGGATGATGTCAGCAGCTCCTCCACCCCTCTGCCAATGACCGTGGCATCTGAAGAGGCTGCGGTGACTGGGGAGATGCCAGCCGTGGCACTGGCTGCTCCCTCCCAGGCAGGGCCAGCACAGGCTCCACTGGCCAGAGGACGACCGCCAAGGTCATCAAGGCCAACAAGACAGCCGAGTCAGCAGACTGTCTCCAATGCTGGTGCCAGAGAGGGGAGGCACCAATACATATCACTCGGAAACATAAGATTAAGGGACCATGAGCACAAGAGGGACTGTTCACAGGTGATCTTCTATTCTGTAATGTATTGTTTATGTTTATTGGTGTGGAAATGAACCCAAGAGATGGTTATGTTAATTTGTTTTGATTGTGAAAATTATAAAAATTTTGATTTTGTCGTAATGGCCTGATTAAGCTCCACCTTTGTATTTTTTTGGTGCAGTGTACGCCAGTATGTAATGCTGGACGCGAGTGGCTGGATACTTTATTGCACAGGCACTGAGTGGACCTTGGCTTCAAATGAAAGGGTCATTTCAGACATCCAGATGGAGGTGGGACCCCTGGCATGAGGTGGAAACAGATCTTTGGCAGGTTAGCTGAAGGAGCGTTGGATCAAGGAATCCCTGGTATCCCTGCCTCACTGATGGATACTTCCCAGGGTCCTACCATTCATCGTGTATTCCCGTGCCTTGTTTGTCCTGCCCCAAGTGCATCACCTCACACTTAGTGCCCTGGTTTACCTTTTCAAAGCAGTAAGGATGGGATTTTATAGTGAGATTTATCCTCCTGCAGCCACTCAAGAGATAAAATATCTTAAACTTTTCTTATAAGCATATTCATAATCTTCATTTATCTATTAATATATGCATTGTAAATCAACTCGCTCAATAACAGCACTGTGCTCAGTAGTATGACGAGCTCATTAATTATATGGAGCCTGGTATACCATATGAAGATGCAAAATAATTTTGTGGGCCTATACATTTTATTATTCAATATAGTGTGTCCTTCATCTCGCTCCAGAAACAAATTAAGCAGCAAAGCATTTTGATTAGGAAGATGCTGATGTCGCAAAAGAGAAATGTTTTACTTCAGAATCTGAGGATGATGTTCTTCAAGGTCCTTGGCTAATGTCAGGTGGGTGGTTGGAAAATCATGGGTGAAATGCCAATGGTGTTGGACCCTCTGAAAATACCACCTCGAGTCACAGTATCACAAAATCCCTGTTCAACTTTTACACAAAACAGCAGAGTAAAGCTTCCTCTAATCTACCCCAATATCTCTAACACACTGTGCTTTCTTATATTAAACGCATCAGTCATTCTTTGAATGAAGTAAAACTCAATTAGCAAACACTACCAAATGGCCGGTTTTTTCACAAGTCCAACGCTAGCAATTTGATTCGCAGCCACCAATGTCAAACCTGGAGGAGTCTTACAGTCAGAATGGAGGGGGGAATTTCAGAGCCATTCCCCTGGCTAGATTCAAACCTCATGCTTGAGGTTTCCCTGCGAAGCCATTGGGGGATGAATTGGATGGCGCCTGAAATGGGGTGTGATGTGCGATTACCTGCTCAAAGCAATGTAGGCAGCACACAGATATTATACTGCATTGTCATTTGCATGACTGTGGTGTGCAGCCTGCTGCTGAATGCACTGTTAGCGGGAACAACCTTCTGCAGGAGGCCCAAGTCCAGCATCATTGAAAGGGAGCCTGGAATATTTAAAGCCAGACCGCATCCCTTAAATGCATCCTGCTTGCATCAGAGGTTGAAACTACTTGGTCGTAAGCTACGCACAGGAATTGCTCAACTGTTCAGGGAGCGTGCCCTCGAGGTTTTCGAATGCCTCGCTGCACTAGGTGAAAGGGGTGGAGGATCGGAGGAGAGAGGTTCTTCCCTCAGGAAGCCAGGAGCCCTCCAGACAAGTGCCCGCAAGGCGCTGGGATCAGGTGGTCCCGACAATCAATGCCAACATTGTAGTGCAGAGGACCTTGATGCAGTGCCACAAGAAGTTCAGTAATCTCGCAGGACTGGTCAAAGCTATTGAATGCACCCTCACATGCCATATCCTACCACTAGCCTCACATACTCACCCCTCCAGTTGTCAGCCATCAATCTATATCAACCACAACTGAAACCCCACATTTATATGTTTCACCTCATTCTCACACACTTATCATTGCCAGAAGCCGCAAACTCGCATCTCACAGCCTGCACACAGCGTTTGCTATTCAACTGGGGCAGGCACATCCTCCAAACACACTGCACTGCACTCACTGACATACTCCCCTCTCCTCTGCAGGGCAAGGTGGCTCATAATGGATAGGAGCAGTAGCAAACCAGCTGGAGCAGGCACAGCCACTTGTTGAACAACCCCCCTACCCCACCCCCCCCCCAACCTAGAAGAGATAATGCTGAGAATAATTGGAGCTGTCACTGAGGCCATGGCCAGCAGAGTCCTGAAACCATTGAGGATGGTGGTACGATCCTGCCTAATCCACCTCTCAAACACACATTCAGCAATCTGTTACAATTTTCAAGCAACCACGCACTCCCTTGCTTTGCATCCAACTTCCCTCACCCCAACACTCCCCTTGTGCCTTTCTTCTTTCACATACCCAAGAGCTGTCACCTAACCAGTCAATGGTGCCTGTGGCTACAGGCCTATAGGGAGAGCAGGCTGAGGAGAAAGAAACACCTTCACTCAGTTGGCGACTCACACAGTCACCAGCTCAGATACTGGCACTTCATGTAGCTGAAAGGGTCACAGAAAGGCGGGATCTGCATGTAGTGAGTCACCTCATATGAATGCGTTGCAGCCGGGCCATTGGAGAAGTGCTACAGTTCAGAGGGAGAGGGCACCAGAGTGCTTTATTATAAAATACATTGGTTGTCATGTTAAGCGCCCCATTGCTGGACTCCAGAATTAATTCTTGTGCCCTTTTATCAAACAATATGCTTTCACTTCCTCCGACAGAATTAATATTTGTCACATTTACAAACCTGTACTTCGTACATTCATAACTCAAGATACACTGAACACACATCTTTCGAGCTGCTCCCATTCTGTCAATGTTACTCTGTCATTAGGACAGTGAATACTCCTTTTAGTAAAGCTACAACAAGAAGTAGCTGTGAACAAATTACTGGCCATAGATTTGTTGGCTTATAATGAAGACTCTGTTGTAGTATGTCTTTAAGGGATATCAGCATGGCAAACACTAGAAGGGAAATGTGTCATGTGATCCAGTCTTAGTTTCACTTTTTCTTTTAGCAGAGCACACGCACACAGCTCTGGTGCCTTCAAGCTTTATCCCTCTGTATAGCTGTTCTCGTGTGCCTAGTCTGAATAAATGAATCCACAACATGTTTACCCAATCCCTTATGAGCAATTGGTGCCTTGTATCTTGTACAGTAAATTAACCCAGGTATTATATCATTATAACATGACAGACTCTGTCCCTTGTTTTGGGCAAAGAACTATTTAGATTTGTCTTCTTATTTTCAGTTCATAATTTCAAATAGTTCCTTTTTAATCTTTTTTCCTAATGAGAAAATGTGAGTTGGCTGAGCAT